>NC_132792.1:141942177-142567177 GCF_048418805.1 Vulpes vulpes
CTTCATGACCTAATCACCTCCCAAAGGCCCCACCTTCTAAGACTGTTGAATTGGGCAACAGGATTTCAGTATATGAATTTGGGAGGGACACAAACATTCAGAACATAGCAAAGGGAAAGAGCTAGGAGTAGAAAAGCATTGGTTCAGAGTGGAGAAAAATACCTTGGCCAAGTCCTCCAAGGAATTCTCAGCAGAAGTGCCTGAGAGGTGCCCTCAGCCAAAGTCCCCAATAAGGAGGCCACCAAATGGAGTTGCCTAGGCTAGGAATGCAGATATGCACGTAAGCTCAGGGCCAAGGGACCTAAGCATTGTCTGCAACTCCCTCCAGAAGAGTGCAACACACTGGCTGTGTACCAAATCTGGCATGCGGAAGGCAGCTTTCCCCGGTGGAGTGCCAGATAAAGCCGTATAACTGCCTACGGTCAGGCCTGAAAGATCACACATAGGATTTTGGCCTCAAGCCACATTCCTCATAAAGACTTATTATAACTCAACAACAGTAAGAAACTAACCCACTAAAAGTGGGCAAAGGATTTGAGGACACATTTCTCCAAAGAAGACAAAGAGCCAATAACCACATGGAAAGACGCTCAACATCATTAGTACTTAGGGGAATACAAATCAAAATCACAATGAGATTACCCTTCACACTTTTGGACAGCTATCATCCAAAAAAAAGGTAACAAATTTTGTCAAGGATGCAGAAAAACTGGAACTCTCATCTCTTGTTGGTGGGAAGGTAAAATAGTGCAGCTGCTGTGGAAAAAGTCAGTAACTCCTGAAAAGTTAAACACAGAATTCCACTCTTAAGTATATACCCCACCCCCAAATTTGAAAGAATTGGAAGAATTCAAATACTTGCACACAAATAGCAACACTATTCACAATAGCCAAAAAGTGAAAACAATCCAAATGTCCATCAACAGATGAGTGGATAAACAGAATGTGGGCTATCCGCACAATGGAGTATCATTCGGCCATAAAAGGAGTGAAGTATCAGGGAAGCTGGGTGGCTCAGTGGTTGAGCATCTGCCTTCAGCTCAGGGGTGATCCTGGGGTCCTGGCATCGAGTCCCACATCAGGCTCCCTGCATGGAGCCTGCTTCTCCCTCTGCCTAGGTCTCTGCCTCTCTCTCTGTGTCTCTCACGAATAAATAAATAAAATCTTAGAAAAAAAAAAAAAAGTGAAGTACTCACACATGCTCCGAGGTAGGTGAACCTCAAAAATATCATGCTAAGTGAAAGAAACCAGATACAAAAGGTCATGTGTTGTAGGATTCTATTTATAAGACACATTCAAAATAGATAAATCCATAGAGAGAAAGCAGGTGAGCGGTTGCCAGGGTCTGGGGGAAGGGAAGAACCCAGACTGCTTACGGAGCCTCGAACTTCCCTCTGGGGTGATGGAAATGTCTTAGGCCTGGAGAGAGGTGTGATTGCACAGGGGAGTGAATGCACTAGATGCCCCTGAACTGAACACTTTAAAATGGTTAATTCTGTTATGTGAATTTTACCTCAATTAGAAAAAACAGTGTATATGTTTATTTCATACTATCTTCTGTTAGTAAATTCAGACCATGTAAGTAATCATCCTCCTCAGCCTTCCCCAAAGTGGTCAGCTGTATGCAAGTTAAATCCTTCTTCTCTTTTCACCTCCGTGCTCTGCCACCTTTCATTTGGTGCATCTGGCCCTGTGTCTAGGAGGAGCCACTGAAACCAAAAGAACCTCTCTCTTTTGGCAGCTTATCTGAAAACCATAAGCTGTGGAGCACACCTGCGGTGAATATGAGCACTACTGATCACTGTGGAGACAGCAAATAATTTCAAAACAAACCACAGAGTAACAAAAATAAAAGCTCCGACCAGATGCCTGCTAAGCAGCAATCACTATTTTTCTATGCATTCAAGGTATTAGATACATGTCATTCATCTTCAAAATCATCCTTTTGGGTATAAGAGAGAGCTTATTAATTAATATCATAGTTCAAACCTGCAAAATAAGTGGCAAGACAAAGAAAAAAAAAACAGGTATGACTGCCTTAACTCTGACTATTCAACTTTGACCCCAGTACCACCTCCACAAAAAAACTCCTCCCAACTAGTGCAATAGTAAAGTCAAAATAATTTTAGACATTTGATTGGAACCATCCTGCAAGAGACTCTGCCCGCCAAGTTATCCAGTGAGTTTCCAATACCTTCAAAGATATGGCCAAGTTTTGGGTGCCCGGGTGGCTCCATTGGTAAGGGTCCAACTCAAAATACTGGCCAAGGATGACAGACATTATATATTTTACTTTTAATTCCAGCTAGTTAATATACAATGTAATAATAGTTTCAAGGGCACAATACAGTGATTCAGCACCTCCATACAATACCTGGTACTCATCACAAGTGCACTCCTTCATCCCCATCACATATTTAACCCATCCTCCCAGCCACCTCCCCTCTGGTAATCATCAGTTTGTTCTCTAGAGTTAAAAGTCTGTTTCTTGATTTGTCTTTTTCCCTTTGCTCATTTGTTTTGTTTCTTAATTTCCACATATGAGTGAAAGCATATGGTATTTGTCTTGGACTTACTTCACTCGACATTATACTGTCTAGTTCCATCACTGCAAACGACAAGATTTCATTCTTTTTGATGGCTGAGTAATATTCCATTGCATATATATGCCACAATTTCTTTCTTTTTTTAAAGATTTTATTTATTTGTTCATGAGATACAGAGAGAGAGGCAGAGACATAGGCAGAAGGAAAAGCTTGCTCCCTGCAGGGAGCCTGATGCAGGACTCGATCCCTGGACCCAGGATGCACTGTGCCGAAGGCAGACTCTCAACCGCTGAGCCACCCAGGCGTCCCATAATTTCTTTATCCATTCATCCATCAATGGACACTGAGGCTGCTTCCCTATCTTGGCTATTGTAATAATGCTGCAATAAACATAGGGATGCATGTATCCCTCCTCTGAATTAGTGTTCTTGTATTCTTTGGATAAATACTCAATAGTGAGATTACTGGATCATAGGGTAGTTCTACTTTTAACATTTTGAGGAAACTTCATACCGTTTTCCATAGTGGCTGAACCAGTTTCCATTCCCACTAACAGTGCACAAGTGTTGCTTTTTCTCTACATCCTTGCCAACATCTGATTTGTTTCTTGTATTTTTGATTTTAGACATTCTGACAAGTGTGAAATGGTATCTCATAGTTTTGATTTGCACTTCCTTGAGTGATATTGAGCATCTTTTCATGTGTCTGATGGCCATCTGAATGTCTTCATTGGAGAAAGGTCTGTTCATGTCTCCTGCCCATTTTTTACTTGCATTATTTGGGGGATGCCTGGGTGGCTCAGCGGTTTAGCATGTGCCTTCAGCCCAGGGCATGGTCCTGAAGTCCTTCAAGTACCACATCGGGCTTCTTGCATGGAGCCTGCTTTTCTCCCTGTGACTGTGTTTCTGCCTGTGTGTGTGTGTGTGTGTGTGTGTGTGTGTGTGTGTGTGATGAATCAATAAATAAAAATCTTTTTAAAAATTTGGATTATTTGGTTTTGGGGTATTAAGTTTTATAAGTTCTTTATATATTTTGGATACTAATACTTTATCAATATGTCATTTGCAAATATCTTCTCCTATTCAGTACACTGTCCTTCAGCTTTGTTGATTGTTTCTTTTGCTGTCAGAATCTTTTTATTTTGAAGTAGTCCCAATACTTTATTTTTGCTTTTGTTTCCCTTGCCTCAGGACACATATCTAGAGAAAAACATTGCTAAGGTCAGTGTCAGAGAAATTGCTGCCTGTGCTCTCTTCTAGAATTTTTATGGCTCCCTGTCTCACATTTAGGTCTTTAATCCATTTTGAATTTATTTTTATTTATGATGTAAGAAAGTGGTCCAGTTTTTCCAACACCATTTATTGGTAAGACTTTTCCCTACTGGACATTCTTTCCTGCTTTGTCGAAGAATAATTGACCATACAGTTGTGGATTCATTTCTGGGTTTTCTATTCTGTTCCATTGATCTATGTGTCTGTTTCTGTGCAGTACCATACTGTTTTGATCACTAGAGCCTTGTAATAAAACTTGAAGTCTGAAATTGTGATTCCTTCAGCTATGCTTTTCTTTTTAAAGATTACTTTGGTTATTTGGGGTCTTTTGCAGTTCTATACAAATTTTGTTTGTTCCAATTCTGTGAAAAATGCTGCTGGTATTTTGATAGGGATTGTATTAAATGTGTAGATTGTTTTGGGTAATGTAGACATTTTAACAATATTTGTTCTTCTAATCCATGAGCATGGAATGTCTTTCCATTTCTTTGTGTCATCTTCAATTTCTTTCATGAATGTTTTACAGTTTTCAGCGTATAGGTCTTTCACCTCTTTGGTTAGGTTTATTCCTAGGTAACTTACAGTTTTTGGTGCAACTATAAATGGGATTTTTTTAAGGATTATTTTCTTAATTTCGCTTTCTGCTGCTTCATTAGTGTATAGAAATGCAACAGACTGCTGTATATTGATTTTGTATCCTGTATTGAAATAATCATACAGTTCTTATCCTTTCTTCTCTTATTGATGTGATGTATTAGGTTGACTTGCAAATACTGAACCACCCTCACAAGCCAGGAATAAATCTCACGTGATTGTGGTGAATGATTTTCTTAATGTATTACTGAATTTGACAGATGTTAATTAATTAATTAATTAATTAATGGAGGGGACGGAGGGAGGGGGAGGGGGAGAGAGAGAGAGAGAGAGTCAGCAAGCAGGGATGAGGGAGGAGCAGAGGGAGAGGGGGAGAGAGAATCTCAAGCAGGCTCTACATCCAGCACAGAGCCCAAGGTGGGCTTAATCTCAGGACCCTGAGATTGTGACTTGAGCAGAAATCAAGAGTTGGACACTTAACCAACTGAGCCACCCAGGCGCCCCAACCTCCAACAAATGTATTTTTGACACAAATCTCATGTACACAAACTTTTAAATGTGGCATATCAGTAAAGATCTATAATAAGAGTATAAGTGATGGACAGTCTGAAGATTCAGGTAAAAAAAATAATTTTTACCCCTAGCTACAACAGTCTATGTATGTCCAATGGTTTTAGATTTTTTGGAAAACTTATTTTAACCTAATGAGTAATAGTAACATTTGTGTACAATTATCAATCCTTGTGTCTTGATATCAAATAAATTTATCAATCTAGAGTTTAACAGTAGAAGTACCTTGACAGTTAACACTCACTGCATCTGTTCATAAAATTTTATAGCAATACAGAGATATGTGTAATTTAAAAATGGCAAATAAGCTGTGGTTTAGTGATAGAAGTGGCATATTACAAAGCAGTGAAACTACAGACATTTCTGCTATAGCACTTGTTTTGAACACATGAATCTGTTCCAACATCGCTGATATATTAAATAACTTGAGCATGATGCAAATTTCACATTTTCCTATATAAAATTTCAGCAGTAAGAACCACTAGATGAACAGAGAAAACTACCCAGCAGAACCAAGCTACTTAGGAATACACAAAACACACACATGCACACACTTTAAATATGTGTACCATTCACAATTGGTGTTGCAACTTTACATTCAATTTCAGATAACTGTCCTTCCACATCATCACACTAATCCACAACCTGCAACCCTTCCAAGTACCACCTCCACAAGTAAATTTCACCTTTTTCAATAAAAAGTGTCAGATTTATTGACACATTTACATATTTCTTAACCATTTAACATGTGTAAAACTGATGCCATTTTAATTTGGTTCCTACCTTCTTTTTAAATGTATGTCTTATTAAGTTTTTGAGTGATATGCCTCAGACCCATTTTTCCCAAGAGCCTTTTTCTTGCATGATTTTGCATAGCACAGGACTGACTGCAAACCAACTGCTGCTCTATGCCTCAAAATGGATGAATCTTGACGTGGAGTCAAAAAAGAATGGTGACAAGGGGGAGTATGAGACTGGAGGGCAACACTGACAACATTAAGTGGGTTTTGTTCCTCATGAATTTGTTTGCCTGGGCTCAGGATTGGCAGGCTTCACACACACCCTGTATATTAAAGAATCATATTTATACTGCTTCTTCTTTCTTGTTACATATGAATACTATAAACTATTTTTTAAAAGAAAATATATGATGCTATTAAGTACAGGTGAAACTAGTCAACATTTTTATGGATACATATATTCATAAAGATGAGAATTATAAACACAAAATCTCTAAGGAGAGGATGGAAGGGAGGATATACATAGAGATGAGTAAAGGTCTATTTTGTCAACTGAATGGTAGGCATGAGTATTCTTTATACTAGTTTGTCTTCAAATTATGGTGTGGGGAAAATAAGAGGCTTTCAAGGGGTCTGTGAGGTCAAAAAGGTCAAAACTATTTTCATAATAAGACTAAGACACGATCTGTCTTTTGCATTCTCATTCTTGCAAGAACATACGATAGTTTTCCAGTGATACATGACACGTGATTACTAAAACAAACTAAATTCAAAAGCAACTATCAGAACCCATTTGTCTACCATTATGCCAGGCTTTAAGAGATCTGCAAAAATGTAGGATCTCTTTTTGTTTGGGAAAAATTATTTTCATAATTATATGTTCCTTATCTTAACATGTAATTAGTTATTATTTTGAAATGAACATACATTTAATTCTAATTTCTAATGGCAACTGTAGATAGATACAACCTACATAAACAAAAGGTCTTTGGGGTCTTCAACAATTTTGTAAAATATAAAGGAGTCTTGAGGCCAAAAATTTAAGAATCACTTTAAACTTTATACCTGTCTTTATATGTGTGTGTACACACACACACAACCACAGAGCTCTTTTGGTATGTATGAACTATTCCATATTAATAAAGGTGAAAAAATCATAGTGTAGTGAAAACATAAAAAGAATCCTTCACCAGCACACCAACTGGTGCTGTATATGGTAAAAACTTACAACAGCATTATCTATAATACAGATGGGACTTACCGATACTCGGACTGTGAAACACAATCATAAAGTTCCTGGGGAGTGAACTGGATATTTTTATTTACCTGAAAAGAATCAAGATGTAGTTGTTAAGAATACATATGAAGTTAAATGCACACAAGTAGAATGACCCATACTCTGAAGGTGCAAAATGTCAAGTTTCTCATATTTGCATAAAAAGAACAATCACAAGTTCAGTGATCACAATGCTAGACTAACACTAAATTGCATGTATAATTACTAGTCCTATTGTTACAACTTAATCTGTTCATAGAACCAGAAGAACTGATTAGGGTCCTAGGGTGAGTGGGAATCTCAACAAAAAAGAATTACTTTGTAGATCAAGTGGAAAGAAAAAAAATGTGTACTCCAGGAAACACTAAATTTTACTCCACTGGCTCTTATCAATAGATTCAGGCTTCAATTAGCCTAGAGTCTTAGAAGATTTCTAACATACATATTCAGTATTTCTTTTCTTAAAAAAAAGAAAAAAGAAAGCAAATGTTAAAAAGTTAAAATGACTATATTTAAAGGACTGGAGTAGATTTGGGGTCATAGAGGTAGACTATTTTAAAAGCAGAAGCAGCCACATCTTGTTTTTATCCTGAACATTATAAATAATTCAAGCTGAAAACAACATCTGAATACTATGGCTGACCCTTCCAGAAATTATTACTGATGAACTTTCATTTTCATTTAAATACTAAGTTTATAAAGTCTTCAAGAAGGTCTATCTGTTTAGGAAAAAGTTTAGTTTACAGACATTTTCTGAAGAAATGTCTTTTTCAGACTATCAAGGTCTAAATATTTTAATATGTTTAAGGCCATAAATATCATAATTCAGAGATATAACTTACAATATTTAAAATAAATCCTCAATCACACAAAGACTAATCATGGCACACATTTGGAGGACATGGTGATGGAATCCTGTATTTCTTGAGGTTTACTATTGATTTAGCTATATTCTACTTATGTGCAGGGAAGAATCTGGATATTAATAAATTCTTTTTATCAGATAACTCAACAAATAGCAACAAATATGTCCAGAATTTCTGAGTTAGTGATGGAAAACTAAATAAAACTATCTTCTGTTCAATCTACTTTAAAAAATATTTAGATAGCTGGTATACATTTTTTGGTGAAGAAATTACCATATTGTGTAGAAAATGTTTCCATTCACTAAAGATTAAAAATACATAGTTTTAATTTTTTTAAAGATTTATTTATTTTTTGAGAGAGCAAGAGTGAGAGAGAAAGAGAGTGAGTGCATGCATGTGCCTGTGCAAGCAGGAAAAGAAGAGAATCTCAAGCAGACTCCATGCTAAGCACAGAACCCAACATGTGGCTTGAGCTCCTGACCCTGAGGATCATGACCTGAGCCAAAACCAAGAGTCAGAGAGACACTCAACCAACTGAACCACATAGGCACCCTTATAATTTTTGAATACAGTATTTTAAATATATAATCCTAAATTTTTGTTTAAAATTAGGATTATAGGACAGCCCGGGTGGCTCAGTGGTTTACTGCTGCCTTCAGCCCAGGGCCTGATCCTGGGGACCCAGAATCGAGTCCCACATCAGGCTCCCCGCATGGAGCCTGCTTCTCCCTCTGTCTGTGTCTCTGCCTCTCTCTCTGTCAATCATGAATAAATAAATAAATAAAATTTAAAAATTAAAATCAGGATTATATATTTATATATGTTTAATGTTATTTAACTATATAAAATATTTAATATTATATTTGATGACATACAAATTAGTATATAATTACAATTAATTTTTAGGTACTTTATAATTTTTATTAAAAGATCTAAAAATGTTTAAGATATATATTTAGACGGTCAACCAGTCCAATTCCTATTTCTTTATATGTTCTACTTTCATGTCAACAAGACTGATAATTTTCGCTATTGCCCCAATATGCCAGGACCTATGATATATCCAAACTTAAGGTCAGTAAATGCCAACAACCTTGCAAATGTTTGATCAAAGGATGAAGAAATAATTTGTTCTCTGTCAACCGTTAAGAAAAATTGGCTAAAGAAGTGGTCTTGAACCTGATGTGAATAAAAAATATGTAATATAAAATAGTTCCTTAAGCCTTTAGATTTTAAGAAGAAAAAAGTATCTAGATATAGCTTTACTTTTCCAAGCAATCATCCTCATACATTTGGACACTTAACCCAGATCACAGTCGAGGTATAAGGGAGCTGTGGCTGCAGATCACAGGAGATGACCAAAAAGTAGGCAGCTAATTTACTACTAATAAAGGAACTGCTAAACTGAGGCACAAATTCATGACACACATCACAGGGTCTAGCCTGAAATAGCTCTTTTCATCATACTCATCAGTTTTGATACATTTTTAATTACTCATATTGGGACATTTTAAACTACACTGTTAAATATCACTTCTGTGCTCAAGCATACAATTTTAACTCCCAGGGAACAAATACTACAAGATGCCTCTGTCAGTAAACAGCAGTGTGACTACAGAATTGATTGTGGAATTGGTGTTCTCAATTTTTGTTGTGTTCCTTATAATGGATGCCAGGTACTAGAAATGGCTATATTATTTTTAATTCTTAAAAATTCAAGAACGAAAGGCAAAGGTTAAGCGTTAAAATAGCTAAACATCTAAAAGATTTGGATGGTCTCAAATGTGATGTTTATGATGTAAGAAATACCTCCTCCAATGTACTAACTGGTCTGAGAGGGGAAAGTGCTGCTCAGAGAAAGGATTTTAAAAATCTGGGAATCAGATCCACAGAATCTTATACGTAATAAGTTAGACATTTTCTCCCAATACTCTCAGCAATAGAAAGCACTAAACTCAAAAAAGATCCGTGTCCCAGATTTTTCCAGGCTATGTGATTTTAAAGTTGTCCTACTGTTTCCACAAATATATTTTAATTGTTAGGATGATTCCATTTAAAATTCAAAAATATGATGAAATAATTATACAAATCATCCCCAAAGAAGAAATCCTTTTAATAAGCACATCATGTGGTTAGTACAGTGTTAAGGCTGATTTTCTAAAAAAGCACACATAAACACTATTCTTTACATAAAATAGGTTAACACTACTGAACACTTAACTGTGTCTGGTACTTCATATACATTAAGCTATTTTGTCTTTAAATAAAGGATTAGATCTATAATTTATCTACTAATGTTCTTCCCATTTTACAGACAAAGAAACTGAGACAAAGAGAATTAAATTAACTCTTCTACGAGCACACAGTTAATATGGGGTAGAACCAACATTTTTGAAAGGTAGTTTGACCCCAGTCTGTGTTCTTAATGTAAGGTGTTACATACAAAGAGTTAAAAGAAGAGCAAACCATAAATAAAAGTGAATATATTTTTAAAAGCTTCACTCCATAAGAAATGTGGGACCTGAATATATGCCACATTCCTTCATTTGGAGTATTTAGAAACTTACACACACACACACACACACACACACACACACACACACACTTGAAAAGAAAGAACATACAGGAACATGGGTGGAGAAACTGAAGATCAACAGAATACTCTCCCTGGATCAGCACTCATGAGGAAAGCTTGCAAGTTAAAGTCACAAAACACCAGACCCTCACCACAGCTCAGCTGTCACACCAGAGTCTGTGCTGTTGCTATGGAGGAAACGGAATTAGAACTTTCCTTTTCACTAATCGCTGGTTCTCAAACAGAGGTGGCTCTTTCTCCCTAGGAACCATATGGGTCTGTGAGCTGAGTGGGGCAGCAGAATATTTTTGGTTGTCACAGTGACTCAGATATTGGGATTTAGTATGTGAGCAGCAGCGATGCCGAACACTCTGCAGCCTTCCACACACTGGAGAAACAGCACGTCTGGAAGGCCAACCACACCCCTAATGAGAAACAATTCTGTGCTGGAGAAAGTGTCTTAGTTTAGGACTCTAAGTTTTCATTTTATGAATGAAAGAAAAAGTTTAATATGTCTTTGACAAACTACTGTGGGACTTACAGATTTAAAGCAAATGCCATTCTGATGGTTTTAGACCTCTATCATGTTTATTTATAGTAAAATTTGTTTATGGTGGAAATATGATAAACATTTAAAAATATTTCTCCTACCTCATACTTGATTAGGAAGTTATAGAGGGTCTCAACATCTTGATAATTACTGTTAGGGGCCAAAATCCTAAAAATAAAATAAAAACAAAAGAATGGGAATGAATGATTTAAAAAAATAATAATACCTTGAACATATTCATACTGTGAGATCACTTATTGTATGATCAGTATAGTTCAACAGAGATCAATTTATTAAAATACTTTTGCTTATTTATACTGATACTTACATCACCATTTAGCCAACCGTAAGCATTCTTACAGGAAATTTACCTTTTGAGTTATAATAAAACAGATTTCTCAAAAGGCAGATAGAAATGTGAGGTGTATTTACACTTCATACCTTTTAAAAGCAGCAGGTAATGCTTGAAGAGTTCCCACAGAATGTTCAACCAATCCCAGTGGACAAATGATTAAACTATCAGACACAAAAGAAATCCTAATAAAAGATTTCTAAATTCAAATAATATTGTTTGAACTATCAGCCTAGCATAGTATGAAAAAGCATGAGTAATCAGAGCATGTCAATCATTGAGAGTAACACAGAAAAAAGTAAAAAAAAGTAGCAATGGAAAGGAACACAAAGGACATAAAAATATAAATATATAAATAACAAACATAAAAATACAAGTGGAAACAAGGAAAATATAAAAATAAAGAAGGAAATGGAAAAACATATTTCTCCATCTAGCAGTATATTCATTTTTATTTTCTTATACCAAGAATTTTTGAGTCCTTTGAGGATGAAGTTTTTTTTGTTTTCTTTTTTTTTTGTTTTTTTTTTAAGCTTTTGAAAAAAAGAAAAGGAAAGGTATTTTTACTTTGGTGTAGTGATGATAGCCATGCCTACCTGTCTGGGTTTTCTAGCTGTGTGACCCAGGGTGAGTTCTGTGCCACTTATTTTCCTTTATCTGCTAAATGAGGATGGTAGTAGTCCTTACTTCACAAGATTCTTATCAGAATCAAAGGAATTCCTTAAGTCTTTAGAACAGAGTCTGACCTACAGCCAGCACTATATTCTCAATTATAAAAGTCACAATAACAACTATTATCATCTAATGGTTTCAAGTCACAGAATAACTGTACAATGATCTGAGAAATCAAGCCACCTCAATTCTTAAAATACAAGTGCTTTTTAATTCCAATGTCTCTAGGTCCTCACGTCCTTGCCAATGCTTGACAGCTTCGGACTTTAGTTAACTGATCTCAATAACCTTAATTAGATCTTAAGCTATTTGGCTTTTATTAGACTTGTGGGAAAGCTTTTATAAATAATTTTTCAGGACACTGTCACATTTTTTAAGGGGTTTTACTCCTTGCAAGGAGACCCTTACAGAATACAAAAATCTGCACAAGAATACTAGTTTTATGGAAACATTTTTTTCTCCCAACAAGTAATTTTAGAACACAAATAATTTCCTAACAACAACAAAAAAAAGGTGGGGGGAGAGGGGAAGATTATACATTAGAATCCATAAATAATTCACTTAAAATGAAAATGAAGCAATTTAGGTAAGTTAAACTAATCTTTCTGAAAGGCAATGGAAAAAAAATTGGGTGTCCTAATTGTGTAACCAAATGTAAACAGATTATCTGCAATGTGGAATAATATACATCTATTCATTTTTCTAGCTTTGGATTACTTCCATAAAAAAGGGTAAGGAAATTAGATGTAACAAGATGCTTTATATTAAAGAGCCTTAATAAATTCCAAGCTAGTATTACAAAAGAAAGTACTTTTCCAGAGAATAAAATTCACATTTCTGGCCTGAAATAATTCACAGAAAAATTGGCTTTAGGTAAGTTAGTCATTTATCTACAGCAAAAAGTCATATCTAAAGTAAGAAATAAAAGAATTACATCATTCTAGTTTTCCAATTTTTCCAAAAATTTTAAACTCCCAACCTGGTTTTATTTATTTTTTAAACAATTTTACTGAGGTACATTTTACATACCATAAATTCACTCATTGTAACAACTCAATGATTTTTAGCAAGTTTACAGAGCGGTACAATGATCAACACAATCCAAAAGCATTTCCCTCAACTGAAACAGATTCCTACTGCCCATTTGCAGTCACTTTCTGTTCTCACCTCCAATCCCAGCTCCAGGCAACCACTAATCTACTTTCTGTCTCTATAGAGGACTACATTGTCAGCCTGTAAGTTCTTTCCCTCTTATCATCACAAAGCACACTTGTCACTATAAATAATATCACACCATATAATACAGAATCCAGTGGATGACTCAAAATCTAGTGGATAATAAGGGTTAAACCTCAGAATGTATCTGGTAAGTAAAAAAGCAAGATGCTAAGAGCATCCAAAAATGCCCAAGAGCAGAAACAAGAGACCCTTTATTCTCTCATTCAACAAATATTTGGGACCTACTATGAGGCAAGCACTGTTCCAGGCCCTTGGATACAGCAGTGAACAAAAGACAAAGATGCATGGTAGACCAAAGCATCATAATTCTAAACAACTTGTGAAAGAAAAAAAAAAAAAAAACTGACCAAGCACAGGAAGATAAGGGAGGAAAAAAATATCTCATTGTTACCCATTTGACAATCCCTTCCCACTTGTTAACTGCTACTTGTAAACAAACAAGTTTACAAGTTACTCCAGTGATGAAATACATGAATTTTAGGTTTCTAAGAAGAAGTCATTTGCTCCACATGTAAATATCTGGTTATCTGACAAAATATCACCAAATTATATTCTAATGAAGAAAGACATATTGGTATACCAGCATCACTCACAGATATGTTACTGTTGCAATCAGACAAAAACTATACAAGCTATTTTTTAACCCTAGGATATACATTATAGGATTTGTGATAAAATTTACTATTCTTAAAGACTATTCTGAGGTAAACTGAGTCCCAAATAGACTAGACCATCTTTATTAAAATACACTCAATTTAGGGTTGAATTTAGATTTCATTATGAGTCCCAAGTAGACTAGACCATCTTTATTAAAATATACTCAATTTAGGGTCGAATTTAGATTTCATTTTGTCCTACGAACTCTGAGTTGATGAGAATGGAATTTGGCCTGGTACCAAATAAAAAAAACATTGCCAACTTTCACTAACTAGAAGTACAGCTTGTTGCAAATATACAAAAAAATAAATGGAGAAATGGTTTATGGACTTCCATGCCTTCGTAATTCCCCACACAGAAATTCTTGAGAGGTCAGCCTTCTCTATAGCTTTCTCATTTTTTTTCTTACACCAATGTGAAAACAAAAGACTTTTATAATGAAAGTCCTAAAATTACCCTCCAATGGCAATTTTTAAAATAATAAAGAATTAGCCCTTAAAGGAAATGAAGTACTTTTCAGAAAACGGCTGTTTTTAATTTATAAATACATCCACATTTGACCTTTCAAGAGAAATTCATAATCATTAATAAGTACTTATTAAATGCATACTATCTTTTCAAATGTATATTATATAAAAGCTATGGGATATAAGTGAAAATTAAAAGACATGGGTGCCTCTCTTCAAGTTGTTTATAATTTAGAAAGTTCACTTTAGAGTTCTGGAATCAGAACTGGGAACAGACATCTGAAATAGTGTTTGATCCTCAGCTTATAGATTATTTATAAACTAAGTCTGATCTGAATTCACTTTGGTTTCTTTTAGAAGAGCATCAACAATAACATATAATGTCTTGCTGAAGACTTACTCAGAGTCTGACACTGCTTGACATACATATTACATACCTCATCTCTAATTCTTTTAACACCACAAATTTAGTTATGTGACCTTGATCAAATTACCTGCTTTTCTGCACCTCCGCTCCTCACCTGTGAAATGAGGAGAGAGTAGTATTTACCGTATAAGGTTATTATATGAACTACATAAAATAATATATCTAAGATGTTTAGCACAATGCCCAGCACATGTCAATAAACCTTAGCTGTTATGAAACCAGTTTTCAGATGCAGAAACCAAGGGCCAGAGTTATAAAACACTTGCCTAAGATTACACAGAGTGGTGGTAGGTATCTAAATCTCTATTGGTTTAACTCTGGAGCCCATGCTTTTTCCACTAATAAAACGGATAACCACTATCATTTGTGCCTCTAAATGATTTTACAAAATCAAATGGAGTAAAGTTCTTTTAAAATAATTGAAGATTTTCAGGAGCGCCTGAGTGGCTCAGTTGGTTAAGCATCTGCCTTCAGCTCAGGTCATGATCTCAGCATCCTGGGATGGAGCCCAGTATCAGGCTCTCTGTTCAGTAGGGAATCTGCTTCTCCCTCTGCCCACCCCCATGAGTGCGTACTCTCTCTGTCTCTCAAATAAATGGATAAAACTTTTAAAAAAGTAAATAAAATAGCTAAAGAATGTTAAAGGTAACCAAAGAAACTCTTTAATTTGCTTTTACCAAATGCTTCTGGTAAACTGTTTTTTGTCTGTTCAAACACTCAATCTTTGTAGTTGTTATAGCTTTCTCAAAGCCACAGAGGAAGTCAGTAGCAGAGCCAACACTCACTAGACCTCCTGATACTTAACCACAGAAGTACTTTTGAGTTTTCTTTTTTATCTGAGCAATTAGCATTAAGTAAAAAACATGTTAATCTGAATTACACAATTTCCATCTTGCCCAATATCTATAGTTCTCTTTAAGAAAAAAGAAAGAGTATCCACTCAATTTTTTTGAAGGGGATAGGGAGGGGCAGAGGGAGAGAGAGAGAGAGAGAGTCAATCCTAAGCAGGCTCCATGCCCAGCAAGGAGCCTGACTCGGGGCTCAATCTCACAACCCTGATATCATGACCTGATCTGAAATCAAAAGTGGGATGCTTAACCAACTAAGCTACCCAGGTACCCCAACCACTCAAATTTTTTAAAAAGATAAAAGTTAATAGAATAATCTGACTAAAATTAAAAATCTAACAATGCACTAAAAATGAACTAATTTTTAAATTAGAATTTTAAAAATTCAAAGATTTTCTATTTAGGAAAAATAAAGCAATAGACTAAGGATCAGGAAAAGATGTCTAGAATACTCAAGTTTAATATTTAATTCTAGAAATTCAAAAGAAGAGAGTATATTCTTGGATATTTATAAATCATAACTTATATCCCACAGAACTGAATATATTATGTTTCCTGCTGGCAAGACAGTTTTAAATTAATATAATATTTAAAATAGTTTTTGAGAGTGTGAAAAAAAATCAATAAATTTAAAAAGTAATTACATGGCTCATTTTACTTAGTATAATGTCCTCAAGGTTCATCCATGCTGTAGCATATGTCAGAATTTCCTTCCTTTGTAAGGCTGAATAATATTCCACTGTATGTATTACACTATAATGCCTATCTCTTCAACTGTTGATGAACACTTGGGTTGTTTTCATGTTTTACATATTATGAATAGTGCTGCTATAAACATGGGTATAGAAATATGTCTTTGAGATCCTGTTTTCAACTCTTTTGTGTATAAACTTAGAGTAGTCAAAATCATAGACATTAAAATGGTGGCTGTCAGAGACTGGGGGGATTGGGAAATGAGTTAATGGGAATACCCTTTCAATTATAGAGATGGATGAAAGTTATAGAGTTGAAAGTTATGGAGATGATGGTGTAATGGCTGTATATTTAATACCACATTAATTCACTTTTTAAGTACACTTAGAAGTGGTAAAGATGGTAAATTTTATGGTGTGCTTTACCACAATAAAATATTAGATTAAAAACAGTAATTACATGAATGAAAATGTTTACAGAATTATTTGAGAAACTCATTTTATATTCTCTAAAACTAAGAACTGACTCAAAGGTTAATTATTATTATGAGCTGCTTGTTACATCATTATTGGAGAGAATATAATTTATTCAGCATCTGACCAGTGCCATGGACTGAACAAATGCTATCTCTAATCTCTGCAATCTAATAAAGCAACTGTTACAAACTCCATTTTCTAGATCAAGAAACAGATATAAAAAGGTTAGCCTATCTTGGTGACAGAGTTAGTAAATGGATGAAACTAGTATTCACCTTTCTGTCATTCTGATTCCTGAAGCTCTGCTCTTATTTTAATACAGTGATGCACCTGGACAGTACTACCAAACTGGATTTTGCTGATGATAATTTAAATTATATCATTGATAAACTGGGTGCAAATGTATCAAATCAACAATGAGGAAACACTCTCCAGGAAAAAAGTCTTAGATCTTAGAGTATCCTCTTAAATTTTTTTGGTCACTTACTACAAGTAAAATTAAAATCAGGGCAGCCTGGGTGGCTCAGCGGTTTAGTGCTGCCTTCACCCCGGGGCGTGATCCTAGAGACCCAGGATCGAGTCCCACATCGGGCTCCTGGCATGGAGCCTGCTTTTCCCTCTGCCTGTGTCTCTGCCTCTCTCTCTGTGTCTCTCATGAGTAAATAAATAAAATCTTTAAAAAAAAAATGTTTTCTATAGGTAATTTGGTGAAATCAGCTATGCAAATGGAAGATATTCATCAGCTCTAAATTTTGAAAGAACACCATATATAATTAAAACTGGATGGGCAGCCCGGGTGGCTCAGCAGTTTAGCACTGCCTTCAGCGCAGGGTATGATCCTGGAGACCCGGGATCAAGTCCCACATCTGGTTCCCTGCATGGAGCCTGCTTCTCCCTCTGCCTTTCTCTCTCTTTCTGTGTCTCTCATGAATAAATAAATAAAATATTAAAAAAATAAATAAAACTGGTATTTAAACAATTTAAATAAATTAGACAAATTTTATGTTCCCGTTTTCCTTTCAGGGACAAAAAACTTTGCAAGCTGACTATACAAATTAGATAGAAGTATTAAATACAGGAACTTTTGAGTTGTTTGGCCAAAATAAATACTTAAAATTGATCTACTCAGAATACTGGAAATCTTTTTTTTCTAGAGCTGGTGATAGGACAAGGAGAGTTTATAGGTAGTTTTAATGACTACATTTGTAATTATAAAAATAATTCTATAGAAGGAAAATATAATTCCAATAGTTAAAGGAACAGATTATATGATTTACAGATGTGTTAGAGATATACATACATACAATGAAAATATTCTGGCAAATATTACAGCTTTCTGTTAATTTTGTAAGAAAGTTACAATACTATATACTCTACTTTTCACTCAGCCTTTTATCTGGGTCATTAGCCTTCAGTGTATTTTCTACATTGGCATGTAAGCATCATAATATAATGGTTATAATCTCAGTCTCTTTGGAGTCAGCCTGGGAAGTAAAAGAGCAATGATTTAAACTCAGAAAAGATGGTTCCAGTGTCCATGTTTCTACCCAAGATGCCTCTAGGAGGTATATGCAACACATAAGATGAATACTCATCCTAAGATACGGTTTGCAAATATACAGCAGATAAAACCTTAGTGAGCATCCAGTGCTAATCAAAGTCATCAAGATATCTCCTTAGGAAAACAGAAATGTAATGAAAGCAATGTAAACAACACTGATGTCTGTCCAGTTGTGTTTCAAAATTTTGAGATAACTATCAGAATTGACATAGTCAACAAAAAGTAGAGTAGTCTGTATAGAACTTTGGAAAAGGGATTAAAGGAAAAGAATTTTACTACACAGGGGCACAGCTGACCGTGGCAGATGAAACTGTAGAAAAGAAAAGAGATTACTTTAGCTTGAAGCCTGCACCCCCCCTACCCCGAGTCAGCAAGAAAACTTGGTGATAATTTAGTTTTCAATGTAAACTTTCCACTAAGAGTCATCCAGTTTATAAATATTTCAGTTCAGTTACTGATTTCAATGTAAATAAATAAATGGGTATTCTGATATATCAGCTCACTTTGTTCTCAATTTGATTACTTTGAGTCAGAGAACGTTTCAGTAAACTGATAAAATTCCTAACCTTGCACATTTGGGGCTCAAACTCTGTACCCCTGTAACTATGTAATCATGCATTAGGATCCAGGTAGCCAGGTTCTTTCCAATCGTTTATTTCTGCACTTATTATCACATGTTAACTCTTGTGTGGGGTGGGGATATATTAAAAATTGAAAGGGCTGCTACCCTTAAATAGCTTACTATCTAGTCTCTTTAAATTGAGCAGTACAAAGTATAAACTAGAGAGAATCTACAGTGGTTAATGTTGGTTATCCTTGAAGAGGAGAATAAAACAGCTGAGGTAAAACAGATGAGAAAAAGAATTTTCACTCACTGTATATCCTTTTTTTGCCTTTTGAGTTATTTTTAAGCAATGTGAAGGTATTCTGTATTTTTAAATGATTAATTACAATTGGGGAAAGAATGAATTGGTGAAAATAAAATCTGAGGGAATTATTCAGAATATGGCACAGAGGGATGAAAGAGATGAAAAAAAAAAAAAACACAAAAAAGGAGCTAAGAGATATGGCTGAGAGAATGAGGACAGGCAGGAATAGAAATTCCAAAGAGAAGAAGGAGAATGAGGAACAGGCAATCATGGAAGAGAATGAATGAGAATTTGTAGAATGGAAGACTTGAGTCTTCAGACTGAAGAAAGTATACCGTATCTCAAGAAAGACCAAAACAAAATCCTAGACGTATTGTGATAAAAATTACCAAACATAAGTTATAGAGGAATATCCTGAAAGCATTCAGAGAAAAAAGAAAACAGATGACCTACGAAGAAAAAGCAATATGCTGACAGCTGACTTCCATCTCCAAGAGGATAGAAGATAATAAAATTACACCTTTCAAAGTGCTCAGGGAAAATAGCTGTCAGCCTAGAATCTGCACTTAGCTTACTTAGCTAAGTATCAATTAAGAATTAAAGCCAAACAACACTGTGAGTCAGAAGGTGAGCATTTACCACTATTAGATCTTTGTGAAAGAATGACTCAAAAATTTGCTTCATTAAATAGGAAACTGAATCCTAAAAGAAAGAGTAGGATCTAGGAAGAAATGAAAGTTCCAAACACCTAATAAATAATGATGGGGATGAAAACATGGGCTATTTCGTGTAATAATAAATAGTCTGGGGAATGGTTTAAAACAATGTGAAGCTAATATGCTAAAGAATAAGGACAAGGAAGACGAGAGGAGGGAGATCAGAATTTAAGTGTTCTTAAGATCCTTTTACTCAGGATCTGAATAATCCTGATTGTTTTAGAGGGCGGGGAGGGACAGAGGGAGTGGGAGAGAGAGAATCCCAAGGGGGATCCATGCTCAGCATGAGCCCAATGCAGGGCTCAATCTTATTACCCTGAGATCATGACCTGAGCCAAAAATCAGGAGTCAGATGCTTAATGACTGAGTGAGCCACCCAGGTGCCCCAATCCTGATATTTTAGACTTTATAAATCAAATAGGCATTTATTAAAGGTAATATAAAATAGAAATAAAACGTGCAACTTCCCAACGAGTAGTGGGATAAAAGGAGGATTAGAAAAAACTAATATTACACCTTGTTCAATCCAATAAAAGGCAAGCAAGGACAAACAAAGGTATGACAAATACAAAAGGTAAGTGACAGTGTGCAGCCCCACATAGGTGCACTTCAGGAGGCCCTTACTATGGAACCGCCAAAAGATCTTTAAAGGAATTTTAGTAGCTGAATTTGTAAATATTTGGGGAACATAGTTTTTGTTTAATAAGATGAACATAAGCCAAGATTTTAGTTCAATGATGAGCAAGAAGTTTCCCTTCATCCAAAATATCCATTTGTGTAGTACTTTCAGAAAGGCTTTTTGTTGTCGTCTTCTTCCTGGTAGTCATTGTTTTAGGTCCTTCTGCGGGTTTCTGTCTGCAACCTCAATGAGTAAGCACATCTGTGCCTTCTTACAGTTTCTGTAAGAATTTTTTATCCTTAAGGACCTCAAGATTTGCAAATGTAGGGTGGTATTTTTGGATTAATAAAACTATCTTAAACTTAAAAAATAAATAAGTCTAGGGTGCCTGGGTGGCTCAGTTGTTAATCATCTGGCTCAGGCACAGGTTAGGATCTCAAGGTCCTGGGATCTAGCCCCCCACCCCATCAGACTCCTTGTGGGGGGGCCTTCTCCCTCTCCCTCTGCCTGCTGCTCCCCCTGTTTGTGCTGTCAAATATATATATATTTTAAAAAGAAGTCCAAATATACCAGTAATACTTATGGAAAGAGATTTTATTTATCAATCCAAACAAGTCTAGCTTTAAATCATGTAAAAAAATTAAAGAGGGTGTGGGGCGGGGTAACTGGGTGATGGCACTTGAAGTAATGAGCATTGGGTGTTATATGCAACTAATGAATCACTGAACTCTTCCCCTAAAACTAATAAAATACAATATATGTTAACTAACTCGAATATAAATAAATAATTTAAAAATTAAAGAAATAATGACCTAGAATGGTTGGAGATAGAAGGAAAATACTAGCAAAAAAAAAAAAAAAAAAAAAAAAGCTGGTCTGGCAGTATTAACAAATGACAAAAATAAACTTGAAAGGAAAAATAATTAGCAGTAAAGAACACCAATACGCCAGGAAGATACACCATAATCTCACAATATAGAAAGCAAAAGCTGACAGCATTACAGTAAGAAATTGAAAAGCTCACAGTTACAGTTGGAAATTTTAACAAAAATCACAGAACTGCTCAAAAACCAGTAACCATATACCAATATGAACATACAATGAACAAATTTGAGCTAATGGACACAGAGAATCCTGGTACCTTAAGAAACTGAGGATGAAAACAGGAGTCAGGGGCACTAGTTTAAATAATGAGCTCAGTTTTAGACATTTAGAGTAGGAGTGGAAAGCTCATGATTGAACCAAGGACAGAGTAAGACTAAAGAATGTTCATAAAGGGGTTGGGAGTAGATGTGATCACCAAAGCAGAGCATATACAGAGGGGAGAGGAGGTGGTGACAGAATCAATGGTGAGTCCAGGAAATGTTACAAAAACAGAGGGTGTATCTAAAGTTCCTAAAGCAATAACCAAATTTATCAGGAGGTTAGAACTGTAAGTATTATTCAATATTTACCTTTAATAGGTCTAGCAGGAAAATGTGGTTTAAAGATGAAAACAATAATTACTGTAAAACCTTTTGCTCAGAAAGACCCAAGGTGACTTGGAGAATTTTTCAGACAGACAAAAGGCCTTTTAAGCGTCCTAAGTGTGTGCCTCACAAATTGTTAAACAGCAGGACTTCCAAAAATATTAAGGGCATTGCCCTCAAGTAGCTTCACGGAGAACCCAAGGTAGAGTTTGGGTTAAATGCAAGGGTTTATTTAAAAAAAAAAAAAATTGGGGATCCCTGGGTGGCGCAGCGGTTTGGCGCCTGCCTTTGGCCCAGGGTGCGATCCTGGAGACCCGGGATCGAATCCCACGTCGGGCTCCCGGTGCATGGAGCCTGCTTCTCCCTCTGCCTATGTCTCTGCCTCTCTCTCTCTCTGTGTGACTATCATAAAAAAAAAAAAAAAAAAAAAAAAATTAAAAAAAAATTGTGGTTGTCATTTTTGCCTAATGAAGTGAATCCCAGTAAAATTCTCAGAAAACGGTTTTTCAGAGGATTGTTCTAGTAGAAGTATCACTACGACTAAATGGGCTAGAGATATTACAAAATGAAAAGACGTTTTGGACTCCCCTACCTTTTATGAACAGGAGACAGGTTGAAAAGGCTCATTTGCAGCTTACTTATGTTAAAAGTTCAGAGGCCAAAACCAAGAGTCCAGAGAACAAAGTCAAGAGCAGCTGTAAATAATTTGCAGGCAGCAGGACTGAGCCCTAATGAAGAAAGTGGCAACATGTGCATAGCTGGATTTTAAAATTGCTAGGAATTCTGCGTGCCTCTTGTTCTCCCCCCATTTTGAATGTGAAGGTTTATAGCACTTATCCTATGCCTGTCTTGATAGTGTATGTTGGGAGATAAGGGCAACTAACTTGTCTCTTTAATTCAGTCAAGATAGAGAGGAATGGTACTTAAGGTGTCACATGAAAGAAGCCTTGCCTCAACCACCCCAGACCTGATTTAAATGATGAGATCCTAGATTTTAAGCTAATGTCATAATGGGAGAAGATGGATGAGTATATTTTGCTACTAGGAGGGATGTAAACTGTTGTGGCCAGAGGGCCGACTGTGTCCCAAGATGGCCACACAACAGGATCTCTCATCCATGTATTCTTCTAACAATGTAATATTGACATTTCTCCTTCTATCAACAGATAAGGTCTATGTTCCCTTCCCCTGGGCCTAGGTAGGTCTGTGACTACATGGAAAATGATACTATAGGATTTCTGCAGCAGTGTCATTAAAGGCAATATAGCTTTTACCTGACATTTTTAGACACTCTTGGAAACCAGCCTTCAGCCTGTGAAGAAGCCAAGCTACATGGAGATGCTACACGTTGATGTTCTAGTCAACACCCTGTATCAGCCGTCCTTTGAGATGGCCACAGACACCATCTGACTGCAACTGCACAGATCCCAAGTGAGAACTGCCCAGCTGAATCCAGTCAACCCCCGAACCATTGGAGAAAGTAACTGATTGTCAATGTTTTAAGCCAATAAGTTTTGAGATGATTTGTCATGTAGTAGAACATGAGGGGTGAGATAGGGGAAATTAACCATGAACTAAATAAACTGTATACAAGTTCTTTTGCAGCTAATCTTTTGATTGGTTCAGCCAAAGAATTGTTGAACTGCTCATCTTTTTTTTTCTGTTTAGTCATATATCAATTAGCTTTTTAGTGAAGTTTCTCTTGATAAAGTCCTATTTATCTTAGTTGAACTAGGAATATTCTTCGTATCTCAGCATGTAGAGAAGAGAGATCAGTGGTTCTGTTGGTGATCGACAGGATAGATGGCAGCAGGAACCAATTACCCTAAAGCCCAGGTAAGACACAGACCTGAGACAGAGTGTAGAAATCCATAAGGAAAGGTGTATACACAATGGTGCCTTTCCATGAGTCATTACATAACAGAAGTATCTAAGTTGAAGAATTGGCTTACCTGACTGGGTGGCTCAGTCAGTTGAGCCTCCAACTCTTGATTTTGATCTCAGGGTGGTGAGATTGAGACTTGTGTCAGGCTCTGTGCTCAGCGTGGAGTCTGCTTAAGATTCCCTCTCTTCCTTTCCCCCGCCCCTGCTCACAACCCCCCCCCCTAAAATAAAATACATAAAATCTATTTAAAAAATGACTTTCAATAGAAAGTTGAAAATGCATGGATATGAAAAGTATGTTGGCTCAAGTTACAATGCAATTATATCTCTGCAACTTCTCTAGAAATCTATACATTTATGAAAACAACTAATTCCTGGTTAATTGTACTGAAAAGAAGTTGTATTTTCTTTGCTTTGAGGACAGATGGCTGCCCTAAGGTTAAATATGTAAAGCAAAAATAACAATCAAAGCTTTACTGAGGGGGCGCCTGGGTGGCTCAGTGGGTTAAGTGCCTGCATTTGGCTCAGGTCATGATCCTGGGATCCTGGTTGGGATTGAGCCCCACATCAGGCTCCCTGCTCAGCTTTTCCCTCTCTCTCTGCCCCTCCTCTGCTGTGCTCTCTGTCAAATAAATAAAATCTTAGAAAAAAAAAGTTTCATTGAATGGAACACACTGAACTGAATGAAGAATGCCTCTTTTACTGCACAGGAAACTACATAGGATCATATCCACTTCTCTAATTGTCTAAAACTATTTCCAAGCAATCTGAAGGACTGTTGACTTTTAAGAAAACAATCAGGGATGCCTAGGTGGCTCAGCGGTTGAGCATCTGCCTTCAGCTCAGGGTCTGATCCCGGGATCCAGGATCGAGTCCCACATGGGGCTCCTTGCAGGGAGCCTGGTTCTCCCTCTGCCTGTGTTTCTGCCTCTCTCTCATGAATAAATAAATAAAATCTTAAACAAAACAATCATAGTAATCATCAATTGTGTTCCTACAATACAGAGGCAGCGGGATACAAGATATTTCCAAAGTGCATTAAAAACCCTCTTCTTTTTCGCACCTCCAGAAATGCCTACACTCTTCCTTTTACTCTTCCAGTCCTTCCAACAGAATTAGGTATGTATATTAAAATTTCTGTTTGAAATACCTAGAGTCATTTCTGTTTTCCTGACTAAGCAATGAGGGAAACAGTACTTGTTACCAGAGGAGTTATTTAGTATCATAATAGAAAAACCATTACCAGAACTTGCTCCCCTTGATTTCTGAATCTTTCATATTCCGACTCTGGGGAAAACAGTATCCGAACCTCACCACTGCTATGATAAATAACATTTTTATAGTCACTCCAGTGTTTTGCAAAGTCACTTCAGTAATGCATGATACAATGAATTCCATGTGGCCATGGCATCACTTTTGCTATTAAATTAGTTTTGTAGTTGTATGGCATATCAAGACAGTGGCCAAGATATCCCTTAAATAAATAGATGAAGTTGCTGGCAGAATCACGACAGTGGACCCAAAAGAAGTATTTATTCCAGGTGAAGACAAATCACTGCCCCTATGTGGCTTATTCGTCTCCCAAGTGAATGGTGCCTTACTGAGTGCTTATTAGCATTTGCCCCTGCTATCAACAGTTTGGGCTCTCAGCACTGGCAGTAGCCAAAGCAGCCTTCAGGAGGGGAAGTCCCACTTTGGAGTTCATCTTACCAAACTGCCACTGTCCCTTTGTCTACCGGCTCACTAAGCAAACACTGTGGTGGCTAGGGAGAGACTGACCTCTACAGGACTGCTGATCTCATCCATCTCATTACTAAGTCTCCTCTGCTTTGGGTAACCCTTCACAAATACCTCATACTGTGTCCCTGTTACAAGATGCCCATCCACCCACTCTTCTCCAGATGTCCCTGTCATCAAACTCCCAATCTTGTTTTTCCCACGTTTTCAAACAAACAAGGAGTTACTGTTTATCAATCAAGGTGGATTGGTCTAACCATTTCTCCACTACAGTGGAATTTTAGGTCGCTGGAATTAGTATTAAACACAGAGCCAGTATCTAGCAATCCCCTATTTCTCCTATTATTTCACTTTTTCTACAACAGTCACCCTAGTAAATGAATACAAATCCCTTTGAAGAAGGCTGATGGGTACATTCTTTATATTATTTTACCCTCCAGTAGTGTACCAAAGTACTCACACTTGTTAATCTATTATCAAAAGGGTTTAAAATAAAGTCTGCACAAATTACCATCTCTAAATAGAGAAAATATAATTTTGATGATTTTCATAATTTGTCTTAGCTCAACAATTAAGTTGGGGAAAATACATAGCTACATGCTGTCAAAAAGTAAATTAACTTAATGTTGGCAAAAAGAAAGATTAATTGGAAAATTTACAACTTACAGTTAAATTACATTATAATTAAGGGTAAGTATATGTTGATTCTAGAAGGTCTACTATGCCTTATTAATAGGAACTGGCACATCAAAATGTTAGATAATTCCAGGGGTTTCTGATATGCGATAAATATTTATTGTCTTCTATGTAGAAAACACTGTCCTGAGTTGGACTCAACCTTTTATATTATTGAGAAGTAGTCCTGAGGGTATTGATTGCATCACTTCTTAAAACAGGCAGATGGTTGGCCTACTATTGTATTAAAAGATCTTTAGAGGCACAAGAGGGTATTTCTCAAAATCCTTAGAGATGGGAGTCTCTAAACCTTCTGTACAACTACTGTGTAAGAAAGACTCAGAACTGATCTATCTGGCTTTATCCCATATTTTTACTCTTTAAGCTAAAAGTACTATAATAGCCCTTATCAGCACTGTTAATTTCCACTCTTTCATTTATTTTACTAATGTTCAAACCCCATTGACTTAGTTAATTTACCCCATTTGCTTCATTGAAAAATGTAGTTTTAAGTGGTTTTAGCATTTCTTACCTTAAGACTTAAAAAGCAGGGAAATGTAATCAAATATCAGATCAATAAATCATCAGATGGAGGGAAATACAAATCAAAACCACAATGAGATACCACCTCACACAAGTGAGAATGGCGAAAATTAACAAGACAGGAAACAACAAATGTTGGAGAGGATGTGGAGAAAGGGGAACCCTCTTGCACTGTTGGTGGGAATGCAAACTGGTACAGCCACTCTGGAAAACAGTGTGGAAGTTCCTCAAGAACTTAAAAATAGAGCTACCCTATGACCCAGAATTGTACTACTGGGTATTTACCCCAAAGATACTGATGTAGTGAAACGCTGGGACACCTGCACCCTAATGTTTATAGGAGCAATGTCCATAATAGCCAAACTGTGGAAGGAGCCTCAATGTCTTTCAACAGATGAATGGATAAAGAAGATGTGGCATATATATATATATATATATATATATATATATAATAGAATATTACTCAGCCATCAGAAAGGACGAATACCCACCAATTGCTTGATGTGGATGGAACTGGAGGGTACGATGCTGAGTGAAGTAAGTCAATTGGAGGACAATCATCATATGGTTTCACTCATACGGGGAATATAAGAAATACTGAAAGGGATTATAAGGGAAAGGAGGGAAAATGAGTGGGAAAAATTAGAGGGAGACAAACCATGAGAGCTCCTAACTCTGGGAAAAGAACAAAGGGTTGTGGAAGGGGAGGTGGGCGGGGGGATGGGCTAACTGGGTGATGGGCACTGAGGAGGGCACTTGATGGGATGCGCACTGGGTGTTATACTATATGCTAGCAAATCGAACTTCAGTAAAAAAAATAAAAATTAAAAACAAAAAATAAATTATCAGATGGAAATAACCAGCTACAAACAAAAGGCAAATTTAAAAGACCGTTGATTTTAAAGATTCTATTTATTTATTCATGAGAGACACACAGAGAGAGAGAGAGAGGCAGAGACACAGGCAGAGGAAGAAGCAGGCTCTATGCAGGGAGCCCGATGTGGGACTTGATCCCAGGATTCCAGAATCATGCCCTGAGTCAAAGGCAAACACTTAAGCTGAGCCATCCAGGCATCCCAAGAATGTTGATTTTAAATAAAATATTTGTTATCTTCAAGAAGTAATCTTTATATTTCATTGCTTAATTCTGCTGTGATCAAGGAGTTTATGATGGAAAATATTTAACTCTCTTACCCAAACCTGGATTTTATTTACTAAAACAAGGTTACACTGACACCTAGAAATGATTTAGGGATGGAAGAAGTAATTGTAGCATCAACCTACTGATAGTTAGAATAAATATAAAGGTTCCTATGTCCTATTCTTAAATTACAAATCATGGGAAGCATAGATAAGAGCTTCAGATATGTAAAATAAAATCTAGTTATTCTAAAATTTAAGTCCTGAGCAATCTGTTATCTTCAGTAGCATTAAAATGCCAGATTTAAAAAATTCAGCTAGTGTTGGATAATTCAGTCAGATTAATATGTGGATGCAACGTATTTTCTCAGCAAATGTAGATTATATATTATGTATAACATTTGATATAAATGTTGAGATCAGTGTTTATCAAACTATAATACAGATACCATAAAAAGCTTTTACTTATAACTATCTGTGTTTTAATGTTAAGACATTACAAATGCCTTATATAACAAATGTCTGCTTCTATTCCCTGAATCTCACTCAATCCCTCCCATTAGATCCCATCTTTCCTTCTACTAACCCTAATTTATAAAGTGATATAAAGAGACCAGGATAAAGCAATCAAGGATAATATGTGACCCCCCCCAAGCCATTTGGGCAAATTACTAGGCACTCTATCATCAGTTCTAGACATAAATCTCTTCCTTCCAGTCATTCTCCTTCCTCCTGATTTTCTTATTCTTTACCCTTTCCTAGCTCGCACTCCTCTCTTCTGTATCACTTTTAAAATTTTTACATTACCTATTCATCTAATGTCATAATGTTGTACTAGTAGTAGTATTCAGCCCTAAAGAAGTTACCCTCCAGGGGCACCTGGGTGCTGGTTAAGCGATGAAGCATCTGCCTTCAACTCAGGTCATGATCCCAGGACCCTGGGTCAAGCCCCACATCAGGTTCCCTAAGCCTGTCTCCCTCTCCCTCTGCCTGTCACTCACCCTGCTTGTGTGCACATGTACTCTCTCTCAAACAAACAAAATCTTAAAAAAAAAAAAAAAAAAAAAAAAAAAAAAAAGCTACCCTCCATCAGAAAAGACTATAAGAAACTCATTCAGTACTTTCCCCATCTACTATGTATAGTTGTGATGTGAGTATAGATCTAGATATACAAAAGTACAACAAAGAAAAGTAGGTAAAGTTTCTGCCCCAAAGGTGTTCAAAATCCCAGAGAGCTGATTACCAAATAAAGAAAGTTACGTACAAAATGATGACATGGAGGGTAAAGCAAATAAATTCTTTCATTTTTTAATTAATAGGTTGTATTATTTTCTCTTATTCAACATAGCAACTATACACTCGGCGATGGACAGGACAAGGGGCATGCAAAGAGTCTGATAAAGAGGTGCAGTGATATCTGGAGTTGTGCAAACTCCAGTGGGGAAGAGGAGGTAAAATCCTATCTAAGGGTAGAAAGGACTCAAAGAAAGTAGGTCAGACCTAAGCATGAACAAACCTCTTCACTCTCGATAAGGACAATTTTATCAATGGCTGAACTACTTGCATACTGCAATGAGTTAAGATGTTGAAATGTCACTATTTAATTTTTTTTTTTTTTTTTGTAATCTACACATCTCTAACAGGAACTTTTCTTTCAGCAGTTAGCTTGATCTATAAAACAGCCTAAACAGTGTTGTCTTTGTATCAACTGAAGGATGACCTTTTCTAAACAACCTTTCTAAACAACCTCAAGAGGTTGGCTACCAAAACATACACTATAAAGTTAAATATTTTTGCAAATGCAAGCTCCACCTTCTGTGAAGTGGCTAATCATTAGAAGATCTGAAAAACTGCTGTGACAGGATTCCTTTTCACAGGAATCATGTATGGTTATACCAGTACATGTTTTGCTCTTATGTTAAAATGCCATAAAAAAGTAATAGGAAAATTCATTTTTAGAGGCTTAATAAGATAAAAAATACAGGAAAGTGACACATCAAAAAAAAATCCCAAACTTCATGACTATTACCGTGCTTTAGAAAAACAGCTCTACAAAGTATTTCAAACCAAAGACACAGGATTGTAACAGAGGTTACTAAAGTTTTGAAGATTATTAAAGCATTTGAAGACAATAAAAATCAATCATCTTCCTTTCCTAAATCCAAGCACGAGTCATTTTCATTTTCCAAAATCATATTCTATGATGATGCATGGAGTCCATCCAGAATATGGCCAAGTCCAATGCATCTGTTAGCCCTCAACTAACCTCCATTTAAAGACAACCAAACCAAATGAGACAGAAAGAAAATGTTATCTAACAAGACATACTCTTTCATATAAAAACATCCCCCCCTCTAAAATGTGACAAGTTACTTATAAAGAATAGTAACTCCCTCTCCCATCCCTGCATATGGTTCAAAATATGAAACTAAGAAAACATTCTACATTTCAAACACTTCATCTAAAGCTACCTGAGGTAGAAATCTACAGTTCATTATATTAACACAGAAATATAGTTTTACATGTTAAATCAAGTGTTAAAATGAATATGCACATTTAGGCATGATCTACTTATATTTTTGAATTCAAAACACTACTATTTTTTTGTTTTTTAAAAAATAATCTCAACTTTATTTTATAAAGCTGAAACACATAACCATGATTATAAAATCTAGGCAGAGTGCAATTTCCTACATTGCCTCTCCACTTTCCTCCCTGCTTCCAAGCCAGGCAGACACAAAAACATACTTAAAACATTTTCATTGTTTTGAGTATTAGCTTCGAAGTCAATGCTGCACACATTTACAGTATGCTTCAGCGCTCAATTAAATGACCTGTTTATTTAACTTTGCAGAGATGCCAGGTGAAGCCCACAGATATTTAACAATGTTTTTTGATTACTATACAAATAGAACTTCTCTTTAAAATTTGCTATAGGACTCCTCAATTTTTCACTTCAAGTGAAACTTTTATAATCTCTATGTACTAAGCAAAAGGTTTTCATGATCTTGAGAGTAACTTGATCATGTTTACTAAAGTATAAAATGAGACTAAATAGTATAAACTTTAAAAAAACCTTAATGGGTTTTTGTCTACATGGAAAGAGTACTGACTCTGGTTCTCTGGTGTTTAGCTAAAGAGGCCATTAACAAAAGTGCTCAGATTACTCCTATATACACAAAAAAAAGAAGAGATGGCAAAGAGAAAAGCAATTTATAAACCAACAGCAAATAAATTAAGGTCACTCTCCCACCCAGAAAGTGTGTAGAAAGTATAAGAATCAGCAATATTTCCATCTCTTTTTCAACTTTTGCAAACTTAGGTATTCTGCTCCCAATTGTGTAACTGTGTGGACAACTGCTCCACCAACATTTTCTACCTTAATTTATCACAATCATGTTTAGAGCATTATTAAAATTGATATACACATTTTTTAACATTTTAAATTTACTATATCAGCTTTAAGGGGAACACAGAGACTAATACTTGCAAATTTGTTGCAGATTAAAAAGTATTTTCACTTACATCATCTCTTTTATTCTGCTTGAAAAAGGCATCAGGATTCTCATTTCATAAGGAAAGAGACTGGCTTAGAGAGGGTAGGTAACAAGCCTAAAGTCAACCACAAAGGGATAAAATCTGGAACTAGAAGCCCAAACTCTTAGTTTAATAAATACATTTTCAGTCACTTCTTTAATAGAAAGGACTAGGTTAATAGGTCATCTTGTTACTGATTCCCCCATGTAATATCATACATGCATGATCTGCTATGATAAAATAGATGAGCAATATTCACTGAATATGTATCTCAAAATCAAATGAAACTACTCCACTTTAACAAGCCTTAGACAGGACACCTGGGTGGCTCAGCGGTTAAGTGGCTGCCTTCAGCCCAGGGGGTGATCCTGGAGACCCAGAATCGAGTCCCACATTAGGCTCCGTGCATGGAGCCTGCTTCTCTCTCTGCCTCTCTCTCTCTCTCATTAATAAATAAAATCTTTTAAGAAAAAATTTTAAAACAAGGCTTAGAAAATATTAATGATATGCAGTCACTACAAAGTTTAGTGTATTTTTCAACATTTTAAAAATGTAAAAATCTACCCACAGTTAGCCAACACAAAAAATTAACTGAATTTAATATGACTGTTTCTTAAAACATTTTAAGACTACATATATATTTGAAAACATAATTATTAACTTCTATTACATTTCGACTTAAATGCCTATTGTCTGAAGGGCTAAAATAAAAAAAGGAAAACTTTGCAATTTTAGTAATTTCCTGTAGATTAATGAATGTTGAAATGACCCAACTTTTTTTTATTCACAATGCCCCCTACTGGTAGCAAAAGTGGTTCTAATATATTTATTGCAGGAAATTGGATTCATTTCTTTACTGTGGTCTCCCACCACCTGCATATAAATTCTCTGGAATGCTTGTTAAAAATATAACTTCCCTCCCTCTATGAAATATCTACAGATATTGTGATTTCACTATGGCTAGAACCCTGCATTTTTAACAAGACCCCCAAAAAGTAAGTGGAGAATCACTGGCTTGGCTAGTTATATCAACACTTGAATTTCATAGCACTGCAACTTTGTGAAAAGCTCCGGAAAGTATTATGCTGGTTTTACAGATGAATACTGAGGCTCAAGACAATTTATTACCAGGTAACATGCAAAAAAGTAGCAGAGCCACCAATATTTTTATTCCCAGTACTGTGCCCTTAAAGGAAAGAATAGCAATTTATTTCTTTAAATACAACTTATGTAAGCAGTACATAACTATAACTTCTCAACTTTGGCTTGACCTGATAATCACCTGTGGAGTTTTTAAAAATGCTTACACCCAGGGCCCACACTCAGAAATACAGATTTAATAGGTTTAGCATGGGCCTGGGCATTGTTCGTTCCTTAAACCTTCCAGGTGATTATAATCAGCCGCCAGGGCTGAGCATTGCTCAAACCAGTATTGCAGAGAATCACCTGGAAGACACAGACTACTGGGCCACACCGCCAGAGATTCTGATTCAGTATGGTCTGGAAGGGTTTGAATTTGCATTTGTAACAAGTTCCAGGTTGAGACGAGGATGCTGAATCTGTGACTACACTTTTGAGAACCACTGATTAAGAATGTTAGCTAGTGGTTTTCAAACTTGGCTACATATTAGAATCACCTGGAGAAAGTTTTAAAATACTGAAATACTAGCCTATGGGATAAAGTTAGAAACTGCTTTGAGTGGCCTACCCGACATCCCCCTCCAACCTCATCTATTGCCAAACCCTTTCTCCCTCCTGCATAAGTTCCTATTAAAAATATTAACAACTCTATTGCAATTTTCTGTTGTAATGTGACTGTTTACACTCTTTCTCCAAGTTCTTTGGAGTCAGATATTGCACCTAATTTATCTTTGATTCCCCAGGGTCTACTATGATGCCAAGCATAACTGGTGCTCAATGAACATTTGTTGAGTAACTGAATCCAGATTGCTACCCCTACACTTCCTGTAGAAAAGGTAGTGTCAAGAATGGCTTTTATGCAAACTAGAATGTAAAAATAGATTTTGCATAACTAAAATAAAAATTTGAATATTTCTCCCTCATAAAGCTACTCTTATTTAGTATTGCTTTAAGTAGAAAAGGAATTATTTGCACTTAGAGATGATAATTTCATCTCCCTTGGGATCGGCCACATCTTCATTTCATTAGTAACTTAAGATTACCAAAAAGCTATTGGAAGAATCATTTAGTCAACTGTGATCCAAAAGGGGTACAAAGGCTTCATGTGTTAACAATGAGATGAAGTTTCCAAAAACCCTTAAGAGACACTGAGAAAGAAGCTCAAAAACTACTGTTGTGAAAATCCAAGTTTTTAAAATTTGGACATATTAAAATCAAATCAATTTTGATTCTCTGGTTTTGTTTCTTAATTTCTAGAGAACAATAGTCTTCTGTTAGCAAGCCGCATATTTAACTCAGGTCAAGAGATTTCGGTATGTATCCCCAAACTTGCAAGATTGTTTAGTATTCTCCTTTATTGCCACAAAAGAAAACATATCTGACTTTATCCTATAAAGGTGCTTGCTGTTATGTCCATTCTACAGTTTTCTGGTTCTATGTTTTCTATATGCTCTACAAATATTTAAGATAATCACATATGCAGAAGTCTCAAAGCATCATAAGACTATGCTGGTTCTTACACTTTTTCAGTTTGTGGTACTATGAGGCTATATTTGAGGAAATCAATCATGTTAAGAAATATTAACATATATTTGTTTTTAAAGAGCAGTGATAACTACCTAAACATATGTTTAGGCAACAAGTAGTTACTGAAGTGCCCATTATATGCTAGGCACTGTTTTGGGAGCTTAGTTGCATAATAATGAAAATAAAGTTCCTTATGAAGCTTACAACCTGGCATATTTTTTTTTTTAGAAAGGAAAAAAAAATAGAAATGTGCTAGTGGTCCAAACTACAAATAGTGACTCTTTGCAAGGGAGAGGGAAAAGTTAAGTCTAAAAGTTATTAGTTTATAAAACTTGTTGGAAGACTCCCAGCACCTCCCTGAAAAGGCTAATAAAACCTAGAAGAAAGAGAAAATAAATGAAACTTTAAAATTAGAATTTACCTCTGAATTCCTTCAAGAATATCCTTCACCACCACCATTAACTTTTGAAGAGATACAAATGCTTCTTCAAAAGATGCTATTTTTGAAGAAGTCAAAGCTGCATTTGAACCCAATCTTTGAAATACATCCATGCTAAAACAGAGAAAAAGAAAAGATATTCATAAGTATACATGCATGTTTACTGTAATTCAAGCATTTCTAATACATAAAATGAGGTAATATGTATAACTCCTCTCTCATAATCCTGATTTATTTAAATCAGAAATAAGACACAGTGACTTGTGAATGTCCAGGCTACCGTTCATGCAAAGGATCTAGAGCAACAACTACGTGTGTCTAAGCTAAAGTAATACGGTACAAGCTGTGGGAATGATGTTTCTTATCAAGAGACTGGAAGGCACAGAAGTAAGACTATTAATCTAAATTCAAGTCAGTACATAAGTATTAACAGTACTCCAGTACATAAAGATGAAGAAGAAAAAAAAAGACATCAGATTTATGTTATTTGCTGAAACTAGAAGTTTTAAATGTTCATACACCTTACTCTGGTAATTTTAGAAATCTAGCACATATTAACAATAATTCGCAATTGGTCAACAATTAGTAATCACCTACATGTTCAACAATATAAAAAGTGTTAAGTAAATGGTGAATTAGCCACCTGGTGAAATACCAAAGACTATTAAAATAATGCTTATGCCATCTATAAGCTAGAAAAATAAAGGTATATAAAAGTTATTTATATAACATAACAATCACCATATAAATAAATCAAAACATGTGCTGTACTGGGTAGAATAATATGCCCCTGAAATTTATGTTCACCCAGAACCTCAGAATGTGACTTTATCTGAAATAAGATCTTTGCAGAACTTCCCAAAAGAACCAACTCTGCAGACACCAGGATTTCAGACTTTAGAGCCTCCAGAACTGTGAGTGAATAAATTTGTTATTTTAAACTATCTAGTTTTTTTTTTTTTTAAAGATTTTATTTATTTATTCATGAAAGAGAGAGAGAGAGAGAGGGGCAGAGACACAGAGGCAGAGGGAGAAGCAGGCTCCATGCAGGGATCCTGACATGGGACTCGATCCCAGGTCTTCAGGATCACACCCTGGGCTGAGGGCAGCGCTAAACCGCTGAGCCACCTGGGCTGCCCTTAAACCATCTAGGTTTTGTCAATTTGTTATGGCAATCTTAGGAAACTATGCCTTAAAACACAGCTGAGTGTACATAATAATAACCATGTCTACTGGTTACCTTTGGTAGCAGTCTTCAAGGGAAGTTTCTCACTTCATAGTACTTTCCAAGGCATTTTAAAAATGATTGTGGTACAATAAACATAAAATTACCACTGTAACATTTTAAAGTGTACAATTCAGTGGCATTTGGCACATTCACAATGGCTACAACTATCACCACTATCTAGTCATAGAACATTTTCATCACTGCAAAAAGGAAACCCTATATTCATTAAGGAATCACTCACCATTCCTCCCTCCCCAAAGTTCCTGGTAACTACTAATCTGTTTTCTATCTGTATAGATTGACCTACCGGGGATGTTTCATCTAAAGGGAATCATATACCATGTGACCTTTGTGTCTGGCTTCCTTCACTTAGCATGTTTTCAATATTTGTTCATGCCATAGTGTATATCGATACTTCATTATGACTAACATTCCATTTTATGGATATATACATTTTATGATATACCACATTTCGTTTATCCACTCATCTGTTAATGGACATTGGATTATTTCCACTTTGGCTACTGTAAATTGTTGTGAGCATTCATGTACATGTTTTTGTTTGAACACCTGTGGTCAGTTCTTTTAGGTATATATCTAAGAGTGGAACTACTGGGTCATATGGTAATTACATGTTTAATGTATTGTTTTCCACATTCCTACAAGTGATGTATAAAAGAGGTAAAGAATTTTCACAAGACCACGAAAGGGGAAACTGAGGAAATCTGAAGAAATACAATGGTTAATAAGTATAGTTTCACCTTTCTAAAAGAAAAAGTATTTTGCAACACAGGGCCTACCTTTCCTTCAATTGAGCATCTCTACATAAGGGCTCAAGCAAGAGTATATTGAAAAGTTATATAGTGACTCTGGTACACAATGCTTCTGAGGCATGAGAAGCAATGCATTAGCAATATCAGCATTTTTCATGTACTGAAATGCTACAAAGGAAAGTCTATTTGTCATACAGAAATTAGCTGGAACTTTAACATCCAATGCAAATGTATGTATATTATAGATCAATTCTAAGATTAAAGTATTCAAATATTTTCTAAATGAAAAGAAGATTAAAATATTTTAGAAATGGCTTTTTAAAAAAGATTTTATATATTCATGATCAAATATTTTCTAAATGAAAAGAAGATTAAAATAGCTTAGAAATGGCTTTTTTTTTAAAAAGATTTTATTTATTCATGAGAGACAGAGAGAGACAGGCAGAGACACACGCAGAGGGAGAAGCAGGCTCCATGCAGGGAGCCCGATGTGGAACTCGATCCCAGGACTCCAGGATCAGGCCCTGGGCTGAAGATGGCACTAAACCACTGAGCCACCTGGGCTGCCCAGAAATGGCTTTAATCTATTTTATTTTGAAAATGATAATCTCAAAAAAAAAAAAAAAAAAAAAAAAAAAAAAGAAAATGATAATCTCTGCCTAGTATATATAGTAACTTTCTGATAACAAGACTATCTGATTAGCCAAAACATTGCCAATACATTAAGAATAGACTAAAAAAACAATAAAACCTTTGCTTTACATGAAAATACAAATTTTTAAGTATTGTTTTCCTTAGCTTACATGTTAGGTATCGGTATTTCCTTAGTATGACAAACTACGCATTTGTGGGAAAGAAATTATAAATGTAGCCAAGGACTAAAAATGGGCCCTAAATCTACAGTGTTGAAATATAAAATAAAATTAAAAAAAAAAAAGAAAATAGATGTCTAAGAAGTGTTCATACTCTTTTGCTGCTAGGACAGATGATCTTAATCCAAAATAACAGTGATGCTGGGCTCTTGAACCTAAATCATATATATTATAGATTTGCAGATCATAAAAAGCATACAGTATAATCTGCAAGTCTATAATATATATGATTTTTTTTTTTTTTAACAGCACATCTGGGCCCTCCCGCAGCACCAGCGTCATCCGCCATTTGGTGTTCTCTCGGAGAAGAATATATATAAAATTATATAAAGATTATGAGCCTGGGAAAAAGTATGGAAGGGAGTGTTGGCTTACTTTAAAATCCCTTAAATTATTTTTTAAGTTGCTCCAGCAGCATTTAAGTAACTACTCACAAATGGTCTGTATCTTTTCATTTTACCAGGAACACAGTACTTTCATGTATATCAAAGGAATAAAAGTATTTCTTCCTTTTAAACAAAAGTATTTATCTTCCTTTTTACAAAGTCTTACATGAATTTTCCCTAATCCAAAATGACCTTTTCTTAGATTATTTTAGATCTTATTAAGGCTTTGTATCCTGCTAATTTGTTTACCAATCGAGGTGGCTTTCATTGGTTTTGACATACATAGGAAATACTTCTCATGAAGGTTTCACATTTAAATCACCTGGAGATATATATATATATATTTTTTTTAATGCACTATCTTCTCAGTGTCACCACAGTCCTACTGAGTCAGAATTTCTGGGATAGAGCCTAGGCATATGTATTTTTAAAACTTTCCAGGTAAGTCTGATAGTATGCCTATTTAAGCATCACTGTTTCTAAAGCACCAATTTGATAAAAGACAATAAGATAATCTAATACATTAAAATCACAACCCAAATACTAACTGTTCATTGAATAACAGTAATGATGGAAAAGCCTAGAATTTAAAAAAAATCTTGGGAATTTAGTACCTGTTTTGATATAATGTAATCCAAACATTCTCTAGGGTAGACCAGATTTCTTGGTGCCTGTTGGGTTGGGGAAGATGAGAACCTGAGAAAATGGTGATTTCTTGGTTATTAGACTTCATCAAAGAAGTATCTTCTTGCTTTTTACCCACTGTTGTTTCTGAAAGATTTTGTTTAAGTTTTGCCTTGACCTGGGGAAATAAGAATCACACAAATTTCAGCTAGTCCTTCAATAGTAAGTGAGAGAAACTGAATGCCAATTGTGCTTATGATGTTTTATCTTTCCAAGAAGTGCTATTGTCTTTAATTATGTACAAAATATTCCCAGAAAAGCATCAGAACTAAAAAAAAAAAAAAAATTTCTTTCCATTTATATCAAACAATATTTCCAATGCATTTATTATAGTCACCTAATATCAATTTAAGAACACTATTTGAACCCTTCTACACATATGGTATTGAATAAGAGAACACTAGGATACAATGATAAATATGTGTAAGTCAAGCCTCTAAGTACCTTACAATCCATTAACAAGCATGAGATTGAAAAGGGTCATTAAACAACAACAGGATAGAATGTAATCCTTTAACAATGAAGAAACCACTGAAGGTTTTTAACTTCGGAAGTGATAGATTTAGAACTGTACTCTAAGACAAACTGGAACATAAGAGAGTAGAGACAAGAAAACTATTTAGAAGGCTACTGAAATAATCCAGGAGAGGAATCCGGAGAACTTGAATCAGGTAGGAAAAGACAGCAGAATAAAAAGAATAATGTACGCAGTAAATTTTTTTTAAGATTTTATTTATTTATTCATAGAGACAGAGAGAGAGAGGAAGAGACACAGGCAGAGGGAGAAGCAGGCTCCATGCAGGGAGCCCGATGCAGGACTTGATCCCAGGTCTCCAGGATCAGACCCCAGGCTGCAGGCGGCGCTAAACCGCTGCATCACCGGGGCTGCCCTGCAATAAATATTTTTAAGCCAAAGTCTAGATTCAGGGAATGAGACAGACCCTACAATTTTTTTAATCTGGATGCCTAGAAAAAATAATGGCACAAAGAATAGAAATATAAAGTGTTGATAAAGTAGAAATAGATCAAACTCCCTTAATTACTTCTACAAAGGAAAGTAAAAGCATAGTTTATTTGGTAAAAGTCAAATACATAAATATTTAAAAGCATCCCATCTCAGATACACGTGCAGAAAGTGATGAAGATGCTATTTTATTTTTAAAGATTATATTTATTTACTCATGAGACACACACACGCAGAGAGGCAGAGACATAGACAGAGGGAGAAGCAGGCTCCCTGCGGGAAGCCTGATACAGGACTTGATCCCAGGACCCCAGGATCATGTTCTGAGCCAAAGGCAAATGCTCAACCACTGAGCTACCCAGCCATCCCAAAGATGCTATTTTAAAATGTGTCACATTCATTGCAATTTTAAACAGCACATTATCCTATGCCTTGCTGATGAAGGCAAAGCAGTGAACGTATCATCTACTATACAGTCATAACAGTAAGGTATTTGATGTATATTGATCTACATTTCTGTAATTTACGGTCACTTCTAGAAAAGCCAAGAAGAAAGACTGGTTACCGAAAAGAGGAGAAACAGACTACAAGTTTGTGTTTAGAATGTCAACTGCGAAGAATCTAAAGATATCTAGGTAAAGATACCAAGCAGGTAGTGGGATATGCAGATCTGCCACTCAAAGGATATAGCTGGGAATCCCTCTCACACAGACAAACCTCAGAAGTAGAAGGGACCGTTAGGGGAGAAAATAGCAAAAAAGAAGGTAGACAAACTGAAGGAGGGAGGGAGGGAGGAAGGGAGGGACCAGCAAAAAGAAAAAGACCTGCAAGATAGGGGATGAGTCAGAAGTATTTGAAAGCAAAAGAAGCCAAAAGAGGTAAGTTTCAGGAAACAAAGAGTGGACAATATCAAGTGCTGAGAAAGGCTGAGAAACTTGAGAAAGGGAGAAAGAGAGAGAAAATGGGGGATTTGATCAATGATAACCTAATTCACTTAACAGAGCATGGAGACAGAATTCCACTTGTAAAGGATAAAGGAAGAGTGAGTGAAGAAATGGAAACAACAGTTATAGATTGCCCTTTAAGAAGTCTAGTAGTTGATGGAAGGCGCTAGTGCATAAAGAGCACAGCCAAGGACAAGTATTTAAGAACACAGACCTGAGCATATTTTAAATATTGATAAAGACACTGAACAGAGTATGAGCCATACTACTGATACAAATAATTTTTTAAGAAATCTCCTTGGGGGAAAGTATTAGGAGGGAAAAAATCTGATAGAATGAAACAAAACTATGACTTTAAAAACAGACGGGGTGGTTGTCTTGGCTCTGCTGTAACTTCTTTGTGAACTTATATAAAATAACTTCATTTCTCTAGGCTTTCTTATTGATAATAGTATGATTTTTTTTTAAGATTTTATTTATTTATTCATGAGAGACACTCCCTGCATGGAGCCTGATGTGGGACTCGATCCTGGGACTTCAGGATCACACCCTGGGCCGAAGCCAGGTGCTAAACCACTGAGCCACCCAGGGATCCCCTAATAGTATGATTTCAAAGGTTAGCTCATAGGTTGCTAGTTTCGTGTTTATCAAATAAAAAATTTCCAATACTACTAGTACTAACAGCTAATATTTATTGAGCATTTCTTATGTATAGAAACCTTCCAAGAAATTTATATCTATTAGCTTATTTAAGCCTCACAATGACCTCATGAAACACAGATTATCATTCTCCATATTTTATAACTGAGACATAGAAAGGGTAAGTAATTCATGCAAGGTCAAACAACTGGTAAGACTCATAAACAGGACTTGACCTTCAGCAATCTGACCTTGGAGTTATGATCTCTCTCCAACAATAAAAGTAAATGTTACCCTTTTCTATCTTTGTGGGCAGGAAGAAAAAAAGAAAGTTATTCCTCATGTTTTTGCCTATTTCATTAATTATGCACTTAATAAATATACATGAATGGAAAGACATATGTTGTTCTGAGACATGTTTTTAAATCATCACATACTGTCTCTTTGCTTGAGCTCTCAAATAGTAGTGTATGCAACTGTGCAGATGGATTTCTTTAAACACCTACATAGCACTTACTAGTGCCAGGCACTAAGTGCTTTCCAAATATTAATCTATTTGATTCTCATGATAGTTTTGAGACACAGATTATTATACTCATTTTTCAAAAGAAGAAAGTAAGGCTCAGAGAAGTGAAATAACCAGAGGTGAAAAACACAACTAGTCAGGAGCACCTGGGTAGCTCAGTCAGTTGAGTGTCTGACTCTTGATTTCGGCTCTGGTCATGATCGCAGGGTTATGAGATGAAGCCCTGTGTTGGGCTCCTCACTGAGCATGGAGTCTGCTTAAGATTCTCCCTCTACCCCCCACGCCCCTGCTCTCTTTCTCTCTCTCTCTAAAAACAAAACACAACTAGTCAGGATGGGGATTCTCAGATCCTCAGACATACAGGTCTAAAGTCTATTTAAACAAGACTGACTTTATTCTATCATCTTGGCAGAGCAACTCTTTTTTGGTGGTTGGAAGCCTTACAAAAGAAAAATGTATATATCCTTTTTCTGTTCCCACCTCATTTATATAAAAATCTGGAATATGACCATTTCAGTTAATTTCCCTTTTTTTTTTCCTCACAAGCCTTTTCAGAAGAAAATGAATGAATATTCCTCTTTTCCTGATTTTCTACACTTGATGAATTAAGTTTGAGGGCTTTTTTTTGTTTTTGTTTTTAACAGTTACTATATTTAGATATTCTATCCCTGAAGATCATCCATTTATTGTTCAAGTTACTAAGACAGGACTAAGTATTTAGGACATATGCCAAATCTAATGCATTCTACAAAACAACTCCTTTAAAGGCGTATTTTAAAAGTCCAAGCTAAATCACAAAGTTCCTTAAACAATCAATTGTTTCTAATATGAAAATAAAGGAGCAATATTCCAGAGCTCCAATCATGGAAACAACATAGGTTGTTTCCAGCAACAGCACTAATGTCAGGTGTTGAGGGATAAGCACTAATGAGGACATAGGTTCTTTACCAATGGCCTTTATGAATCTCTTGCTAATGTAAAACTGGAAAATCACGATCCAAGTATAAATAACAATTCAATATTTTTAAATACTCAGTGGACAACATGTAGTAGGCATAGCATTACCTAATAACCCTAAACTCTCACGCCACATTTTCACGGCAACTCCCATCTCTTGGTTTCCAATTGATGAAAGGACCTTAGAACTGGATATTCGTTATTATCATAATCCTAATTTTTAAAATTTTCAATAATCTTAATTCAAAGACTGATATGCCTTGAATGACCTGAATTTTTTTTTAATTTTTTTATTTGTTTATGATAGTTCATCTTGTTTACTATGTTTGTTTCACTAAAGGTGGAGTTTACGGTTCAGTTCTGTGATGTGAAAGGATAATATATTGCTCCCTACGCAATTCAAGTGCAGACTCAAGTTGCAATGCCCTAAACTTCCAGCCCCATTAATTCCTATGAATAGTTCTCAAAGTCACATTTGCTGTGGAAAAATAAAACTGCCAGGGTTTTTAGCAGGAATTATTACATATTTCTTATTAGGTTTTATATATATATATATAAATAAAAGATGCTTCTTGTACTTCATGAGATACTCTCTTAAGGAAGTTCTTTCCTTACCAGCTATGGTTAAATTTAGTATCATATAATCCTCTCATTATTTTCTAGGTAGTGAGACCTATCTGACCATAAAACAACACAGAGGAAAAACCTGGTCAACTCAATAACTCAAAAAGAAAAAAAAGAATATTATATATATATATATTAGATGAAAGTACATTAATGTCTTACCTACCAATTGTGATACTGAGTTTTTTTGAGCTGTTTCTGACACATAAAACTCACAGTATTTTCTGAATTTGAAATTAGAAGACTGCAGGAATATTTTTAAAACTTATTTTATTTTTAGAAATAGACTATTACCAGAGACATAACTTACATAATTAATTTAAAAGAAGTAAAAAGGCATCAGTCCTAGGCAGACTGCATAAAGAAGACTTGTTAAAAAATTGGTAGGTCAATTGCCAAAGTCTAAATAAGGTCTATAAATGAGATAATTGTATTATGCCAATACTAATTTCCTGATTAATTAGTTACATAAGATATCCTTGTTCTTTAGGAAATATATATGGAAGTACTTAGGGGTGAAGGGGCATTGTATCTGCAACATACTCCTAAAGTTGGAAAAAAATGTGGACAGATAGGTAGGTAGGTAGGTAGGTAGGTATATAGGTAAGGAAAACAATGAAGCAAATGTAAAAAAACAGTAACACTGGGGAATCTCCATAAAGGATATATATCAGAATTCTTTGAACTCTTCTTGCAACTTTTCTGTAAGATTGAAATTATTTCAAAATAAAAAGTAAAAAAAAAAAAAAAAGACCAATTTACTGGGCACCACTGCCAGAAGTTTGATTCAGTAAGTTGGAGAGAGGCTTGGCAACTATGTCTTAAAAAAAAAAAAAAAAAAGATTTATTCATGAGACACACACAAAGAGAGGCAGAGACATAGGCAGAGGGACAAGCAGGTTCCCTGTGGAGAGCCTCATGTGGGACTCTATCCCAGGACTCCAGGATCACGACCTGAGCCAATGACAGATGCTCAACCACTTAGCCACCTAGGTGTCCCAGCATCTATGACATTAAAAAACCTTCCCAAGTATGTTGATGTATGTTGAGATCCACTGGTCTGGGGCAATGGAAAATGAATAGTCAAATAAGGCATAGCTTGCTTCCCTCCATAAATGAAATAATATAAAATTCCAACAGTGGCTGTGACACTGCTTTCATAAGAGGATGTGTTTTATAATTTGCAATAAGAATTGCTTACTTTTCCTTCAATTCACTTAATATTTACTTAATGCCTGTAATGTGTTAAAATAAATCAGAATTAAAATATACTTTGCCTCTGTTGTCTACATTTTTAGAACATATGTGATTAGCTATTCTAAATGGCATTCCAAAGGTATCTTACCTCTGCAAATGTTTGGAGTAGTTTGTTGACTTGAGCAAAGGCCTGGGGAAGAATACCATCATAATTTGACCTTGTACTGAAAGCATGTAACAAACTTTTAGAATCCTGAAGCAGAAATTTCACTGTTGCAAAATCCACTGCACTGTTAGCTGGTAACAGAAATTAAGAAGGAAAAATTATGTAAGAATGAGTATTCAACACAAAAATGTCTTTGGTAAACCAATCGAAGGTTAATTATGAAACTTAGGAAAAATACATATTTACATCTACATACCACTCTTAATTTCTCTCTCTGGTGTAAAAAGCACTACAATTAAACTTAGCTAAAGACAATGTTCTTGGATTTGATTCAGGTATTCTGTATTCTTCAGAAAAGAGAGATAATAATTACAAAACAAGTTACAGATTTTCAAAACTGATTTTGTTTCATATAAAGATTACTCTGGAGGCATCAGAAGAGTCACATTTGATGATAAGCATGTAAGTTACATGCAGTACCTCTCATAACCAACTCAGTAAGTACGTAGTGATTTGCCTTCAAATTCCACTTTATTAAATGTAATACTAGATTGGTTGAAAATAATGTTTCCTCTCTCTACACAACACAACTTTAGCAAAAATATAAATAATCTGGGTAACAGTGAGCTGTGGGCAAGAGAAGCTAACAGAATTTTTTTTCTTTATAAATTAGCAAAGTGAGTTAATTTACAAAAAATATAGGTATAACAATTTTCTCTCAACTAAAATTCCTTATGTGAAATTCTCAAACCAATTAGGAGAGGTAGTGACCATGATTTCAAAGATTTTAAAAGTCATGAACGATGAAATTAAGCAAATTTCTAATGTCACCAAAGCTCAGAACAGAAAAAATCTTTCCATTATTAGGGTAAAGTGCTATATAACACTTTTCAAAGGCGTATAAAATAGCCATGTTATGCGGCACCTGGGTGGCTCAGTCAGTTTAGCAGCTGCCTTCCACTCAGATCATCATCTTGGAGTCCTGGGACCAAGCCCCACATTGGGCTTCCTGCTCAGGAGGCATCTTCTTCTCCCTCTGCCCCTCCCCCTGCTCATGTGCTCTCTCTCTCTCAATTAAAAAATTTTAAAAAATATAACCATGCTATAATGTGTTTGTTTTATCTTCTTTTAATGTTCACAGTTTCAGAGACTCTGTTATATTCTGAAACACCAGCATGGTTCTTTGCTGGTATGTGAGTTAAAAAAAACTCCGTATCACTTATACAAGTATTTGCTTAGAAATACCAAAAGGCCAAATGAAAATAAAAAGTATATTTTAATAACTAATTATACAATATTCGGTAATCTAATGTGATGGCTATAGCCAGGCTTCTGGCTTCCCCTTTATCAAACAGAGAAAACTGTATGTCCTTATGAAGCATGTGTTTTTAAATTCAATGACTAGTTTAAATTCCTGCGGAAAAAGATTAAGAGAAGCTACACATAGGATAGAATACAAATTTGATGAACGCAGTAAATCTCCTAAAGAAGGAGAAATTGCACACAACTTTTAAGGTGCTTCTCCAATGCAGTAAATGTTCAGCAGGGCTTATATCCTTGAATTAATCATTTGATTTCTGTCTTACAAGAAATCTTTACTAAAATTATGTGTGAAAGGGAAATAGCAATGATAAATTCAGTTCTTAGACACAACATGAAAAGAAATCTACATGGTTGGAATACTTCAATGCTTATATAAGGTCAATAATGATTTAAAGTTAATATGAATAACAACATACAAAAAAAGCTTTTCCACATAATTTTCTATGAATTGACCTGAAGGATTCATTATTTGGGATACTAAATTTAAACACATATGTGTAATTCAACATCTGAAGATACCGTTGAAAGAGTAAACAAAATCATAAACCGTGATTTTTCTAATTCAAGATTATTTTAGAAACAAAAAAATTATTTTAGGGCAGAAGGCACCTTCATAATTCTAATATGGATTCTTTACAAGTTAAACATTATAGGCATCAGATTCTTCTAGACCAAAGATCAATAAATTATGCACAGTATGATTCCAAACATGATTTTTTTAGCAAAATGAAGAGTCATCTCTTCACTTTCCTCCTATTCCCAGTTAGACCTGCTGCTGCCCACAACCTCTGAGCTATGTGCAAAAGACAAACACTGCCCACCCCTGGAAAAAGAGAAAAATCAAAGATGGCAACTGGATGCCATTTTTAAAAGTAAATCTTGTTCAAAATCATACATGATTTGTGGATTTTCTCTTTCGATAGAACCAACTAAATTATGCTTCCATTTGAGATATGGAAAATGTTTCCATACACCTTGCAAAAATGCTCTGAAGATGTGTCCAATAGATTGTCCCATGTCTCATATAATAATACTGCTTATAAATAACTTCTATAGTGAAAGATAATGCCTGAAAAATGTCTTTATTTTAAAAATTGGTAACTTTTTAAAATTGGTAATTTTTAAAAGTCATAAGGCACTGAAGCAGATGCTTTAAATCCCCCGAGGTAATTTTCAAAGATACAAAACATTTTCCAAAAGTTAACATTTCAAGGGAAAGAGAGCAAGCTGTGGTATACCTCCCACAGAATATGTTTCTGTTTTTGTTTTGTTTTAGCTTCCAGGATGCTTAATGTTAAAAATCTGTGTTCAGGTTTTACAATAATTGTTTGCACATGTTTCTTATTCTTCTTATTCTTCATTACCTGGTTCTTGTGACTTTAAACTTGGCTTAAACCATCTTGTGCTCAGGTTGTTACTTAATGGCCCTCTTATACTCACAGTTATTTTTCAAAAGTAGACAGGATACACTAATACATAAAATAATAAACAGAATAGATCATTGCATATTAAGAGTTCAAAAAAGTCAAGGACTAACTGAACATCATAATAATTGTTACATATACTTTGCTTTTTAAAGCTATAGTAAGAAAAATCTAGTTGTCTGACTTTAGACAAATCACCCTCTCAGGGCTGGTTAGTCTACTTATAAAACATGAGCTTTCATAACATTTGATCAGTGCTTTTCCCATCTTTTTCTTTTTAGCAGAAACTTTTTTTTTTTTCAAAGCCTACATGGAACCTCCATATATAAATTGATAAAAGAAAACTTCACAGCTCAAGTCCCACCAACTTCCCAGGTTTCCCATCAATCTTTCCACTTCCATTCTGTGGCAGCTACAGAAGCACTTCAGGAAGGTTCTGTGCAACATGGCTTTATTAAAAACTACCAAGTAAGTGGCTGACTATAGTTTCTTCTGGTTTGAGAATTCACTATGCACCAAAGACAAACATTTCCTATTCCTTAACCAAATATTTTAGATAGATACTTTAATATACTCTTTCTAAAATTATTACATGGAATGTGGTCAAACTTGTGTGTTAAACACAGTAAGAAATGAAAAAAAGTCTAAATTTCACTTACATACCTGATAAACTGTGAAGTATGGTTTTAAAAGTCTCAAACACTATAAAAAATGATAAATTCACTATACCAAGGAATATCAACAGTGATACCATTAATAGTCATAAGCTCTGTGAACTGCATCCATTCATGCAGCTGCCACAAGTTCCTTTTAGAAATTAGAAGTATAAATGATTAAAAAATAATTGACCAATTTCTTATTAATTCATCTTCACATTTCATGGAATGTATCAGCTAGCCTGACTTTAACACACATTGCTAAAGATAAAATAAAAAATCCATACCTTTACAGAGATTTTCATATAGGCTCTCAATGGTTAAGAGCAAATTCTTCTCCATAACTAATCCAAATACAGCCAACCAGTGTTTTCTAAAGCACTGTAATAAATGAATTAAAGTCCATGGTGGTTTCAAATACAGCATCTAAAAAGTATTTAGAAAAAATTATCACCTAATTTATTATTCCTATTATTAAAGAGTACCTATTTAGGAGTTTTCCACATATATTTCTGAGCAAAATATATTAGTTGAATTCTTTTTTTTTTAAGATTTTATTTATTTATTCATGAGAAACACGGAGAGAGGCAGAGAGAGAAGCAGGCTCCCTGTGGGGAGCCTAATGCAGGACTCGATCCCAAGACCCCAGGATCATGACCTGAACCAAAGGCAGACGCTCAACCACTAAGCCACCCAGGTGTCCCTAGTTGAATTCTTTTAAAATTAAAAGATGTTTTATTAAGAGCCAATCATAATCTCAAAGTGCTAATTCCATTGCAATTTATATTTTTGTAATATTTATTAGTATTGATTCTTATAGTTTCAGAAACTATATGTGCAAAATGAAAGCACTGTTTTAATCAGAAATATAGTTTTGTTTTGTTTTTAGAAGCACAGTTTCAATCAAAAGAGATGGTCAATTTACTTCCCAACATAGTCAATTCTAGGAAGAAATCAATCTATTTCATATAGCTACAGGAAAATCTATATAGAAAAAAGATGTCAATTATCACTAACACTGGCTACACTCTTGCAAAGACCTGTTTATAAAGGAGATTATGTTCATTTAGTACTACAAGATGTCAGCACATCTTGTTTTGAATCATTCACATGCAATGTCTTTCCCAGGCTCTATTATAAAACATCCAAGTCAACCCTCTTAGAATCTTCTGATCATTCTTCATCATCTTGGTTCAATACTTGATAATATAATCAAGCAGCAAACTTGTCAATCATATTGACAAGTATTAGAATCTCACTGAATATCTAGGATAGATACAACCTACAATTGAGAAGACAGGATGTTTCTACTGTCTATAGATGTGAACAGCAAACTAAAAAGACCACTATTGCCAAATGTAGTATTTTACTGATTATAGGAAAAATATGGATGTAGAAGATATAAAATATCTTGCTAATGATAATTTATATACTTTCTCATATTTATATGACATAAGCCAAAATACACACTTCTGTTTCTGAATACATACTCCTATGGAAACTCCCTATAGCAGATATTCTAATTTAAATAAACTACAAAGAGAAGTTTTCCTGAATTCAAATTAAGATCCATGGGGGCAATGTGTCTAACACACAGTAAATACCTAATAAATACTCATTCACTGAAAAAATATAAATGATAAAACATGATTTCTAATTTTTAGGAAATGTCCACCATTTAATTTTTAAGAAGTTATTTCAAAAACTATTAAAAAATGGGATATAGATGATCACAATGAAGCTTACACAATTTATACAATTCATATTTCCTAAGATAAGGTCATAAATCTTTAGCAATGAAAAAGTAATTTTCAACTAATAGAGTTGAAATAACCACCTCCATCCAAAGGTTTCCAAAAGCAATTTTCATTTCTGTTTCTAATATTGAAGATAAAGCTGTTCCAAGAGATTTTTCAAGATCAGATACAATGCTTTCAAGTAGAATGGGTAGTCCAGAATGTGCAGATTCTTCCTCATAGCTCTCTTCTAACCGTGTTGTTTCTTTAAAACAAATAGTTATAAAGCTTTATATTTAATAGTAAATATTTTACATATATAATTGGTATTTGGCTACAAATACTTCATGTATGTAATTAGTATTTAAATTACACAGAAACCAAACCAATACTTTACTTCTTAAACAGTATTTAGAAACATGTATCTATTGAATAATTGTTTTAGATGCAACATAAATATATCACATAAAAAATGCTTTCTTTTGACAAAAGCCAACAAAATATTTTTACTAAAACAGAAATTTAGGAAATGTGTAATATTTTAACCATAATTTTAGTTTTATTATTTTTTAAAAGAAAAAATTAAAAGAATGCTTTGCGTCTATTTATAATAGAAACTGAAAAATTATGGATCAAAGTGTGTTTTCTTCCAAAAATAATATATTCTTCCAATTGCAACTTATATCAGTAAACTGTTTTTGAAAGGACCAAAATCTCTGGTTTAACTACTTTTATGCCCTTCCCTTTTAAAGTGAGTTTTTATTATATCAATTGACACCATTTCATTAACATTACTATTTTGATACCTGAAGGCAACTGCAATGTCTTTATGGCAAAATGCAAAATATTAAGTGGCTTACATCTACAAATACTAAGAATTTAAAGTGATAGTAACAGAATGAACAAACTGAAAGCATGTTACCCTGAAAAACCATAAACATCTTCCTCTGTCTACTAAATATCATTTTGAATATTATGACAAAAGAAATTTTATTACCAAAAAGGCCAAATAAGTAGCATGTATATATATGACTTTTTATACAATTACACATAAAAAGGACATACAATATTAAAGATTTCAGCATTTATTTTTCCAACACAGGAAAAAGGTGGAGTGTATTTTAAAATTATGTCAGGTTTAATATAACATTCTATCAAATATCAAGCTATAGAACAGATCATTCTGATAAAAAAAAAGATAATTGTACTGCCTTTAATTTTCTTAAGTACTAGTTTAAAATTAAAAATAAAACTATTACTAGAATCTTTCAAACTCTTATTACTGAGTTTTTATTGCATTAATAGAGGATTATGAATAGGAAGCTAATATTAAAAAGAAACTGAAAAATCCTATTCGTTAACCATATATTTTAGATAGATACTTTGATTTCTCTCCACTTTGAATATTTCCTACATTTCCTGTAGCTACTATTAATTTAAAGGTATAAAATAGCATGTATATGGTGATTATAAACTAAAAATGTATGCAAGTATATGAACAAAAATTCACATTAATTTGTAAAAGCATATGTAGAAGGCAGTACCATTAACTGTGTTTTCTCTTGGATTACCATTATAATTTTCATTTCTTTCTTTTTAAAAAAATTTTCAATTATTTCTACCAGTTGAATACCAGCAAATATTTCAATGTTATTTTAAATGTACAAGATGAAAATTTACTATTAATTCCAATTGTTATCAATGTCAGTGCATAAAAGACGACATATTTCTAATTATTTGTAGTAAGAATACTACCTGCTTTCAATTGTTGTTTAGATACACAAGGCTGATGACATACATCTGTGTTCAGAGATAAGTTTAGTAACTCTGCACTCAATTCTTCTTTACTGAGTGACTTCACACCACTTATTAGGCCTTTGTTTCTTAAATTTCTATCATCCCTAAGGTTGGGGTTAGGAGGAAAAAAATATTTTATTTTTTATAAGATAAATCACATGGCAACTCAAAACATGGGATCTAATCAGAGGTGGGTGATTCTCAGCACATATATTCACAAGGGTAACAATTTTTTTAAACAGAAGATAAAGGAATTAACACACAGTAGAGTCACAGCATATGAGCTTTTGAAAATAATAATTATATATTGAGTGTTCTCCTGGTACCAGGCACTATTCTAAGTATTCTATACTGTGTGTGTGTGTGTGTGAGTGTATATATATATATATATATATATATATATATATATATATATATATAAAACAAACCATTTAGTTCTCACAGCAAATCTTGTATGTGTGGTATTTTTATTCCCCTTTCACAAATAAAAAGTTGGGGTATAAAGAAGTAATTTGCCCAAAATTATACCTGGTAAGTGGGAGCTCAATTTGAACATAGGAATATGATCATCTGAAGAGAAATAAACAGCCATAGTAGGAAAAGTAATGTCCACATTGTAGGCACCTACAAATTTACTCACAGTGAGCCTGAGACAAAAATGGTGAGAATTTGCTATTTGCTGAAAGAAGAAAGTATGATGAGAGCACGGTGCACAAGACCAGCGTATGTGGCTTTAGAAGAAGCCAAGGTCATTAATAAATGGAAAGACATCTAAGGGCTTTAGTGGGAAAGTGACATGATCAGATCCGTGTTTATTAAATTGCTGTTCTGGAATCCAACAGGCTTCCAGCTTTTGTTAATGGCAGAGTAGCCTGATCAGACTAAACTCCCCAGAGATGAGGACTAGAAAATAAAAAGCTATCTGAAGGCACTAGGGAATAATGAACAGAAGGCAGGAGCTGGAGGGGAGTCTATCCTCAACACAAAGGTACTGTGCTCGTAATATGGTCCATCTTTTTTATTTTTTAAGATTTTATTTATTTATTCATGAGAGTCAGAGAGAGAGAGAGAGAGAGAGAGAAAGAGAGAGAGAGAGAGAGGAGAGACACAGGCAGAAAGAGAAGCAGGCTCGGTGCAGGGAGCCCAAATGTGGGACTTGATCCTGGGACTCCAGGATCACACCCTGGGGCCAAAGGCAGGCGCTAAACCTCTGAGCCACCTAGGGATCCCCAAGGGTCCATCTTTTTGCCTGAGGGCATTCTCTACTTCATCAATAGCTTACAGCAGAAATCATAGTCACAATAACTTTGAAATCAGAAGAGTTAGGGCTGGACGGAGCAGACAAAAAGTTAAAGGAGGAACTGAAGAAGGGAGGAAACCACACAGTAGAAGAACTCCCAAATCTGCATATAAATTCTGCCCAGAAAAAAACCAACATGCTGCCAAGAGACAAAGCAATCAACAGAAGTAGACTTGGATATGATGCAGATGTTGAAGCTAATAGGAAATTTTAAATAATTTTGACTAATCTGTTAAAGGGTCTAGTGGAAAAGGTGACTAGCATGCAACATCACATGGGCAATTGCAGCACAGATGAAAATCATGAAGATTAAACCTAAGTACGAGCAATTTAAAAAAAAAGCCACAGTAACAGAAATGAAGAATGTCTTCAACTGGTCCCTCAGCCAACTTGACAAAGGAAAGGAAAGAAATTACAAACTTGGAGACAGGCCAAATGAAATTACCCAAAATGAAATAAAAAGAGAATGAAAGTTTTGTTTTGTTTTGTTTTTTAAATCCAATAGCTGTGGAACAGTATCAAACAGTCCAACATATGTACCTGTATTAGTTATCTATTGCTGAGATAACAAGTTATCCCAAAACTAAGCAACTTAAAACAACACTTATTATCTCACATGGTTCCTAAAGGCCAGAAATCTCAGAGCAGCTTGACTGGTTGGTTCTAGTGCAGGCTCTCCAACAAAGTTGGAACATGCTATTTGTTGCCAAGGGTTGCAGCCATCTCAAGGTTTAATTAGCCCTCATTCATGTGGCTGTTGGAAGGCCCTCCTCCATCAATGGCTCTTGACTGGAGGCTTCAGCTTCTCACCATGTGAGTCTATTCCTTAGGGCTGTTCATGACATGGCAGCTTGCTTCCACAAAACAAGTGATTTGAGAGAGGAGAAAGCAAAAGAGTGCCCAAGAAGGAAGTCTCAGTCTTTAGTATCTTAAGTTTTATAACCTAATCTGATAGTGATAGTATATCATTTCTGATGCATGCTGTCATACAGACAACCAACCCTGGTACAATGCAGGAGGGGACTACACAAGAGCATTAATACTAAGAGACAGGGATCATTGGGGTCATCTTGGAAACTGGCTACTACAGTATAATTCTGTAATATCAGAAGAAAAGAGGGAATGGGCAGAACTATTTGAATAAACAGTGGCTCAGAATTATCTAAAACTGAAGACAGGGCAGCCTGGGTGGCTCAGCGGTTTAGCGCCATCTTCAGCCCAGGGCGTGATCCTGGAGACCCAGGATCAAGTCCCACGTCGGGCTCCCTGCGTGGAGCCTGCTTCTCCCTCTGCCTGTGTCTCTGCCTCTCTGTTTCTCATGAATAAATAAATAAAATCTTTAAAAAAAATAAAAATAAAAAAATAAAACTGAAAACAGATCGGAAACCGAGATCCAAGAAGCTCAGACAACACCAAGCAGGATAAATTCTTCTTCTCTACACCTCTCCCAAGGTGTGCCCCCACCCCCCAAAACACCTAGGCATATCCGCTAAAAACTGCTAAAGTAAACTCCTAAAAAAGCAAAAGACAAAGAAAAACCCTTGAAAGCATAAAGTAGGAAAACACTCATTACATATAGAGGAACAAAGATAACATTTACATCAGAGTTCTTATAAAAACCATACAAACTAGAAGAAAATGGAATGACTTCTTTAAAATACTAAAAGGAGAGATGCCTGAGTGACTCAGCGGGTGAGCATCTGCCGGGGTCCAGGATCGAGTCCCACATCAGGCTCCTTGCGGGGAGCCTACTTCTCCCTCTGCCTCTCTGTGTCTCTCATGAAGAAATAAACAAAAAAAAATGCTAAAAGGAAAAAAAAGTTAACCCGGAACTGTATATCCAGCAAAAACATCTTTCAAAAATAAATTAAGAAATAAAGACATTATCAGACAAACAAAACCAAAAATTTCACTTCCAATAGACTTGCACCTGTCAAAGAAATTTGTTTAGACAGAAGGAATATGACACCAGACAGAAACTGATTCGAGTTTCATTAAAAATAAAGAAGAGTACAAAAAATTGGAACATGGGATTAAAATATTCACCTTTCCCATATTTTTAATTGCTTTAAGTGGTAAATGATGGAAACAAAATACGACAAAATATGTGCTTATCATTTTGTTAAGGTAAAATATATGACAATGATAGCACAAAGGATGGGAGAAAGAAACTGTTATAAGATCCTTACACTGTACAGGAAGTGATACATTATTTTAAGGTCGACTGATCAAGTAAGATATATAGCATAAATGCTAGGGCAACCATTAAAATGTTTTTTCAAAAACGTATAAATATTCAATAATGGAGATAAAATGGCACCATAAAAATCCACACTTATGAAGGAAAAAAGAACAGATGAAACAAAATAATTAGCAAAAAAAGGTAGATTTGATCCAAGCAACTAAATGTATGTGATATAAACTCATCAGTTAAAAGACAGAAGTTACTGGGTGCCTCAGTTGGTTAAGCACCCATCTCTTGATTTCGGCTCAGGCCATGATCTCAGAGTGGTGAGATTGAGCCCTGTGTCGGGCTCAGCACTGAGTGTGGAACCTGATTGAGATTCTCTCTCTCTATCTCTCTCTACCCCTCTCCTGTTGCCCTTTCCCTCTTGTGCTCTCGTTAAAAAAAAAAAAAAAAGACAAGTTGTCAGACTGGACAAAAAATAAAGTACCAATTACATGCTACCCACAAAATACTTACCTTAGTATACAGGTTAAAAGTACATGGATGGGAAAAGATGTACCATATAAATACTAACAAAACAAAATTGGAATGGTAGTATTAATACTTAAAAAAAGCAGACTTTCAGAAACAGAGACATTATATAATGAGAACGTCAATTCTCCAAGAAGACAATCCTAAACCATCCTAAATATGTGTGCATCCTACTACAGAGTTGCATGATACATGAAGTAAAACAAACAGAACTGAAAAGAGAATTAAACAAACCCATAATTATAGCTAAAGATTTAAATACTCCTCTCTCAATAATCTCAGAATAAGCAATCAGTAAGGTAACAGAAAACCTAAACAATACTATCAACCAACTTGAGCTAACTGAAATTTACAGAATACTCCACCCACAGGAGAATAAAAATTCTTTTAAGTGCACACAAAACACTCACCACAGTAGACCATACTCTTGGCAATAAAACTAATAAATTTAAAAGAAATCATATAAATTAAACCAAAGTGTAACTAAAGTACAAATCGATAACAAGAAGAAAACTGGGAAATGTGCAAATATTTGGAATTAAACAACAAACATCTAAATGTCAAAGGGAAGTTATATTGAATTGAATGAAAATAAAAACAGAACACCAAAATTTGGGGATCCCTGGGGGCCTCAGTAGTTTGGTGCCTGCCTTCAGCCCAGGGCATGATCCTGGAGTCCTGGGCCAAAGGCAGGCGCTAAACCACTGAGCCATGTCGGGCTGCCTGCATGGAGCCTGCTTCTCCCTCTGCCTGTGTCTCTGCCTCTCTCTGTGTGTGTCTCTCATTAATAAATAAATAAAATCTTTAAAAAAAAAAAAGAACACCAAAATTTGTGAGATGCAACTGAAGCAGTGCTACGGGTAAATTTATAGCAGTCTCAAACAAACGATCTTAGCTTTTACCTCAAGAAACTAGAAAAAGGGCCCAAAAGGGCATAGGAGTATTTTCTGGGGTCCATGGAAGTGGTCTATACACCAAGAGGGATGTGGGCTACATCAGCATATCTGCTGTCAACATCAGATAGTTAAGATTTGTGCTTTTCAATATTGTACATTGTCCCTCCAAACACAAAAAATCTTATAAAAATAATCATGTAGGGGAAACATGGAGTGTATGGATATAAACAGAAAAATGGGAGAATTTTGGTAATTATAGCTGAATACTTAAGATTTTATTAACTCTTCCTCACTTTGAATATTGTTGAAATTCTCCATAATGAAACTTTAATTAAAAATGAAAAATTATCGGGATCCCTGGGTGTCGCAGCGGTTTGGCGCATGCCTTTGGCCCAGGGCGCGATCCTGGAGACCCGGGATCGAATCCCACATCAGGCTCCCGGTGCATGGAGCCTGCTTCTCCCTCCGCCTGTGTCTCTCCCTCTCTCTCTCTGTGACTATCATAAATAAATAAAAAATTAAAAAAAAATTTTAAAAAAAAATGAAAAATTATCATTATTATATTTTGAAGAATAAATGGAGGAGAGCAAGTGTGGAGGTAGAGAGCATAAATTAGTCTTAGAGTAAAAAGGAAGTGGAAAACAGCATGGTGGACAAAGGATGATAGCAGGAGAAGTGAAGAAAAGATCTCACAGGACCCATTAAATTGACCAGATACAGATTATAAGGGAGGAGCAGTTATCAAAAATGACTCCTAGGTTTCTGGCTCTAGCAAATGGGTGCAAAGTGGCACTTTTTATTCAGATGGAGAAAAGTTTGGAAAGAAAAATCAAGAGTTCATTTTTAGAGACCGGTATGTCTCAGATTCTATGACGCATCTAAGTAGAGAAAGCAAACAAGTAGATGAATATACTAGTCTAGAATTCAGAAGAGAGATAGAGATATGAATTCAAGGTTGCTGGCCCACATTGAGCATAGCAAATTTAAAGTAATGCACTTAGAATTAGGCATGATACATAGGACTGGAAAAGGGTTCTCCTAGCACTATCATTATCAATATTATCATCTTCATTAGCATTCACTGAAGTAAAGTAAACGTATCCTCACAATAAGTAGGTGGGACTTACCCATTAGGCATGATTCTGGCCTTTTAAAAGGAAAAAATAAAAAACAGGCTCCCCTTGAACATGATGATGCTAGAATTAATATCTGACTACAAATTTTCATTTCACTAAAAATGTTACATGTATTAATCCCTAAACAGTGACTGCAGAAATAATGGAGAATTGATAAAGTCCCACCAATTTAATTTTCATTCTAAGTTGAGCTAAAAAGCAGTAATTACATAACAATTCTCTCAAATTTAGCTTATCTCAAATTCAAAATTATTAACAGATTAATTATTCTATTTCAGCCTTCCACAAAGTCCAAGATGATATATTTTTGTAAATTTTAAATAACTGAGACAGAAATCTTTACTCCTTTAATCCCGAATACCATCTTTGAAGACAGTTAAAATGAGAATTTCGTTTTCATTTTTTAAAGTTTCATTTTAATTCCACACTAGTTAACATATAGCATTATTATAGTAGTTTTCAGGTATATAATATGATGATTCAACACTTTATTTATTTATTTATTTATTTATTTATTTATTTATTTATTAGCACTTCATATATTTAAAATGATAACTCAGCCCCCTTATAAGAAAAACCTTAGGGCTATTCATTTCATTTTTCTTTCCTTTCTTTCTCTCCTTTCTTTCTTTATGTTTTTTTTCTTTCCTCCCTCCCTCCCTCCCTCCCTAGATGTTATTTACTTATTTGAGAGAGAGAGAGCAGGAGCAGAGGGAGAGACAGAGAGAAGCAGACTCTCTGCTGAGGAGGGAACCCCACTCTGGGCTCAATCCTGGGACTCCAGGATCATAACCTGAGCAAAGGCTGGCAGACACTTAACTAACTAAGCCACCCAGGCACCCTGGGCTTTTCACTTCTATAATTACTAAACTTCATCCAGAATTTAGGCATGATTGTGAAACTGTAAAACAAAAATAAAAACAAAACCAAAAACCTCCACTTTTCAATGAATACAACTCAGACTCAACCAACAGTTTAAAATTGCTCTTCTTGGGATCCCTGGGTGGCGCAGCAGTTTGGCGCCTGCCTTTGGCCCAGGGCGGGATCCTGGAGATCCGGGATCGAATCCCACGTCAGGCTCCCGGTGCATGGAGCCTGCTTCTCCCTCTGCCTGTGTCTCTGCCTCTCTCTCTCACTGTGTTCCTATCATAAATAAATAAAAATTAAAAAAAAAAAAGAAGTAAAATATCAAAATAAACCAAATGCATAAAAATAAAATAAAATAAAATTGCTCTTCTCATACATGATGGGTACAATGTTGCTTAACATTAGGTGAGTTTTCTGCCTGTGTCTCTGCCTCTCTCTCTCTCTCTGTGTGTGTGTGTCTCTATGAATAAATAAATAAAATATTTTTTAAAAATAAAGTCTTTAAAAAAAATTAGGTGAATTTTACTTCAGAACTATGTTATGAAAATACTAGTTGGGAATGGAGGGGAAGGAGGAGAAAGGTGTGTTGGGTGCTACCTTAAGTCCTTCACGTATATATTATCTGAGAACGCACAATAACTCTAAGTACTTGCAGTAACTCTTACCCTCCCTATATTTTACACGTGAGGAAACAAAGTTAAGCAACTTCCACAGGTCATGAGGCTGGTTAGCAGGAAATCCTGGATTGCAGCCCTCACTCAGTGACCCAGCACCAGAGGTGTACCTCCAACACAAACTGCCTCTTCCCCACAAACTAATTAGTTAATTAATCAACCCTCTTGCCTCCTGACCAAAAATTTGTCAAGACTTTCATTTCTGAATGATTTTATTGGCAGATTAAATTGAATGTCCCCAGCTTTTACCAAAGGTTTCTGAATGTCACATAAATAAAACTGACATAAGACTTCATAAGTTTCAAATCTCATTCTTCTATAGCTTACGGGTTATAAGAATGTTATACAGAACTGGATATGCCTACTGGCAGATTTTGAAAATCATGTATGCGTTTTATCCTTAGTCTGGTAGGTACACTGTAACTTTTTTTTTTTAAGATTTTATTTATTTATTCATGAGAGACACACAGAGAGAGGTAGAGACATAGAGACATTGGCAAAGGGAGAAGTAGGCATCCCACGGGGAGCCCAATGTGGGATTTGATCCCAGGACTCTGGGATCACGACCTCAGCCAAAGGCAGATACTCAACCACTAAGCCACCCAGGCGCCCCACAATATGATTTAAAAATTCTTTGGTATAGTTGCTATTACAAAAAAAAAAAAAAAAGAGTAAAAGGACTATGAGACTCACGTGCACAGAATAACAACAGAACAAGGGAATAATTCCTGGTACTGAAGACAGCATTTTAATACTCGATCATCATTGTTCTCGTCACTCAGTCCATCTGCAAATTTAGCACAAACAATGATCAATAAAACCATACTAAAAATATGGACAGTCTAGGCTGTATCTACAAGTCAGATGTATTTACAAGCCAGAAACATCCAAAAGAAAGGACACTTCTTAAATATAAGACACAGCAAAAAATGCCTTAAAAATTCTGGATCTAGAATTCAGGTAGCATTTTAACAAAGTAGCTAGTTTACTACTAAAATGGAAGAGGATATGACTACTAATAAACACAAAAGAAAGAAAGTGATCAGTAAATGCCGTATTAGAAACCTAAAGCTATGAAGTCTCATTTCAGTCACTTAGAGACTATATAAGTTATAGGATTATACAATGCTTAAAATTATCTCTACTTAAAAGAGGTCTGTAAAATAAAGAGCTATGGTTCTACCAGCAACAGAACCATGTTTTCATGTCTGCTTTTCCTTAATCTCTAGGCAATTAACATTTAGAGATGTATAGGAAAAGGCAATATGGGACCTAAGCAGAAAACACAAAAAAATTCCTACCAAGTGTTAATCAGTGGTTGACAGAGTGTCCTCTGGCATTCTACAAGCCCTGAAGCATGATGTAAAAGTTTGATTTTTGTGAAAATAGTGTAATGTGTAGAAACAAGCCAAAGACAATGTTTTTCCTAAGTCCTTATACCCCCTGCCTCAAAACTCCCTATGTACTTATGATTTCAAGGCCACACCCTATACCCACTTCTGGATAAGAATCTTCGGAACCTGGACCCAAAGAGGCCCTTGGTGAGTCTCTTATACACTAAAATTCAAGACATACTAGACAAGAAGTCTGAACTTTGTTCCCAGACTGTAATTTTTTTCCTTTTAACTTTTAACCTATATTACTTAGTCCCCCTAAATATTCGAATTAGAAAACTTATTCATTCAAGTAATAAATTTGTATATAGGGCTGAATTTGTACCCAAGCCCCTGTACTAAGTAACTGGATATACGAAGATAAACTCTTGAGCTCACACTTTCTAGTGAAATCAAGACAGAACTGATCTCAGAGCATAAGCCCGAGGGAGATGTGATTCATTTATCAGATGACCAGTAAGCCAGCAGACATATATTACAGCAACTGATTTTCCTTCTTTTAGCCCAAAGAGTAAATACCTCAATAAGGCAAAATGGCAGCAAAAAATCATTAGTTAGCTTTAAACAATTCAGTGGACAAAAGATTAAAGGTTATAGTATACCGCTCTAAAGTTATCAAAGTTCAAGATTATCTGTTTTCTCACATTCTCTAGAATATATGAGGCTTGAAAACCTAAAACTGCAAGAATATTCACAAAATATTTATTCAACAAGTGTTTTTGAGCACCTGCTCTAGTACTGTTGAAAGTGAACAAAACAAAAACTCTGGAAACAGATTGATCTAGGTTTGAATCCCTGCTTTCCCACTTACTAGATATGTAATTTTGGGTGACTGCTTAACCAGGAAAATGAAATAGGAAAATTTATAGGAAACAGTTGGCCCAATAAAAGGTACTTGCTGTTGCCTTTTAAGTAACAACATATTACTTAAAACTCAGTTTAAATGGCACACTTCTACTCACAACACCAAAAACTCCCACAAAATTCTGTATATAGTTAATATGATGTTTAATATTTAATAGAATTTAAGCTTCTCAACAGCAGGCTTTGTTTATATCACCCAATGATGCAGCCTCAGAACAGTATCTGGCATAGATATTTGGCAAATACAGGAATTAACAAAAATATAATAAAAGAAAATATAAAAATGATGGAAAAAATGTCAGGTACAGGAGTAGAAGATATCTTTATTTTGCCCTTATTATAAAAACAAAATAATTTAGAAAATCTAGAAAATGTAAAGAAAATTAAAATAACTCATAATTCCATCAGCTAAATATACCAAACATTCACCATCTGTAAGTATATAATGCATAATCTAACAAATTTGGTATGATACTTTTTATTCTTTTAAATCCTATTTTATCATTAACATTTTTTGAAATGTAGTAGTATTCCCTCAAATAGCTATAGTATTGTATGTAAGTTCAACTGTTAGGTTGTTTCAAATTTTTTGCTGTATTAATAACGCTGTTATGAACATTATTTATAAAAACCACTGTAAGCATCTCTAATTATGTCTTCAGAATACAGTTCTAGAAAGAGAATTGTATCCTTAGGCTTCTTGAAACACAATGATAAATTGCTTCCTGAAAAGTTATGTTTATATTCCCAAAGCACCAAAGCACTAGTATGATGCAAAAGAATAACTTTAAACTTAGAGGCAGGGGCAGCCCCGGTGGCTCAGCGGTTTACCGCCGCCGCTTTCAGCTCAGGGCATGATCCTGGAGACCCAGGATCGAGTCCCACGTCAGGCTCCCTGCATGGCGCCTGCTTCTCCCTCTGCTTCTGTCTCTGCCTCTCTCTCTCTCTGTCTCTCATGAATAAATAAATAAAATCTTTTTTAAAAATAAAATAAAATAAAAAATAAATAAACTTAGAGGCAATAAAAAGAAGAAAGAAAAAAGGAAAAGATATAAACTAAAAATATACATAAGACATTAACAACATTAAAAATGGCAAACAGGAGAATACCTGCAGTGAACAAGGGGCTGACTAGTTGTACTTGTTTTGTAAATTACCTATTAATAATCTTCGTCCATCTGGGAAAGTGATTTTTTGTTTTTCTGGTCAACCTGTATAAGCTTTTCATATAACGAAGAACCAAGAGAATTATTACCTATACTAGGCCATAAACCATCAAGTATTTTAATATATTAACTCAAGCATCTTCACGATCATTCTTCCAGCTGGAGGTTATTCTCCCGCATTTCATTTACTTAGTTTTCTCATCTTTAACTTGCCCCAGGTCAGGTTACAAACCCAAGTCAATCAGATTTCAAATCCTATTCTCCTCTCACCATACTAAACACTACATCAAAAAAATACAATTTTTAAAAGAGTTAAGGCTAAAGTTAAAATTATAGTCAATGAAGGCAATTTAACATGTATTATCTACATTTATTCCTTTAATGGAAAAATGCTTAAGTAATATAATAATACTCGATTCTGTAAAAGGAAAATAATACATACAAAATTAGCAATTAAGAGCTGGTTGAAAATGTGCTTGACATTTGTAATGTGTAATAAAAGGTCATTTTGGTATTGCTTTTTCCAAACAAGAACCTTAATTTTACTCATTAATCCTGAATTGAGTTTTCTCATAAGAATATTAGTTTTTCATTAGAATACAAAGTATAATTTTATTATGATAAAAAGACTAAATATATTTCTGATATCATAAAATCATTATCAACAGAAAAACTTATTACATACATTGTACTTTATATAAAGAATGTTTTTAAGACAGTGAAGAAAACAGTGGTAAACACACACAAAGGACTTACTGACATAGACAATAATCTATTATTATACCTAATAATGTAAATAATATAATATATATATATATAATAATATAATGTAAATTATAACTAAAAGCAATTTCCACAATTTAATAAAACTAAGATCAAATAATACCCTTCAAACATTAAAGTGAAACATGGATTCAAGGAAGACACTCAGAAATTCAAACAGCACAGAAGTTCAAAACCACTACTACGAGAGGGAGACAAACCATAAGAGACTCTTAATCACAGGAAACAAACAGGGTACCTGGAGTGGATGAGGGTAAAGAGATAGGGTAATTGGGTGATGGGCATGTAATGTAATGAGTACTGGGTATAGGTCTGATAAACACTGACGTCTACCTCTGAAACCAATAATACATTATATGTTAATTAATTGAATTTAAATAAAAATTTTAAAAAGCATACATAATGGAAAAGTCATAAGAAACATACCAACACATCTCTAAATAACAAATGTGGCCAAAATATCTATTCTCCAATGAGCTCTAAAATAATTTTCAGGGGTGCCTGAATGGCCCAGTAGATTGAGCATCAGTTCTGGTAGGTGCTCAGTAAGAGGGACCTATTTCATTCTGCTCAGGTTAAGCGTCTGCCTTCGGCTCAGGTCATGATCCCAAAGTCCTGGGACAGACCCCCATGTCAGGCTCCCTGCTCAGTGGGGAGCCTGCTTCCTCCTCTCCCTCTGTTACTCTCACTGCTTGTGCTCTGTCAAATAAATAGATGAATAATCTTTAAAAAAACAAAAGCAAAAAAATAATTTTTTCTATTGAAGAAACAGATATGCTTTTTAGGAAAAGTTCTGAACCTCTCTCTGTCTGAATTTCCTCATTTATAAAATAGGGCTAATAAGAGTATCTTCCACAAGTACTAAATGATTTGAATGAGATATCAGCTGGAAAAGAGTCTGGAGAATAATGACCATGTAAATGTTATACATTATTTATTATCCATACTATTGCATGTTTATCCATACTATTATATATAATAATTATCTTTATCCATACTATTATCTTTATCCATACTATTATCATCTTTATCCATACAATTATATAATATCATCTTTATTCATACTATTATATAACAAAATATAGTTTACATCAACAAACAAAAAAAAATAAAAGGTTAAGAGTAAAAGAAGGTTTTACTGATATGATGGTTTAGAGCAGGGGTTTTGTTAATTGTGTGGTTGTTCAAAAAAAAAAAAAAAAGAAAAAAAAAGGCTTGTCTGTTTGCAATGCATACCAAAGTACTTATGAGTAAAAATGGTATGATACAATATCTGGGACTTACTTCAAACTACTGCAGGAGTTCCAAGAGTAGGAAGAGGAGAAAAGGAAATGAGAAAATAAACAAGAATGGCAAAATGTTGATAATTACTGAAAAAGAGTGAGAGGTACACAAGGAGTCGTACATTTTCTACCTCTGCATTTGAAATTTTTCATGATTTAAAGTAAAAAAAAAAAAAAAACACCTAAGATGCTCAATTTAATATAAATGTTCAAAAGTTTTAGTTTCCTTTAAAAGCTTTTAAACATAACACATGAAGCTCCTGCTCAAAATGCATAAGGATTATATGTGGAAAACATTAAGAGCTAGTAGATATTTGTAAAGGAAATGAATGAATGAATGATGGAGGCCCTTTTTCTTCAAAGATTTAAGACTAAAGGATTGTGCCAAAAGCCTTCTCAGGGTTAATATCATGATTAGATTCATCATAAGATGAATTCTTTCATATCTTATGGTGTACATGCATATAGTAAACAACATAAATCCATGATATTTAAAGTAGCATAAATGTGCATAAATAATGACTGTGAATTGAGAAGAAACAAGGTTTTAAAGAATGAAATAAATCCTGGAAATTATGTATAAACTCTGCAGAGGCAACAGTGTTGCTTTACACATAGATTTTTCTTTTCCCCACAAAATACTACATATAAATAACAAAGAGCATACTTAGATCCTAAGACTAAAAGTGATTTAAAATGACTGAAAGAAATAAATCAAGAGAAACTCTACAGACCTTTATTATACAAACAGCTCCTTATTTACAGATTCTGACAAATCAAAGGAAAACAATGCCTCCCTATGCATTATACAAACTGCACAGTGACAGATTCTAATCAGTGACAGATAAACCTCAATCACGTACTGGCCTCATCAGTCAACAATGGTATTCAAAAACAAACAAAAAAGAATCCCAGTTACTATAACATAGACAACCATACATATAGAACTATACAGTCACTATTTGTGAAATAGAGACAAAACCTAAGAAGGTCTAGGAGAAGCAAAAAAATAAAAATCCAAGAACCCCTAAACCAAGCCTAGTAGAATACCCCCAATGATCACTAAGTCTGGCCATTTCACATTCCAATGATTATAAATTTTTTTTAAGTTTTGCACCATTTTCCCCCAAAAATGAGTCAGCACCCAAACAAACCTTAATCAGGAAACACCCTGAGAGAACAATACTTACAAAGTTTTTGAGATGCAAGTTGTATTGACTGACCCCATAGCTTTCTATCTTGATTTCTGAGACTGTCATTGATGAAATGAACTGCAGGTATAGCTTTGTGCTGGGCATGTTTTAGCAATTTTCCTGCCTTCATACGATCTAACTCTTGTATAACAACCCAGGGAATTATTAATACAAGTCTGTCAAAGCCTGAAAAATAAAAAAATATTTCTTAGAAGTCAACAAATATTTATTGCGCTGCTAAACTGAACTGCTATGGAGCATTAGAAGTTTTAAAGTAAGGAATTCACAGTCTAAATGAAGGGATAATACATAAAAAATGGGAATTAAAAACAGATGTAACTATGGGGCACCTGGGTGGCACAGTCAGTTAAGTGTCTGACTCTTGGTTCCAGTTCAGGTGATGAAATCTCAGGGTCAGGAATTGAAAGCCCCATGTCCCACTATGAGTGCAGAGCCTGCTTAGGACTCTATCCCTCCATGACTGACTGCTGTGCTCTCTCTCGCACTTTCTCTCAAACAAATAAATAAATCCTTAAAACAAAACCAAAGAACGGATAGAAGTATCAAATGAATGTTACAAAAATAAATACTATTGGAGATCAAAGAAAAGTAACTGTGGACTGTTAGGTTGACCTGTGAAGGCTCTTTTTAATTTATGTTGATTATTTATGTTTTAATACATATACTTCATAACATATCTTTTTTTTCCATAACCTATCTAAATGGAAATATATTTGTGGGAAAAAAAAACACCCCACATCATTGTTAATATGATGGGGTATACCTGGGAGGCTCAGTTGGTTAAGCATCTGCCTTCAGCTCAGGTCATGATCCTGGTATCCTGGGATCAAGTCTCACAATAGGCTCCCTGCTCAGCGGGGAGTCTGCTTTTCCCCTCCCCCAACCCCATGCTCATGCTCTAACAAGTAAATAAAATCTTAAATAAAATATCAACTCAAATAAGGTAATCAGAATCATGCTTTATAAATACCTGGGATTTCTGTTGTCTTCAAAACTCTAACAAATTTGAGGTGATTCATCAGAATATTCGTGTCAATAACAATGAGAAGCTTTTTATCTGAAGCAGTATTTGCTAGAGAAAAAGAGCAAAGTTAGGATTTCATGACACTTGATAACAGACTTGTATAATAACTAAAATTTTGATATCATATAACTTTGATGGTATTCGTGAAGGAAGGCAGTCCTTTGACAATAAAAAACTGTGTTTAATCCTTAAAAGAACAGTAATCAATGTTTAATTATCTAGCAGTAAAACATCATGAATTGTTTGAGTGGATTTTAAATCATTAACTAATTTGCTCCAGTAGTAACTATGTTTGCCAAACTTGTTCTGCATCACTAGTAGTTATACACTTAGGATTTACAAGCTAATTTGAATACACTGTGAGTGAAATATAATTGAAAAGATAAATACGTGTAAAGGAAAGAAAACAGATAACATTAGTGCTATTATCTCACAGGGACACTGTGAGGATCAGATAAGTTAATGCACAGGAAAGCACTTAGTAAATTGAAAAGTGCAACGTGACTGTAATGTAGCATTACATTTTTATAAATACAATTCAAAATAGTATGCTAATAGACTTTGGATAACATCTATCATTATCTTCTAGCAGGAAGAATGATCAAAACTTTACCACATAAATAAGAAATCCATGAATATAATAATACTTTTGAGCAATCAATCTGCATTATTTCTTTTTTTTAAGCTTTTAAATTCCAGTTAGTTAACATACAGGGTAATATGAGTTTCAAGTGTAGAATTTAGTGAGTCACCACTTACATACAACACCCAGTGCCATCATTACAGGGGCCCTTCTTAACCCATTACCCATTTAACCCATCCCCCTGCCTACCTCCGCCCCAGTAAGCCTCAATTTGTTCGCTATTTGTTTTCAGTGCTTTACATAGTTGAAATTGTCAAAAGTTATGATTAAAAGCAAGAATAAAAAACAACTCTGATAGTTGATAGCAGAATAAAAGATAATCCTGATTACTGAACATTGGCAAAAAGACAAAGAGAAAATATTTCTAACTGCCTAATAATGCGAGATGTGTAAGACAAATATTAGACCTGACTCCTATAGCTAGAAGACATATACCATATTTTATTTTTCCAAACGAGCACATCTTAACATTTTTCATCTAAATATTGTAAAAATTGTATGTTGGCTCATTAATTCCTAAGAAAGCATAGGAGATCATAAACATCATCATCTACACATAGGGTATACCAGCAGAGGAATGTACAGCATCTTCCACCAAGTCAATCTCCATGCTTGTTAGCTCTCCAGAAGAGAAAGTCACAGGTAAATCCATACTTTTTCCCACACGTGCAGCATGGAGCTCTTCTACTATCTGCATCTAAATTGTAAAACACCCACAGTAAAATATTTTGAATTATCTACTTGCAGATTAGTAAGATTAGAAAGCAATTAATTCTAATAAATAAACTTAAGATGAAGTTTGTGGGAAAAAAATCACAGTAACATGAAAGCCGCATGGTGAAAGAATACAGATTTATAAACATACACAGGGTTTTAAAACTAGCCTTTCTCTTGCTGTTTCTGTCATTTAACTATCTTGGGTCTCTGTTCATTGACAAAATAAAAATGTTAAATATCTATTTCCCATTAGTATTCTTGTGAGGATTAAATGAAATAATGTGAAGTTTTCACTTCAATGTACTTTGGGAGCCAACTATCTTTTCCTCTGCACGATGAGCCTCTTGAGATTTCTAAGACTGTTGATAAACCATCAAAAACTGAAATATAGATTTTAAGACCCTTCTCACTTCAGGGAAGTAGTTTTCTGATGTGTTTTGCAAAGAATTATATATATAATCTACCTTTGGCACAGGGATGAGAAATCTTTCTTCTATCAGGAACACTGACCCACAGGACAGAAAAATACAACCAACTATCACAAATAAAAAATAATCAATATGGGGGATCCCTGGGTGGCTCAGTGGTTTAGCGCCTGCCTTTGGCCCAGAGCGTGATCCTGGAGTCCCGGGATCAAGTCCCACATCAGGCTCCCTACACGGAGCCTGCTTCTCCCTCTGCCTATGTCTCTGCTTCTCTCTCTCTCTGTATCTCTCATGAATAAATAAACAAAATCTTTAAAAAAAATAATCAATATGGTTTTTAAGTCTTCTTTAAATAGAAAACTACAAAGTGTTTCATGAATCTAATTTTAATTTAGCACCAAGAAACATAAAAGTCTATGCAATAATTCCATGAGGGTCAATCAGGAGATTCTAGTTGGGAAATGAAGCAACAGGTAAAAAAAATAAAAAAATAAAAAAACCCACAACATACACACACACACACACACACACATGCATGCACTCTCATTTTCACTGAATAACATTTTCATCTTACTGCTGACTAGATAAATGGAGCAAACATTAATATCATATTGAATTTTGGTAAGCTTAGGCATAAGCATGCAAAAGTATGATAACATTAAATCAGAATTCATGTAACTTGTAGGCTATAGGCTCCACGCTATTTAAAAGTTTAGAACTTATTAGAAACAAAGACAAAAGATGGTCAATTAAATGTAAATATTTTTCCAAGTATTTTTCACAACTTTGTAAAACTTTACATATTGATTTAAGTAAAGATATCAATATTATTTTTGTATTACCAAGGTTCTCCTAGTCATTATTTTTTATTAATATAGAAACTGACTTAATTTCATTAACATATTCAAAGTAAATAAGTGTATCAGTAACCTCTTGATCTGTATCTTGAATACTTTCAAGTGATGCTGAAGAACATGGAGCTTCAAAACTCTGAAATGAAAAGTAAGTTTTTTAGTTAAGAATGAAGCATTTACCTAGGGTAGGGTTTTCAACCTTGGCACTACTGGCATTTGGCATTAGATAATTCTGTTTTAGGGGCTATGGTGTGCTTTATGCTGTTTAGCACTATTCCTTTCTTCTACCCATCAGATACCAGGAGTACAATCATGACAATCAAAAATGTCTCCATCAAGTCAAGAGCCAAATGCCCCCTACGGGGCAAATTGCCCCTAGATGGGAACCGCCCCTAGAATAGAAAACCCTCATGCTATTAAGTCAATGAAATACGGTGGAAATTCTTTAAAGTTTACTCATTCATATATACATTCCTAAAAATACCTATATTCTAAGAATAGAACTATGTGCCACCCTGAGAAACAAAGAATCACAGTCCAGTAAACAAGCTGGCCTTTAGTGGTGGGAAATTTTCACCCAGAAGGAGCTGACCCATTTCAAAAAAGTGATATGACAGGGGATCTCTGGGTGGCTCAGCAGTTTGCACCTGCCTTGGGCCCAGAGCATGATCCTGGAGTCCCAGGATCAAGACCCGCATCAGGCTCCCTGCATGGAGCCTGCTTCTCCCTCTGCCTGTGTCTCTGCCTCTCTCTGTGTGTCTCATGAATAAATAAAATCTTAAAAAAAAACAAAAAACAAAAAAGTGATATGACAAAACAGCGCGAACCTGAAGATTAAGACATGGCTGAAGGGGAAAAGCTGAAAACTGCATAGTTGTATATTCATGGGTAGAGCACCACAGGTTTGTGCTTTAATTTTGTGTTAGCAGAAGTTGAAAATCTCTCTATTAATTCCAATTTTTCACTGGCACTTTTGCTAAGCAGATGAGACCTACCTGACCCCATGTACAGATAACAGGGAACTCAGCAAAAGCCACTACTAACTAAACCAAATCATCTTCTAACAATTCTCCAATATAACACCAAACTCACATATATTTTACAGGCAGGTACATATTGTATAAATTACATACTCTCTTTAAACAAGTGTATCATATGTTGTTTTACTGGGAATTCAGCTTCCATCCTAACTTCCCAACAACAGTATTCACATGATATAATACCATATACATCATACACATAGGTTCATTATAGCTTTACCATTCCCATGATTCAGGATTTTACCATCTCTTCTCCATCTGACTTCAAATCTCACTAGATCCCTAAAGTTCTCTCCGGCTAAGAAATGTCAAACAAGCTAGAGGTTATTATCAGAATTTCCTGCAACTGCTGATGTTTGAAGTCTTGCTGTTCATTTACTTAAGTCATTACCACCCTTCACTCTCTTGACCACAGGCCACTTCCAGTAATTTCAATAAATTTTCTATCACTCTTCCAAACCAGGAAAAGTTCATGTCAATTGTTCCTGAAAGACCTCTCCCTATTGAAAAAGAAAGTCTCAGTGGGCACTTAACTGTTTGCCTCCTCCTACCCTGATTTATTAAATAAATGAATTAGGATACAGCCTTCCCTGGGGATGGCAAAAGGGAGTACCAATAATGGGAGTAACAAAGGTTTTATCTACTGGAGTGATTCTAAGCAGATTACATTGCTTCCCTGATAATGTTTCAGTGGCTTTCCAAACCTATATTCTATAGGATTCTATAAGATTCTAATCTTAAATCCTATTTAAAGCTTAAAAGAAACTGTAAGGTACACTGCTGGGGATTTCTCACATTGTTCTTTAGATGCACAGTACAGGGGGATATCAAGCAAGAACACAAAGATGTTCACTTTCCCATGGGATACAAAACAATCCATTGCCTGAACCCTGGCTTCCTCTCCTATACATAGAATTTCCACATATCTCAGCCTTAGTCATACTGAACAACTTAAGTGCCCATGTATGCTCTTGTCAAGCAACCTCATGAGTATATCATTACCACATTGGCCCTCTGTCCCAGTAGGACTCTTATTCTTTGCTTTACATACCTTTCACTACCAAGCTCAAGAATCTCCACCTTGGTGAGCCTTTACTTAACTTGCCCCCAAATTTATTCTAACACCAGCCCAATTCTTAGAGCTCTAATATTTATTTCACTGAATTGCAACCACAGTTGTCTACGAATAAGGAACATCTTATTCATCTCTAAATCCCTACAACCTAGAAATGTACCTAATACAAAACAGGTAGCTTTAATTAATGTTTGATAAACCACTAAATTGCTACCTCATAGACTTAAAGGATTAAGTGGGATGCTGCTGATAAAAGTGTCCTATAAACCATAAATCTTTAGAACATTAGTTTGCAATGAGGGGGAGGGTGCAAACAAAGGGGTCTCTATCAAAAGACTATAAAACTATAGACTATAAAGACTATAGTCAAAACAAAAGACTATAAAACTTAAGAAACAAAAGAAGCCATTTTCTCTTAGGAAAACATAACAGGATTGCTAAATAACAGGATTACCCAATTCAGAAAAATAACAATTTTTTCTTTGTAAAGTGCACTCATCATTTTAGGAAGATAATTATCTATTGAAGACTTTGTGAGGAAAACACCAAACATAATATAAAGAAGATTAGCTCTCAATAATATGCTAAAGAGAATATATTCGGGGCACCTGGGTGGCTCAATGGTTGAGCATCTGCCTTTGGCTCAGGTCATGATCCTGGGGTCTTGGGATGGAGTCCCGCATCTGGCTCCCTGTGAGGAGCCTGCTTCTCCCTCTGCCTATGTCTCTGCCTCTCTCTCTGTGTCTCTCATGAATAAATAAAATTTTTTAAAAAATGAGAGAGAGAATATATTCAAGATAAGAACAATATTTACTTTTTGCTCCTGTGTCTAGATGACTTTAAGTCAAATAAGACTGCTATCAAAGGAATAGCTGATAAAGTTTTAATTCCAATAACTGGAAAGTAATCATGCAAAAATCGCTTCCCCTACAACTTAATATTCAAGCCATGTACCTCTTTTGACTTATGTGGTAATCCTATTTAAAGATTAAAAGAAACTGTAAGGTACACTGCTGGGGATTTCTCACATTGTTCTTTAGATGCACAGTACAGGGGGGTATCAAGCAGTAACACAAAGATGTTCACTAAACATACTCCCAACTTCAAATTCCGTTCTCACATTTTACACTAGAACTGGTTATAACACAAGAAAACTGGAGCTTTCCTTTAAGAAAGCAATAAAAAGGACAAACTCAATTGTTTCCTTCTTTGGACTCCTTCAAGTTCACTGAACAAAAAGTACTCTCTCCAGCCCGTCCACCTCCCTAGTTATAATCCCTCTGTTTTTCCTAAGTATCTTACATTGCAATCTACAGGCTTCATTCCTAAAAGCAGGTAGGCTCAACCAGCCCTGTTTTGTTTTGTTTTTTTTAAAGGATGTTATTTATTTGTCTTAGGGATAGAGAGAGCACAAGCAAGGGGGAGAAGCGGAGGGGGAGAGACAAGCAGACTCCACATAAGCGCAGAGTAAAACACAGGTCCCAATCCCACGACCCTGAGATCATAACTGAGCCAAAATCAAGAATCGGGCTGCTTCATCTACTGAGCTGCTCAGGCGCCCCTCAACCAGCCCTGTTTAAAAGCAGTCTCTAAATTTCAGTCCAGGGCAGCCCCGATGGCCCAGTGGTTTAGCACCATCTTCAGCCCAGGGTGTGATCCTAGAGACCCGAGATCGAGTCCCACGTCGGGCCCCCTGCATGGAGCCTGTTTCTCCCTCTGCCTGTGTCTCTGCCTCTCTCTCTCTCTCTCTCTCTCATGAATGAATGAATAATAAATAAACAAACAAACAAACTTCAGTCCACTGGAAGTTCTGAAGTTCCAAAGGTTCTAAAGTTCTCTTAAAGGTAAATCATTTAATCTGCCACAGAAACAAGGCCATAGAGATAGAGTTCTCAAATTAGTTGCCACACACTGATTTATTACATAACTTAAAAGAAAAATAGATGTGCCAACCTTTCCAACCTGGATCGCTGTATATGTAGTTCCCTTTGGTTGGAACATCCTGCCCCACCTGGCCTAGGTTACCCCCCTCCAGGCAACCTTTCTCAAGTAATCCTTCTACAGTGTACCGAAGACATTACTCATGGCTTTGTATTTCCAGGTTAAGTGGTAAGTACTTATCAGACTTAAGGTGGTTGATTGTGTGTTCTCACACGAAGAAGTCTCTGAAAGAAGAGACCTCAATGAATGCAGTGCCTGGCATACAGTGGCACTCCAAAAATGATTGTTCAAGCAATAGTTATTCAGAATATTAACCCCTGGATATTCTATAGTACCCAGGGTTACAGAAGAGCTTAACAGACTGTCACAGTGCTTTTCGGAATCGGAAAGAACTATCTGTAACCTCCACTTCCTACCTTTTTGTACATTACCTTTTATTATGGATCCTTACACTTGTCAGGATATCTTCCTAAGGAGGTTGGAATTAAAGGAGTAAGATAAAGGAATCAACACATATCTTTCTGACTAAATTAAATCAGCTCTTTGTGATCATTAGTTGTAAAAGAAAAACTCCAACCTGACTCAAAATTCTTTGCTAAAACCTATATTCTCATTTTGCACCACCTTACCTGGATTGGGTTTTCCCTGGATCTTGAGTCACTTTCTCGATCCTCACGATGGCTTTTTCCTTTCCACTCATGTGCAGCCTGCTTAGACATGGAATCTGAAAATAAATGTTCACTTTCGTGTCTAGTCAAATTCAATGAAACTTGGGAGCTTTCCAGGGCTTCTTTTTTCTCCTGTTTAGTCTTTGACTTGTTAGACTCTAAACTGAAGACATTTTCTTCTACAAGTTTCTGGAGGGTATCATGGGATTTTACTGGGATTTTAAAACTGATCTTCCTTCTTCTAGATTCCTTAATCAACTTGTTGGAATTATAATCCTGAGGAAAATGGATTCTCTTGCATTTCTCCAAAACACATTTTTCAGAACTGTCCCTAAATTTCTTGTGCCTTTCTTTCTTGAGTTCTTTCACCTTCTCTCCCTGAGGAAATACAGGAGGCCATTGTTTTTCACTTGCCTGGACTTCAGTTTTAGGTTGTACATCTTTGGCCATCTTAGGACTACTAAAGTTCTTAATTCCATGGTCAGGTTTACTCCTAACACTTGTCAACTTAATATCTTTAAAATCTACATATTTATTTGGCTCTTTTTTAGTTCCATGCGACGAAGGATTCTGTGAAATAATCTGATTAACACTTGAATATGATGCTTCTTGGAGTTTAACAGGTCCTTGGGATGAATAACTGATTTTTGGTCTCCTCCTTGGGGGGTCAGTTTCTACACTCAATCTGTAAAGCAGCACAGAAACCCAAGTTATGTTACAATTATACATGATTATACATAATGTTAAACTGTATTATTTCAGTTAGGAAATGACAGAATTGGTCTGACACAAACTTCATAAAAAATAAGAAATGGCTACACAAAGAAGTGAAAGAATTACAAATGGTGCTGGCATAACTTGTCTGCTATTTGAACAAAAACCAAATTTACAGCTTTATATAAAACCAGGTAACATAAATTTCATATAAATTAAACATAAGTGCAAAATAATTACCATAATTGTTACACTTCATATTGATCCTTTAAAAATTATAGGGGAAAAAGATGGAATATCTATCTAATTTCTTAATAGAGAGCTTCCTAAACTTAATAGTGGTGGGAAAAATCACAAAGGAAAATAATAAATGTAAATGACTATTTATAGGGAGCATTGCTGGCTTAGTTGGAAGAGCATGTGACTCCTGATCTTTGGGTCATGAATTTGAGCCCTATGCTAGGTGCAGAGATTACTTAAATAGATAAAATTTTAAAAATAAATAAAGAAATTACTATTTAACTTTAGAACTTTAGCATATTAAAAATAGTAATTTTTTTAACTGGGAAATGGTATTTGTTATATATGTGACAGGTTATTAGCCTTAGTAAATGAAAACCTAATCAAAATGTCCTGACTCTAAAATAGGACACAAACAGAAAATTACTAATGAGAAAAAGGGATTGGCTAAGAGATATTTGGGGAATAAAATTTGACTTCCCAAGTAATCGCAGACATTCTAATTATAATAACATACCAATTTCTTCTTTCAGATTAGCAAAGATTTTTAAATAACATTAAATATTGGCAAGAGGTTGAAAAATGGACCCTCTCATGGTAGAAATACAAAATGATATAAGAGTTACACAGAGTGAGGGCCCCTGGGTGGCTCAGTTGGTGAAGTGTCTGACTCTTGATTTCAGCTCAGGTCATGATCTCAGGGTGGTGAGATCCATCCCCACAACAGGTTCAGCATGGAGCCTGCTTAAGATTCTCTCTCTCCCCTCTCCCTTGGCCCTTGCCCTCATCTGAATCTCTGTCTTGCACTCTCTCTCTCAAAAAAAAAAAAAAAAAAAAAGGAAAAAGAAAAAAGGCTCAGTGGGTGGCTTAGTGGCTGAGCATCTGCCTTTGGCTCAGGGCATGATCCCAGGATCCTGGGATCAAGTCCCATATCAGGCCCCTGCAGGGAGTCTGCTTCTCCCTCTGCCTATGTCTCTGCCTCTCTCTGTGTCTCTTGTGAATAAGTAAATTTAAAAATCTTTTTAAAAAAATTTCCACAAAGGAATTTGATAATATATTAAGAATTCTAAAAATGTTCATATTCCTTGACTTCCTAGTAATTCCCATTTTAGAAATCTATTCCAAGGTGAAAAAGATTTAAAAATGGACTGAAATCTTTTCTTAAAATTCAGAATTAGTCATAATAGCAAAAAGTAAGGTAACAGGGTAAATACTAAAATTTTGGAAATCACTTAAAAAATAGGTCATTGTACCAAATATGATAGAATATCATGGTCATTATAAATAATGTTTATGAAAGTTTTCAATGATCTAACAAAACATATTGAAATAATATGAAGCAAAAAATCAAGCACGGCACAAATCTATATACAATGTGGTCTCAACAATTTAAATAAGCACAATAAAAAAGTCTGTAGAAAAAAATATGCTAAAATGTTACAACTATCAATACCACGAGGTGATATTTTTCTGCTTTATAAAGGTAGGTATTACTTTGTAGTCAGAAATAAAGGTGAAAAAATTTCAATGAAACACAAAATATTCATTTATATCAATAAATCTTTGAGTGCCTTCTAAGTACCTGTCACTCTGATAGACCCTGGAGAGAGCGTGGAGGATACATCCAATAGCGCTCTGACCCCAATTAACTTATAGGCTGGTGGGGGAGAAATTACCTTATCAGGTAATTATATACTAGCAAACTATAAATACCTCAGAGTTTTTATAAGCGTTTTTTTATTTGAGAGAGAGAGAGTACGAGCAGGAAAGAGGCAAAGGGAGAGAAAGAGAAGCAGACTCCCCACTGAGCAGGCAGCCTGTTGCTGGACTTAATTCCAGGAACCTGGGATCATGACCTGAGCCGAAGGCAGATAGCTTAACTGACTTAGCCGCCCAGGTGCCCTTTGATAGGAGTTGTACCTGAGTCTTAATCGGGTTTTATTTTCTATCTCTTCCTACAAAAAGACTGCCAATTATTATTTGTTAGTAAATAATGATAAAATAAAACTTAAAATTCTAATAGGACTTTGGCTTCTAATAGTATACCATGTTTAAGATGTCAACTATATTAAAGAAATATCAGGGGAACAACACATAAAACATAACTCAAAAATTTCAATGGGACCCTGTAGTTCTCTGGGCATTTTCACATTCCTTTTCATTTGTTCTTCACAGCAACCCTATGCTGCATATTTTACATCTATGCACCATGGCTGTATGGTCATAATTAATGAAAACTCAACAATACTGTTTAAAAGACCAACAAAATTAAATCTTAAAATTACTTATCAACTAGTCTTGCAAAATGCTAGATTGTGATTATGCAGTTTTATATCTGTAACCCAAAACACTAAAAATTCTAAGATCTTTTTAAAATATTTTATTTCTTTGAGAGAGAAAGAGAGAGACAGAGACAGTAAGAGAGAGCATGAGCGGGAGGCGGGGGAGAAGGAGACGGAGACAGAGCCAAATATGGGGTGGGGCTTCCCCAAACTCCTGTTTTCAAAGAAACTGATTTCACTAACTTTTATCATATGTTATACTTTTATACTTATTTATCACATTAGTGGCAAGAAATGCCTTTACCACAAAACTCTCTGAAATTTTTATCCAAAGAGCATAGAAATTAAAGAAAAATAATCACTATTCCTACCATTATTCCCCAAGTTCTCTAGCTGTAGCCATATCCTATTTAATTAACAGTTCTAAAACCATACCAATTCAGTAAGTGACATATATAAAGGTAATTTACCTTTAACATTTCTAAACCAGCCACACAACTTCTTCATTATTACATGTAACAAAGTTATGTATCTTATAAGCATGTGTCAAAAATAAATCACCTGAAATAAAAACCTGCATTTTACTTGAAAGTCTCATTTATATAGAACAGAACTATGATAGATTTATTTCGCTCAACTTTTTATCAAACCTACACTAATATTTTAAAAATTCAATAATCAGGGCACCTGGGTGGCTCAGTTGGTTAAGCATCCGCCTTCAGCTCAGGTCATGATCCCAGGGTCCTGGGATTGAGCCCCACATCTTCTCCTCCTCCCTTTCCCCCTTCTGCCACTCCCCCTGCTTGTGCTCTCTTGCTCTCAAATAAAAAAAAATCTTTTTAAAGAATAATCATAACCTATGCTATAGCTAGAAATATTGGCATGCAAATTAGCATTAATCAAAATAAATAAAAAACTTTGCAAATCAAAATATTTGGTCTCATAATTCTAAGCCCCCAAAAGTCAAAGATATCAAAAAAAGGGGGGAATTTACCTTTTCAGTTCTTGTCTTCTTTTTATATCATGGTATAGAATGTCTGTATGATCTGATTTCTGAAAGAAAAAAGGTATTATTTAGAAAATATAAATAGTGACTGACACTATGTTACAGGAGAAAGAGATTGAGAGACGATGTACTTTTCCACATCTAAGTGTTAGTAAACAGGCTGACATAATTTATTTAATCCTTCCAATAATCCTATGAGACAGGTATTATCATCCCCATTTTACAGATAAAGTACTCAAGGCTCAAACAGAGCAAAGTATCTTCGTCAACATTATAGAGCAAGTCAGCAGCAGAGCCAGGATTGAAACAAGCTCTCTCTACTATCTCTACTCTCCACTCTTTCTATGCGCTCTGGGGATAAGAGAAGGCATAAGAGAAATTAAGAGAGAAATAGGATATAGTCCCTGTCCTAAAGACTTTAAAGAATAGAGAGAAGTAGAGGGATATGTATGAATAATCTATGGAAGGACATACCTAAGTGTCAAAGCAGAAGAATATACAATAAATTTAAAAGAGGGGAGGTGGGCAGGGGGATGGGGTGACTGGATGATGGGCACGGAGGAGAGCACTTGACAGGATGAGCACTGGGTGTTATACTCTATGTTGGCAAATCGAACTCCAATTTAAAAAATCCAAAAAAAAAATAAATTGTAAGAGTTGAAAACATCAATCACCAAAGTTTAAGTGGAAAAAATATATGCTAAAGATTGAAAACAGATTGAATAAAGATTAATGAGTAAAAGAAAAAGATTTTCTCAGCTGAGAAAGCTTAGGCATTCTAAGAAGCTGGAGATGATTGGTGTAAATTCAGCAGAGAGAAAATAAAACAGCCTAGTAAGAAGCAGAGAGGCTATTTTTGGGAAGACAAAAGCAAACTGGCTAGCTAAGGTGTGACCAAATTTAAGATGGTCCTGAATGACAGACTAAAAAGTGAGGAAAGATTTTTAACAAGGAGAAATATATTGAAATCTTTTGTTTTAAGGTTAATATAGAAACAATAAATTGAAACAGTAGTGTCATGATACCAAAATAAACAAATCCTTAAAAACAATTCTGGGGACGGCTGAGTGGCTCAGCAGTTGAGCGTCTGCCTTTGGCTCAGGGCATGATCCTGGAGTCCCGGGATCGAGTCCCACATCGGGCTTCCTGCATGGAGCCTGCTTCTCCCTCTGCCTGTGTCTGTCTCTGTGTGTGTGTGTGTGTGTGTGTGTGTGTGTGTGTCTCTCATGAATAAATAAATAAAAATCTTTAAAAAAAAAATTCTGCATTCACACAACTTTCACAACTACTTTCTCTTATTACCCATAACAACCCTGCAGGTATCCTAACATACACCTAACTTCAACTTGGATGTCTTGAGTCCTCACTAACCACCCAAGCACTAGCTTAATGTGTTTTTAATTAGTTGCATGACTGTGGACTTGGCTCTGTTACTATAAATTATTTTGTGTCCTTGGACAAGTCACAACCTCCTGGATCTCAATTTTTAAATGTGAAAACACAAACACTACATATCTGCCTTGACTACCTCCAAAGGATATTGTAAAACCAAATATAACCATATATGGGAAAAGACTTAAAAACTCTCTTAATATTTGCAAATGAAATATCAGATAAAGGGCTAGTATCCAAGCTCTATAAAGAACTTATCAAACTCAACACCCAAAAAACAATCCAGTCAAGAAATGGGCAGAAGACATGAACAGACATTTCTCCAAAAAAGACCTACAAATGGCCAACAGACACATGAAAAAATGCTCAACATCACTTGGCATCAGGGAAATAACAAATCAAAACCACAATGAGATACCACTTCATACCAGTCAGAATGGCTAAAATTAACAGGTCAGGAAACAACAAACATTGGTGAGGATGCAAAGAAAGGGGAACCCTCTTGTACTATTGGTGGGAATGCAAGCTGGTACCTGGAAAACAGTATGGAGGTTTCTCAAGTATGGAGGTTCCTCAAGAAGTTAAAAACAGAACTACCCTACAGCCCAACAATTGTACTCCTAGGTATCTACCCCAAAGATACAAATGTAGTGATCCGAAGGGACACTTGCACCCCAATGTTTATAGCAGCAATGTCCACAATAGCCAAACAGTGGAGGGGGCCCAGATGTCCAATGACAGATGAAGGGATAAAGGAGATGTGGTGTATACTTACACATAGGCGCACGCGCGTGCGCGCGCGCACACACACACACACACACACACACACTGGAATATTACTCAGCTGTCAGAAAATTTTACCCTTTATATCAACATAGATGGAAATGGAGGGTGTTAGGCTGGGAAAAATAAGTCAAACAGAGAAAAACAATTATCATATGGTTCAATCATCTGTGGGTTATAAGAAACAGCAGAGAGGATCATAAAGGAAGGGAGGGAAAACTAAATGGAAAGAAATCAGAGATAAACCATGAGAAACTCTTAACTACAGGAAACAAACCGAGGCTTGCTGGAGGGGAGGCAGGTGAGGTGATAGGCATTAAGAAAGGCAAGTGATGTGATGAGCACTGGGTGTTGGTGATGCAACTAATGAATTGCTGAAGTCTACATCTGAAACTAATGTACTATATGTTGGCTAATTGAATTTTTTTAAAAAACCTCTCAATTTATATCCATGTTGTCTAACCTCACATGATAGAGTCTATCAGCATAAAAGAAGTAATTTGATAAATGCTTTTTTGGTAAGAAGGAAGGAAAAAAACAAACACTGGTTTTCTTTCTATTGGCTATCATGAAGTATAAAAGAAAAAATGAATAGAAAAGTAGTCGGAAATTTATATCATAAATATTCTAATTAAACGTTAAAACTTTAATATAATGTCTAGTGTTAGTTACAGTATATAAACACTCACCAGTTTTCTCTTCTCTGAAGAAACAGACCTTACACAGCAAACTGAACTAGAACTTGAAGTTTTTTTCTCTTTCTTATCCTAAGAATGCCATTTGGAAAAAAGGAAAGCACAAAATAAAGCACAGTATAAGACAGTATTATTTAATCATTGTGATTATAAACTAACACTCTTTCTACATCAATAATAAACTTTGGGGGGGAAAATGTTTAAAGACACACAAACTTTGGTAAGAGGGAAAGAAACTTAACTAGAAGGAAAACTCAGGTAGAAATCAAAAGATCTGGGTGCTCTTATATTAGAGATGAGATGGGAAACAGGTGCTACAGCAGAAGGCTAGCTGACAGCTCAGCTCACCCTGAGGGGTGGTGGCATTGCCATGGTGGAATTTAGTCTTCTACAAAGTAAAGCCATATCTAGTTATTTATATGAATTTCAAAATTCAGTAGACCCAGGACAAACGTATTTTGAATACCTACCATGTACCAAAGACGTTCTAGTCAGTGGGGACAGATTAATGAAAAAACAAAAGTCCCTGGCTCCCATGGGAGGTTAAAATTTCAGGCATGAAACTGTTTATTTACAAATAAACAAGTAAAATATTTAGTGTGTCAGACAATGTGATGGAGACAAATAAAGCAGAGGAAGAGGGCAGGAAGAGCTGGGAGGTGGGGGTGGAGGCAGCTGCAATTTTAGAGTAGTCAGAAAAGGTCCCACTGATAAACTGACACTTGACTGGAGATCCGAACAAGTGAAGAAGAAGCCATGTTGGGGATCCCTGGATGGCTCAGCGGTTTAGCACCTGCCTTCGGCCCAGGGCATGATCCTGGAGACCCGGGACCGAGTCCCACGTCGGGCTCCCTGCATGGGGCCTGCTTCTCCCCCTGCCTACATCTCTGCCTCTCTGTGTCTCTCATGAATAAATAAATAAAATCTTAAAAATAAATAAAAATTAAAAAAGAAGCCATGTGAATACCTAGGGAAAGAGTTTCCCATCCAAGGGCTTATTGGAATAGTAGCAAGGAACCACAGAATGGAGAAAGCAATTGGAGAAAGAGAGGGAGACCAGATGGGGAGGGTAGGTTGTTTTGTTAGCCATAGCTAGGACTTCAGCTGTTATTCTGGCTGAAGTAGGAAACCACCAGAAAGCACAGAGCAGAGGAGTGACATGATCTGACTTACATTTTAATAGGATCATTCTGGGCGCTTGTTGAGAAGAGAAAAATGGGAGGCAAAGGTGGAAGCTGAGAGAGAAATTTGGAAACCATTGGAATAATCTGGGGAAGAAAGCTGATTGTCTGGATCATGGTGATAGAGAACATAGACTTGGTATTAAGAGAAACCTGATAAATTTGCTGATAGATGGATGCAGGTAGGGGCCGACAACCAGGATTTTGGCTCAAGCAAATGAAAGAATAGAATTGCAACTTACTAGTTGGGAAAATGAAGCTGGGCACTTGAAAGGTTATAGTTTAAGAACATGAGGAGGAGTCAGCAAAGGACACTTCGAAGCAGTCACCAGTGTAGAGGAAAATTAGGAGAACATGTTGTCTCAAAAGCTAAGTGAAGAAAATGTTTCAAGGAGAAGGTGTAATTGGCTATCAGATTAAGTCTGAAAATTGACCAATGGATTTAGCAACATGGAAACTATTGCTGACCTTGATGAAAGCCCATTTGGAGGAACACCTGAAAAAGTCTGATTCAAGTAGGTTAAGAGAGAATAGAAGGAGAATTACCAATGGTGTGCCAATTATTAGTGCCAAATGGGGGATTATATAAATCTAAGACACCATGGTACTGCATGGCCATACTCCAGATCCCCTTTCCAATTACCCCTATACCTGGGAGGCCAAATTAGTAATTAGAAAGTAAGCAAAGAGGTATTTTTTTCACTACACAAAAATAAACTGCAAAAAAAGGTATCTTTGGGTTAGTAAATCAAAATTCTTACTTCTATGTCAAAGTTGGGTGATGCAGTGGTGCCTTTCCTCTGAGATTTCTCTTTTTTTCCACAAGATTCTTTGTTGGACATTTTGAAAAGCTAAAATAAAAAACACATTAGGTGTTTCTGGTTTGTTTTTTTGTTTTTTTACCACCACCACAACAAAATACATTAGAAATCAGTCTTCCTTCAGTTTTATAGACTGGAATTTTACAAAATGATCTCCATTTTCTAACCATTCCCAAGATAGCAGGATTCTCTCATTGTTCCACTTTATTTCACTTATAGTCTCCCTCATAATGATCTTTTCCTGTCTTTCAGTTTCATCTACTACCTTTTTAGGAATGACTCTCAGAACAGTGCCTTTAGCGCTGACCTTCTCTCTCAAGCTTCAGATCACCATTTTCAACTGCCTACAGGACTGCTGTATTTTGCCCAACCTACGCTTCAGAACCAATTAGTTCTAAGTCTTTATTTTCCTGACACACCCTCCACTCTCAACTTAGTGTTTATCAGAAGCATCCTGGGCTGGAATCAAAAGGCCAGAGACTGGGAACATCATCAGGTCTGTTGGGATGGGAAGATACAAAAGAAGTCTAGCAGAAAAGCCCAAAGAACAGTTTATTGCTGACAGTAACACATACAGAAACTACGAATATAAGAAAGGCTAGAAAACAGGCAATTGCAATTACTCATAGTCAATCATAAGCACAGTAAGTGAAGTTCTATAAAATAATAACACTAAATCAAACTTTTGGAATGCTTCGATGAATATAAAGAGAAATCAGAAAAATGAGGACAACTAAGAGAAAGCCTAATAATAAAAATTAATAAAAGAATTTAGTATCAACTTCTAGAACAGATTCTAAATTATCCAGAAATTTTGCTTTGTAAGGTAACGTACAGCAGCAACTGAATTCACAGCTGAGCTTCCAGATTAGAGTAATAATCCTCTTTTCCCCTTCTTGTTCCAAGGATTCTATTCCATGTCGGGGAAAGGTACAATAAAAAATTATAAATTCCATGAAATGAATTGTTTAGAGGCAATGGATTACTTATAATGTTAACTTTTACAATTTAAACTGATCCATCTCATGTTGTTGTTTTGACTACAAAATAAGACTAAATTTAAGCCTTTCATCCAAAAGCCAATTGAAAAAAAATCACTGCAGATAGTGGTCTATAAAAGGAAAAACACATACATGCTTCCTATGACAAATGTTTTATATTAATAAAGGTGTGAAATTCATGTTGTATAAACTCAAAGGGGAGATTTCCCGTGCTGGCCAGCCTCCAGAGTGGCTCCTGATGATTTCTGCTGCCCTGTACTCACATTCTCATAGTCTTCTCACAATAAATAGAGCTGGCCTGTGACAGCAATAGGAACTGCCATATGGCAGTATGTGGCTAGGTCACTGTGGCTTCTATTTTTCTCTTATTCTAGGGAAAGCCAGCCACCATAAGGACATTGGAGAAGCTCACCAGCGAGGAACTGAATGAAGCCCCTTGCCATGCATGTGAGTGGGCCTGCTTTGAAGCTAATCCTGCAGCTCTAATCAAGCCTTTGAGTGGTAGCATCCCGGGCTGAATATCTGCACTGCAACCTCATAAGACTCAGAACCAGGTACACCCAGAAAACCACTTCTGAATTCCTGACGCACAGAAACTGTGAGGTAATGTTTACTATTGTTTTAAACCACTAAGTTTTAAGATAACTTAGACAGCAATAGATGAAGAGTACACTCACTTAATTCTCCAAACTTTAAAGACTCCTTTCTTTAGGATGTCTCAAGAGCAGAGACCACACTTAGAAATTTTTATTAAAATTCTCACACTCTAAGATCTAATCCTTTTCATCTTCTGGTTTCCAGCTAGTGTCAAAATAATGAGACTGATGGAGTGAATCAAGCTTTCCATGAACCATCTAGCCTTTTGGAAATAAGAGAGAAAAAAAAAATCAATGATGCTTGGGTGAAGCACAAACAGAATTAGCCACTATTCATTCCTATAAGTTATAACATGTTATTTTCCCATTTTTTTTGATTAACTGTTAAGAGCAGTGAGGTAGGTAGTCACGCATTCAGGAAAACTAGTTAAAAGTTGGGGTGTGAGCTCGGTGGGTTGAGCATGACACTCTTGGGTTCCGCTGGGGTCCTAATCTGGACGTGGGATCAGCCCCACCTCCAGCTCAGCACTAGTCTAGGAGTTTGCTTGGGATTCTCTCCTCCTCCTTCGGCCCCTCCCTCCCCCTACTGGCTGCTCCCGCGCTCGCTCTCTCTCAAAATAAATAATTTTTTTTTCTTTTTAGTAGAGGTTGGAGGCGCTATGAGGACTTTAGAACTATGACTCACTTGGGGAGAGGGGAAAGGAAAACAGCCTCCAGATACATTTCCTAATTACTGAGGGATTGATTGAGGGAGTTTGGGAGGTAGCAACTAAATTCTGTTACACTTTCAAAGTGCCAAATAATGGGGACGCCTGGGTGGCTCGGCGGTTGAGCACCTGCCTCCAGCCCAGGGCGTGATCCCGGAGTCCCGGGATCGAGTCCCACGTCGGGCTCCCTGCGTGGAGCCTGCTTCTCCCTCTGCCTGTGTCTCTGCCTCTCTCTCTCTCCTGAATAAGTAAATAAAATCTTAAAAAAACAAACCTGGGAAACAAGTAGGAAACAGTTAGGAAACAGACCGATGAGAGAGGCAGGCGTTAAGTACCAGCTTTACTAGCCAGGAAAGCCCAACCGGAGGTGTGAGCCTCCTCGGACCTGCAGGGGCTTCCCTCTCCTTTCCTGATGCCTGGAACATTCGGACCAGTCCCAGAAAACTCAGTTGTCCTCTGCCGGCGCCGGCGGGCTTGGCTGCGCGAGGCTCAACCTCAAGCAGGTGGAGAGCAGAGGGAAGAGACCCCCGAGGGGAGTGGGAAGGGGATGCCGTGGGGCACCTGAATCGCATCAGACAGGTGCCGCAAGGCTCAACGCGCCCGGGTGACCCAGTCCAAGGCCAAGCGTGAGGTGCGCGCGCACACGCGCTTCCCCACCTACAGGACAGGACCCCTGCAACCACAGGACGGCGCTGACGAAAACAGGAACACGGAGGCTAAAGCAAAATAGAGACAGGAGGAGAAGCGTTGGGGTCACGGTGCGAAAGGAAGCGCAGACCCCAATTCCGAATCAGCCGGCCTCGCTAGGAAGCTCGTCAGCTGCTCGCACGCCGCCGCGGCCCACGGGCTCCGCACACACCAAGCGGGCGCAGCCCAGAGGCAGAGCGGCCAGAACCACACCCTTCACGGAGCCGGCTCAACCCCGGATCCGCCTACAGAGCCGCCCCGCCCCGGCTCCAGGGGCCTCCGGAGTCCTCCGACCGGCTGGCCGCCCCCCGCTCCGCTCCCGGAGGCAGACAGGTGGGAACCCGCTCGGCAAAACGTCAACTAGCGCCCCAGTTACCTTACCTGCGCCCGCAGCGGCGGCGGCTCCCGAGGCCCAGGCCAAGGAAAAGGGTCCCCCGCCCCGCCCCGCCCGGACCCGATGCCCGCTGGGAAATGTAGTCCGGCTCTCGGACCCTGGCTACTATTGGAACGCTCCGAGCGTTTGTTTAGCTTTGCGTTTACTTCCTCCTGAGGGCTTGGAACGCCGGCTCCGCCCCACCCCACCCCCAGGTGGCGCGCTGCACCCTGGGTATTGTAGTCTCGATTCGCTTCCTTGGTTGACGGCTGGAACGGGGACGCACCGTGGAAGCGGAACTCTCTTACCTCATTGGACGCGGTCCCCGATACGTTTCTGCGCAGGCTGTGGTGGCGTCGTAACGCCTCGGGGAGAGGGAAGCGGACCGGACCGCGAATCGCTGCCTCTGGCTTTTTATTTTTCTGCTGACAGGATTTGGTCACTGGTCCTTCATCTTTTGTCTGTTGCACGCATCCAGCCCTTCCCACTTGCTTTCCCACTCCTGGGATCCAGCCCTGTGGGCGCTCACGCCAGTTCTCTCACCCCGCCGTGTGCCCCTGCAGGTCCCCGGGCGGGCCTGGCACGGAGGCGGTAACTATGGAGAACATGGCGGAGGAGGAGCTGCTGCCCCCGGAGAAGGAGGAGGTGGAGGTGGCCCAGGTCCAGGTCCCGACCCCGACCCCGGCCCCGGACTCGGCTCGGGTCCCAGCTCCGGCCCCGGATTCGGCCCCGGCCTCGGCTCCGACTCCGGCCTCGGCTGCAGCCCCAGCCCCCGCCCTGGCCCAGGCTCCGGCCCTGTCCCCGTCCCTAGCCTCTGCCCCTGACGAGGCGGAAAGCAGTAAGTGCAGGAGGCCTAGATCTTTCTGCCGCCACAGAAGCGAGAAAGTGCGCCTTGCCGGGGAGTAGGGGAGGCCCTTCTTCCCTGGGATGGCTTTTATGGGGGGCGGGGGAGGCAGGTTTAGGGATGGGGGGCGGGGGAGGAAGGGGGGACCCGTGTCGTGGGTCAAGCGGGTGCAGAGTGGGTGAGGGCATCTCCACGCCCCTCGGGGACCTCATGGTGACGGATCTGGGGAGGGCCAGGAGCGCTGCAGATAAATGGAAATGATGAGGTCGAGGGCTTCTTCGTTAAACGGGGGGGGGGGGGGGGGGGGGGGGGGTGTCTTTTTCTACGAAAACAGTCAACACCTAATTTGGTGTGTGCATGACTGTAAATTTAAGTAGAGGTTCTCATTATGTGTATGTTACATTTCAAAGTCCGTAAGACAAGGTTCACTGCTCACGAACTTAGCATATAATTTCACTGCTAATGGTTTGTGGGACGAATAAACGATAATTTAATATACAAGTAAATGTTATATCTTTATAACTGCGGGGCGGGGGGGAATAATAATTTGGTAGTTTCCCTCCCAGGCCCGTCTGCCACCGTTCGCTAAGTCCTTCGGAATGTGACACGGTGACCGAGGCACCCCGCTTACTGTAGTAGAGCCCAGCTGCCAAGATTGAGGAGCCATTGCTATCCATCAACTGGCTTCTGGGCCCCGTAGGCACCAGTACATGGGTTTCGAAGCATTTGATTTTCTTTAGCAGCTTGGTTTCTCAAAAAGAATTTGAGGCTGATAAGGTAGTTTAAGAAAGGGTCGATTACGTTGTGGATGCCTTCCCTCAGTCAGAAATACCAACTGGGTTTTGTAGTCCGTTCCATCAGAAGTGAACTGTCGAAAATTAATAGCCCGTGTTATTGTGCTAACCTGTGCATGTTTTCTAAGTGGTGATTTATTAGGACCATAAAGAGTAACACGTAAGAATCTTCTGAACACTTTTAAATGTAAAGTCTAAGCAAGTTTTTTTTTTTTTTTAATTGTTTTGTGGTCCGTGAGTTGTCCCTTAGGCTCTTTCTGAATTCTAACAAAATACATTAATTCATTTTCTTTCCTACTTCCAGGACAGTTGCGAGGTTAATATCTATACAACACTGGGTGGTTGTAATCGACTAGAGTTATTTTGCGATTTTTAAAGCCACCTAAAAATTGTTATAGTAGGTTAAAAAGTAGAGGTGATCACAGAAAAGGCAAAGACAGCGTGCCTAAGGTGGGACCCTCAGATCGGAGCTTGTACCTGCAAAACTACAGTGAGGAGGAGTGGCACACGCCTCCCTTCCTCACCTCTAGATCGGGTTTGTTTATATGAATCAGAATTGGTCCACCAGCTTTAGGGAATGCATGCTTTCTCCACCTCCCCCACCAGAAAGAATGTTAAACATAATTTGAGAAGATTTAGAAGTATGTGATTCGAAGGATGTATGATGTTTGAGAAACCAGAAAAATGCATTCCTGGGACAAATGTGTAATGATTGAGAAATCTGAAATGCATTAGAAATATATGTTAATCACATTTTAAAAGTTATATATGGTCTAGTTAGTTCTTTGAAATCAGTCTTTACTAGGCAAGGTGAAGATGTCATATCTGAAACAGAACAGAAAAATGAGGAAAAAGCAGAAGTTGTAAAAGAGCCTCCTAGTATCTTGGATTCATCTGATTTAACAAGAGGTTTGCTATTGACTTCAGAATTATTAGTGTATTACAAAAAGTTTAAGTACAGATTGTCTGATATCTATTATCTGAACCAGAAACTGATTTGAGAGGTATACACACATGGGCATATCATGAATCTTTAGACAGATCTTTGAGAGTTTTAATAGTGGGCCACAGGATTTTCATTGTTCTCTTGTGACTTAGCAGGCCCCTGTCTCTTATTTTGTACGACTTAGAATGATTTCCATAAGCACAGGTTTATATAGTACTATATAATTTCACATACACAGACCTTTGAACTTTGGAAGCCAAAAGCCTTATGATTGCAAATTGAAAGGACTGATTTGTACGTGTGGATTTATTGCCTGAATCTTATGGTCTCACCTAGCAATTAAGTTTTTGGTCATATGGGAAAAATTTTGCCTATTCATACAACTTTCATCTCATTATAAAGTCATTTGAACAATATACCTCGTAAAACAAGTTAACCAGTAGGATTTGTTGCTCTTTGTATTTCTCATTTAAAAATGAGGTAAAGGGCAACCCTGATGGCGCAGCGGTTTAGCGCCGCCTGCAGCCTAGGGCGTGATCCTGGAGACCCAGGATCGAGTCCCACGTCAGGCTCCCTGCATGGAGCCTGCTTCTCCAGCTGTGTCTCTGCCTCTCTCTCTGTCTCTCTATGAATAAATAAATAAATAATCTTTAAAAAAATAAAAATAATAAAAATGAGGTAAAGATTTGTCTTTTAATAAATTTGAGTAGGAATGTCTGATAGTGCTGAATTGAATTCCAAAAATATTGACTCAGGGTGCTACTGCACCAAAAAGAGTAATGATTTTTAAAAATATTTAACAAAACATAGTGCCTGCTGTGTGCAAGATACTGCACTAGGCGCTTAGCCATTGCAAAAATGAGGGAGGCATACCCCCTGCTGTCCTGTTTATTTGTGGGGGGAGACAAGGACACAAATTATACAAAAGGGTGAAAAAAAAGGAACTGGGAGTGAAGCTTGGAGAGGAATAGGCAGGAAGGTAACAATGCCAAGGAAGGAACTTAAAGGGCTTAAGGTTCTAAACTGTATAACCTAATTGTATAATGAGTAGTAGAGAGCCCTGTGGTTTACCATCTCCTCTCCCGTTGGGGATCTTTTCCTGCCAGTTTTCAGCTCCTAAGTCTTGTATTTGTATATTCAAGCTCCTATTTTGTAAACCATTATTCTCCTTTGGGATACACATATTCAAGTCTCTCTGTCCTTAAAAAGAAAGAAAAAGCAAGCTACAATCCCATCTATCTCCTTTTTTGTACTACCACACTTTTTGAAATAAATCTATGTACTTTTCTATACTTTATTTCTTCTTCCAATCCCGTTTGTATTCTAGAACACCTCACTGAACCTTTTTTCTTAAAGGTCACTAGAGACCAGCTAAATACTAAATCCAGTAGTTTTTTGTTGTTGTTGTTGATTTCTACTACTGTTTGTGATAGTGTTGAACAGTTGTCTTTTACATTCTCTTTTCCTTTGGCCTCTGCCTTATCTTGATTCTCCTTACTGTTTACTATTTTTGAATCTACCCTCCTGATTATATTTCCCTAGTGTCTCTTCATTACCTACAGCCCTCTATACATCACTTCCGAATTATAACCATTTATATTAGCCAGTAGTGGGTTCAGTGGCATTGGGGAATGCATGCCCCTTGTACATACTCGAGAATGTACTAAATATACTTTGGGAAGATTTATTCATATATTCCAAAGTTTACACATATGTCATTTGAAGAATGTGTAATGTTGGAGAAACCTAAAAATATGTTACTGGGACTGGATTTTGGCTGTTTTCTTTTTTCACAATATTTTTACCTTAGGCCTTCTTCAGCTTATAGTTTCACCTAACGTGTATTTACAATTTATATCCCTCCTGAACTCCAGAAACAACTCAACTGCTTACTGAACTTGAGTGTGAATACCGTTTGTACATCAAACACACTTTATGTCAAAAACTAAACTCCCTTTTCTCCTTTCCTCTTCTTTTCTGCCAAAAACGTTTTCCTCTTCCTTTATTGATTAATAGTTCCTTTATTCTTTTTTTTTTTTTTTTTTTTAAGATTTTATTTATTCTTGAGAGAGTCAGAGACACAGGCAAAGGGAGAAGCAGGCTCCATGCAGGGAGCACGTGGGACTCAATCCCGGGACTCCAGGATAACAACCCGGGCCAAAGGCAGGCGCTAAACTGCTGAGCCACCCAGGATGCCCCAGTACCTTTATTCTTAACCACATAAACTTAAAATTTTAGAATCATTCTTGAACGTACTCTTCATTCATGGTTATTTCTCACACCCAAAGTTCTTTGCTTTTTTATTTATTTTAAGCCATCTGTTCCGTACCTTTCCATTACTAACTTCTCACCTCAGTTACTGATCTTTGTTGGGTTCTACGCCCAGAGATAACCTCCTGAAATGCATTTAGATCGTATCATTCACTCCCTGAAAAACCTGCAAAGACTTCACATTGCCTGAAGAGGACAGTCCAGACTAACTTGCATAGAACTTAAGCCTTCCATGATCTGTACATTTTTGGCTGCTTGTTCTTCTACTAACTCCATTCTCCAAACATTCTACATTCCAGCCAGGTGTGGGACAGAGATGGCTGTATTTTTTTTTTTACACCGTTGCCTTTGTTCATGAGGTTACTTCAGCTTGTCAGGCCAGCCACCAAATCTCTGCTTATTGAAATTCTGTTCATACCTTACATCTCAGTCAAATGCCACTCCTTCAGTGAAGACATTCCCAAAGGCATTTGTTGGAATTAATTCTTCCTCCTGTATGCCCACATCATATTACTTTACCCGTTATTCATTTCATCCTGCCTTGTGTTACACTAAGTAGGTAACATATCAGCATCTCTCCCACCTAGTTGAAAATTCTTTAAAGATAGGAAGTGTGGCTCTTGTTTCTTGCTTTACCATTTTAAAAAGAGTAAAAACATTTTTGGAGCATTCTATTGAATAAAAGGTTTAAAGGTGTGAAGTTACACAGTGGAGCTTTGCCTCCAACTTTTTGCATTCTGAGAAACGCTTGTCATTTTATAAGCAGAATTGCAGCAGTATTCCCCATCTAGACACCAGGGCACCATACTATAGGAAATAAAAGTGGAGGAGTCTCTGTGACGTGACCAAATAAAAATGGAACTGGAATTCAGATTGTTAAAACATAATTTTCTAACTCTTAAAATTTCCTTTCAGAGAGACACATCTCAATCCAGAGGCAGCTTGCTGATCTCGAGAAGTTAGCCTTCGTAACTGAAGGAGATTTTGACTCTGCCAGTTCATTGAAATCAGAGAGTCTTGATGCAGGTATTTACATATTTTGAGGGTTTTTTTTTTCCTTTAATTTCTAATGGTTTTTCATCTTTCAACTCATGAAAATTTGCTGAGAATAGACTTGTTTATTGCCACTGAACTAGAGCAATAATACGTTTTTCATTCAGGAAACCGGTAGCCTTCTACCTGCATGGGTGCTGTGGTGATAAGTTGTTTCACAGTTCCTCAAGGAAGTTACAATTTCATGGATATATGAGTACTGTGTATTCTATAAGTTAGGAATTGCGTTTGGCTATGAGTAACAGAAATCCGAAAAAACAGTGCCTTTTATAATACAAAGGCTTATATCCTTTCACGTAAAAGAAGTCCCAAGGTGGGCAGTTTTGGGCTGGTACAAGATTTCCTCATTGCTATCAGGGCCTCAAGCTCCTCTCTTTCTGCTTTGCCATCCTTAGTGCTTGAATTCCCTCCTCAATATCGCTTTATGGTGTTTTGAAGTAGGCAGAGTATATTGGAAAATTATTTTGATGATACTTGCAGTGTGCTGTATGTGAAAGATATTTGTTAGATTAAAAATTGAGTTGCTGATTATTTCTGTTTATTTTTATTGCTCTAAACCTGAGTTTGAAAAATAAATAAATAAAAATAAACCTGAGTTTGAGACTTTAATTTTTTGTTACTATCAGAGTTTTTATTTGAGATATATTACATTGCTAATTAAATAAGACTTCTATTTTTATAATCCATAATCTTTTCATTAATAAGGAAGAACTTAGAAATTCACTGAGAGGATACAGTGGTTCTAACCATGCTCCCTGTCCCAGAATAGCAGTTATTTTGGATCCTGTTTACTCCTTTCACTCCTTACATTTTTCTTACTCCACATGTTGTTTTTGTTGTTGCCAGAGTAGAATGCCACAGCAGAAATTTACACTGTCTGCCCAGCTCCTGCCTCTATGGGCATATGACAAGTGTTGCCCTCTCTCCTGTCCAAAGTACATAGTGATGCTCTCTCTGGCAGGCATTTTGCCTGGAGGGACATCATGTAGTTTATCACTTTCCCATTTTCTCTGTTCCTAGTGGTAACAAGGATATCAGCCAGCCCCAGAGAGGAGAATTTTAGGGTAAAAAATCAATCACTGACCATGTGCTGATTATTAACTACCTGTTGAGGTAGAGATGACTCTCCCTAATGTTAACGTAGACATTATCTGAGAAGTGTATGTGTTGGGTGGAGGGAGTCCCCTGTTATTATTTTGTAGCTAAATCAAGGCATTAATAGCTAGTCTATTTTGTGCTTTATTTGTTCTTTTTTTCTTTTCTTTTTTTTTTTTTTTTGTCAGGAAACAAACAGTCTTGTCCATTGTGTCCTAAGGAAAAATTCAGAGCTTGTAATAGCCATAAGCTTCGTCGTCACCTTCAAAATTTACACTGGAAAGTCTCAGTTGAATTTGAAGGTTAGTATTTTTGTGCTTACTAAAAAGTAAATGAGTCAAGATTTGATAGAAGTTTTGGAATCTTATTGTGAGCATAATCAGGTATTTTCCATTTAAAATTATTAGGGATTTAATGCCCTTCTTTTAATGTGTTTTTAAATAAAAGACCATGTAACTCTAGGCAATAGATATATATTGCAAGTGTAGTTTAGTTTAGCAAATATTTAATAAGCGTCTCTTCTATACTGGGTACTTTGCTTGGTCCTGGGGTGGGGGGAGTCCCCATAACTTTTTGAACTGTGTTTTAAAAAGTTAGACTTTTCCTTTTATGTTAGAACAACTACCATTTGACACATAATTTTGAAAGTGTAATAAATGCAAAACAAAATAAAATATGTGGTATGAATATTGGAGAAGACCCATCTTTTTTCTGCTGATGGCTTAAAAAGACTAGAGTTAAAAATAGTGGGCTATAAGATAGATATTTGAAATCATAGCCTTTCTTTAGATAAATGGAAATTAGTAAAAAGATACCAATTATAATAGTGACAAAAATGACACAACTTGGGCGACTAAATTTACCAAGAGGCCTCATCAAGAATAAAATTAAAGGATAAAAAATGAGATCTTACCAAGTTAAAAAAGACTTCCTAGATATAATGAATTATTATTAGATTCTAAGAGTGAGTTATGTGAATTATGATAGCATTTTTGGAAAGAAATCTGGTAACATTTTTAAAATTTAAAATATACATATCTATCCACCAGGCACTCCTTCTTTTGGGAGTAAAAGAATCGATAGATAGGGAGAGATGTACAAGAATATTCACTGCAGCATGTACTTAGTGACAAAAACTTAAAACTAAAATAAAAAAGGGATGGTTGAATATATTATGGTATATATTATGGTACATACATACCGATAAATATTACACCATCATTGTAAAGAGTATGTATTAGATCCATACTAGCTTACTCGGAAGGCTTTCCATGATAAACTGATAAACTGATATTTCCATGATAAACATGATAAACTGCTATTTCCATGATAAACTGCTATTGATAAACTGCTATTAAACAGCGTGTAAGATTTTATGTTACATTTAGGTAAAAATAAAAAATATCTCCCAAAAAAAGCCCTAAAAAAAAAAAGTTTATTACTAGTTACTTAGGGAAAAGGGAGGGAATTAGTGACTAAATCAGAGGCCATCTTGTCTTTTATGTTTAATTATTTACAAGAATATATAGTAAATCATGTTGACTTTTTATCAAAAAAGAAAAGTCTCAGTTAAAAAGTTATTTTCTGTATTTTTTATTTAAGCTATTATTTAACCTTTAGGTTTAGTCTTTGTCTTCCAAGTTTTTCTCAGCTCTTAAATGGCTCATGGCATTTCTTTACTTTCTTAAGTATATTAAGTTGTTGGGTTTTTTCACATGGTTGTGATCTGATCTGGTAGATAAGTGAGTGTCATAGCTTTTGTCTTAGTAAGCAGGTCTCAAAGAAGTTGGCAAATATGTTTAAGACAGAAGCAGCAAGACCTGCTGAAGGAATAGAAGAAGTGAGATGTGAGGAGAAAAAAGTGAACAATGCTTGGGCTTGAGATTTGAGCAACTATAAAAATAGTGGTATCCTTTACTGAATGGAGACCAGGGCTGGGGGAGAAGGCCAAACCTGCAGATTTAGACATGCAAAGGTTTAGATGCATCTCCTGGAGATGTCAAGTAGCCTGTCTAGATACGAATCTTGAGTTTGGGGAAAAGGTTTGGGCTAGATATGTATGTTTGGGAATTGTCAGAATATAAATGGTATTTAAAGCCAAACGACTGCGTGGGATAACCATAGGAGTACATATCAGTGGAAAAAAAGTTGCTGAGTCCTGAGATACTTCCATAAGAACAAGTAAGAGAAACAGATGCAGGATATGAGAAGAAAAGAGTTAGAGATCATTTAGAGTTAAGACAACTAGAAGGCATTATCATTGATTTAAAAAGTGAAAAAGAGACCTGGTTCAAGAGGAAATGATATATTTAGTCCTTGGCAGTAGATTTTGAAATGCTGACCTGATAATCAGTCATATATCCTCAATAGGCAATTAGAGATAGAGATCTAGCCCTCAGGAAGGAGTTAGTATCTAGAGTTAGAATTTGGAATTCCTTCTCCCAGAGGAGATAGTTGCAACCATAAAAGGCATTAAGGTTTCCAAGGAAAAAAGGGGGTGTGGTGGGGAGTCATGTAGCAGATCAAGCTTACAGAAACTCTTACCTTTTAGGGTGGAAGAGAGGGAAGAGACCTATGAAGAAGATTAAGGAGGATGGGAGGAGAGAACTAAGTACCATATCATAAAGAGGCTGTGTAATGGTAAATGTAGTATGAAGCTAAGAAAAAGTCAAAATGTCAGAGAATAGCTGATAAAATTGAATCCCAAAGAAGCTAAATGACCAATCCAAGATAATACAGAACCAAAATTTAAATCTGGATCTCATATATTTGTTTTTGTACTATATGTTACATAACAAATATGTAAAACTAAGGCAGTCTCATTCAAATAGGTTATGATCTTTTAAGAAGAATCCCAGTTATTCTTATAAAATAAAATTTACTAATAATTTTAATGATAATTGAATATTTAATGAACAGTGATATGACAACCAGCCATTCTTCACTTTAGGTTACAGGATGTGCATCTGTCACTTACCTTGTCGACCAGTGAAACCAAACATTATTGGAGAACAGGTAATCAGATGTTAGATTTATTTTTAAATTTAGCTCTCTTTAAAGAAAGCACAATCTTTTTTTTTTTTTTTCTTAAGATTTTATCTGAGAGAGAGAGAGAGAGCAAGAAACATGGCAGGAGGGAAGGGGGAAAGGGAGAGGGAGAAGCAGGCTCCCCACTGAGCAGGGAAACTGATATGGGGCTAACCCTAACCTAGGACTCTGAGATCATGACCTGAGCCAAAATCAAGAATTGGATGCTTGACTGACTCAGCCACTCAGGCGCCACTTGTGATTAATACGCCCTTTCTTTTAATTTGTCAAAGAACGGACTCAAGAAACATCCTGAAATCTTAATAATTCTTTAAAAGTACTATGTTCATTTTTAGGATGCATTTAACTTTGGGGGAATACAAATTACAAAATATTTTTTAGTGATACTATTCTGAATGCATAGTAGCTGAATAAGTCCTCATTATTAATTTTTTTCAGGTCACTAAAAAGAGCAAAGTGGTGGGAGAAAGAAATCCAAACATTTCTTAAGCAATAATCAGGACAATGCTTGGTCCATCAACCCTATCCAGGGTTGGCAATGTTGTCAACTTTTCTCTGCTTGCTATTTGACCCCAAGTAAATAGGAAGTAGAAATTCTAAGGCTAAAAGGCATCAAAAATAGGAAAAAGCCATTGGAGTAGTCTTTTTATTCTCAGCTAAATGAGAAACTATAAAGTGAAAATTTTTCATATGGACTGTTAGACTTTTTATTACATTTCTAACTTTCAATGGTATGCTGAAACTAGCTCAAATTTCTAGAAGGCTTGAAAGCTAGCTGTTAAATATGGCCATCATTAAAAATTATATAAACTTTAAAGTGAATAAGTTATGTTACCAACCAAGATAATGAATACTCAAATCTCATTACTTCTTATTATCTATTTTACTATTGTCTACATTCTTTGTGTATATTAGATCTGGATGGTAGCCATGCTATCTAGGATATTATACATCTCTTCCCAAATTCACATTTAGCAATGTGACATCAATCAGTAGCTTGAAATCTGTCATGATTATAGTTTGAGGTTGGCCATGGTAGAATATACATAACACAGAAAACTGCAAATACTACAAATCAGAGCTTTATTTTCCTGGAGAACAATTATTAAACATCTACTAACACAGCACTGCTAATTTTATGCCATTCATAAGTGCTACTTATAGAAAATAAGGTACAAAAAAAATAAAAGAAAATAAGGTACCGTTATTTGCTGACTAGAATGGGAAAAATTAAAGTTGTAGTTATTATAAAGTAAATAAAAAGCACATATAAGTATATAGGTAAGGAAGTAAAGATCGCTTCAAAGTCCCATGGCGATATTAATTCTATTTTCTATTCCATTATACAACCAAGACACACTAACGGAATTAAACTTGCAGTCTTAAATAAGCTTCTATTTTATTGTCTTAGTAACATATCTGTACATTTAAATTAAATACTCTGTTTGATAGATATCCAGTAAAATGGGCGCCCATTATCATTGTATCATTTGTTCAGCAACAATCACCAGAAGGACGGATATGCTGGGACACGTTAGGCGACATGTGAATAAAGGAGAGACGAAATCCAGGTATATTGCTGGTGAGTTGAGCAATCTCATTAACATATGTTGATAAGTAAATCTTTAAACAATGATCCAGTTATTTTCAGATATCAGGTAGATAAAATATAGCAACTTAACCAAGTCACTTAGTTTTAACTGTGTTAATCCATTATTTCAGGTTTCGTTTTTCTTCTGTGAGACTCCCAACATTTAACTTTCCTCAGTTTAACAAATACATTTAATGCGAGTATAAAAAATGGATTGATGCTAAAGTAAATATGGATATCTTAATAAGAGATTATAGATAACTGTGTTATACTTACTGTTGAAAAACATTGGAAAAAGGAGGTAGAATTATATAAAGACCATTTACTATCCTGAAGTGATACCAGGTTATTAATAGCTTGTTATTACCGAGGAAGCCCTTCTTAAGAATTAAGACCTCATGCCCTAAGGCATCCATTGTATGTAATGAATTAACTTCTCTTACATACATCTAGAATGGTACTATGTTCCTTTTTCAAGAATTGAAAAAAATAGTCACAAATAATTTTCTATAGAGCTTCATTTTCTCCTGGAATCTGGTTTGAGAAAAGGCTGATATTGTGAGGGATGTCACATGCCACTTTGGTAGATGTAGGAGAATATAAAATACAACACCAGGGAATATTACTATGATTTGGCATTGTAAAAAGGGAAATATGGTTGCCGTGTAGTTTAACATTCTGATTATAAAGTTATGAAGAAATCCAAACATAAAGAATCTCGATTATTTTTTCCCACATATGAAGTATATGTCTCGTTCCTTAAATATTTAAAATATACACACAAATATAGTAGTATTTCATTTGAGTTGATAGCTACATGATTCTAATGTGTACTAAATGTAGAATCTTTTTTTTCCCATTACTTTATACCCATCTGAATATAATTTGTGATTTTAAATCATAGTTATAAGGAAGTGTTCTGAAATCCAGCATATTCAGGAAGTATAGTGATTCTTAGTCTTCCATGATGGCTAATGGAATGAAACAGAGATACTATATTTTATAACCATTATATCACAGTAAGATATATTAGTAGGGTTTGATGAATACTAAAGGTATTAGGATTTTATTTTTGGTTTATTGTTCTTAACTATGTTTCATGATACAGATATATTGATGTTCTGGGCAGATAAGATTTTAAGTTAATAAACTTTAGTTCCCCAAATAATTGAGTGCTGCTGTTTCCTAGAGACACTACTGAATAAATCAGTTTTGGGTTTTTTTTGTTATTTACCAATTGTTACAATTGTTTTGGGGTTTTTTTGTTATTTACCCAATTGGTTACATTAACAAAATATTATAAAGTTATTTCCTTTAATGTGTATTGATTTAGATGTTTAGAAATATTTTGTATTTCACTGGAAATCTTTTTTTTTCTTTTTAGCTTCTGCTGCAAAACCACCTAATGAAATTTTGAAAGAGACAGACACAGATGTACAAGTTTGTCCTAACTACTCTATACCTCAAAAAACAGATTCCTATTTTAATCCCAAAATGAAACTAAATCGGTAAGATGAATTGGAAAAAAGGTTATGGGATGTTTCAAACAAGTACAAATAAACTTTCTCAATCTTTATGTTCTAATATAGGGAAGTTTAATACTACGTACAGAATGAAAATGTTTTTGTATTTTCTCAGAATGATTGTTTTCTCTCTTCTTTTCTACCAAATTAATTTCGTTCTCAGAGTCAAATAGGCCTAACTTTATATAATTGATGAACAGGCTGGTGCTTTTCTGGGCAAGTTTTATGAAATCATTCATGGTGAATGCTTATTTAGAGAACCCAATTAGATTGATAGTTTAATTTCACAAATATTTAGTTCTTGTACTACTAGGTGAGGAATATGTTACTAGGTCTTCTTTTAAAACAGGTTGTACAAAAATAAAAATAAAACAGGTTGTACAGTAAATAGGAACCCCGATTCTCACTATTCTTTTTTTTCTTTTTTTTTGAGAGGGAGTGTGAGCACAAGGTGGGGGTAGGGGTAGAGGGAGAGGGAGAAGGAATGGGAATTTTAATCAGGCTTCGCATGTAGCTCTGAGCCTGGAGCCAGATGCTGGACTTGATTTTAAAACTCTGAGATCATGACCTGAGCAGAAATAAAGAGTCAGACACTTAACCAACTGAGCCATCCAGACACCCCATCTCACTACTCTTAAATAAAATCTACAGTGATGAAGCCATGGTACAGTAAAATTATTTCAGATTATTGTACTTTCTTCTAGGCAGCTAATATTCTGTACATTGGCTGCTTTGGCTGAGGAACGAAAACCTTTGGAATGTCTAGATGCCTTTGGAGCCACTGGTAAATAATGCTTTTTTTTTTTTTAGAATCCCACTTTAATTGTCAAATTTATGCAGTATCTTTTCTTAGAAAATTTATATGGATATTCTATATAGCAGGATATTTTGATATAAAAAATTAGAGATCCAAGGTAAGTATTTTTATTGTTAAAAATTTCAAATACATGCAAAAGCCCAATGTGGAACTCAATCCCTGGATCATGCCCTGAGCCGAAGGCAAACGTTTAACCGCTGAGCCACCCAGGCGTCCCACATTTCCTTCTCTTTTATGGCTGAGTAGTATTTTGTTGGACATGTGTGTGTGTGTGTGTGTGTGTGTGTGTGTGTGTGTGTGTACGTATGTCACATTTTCTTTATCCATCAGTGGACACTTAGGTTGTTTCCATATCTTGGCTATTGTAAATAATGCTGCAATGAACTACTCTTTTTTCACCTGAAATCATTAAACCTAATGTCTGAGCTTTTCAGTCCTTTCTTTAATGTTCCTTTGTTTTTTGTTTTTTTTTTTTTTAAAGATTTTATTTATTCACGATAGACCTAGAGAGAGAGAGGTAGAGACACAGGCAGAGGGAGAAGCGGACTCCATGCAGGGAGCCCGATGCGGGACTCGATCCCAGGACTCCAGGATCAGGCCCTGGGCCAAAGGCAGGCGCTAAACCTCTGAGCCACCCAGGGATCCCCTCTTTAATGTTCCTTTGTAAACTTATATCAGTTCATGGCAGTAAGTTTGCATGCTTCCCCATCTCTAAGATGGGAGTATTAGAACTTATTTCACAGGCTTGTTATGGGAACCTAAAAAAATTCATAAAGACCATGGCATGTAGTAGATGTTAAATACTACATTTATGAGACACATGGGTAGAGAAGACAGTCAATACTCTTGGTACATAGAGGGCTTCCTAATCCACAGTAGCTGGGCCTGTAGCGCCATCACCTATATTGTAATGAATGTCCCTTATGGCACTAATCCAATAAGTATAGAGAGCCTGTGAGAAGAGGCCATCTTGGTCTGGATTCTTGATCATTTGCTTACATACAAAGTTCTGTTAATTCACAATGGTGCTGTTGTGCAATGTTTGAGAAATGTTGGTCCACTAAAGTTGTTTTCATATTTTGATGCATTAGGTAAACTTCAGTGGAAGGAGTTCCAACTTCCCATCCCCCAAGCAGAGTAACTCCACTCTTACTCACATTGTATAGTGGGTTTCTCTGTAAGATTTTGCGTGAAAAGTGTTCCATTGTAAGAGATGTAAAAAAAAAGAAAATCCATTCCCTGAAATAACAAACATGGTTACTTTATTTGAATAGAGGTTATGGGAAAGTTTTATTTATTTTTTTAAGATTTTATTATTTATTCATGAGAGACACAGAGAGAGAGAGCGGGGGGGGGGGGGGGGGGCGGATGGGGGCGGCTCAGAGACACAGGCAGAGAGAGAAGCAGGCTCCATGCAGGGAGCCCGACATGGGACTCGATCCCAGGTCTCCAGGATCAGGCTGGGCTGAAGGTGGCGCTAAACCGCTGAGCCACCCGGGCTGCCCTATGGGAAAGTTTTAGAAGAAATATTAATGAAAATCTGTTAGACACTTTGTGTGTATATGTGTGTGTGGTAACTTTTCTTTGTAGGTTTTGAAGTGAGAAAGTAGAAAAAGAATTATTTATGAAAATACTAAGATTTGGAAACAATTTGGTGTTTTTATAAAGTAATATTATTATTATACTATTTTTATTCTTTAATTACTGTAATTTAAAATTCATTTTCCTTCACATTTCTCCTAAGGAATAATGGGATTACAGTGGGCAAAACATCTTGGAAGTGCAGTTAAGGTTACAATTAATGACTTGAATGAGAACTCTGTGACACTGATTCAGGAAAACTGCCATTTAAACAAATTGAAAGTGGTAGTGGACAGTAAGGAAGAAGAAGAAAGTGATGATATTCTTAAAGAAGGAGAAGAAAACCTTGGTAATATTAAGGTGACCAAAATGGATGCCAATGTACTGATGCATTTGAGATCTTTTGATTTCATGTAAGTGAAAGAAACTTGCTATGTCACTGTCTAAATGGTCCTGGATTATTTTTGTGGGGGAAGGGTTAAAAATAAAGACTGTTGTTTATTTATTTAAATTAATATAGTTTTTTCCATTGGCCTAAGGAATGCAGTAAGAACATTTCCTAGCATTTAAAATGAAATTCCTGGGCATGACAATTTTCCTCTAAGCCTGATTTCATCTTTATATGTCTAACGTATCACATGATCATTTTGTTACTTAATTTAAAATAGATTTATATACTTAAAATATATTCGTAAAGTACTTTTGAATCCATGGAATTTTATCATTACATATAATGACAATGGTATGGTATCATTTTGATTACTAATATGATTTTAAAATATATCTGTATTCTTTCTGATTTTAGACACCTAGACCCTTTTGGAACATCAGTGAACTACCTAGATTCTGCATTCAGAAATATAAGAAACCTTGGCATAGTATCAGTGACTTCTACAGATATCAGTTCTTTATATGCCAAGGCACAACATGTTGCCCGACGTCACTATGGCTGTAACATCGTCCGAACTGAATATTACAAGGAACTAGCAGCCAGAATTGTTGTAGCTGCAGTGGCAAGGTACCAGATTGACAGCAACGTACCTAGTATGTTTTGGTATATGATAGAGATAATATTATAAAAAGTACCAATCTCATTTTTCAAAATATGCACAAAGAACAAATTTCTGTATTCATGTCCATAATCTTGATTTGTTTGATAATCTTGGGGTTTTTCCTGTTATAATTTGATTTAAAAGTTTTGTGCCTAAAATAGTTTACTCTCTTGGGACGCCTGGGTGCCTCAGAGTCCTGGGATTGAATTCCACGTCAGCCTCCGCACAGGAAGCCTGCTTCTTTCCCTGCCTGTGTCTCTGCCTCTCTCGTGTCTCTCATGAATAAATAAGTAAATAATTTTTAAAAACATATTTTACTCTCTAATTAAGAATTTCATTAAATTAATAAGAGGAGATTAAAAATGAAAGTTAACTTTAAATCAGTTATTTTAATGACATAGGGCAAATGGGGAATAGCACCCCCATGAAAAGCAAATGCAAAAGTTGTTTTTATTTTTTTAATTTTTTTTGAAGATTTTACTTACTTATTCATGAAAGACACCGAGAGAGAGAGGCAGAGACATTGGCAGAGGGAGAAGCAGGCTCCATGCAGGGAACCTGATGTGGGACTCAGTCCTAGGACTCCGGGATCACGCCCTGAGACAAAGGCAGACACTCAACTGCTGAGCCACCCAGGCATCCCTAAAAGTTGTTTTTAGATTTAGAAAAAAATCAGGTTTTGGGCGGGTTTTTTGTTATTCATTTATTTTTAAGTATGGCTCCATGCTGGGCATCATTTGCAGAAACAAGTTTATAAGCCATAATTTTAAAAATTTATTTATGTTTATTTTGTTTTACTAATCTCTACCCAATACGGGGTTTGAACTCATGAATCTGAGATTAAGACCTGAGCTGAGGTGATCCCTGGGTGGCTCAGAGGTTTAGTGCCTGCCTTCAGCCCATGGCATGATCCTGGAATCCTGGGATCAAGTCCCACGTCAGGCTTCTTGCATGGAGCCTGCTTTTCCTCTGCCTGTGTCTCTGCCTCTCTCTCTCTCTCTCTCTCTCTCTCCCTCTGTCTCTGTCTCTCATGAAAAAATAAATAAAATCTTAAAAAATAAATAAATAAATAAAATTTAAAAAAAAAGACCTGAGCTAAAATCAAGACTTGGACACTTAACCAGTAGAACCACCTAGGTGCCCCAAAAAAGCCATTTTGTTTTTTTCTGTGTTTTTTTAGATTTATTTACTTATTTATTTATTTTAGAGAGAGAGGAGGCAAGAGCTCAAGCAGGGGGAGCGGCAGAGGGAAAGAAGAATCTCAAACTCTGCACCAAGCATGGATTCCAATGCAAGGCTCTTTCCACAACCCTGAGATCATGACCTGAGCTGAAATCAAGTCAGAGTTCAACCCACTGAGCCACCCCAGCACTCCAAAAATTATTTGTTTTATGTCTATAATATCTCCTTTATTTACATACTTTGAATAAAATGATGGCTTATAGTGGCATCTGGCTGGCTCAGTCAATAGAGCATGTAACTCTTAATCCCAGGGTCATGAATTCAAGCCCCAATTGGGTATAGAGATTACTAAAACAAAAATAAAAAACATACATAAATACAATTTTTTAATGATGGCTTATAAACCTGATTCTGCAAAATGATCTTACCTACAAAACAAAAAGTTATGTTTTTTTCATCAGGATTTTGAAAACAGTTAAAGGCCTTTTTTTGAGCACCCACTTTATTCAGAATGTTATGGTAGGAGAAAAATACGTTAATATTATATAAGTTGACAGTGAGAGTATAACTAATGCATGATTAGCCAGTTCATTCACTAGCCTCAACACTGGGTTCACAGCATTTAGATTGAAATTCCTACCTCAACATAATATAGATTATTAGACTTCATATACTTTTAGGGTTATTCCTAATTATCTGAAAACTCTGATACCCAGTGTGTATACATACCAAGGACTTATCGTATATGCTTAAAAACATTTATAATGTAGCATCAACAAACTGAAATTCATACATATAAAATAAGTTTAGTATAGATAACTCCAGAGGGAAAACCAGGTACAGTAATGGTATATCAATTAGAATTTAATCCAAAAGTCTATAAAATTAATAGTGAGCAAAAACATTGCCTATTCATTTTTCACTGAACATTCATCATATACTAGCCTGCATGTAGTTAGTCCTCAATAATCATTGTTTAGAAGAGGTATTTATAGATAAAAGGAGATAAGAAAGAAGGGTAGTGGTGATGACAAGAAACAAAGTGACACTGAAAATCAAAGAATGTAGTGTAGGATACCAACGATACCATACTGGAAAATGTCCAGATACTGAAGACCCTGCCAAGCATCCTTTGTTACCTGTGGTTGTTTGTATAAAAGTTGTAGTAATGATCTTTTAAAAACACTGCTACTAAAAAGTGAACTTTATTTTCCCATACCTATCCATAATTTACTATCCAGGTTAGTATTGTCAAAAAAAAAAAAAAAAGCCAAACATTTAAGAAAAATGATAAGCCCCCAAAGTAACTTAAAAATTTTTTTTTCCAGAGCTGCAGCCCGATGTAACAAAGGCATAGAAGTACTGTTTGCAGTGGCTCTGGAACATTTTGTGTTGGTCGTCGTGAGAGTTTTGAGGGGGCCTACTTCTGCAGATGAAACAGCCAAGAAGATTCAGTACCTGATCCATTGTCAGTGGTGTGAAGAGAGAATTTTTCAGAAGGATGGTAATATGGTAGAAGGTAAATTCAAGCCTTTCTTTACTCTATATTATGTTTATGTATAAGCCTCCAATGAATAAGTCTTTATCATATCCCTAATTACACATATTGTTGTCCTTTGATTTTTAAAGATTACAGTGCTAACTTTATTTCCTATACTGGATTTCCTTTCATCAACAGACAAGACATTCGTGTGAGTTTATTAAAGTTATTTACTCATGCTCTACAATTTACGTTCTCTAGCTCTGCCCTCTATTGAAGCATCTAGAAATAACTTAGTTTCCACTATCACTAATTTTAGGAACAGAAGTCAGATTACCTCTTTGTTTAGGGTGTTTCAAATCACTAATTTTATAAAAATAATTATCATGTTTCTGGCTGAATATAAAAACCATCAGTTATAAAACTCATTCAGTAAACATTTATTGAGCTTCTACTATATGCCAGGCATGGGGATCAAAGAAAAAGATGAGACTTATGCCCTCATAAAGATGTTTCTGTTTAGCTTTTCTGGGGCATAGAAACAGATGCCCATTGTTTTCTGTTAGATTCTTGGCATGTTTTAGTATGGATTTTTAAGAATTCTTTAGATATTCTTTAGATAGAATTTAACCCTTGTGATATGAGTTACAAATATTTTTTCTCATTTTGTGGTTTCTCTTGACATCTATTTTTTTAATCTTTCATATGCCAAAGTTTTTTGTTGTTACTGTTGTAAAGTTAATTTTCTTTTATGTATTCTTTATTTAATCTATAGTTGAAAGAATGTTCATATTTCTATATTCAGGATAGGTTGTGTTTTATTGAATAATTCACCTTTCTCCACCAATGTGAGAATACCTTCTTTTTCTTATACTAAAGAATATATTTGAGTTTGTTTCTGGATTTTCTGTTCTGTTCCAGTGGTTTAGTGATTTTCTGTTCCATTCTGTTCCAGCACCTCTACCACACTATTTTGATTACAGAGGATTTTTATTTTTAGTGTTTAATATCTGTTATGGCAATTCCTCTTCAAAGCTGTATTTTTGGAGTATTGCTGATATAGGATCTTCCTTTTTCCTTAATAAAAGAGTAAATAAATAGACCAGCTAGTATTTTTTTTTATTAAATTAAGGAAGATAGATATTATTGTGGTTTTCAGACTTCTTAATAGCCTAGTATGCTTTTCATTTGTGCAAGTACTTTTGCTACAGTGTTAATTGATAGAACAGAAGGCGTCTGGTCATGTTCCTTTAGTTCTCGCTAGTGCTTTTTGATTCAGGGATGGATCTGAGATACCTATCATTTATAATGTTAAGAAAGTATCCTTCATTTCCAGTTTTGTTTTTTTTTTAAACATTTTATTTATTCATGAGAAACACAGAGAGGAGAGAAAGAGAGGCAGAGACACAGGCAGAGGGAGAAGCAGGCTCCACGCAGGGAGCCAGATGCGGGACTCGATCCTGGGTTTCCAGGATCATGCCCTGGGCTGAAGGTGGTGCTAAACTGCTAAGCCACCCTGGCTGCCCTTCATTTCCAGTTTTATTGTATTTTAGCAAGATGTTGAATTTTGTCTCTTGTATTTCAGCATCTGTGGAGATGATTATGTAGTATTTCTTCTTAGGTGTATTGATTTGATTAAATGTAATAAAATTTCCCAGTAATTAACCATTCTGCCTTTCTCAATAAACTACTGTATCAAGAAGTATTTTCTTAAAATGGATTCTATTTGCTAATTTTTTAAATTTTATTTTACTATTCATAAAAGAAATGGTGTATAATGTTCCTTTTTAGCATCATTTTGATTAGGCTTTGGAATATGTTTAAACTTAAAAAGAATTTGGAACTTTGCCCTTTTTTTTCAGTGGTTGGGAACAGGTTAGCTTTAGTTTTTCTGAATTATATACATAGAATTGAGCCAAGTGGTATCTATTGGTTCTTTTTAATTTTCTTGCTTTCTGTGGTTATATTCTCTTTTTAAAATTTATAATACATGTCCTTTCTGCCTTTTCTCTTGACTGCATTAGATACTGGTAGATACCCTACTGTTGTTCATTTATTATCTTTCTTAATGTTTTACTTTTGTGGTAGTAAATATGTGTTACAAAATTTGATTTTTTTTTGGTTTCAAGTAATATAGTTTGGCTCTTGGTGTCATAAATGAGGTAATCAGCCTCCCATTTTCCCTTCCTAATTTGTGTTCATTATACATTTATTAGAATGTAACATATTCTATTTCACCAACGAAATCTACACATTAAACGTGTTTAGTACTCCTCACTCTTTTTGCCATAATTTCTCTAATCACTTAAAGAGTTGAGAGTTTGTGTGCCTTTTAAAAGTTTTTATACTGTTATCTGTTACTGAATATCATTGTAACTTTTCCTTCTTTTATGTGACATGATTATTTTGCCTGGCTGCCCAAAGGAATATTTATTTTTGAAGTCCCTAGTTTACTAGGGTATATCTTTTTAGGATCAGTTTTCCTAAATCATGGTGTACTCCTTCAGAGTTTCAAATCTTTCTTTATTTTGAGAGAGTTTTCTTAAATATATATTTAATTCTGATGTTTGTCTTAGCTTTTGTATTATGCCTCTGCTAGATCTCCTCAGCCCGTCTTTAACTAGCATTTTATCTCCTAGAAATGTTCACACAGATTTGTAATTGTTTTATCTTCTTCATGTATGGCCGTTTTACCATTATGAAATGTCCGTCTTTATCTCTGTGATATTTCTCTGAAAGCTTAGATTATCTGATATTAATATAAATACCACTCTTTTAGTTATTCTTGGCATAATATATTTTTCTCATCCTTTTACTTTTAATCCATAAGTATCTTATTTGATCTTGTCCTTTTAATTCAGTCTGATCATTTCTGCCTTTTGATTGAGAGTTTTAGACCTTCCTACTAAATGTCATTCTTGGAATTGATTGGCTTTACGTTAGTTCTTTTGCTATTTGTTTTTATGTGTTTCATGTCTTTTTGTTCTGTTTCGCCTTTGTTGCCTTTTTTAGTGTTAAACATATTTTTAGTGTGTCATTTTAATCCCTCTACTGATTTTTTTCATTATACATTTTTCAGTCATTTTCTTAACGGTTTCTCCAGGGATTACAATATACAACTTTAACTTCTCTTGAGCTGCCTCAAGTTATATTGACTACAGACTGGCAAAAACTAGCCACTTTGCTCTAATGTAATTCTATTTTCCTCTCCCCTTGTATGCTATTTTTGTCTTCTGTTAATTACATCTGTGGAGACCCAAACAATATAGTAGTTACTTTTTAAATATTCTTATGATTTTCAAAGAAATTAAGACAAGAGAAATAACACACACACATATCTTTTATAGTTACCCACATAATTACCTTTCTAGTGTTCTTTAGTCCTAACTTTGGATTCAAGTTAATCTATTTCATTTCCTTTCAACCTGAAGAACCTCCTTTACTCTTTCTACAACAAACTCTCCCAGTTTTTGTTTATCTGGTGATGTCTTTATTTCACCTTCCTTTTTAAAGGATAGTTTTGTTGAATATAGAATTATTGGTTGACAGGAGTTTTTTTTCTTTCAGCACTTTGAATACAGCATTCCAGTGCCTTGTGGCCTCTGTTATTTCTGATGAGAAATACATAGAATTGAGCCAAGTGTATCTATTGGTTCTTTTTAATTTCTGTTATTTCTGATGAGAAGTCAGTCGGTTCTTGTTTTTTTTGTTCTCTTGTATTTGATAAATTATTTTTCTTTTACTACTTTCAAGACTTTCTCTTTGTGGCAGTTTAGTTACAGTATGTCTGAGTGGATCTCTTAATGTTTATCCTAATTGGACTTCATTGAGCTTTTTGAGTCTATAGGTAAGTATTTTTCATCAGTGTTGGGGTATTGTCTTGCTTGTCCAACCTAAATCTATCTTCATCACCTCAAACTGGAGGTGGATATCGTCTGTAATCTACTAATCATGAATTAGAATAATATAATCAGCTGTTTCAAGTAGAATTTTCTGAACAACCCCTGTAACTGTTGCCTTAGAGCTATTCCAGTTGCATTCATCTTTGCCGTATTTGAACCTATAAGGCATGAACTCTCCTATGGCTCTTCCTGTCTCTAATAGCTATTCTCTCCAGTGTGGTTTTCTTCCAGTAGTTTGATCTCTCAGCTTTTAGGCTTTCAGAAAGTACTAAACAATTTGGGATGTCTGTTGGCTCATCTTCTTATTTTCCAGCACCATCTAGAAATTATTCATAAAAATATCTATCATATCTAGAGATTTGGAATAAGAAGAGAAGTTGGATTTCAGTGCTCAGCCCACCATCCTAATCTTGTTTTTAATACAACAGAGTCAGAAGAGTTCAAGAATCTACTCTGGCTTTTTTAAAATACAGGTTTTTGGGGCTGCTGGCTTGCTCAGTCAGTGGAGTGTGCGACTCTTGATCTCAAGGTTATAAGTTTGAGCCCCATGTTGGGTATAGAGATTACTTAAAAATAAAAGGAGTGCCTGGATGCCTCAGTCAATTAAGCATCCAACTCTTGATCTCAGCTCAGGTCATAATCTCAAGAGTTGGAAGGGGACTACACAAGCTCCAAACACCAGGAGATAGGTCATTTGCTGCTATCTTAGAAGGCTGCTTCACCACAGATGAACCAGTTAATATACTGTAATAATGATCCTTGTGTGTAATTTTTAATAACTAATTAATAATTACTGTTTTTGTTTCCTTTTTTGTGTACACTTTTCATAATCCATTCCTAAACTCTTTACTACAGTTTCAGAGCTCCTTTCTATTTGGGTAAATACCTAGGAAATCTTGGGTTCCTGCTTTACTCCCCAGAGACAGTGCTCCTGCTCTCCTTTGGGTGGTTTATTTTTTTAAGTCCGCTGAAGGCTTTTAGCCAGCATCCTGGAAATGTCTTTCTCCTCTTGATGAATCTCCTATATCTTGGATCTTATGTATTTTTCCATTCCTTATCTATTTTCCCATTTTGAATGAGCACTTTTTCCTGTAGCTTCCTGAGGAGATTGTGTGACCAAATATAAAATTGTAGGTTTTAAATCGTTTTTCTTCAGAATGCTTAAGATACTATTATTTCATTGTCTTCTAGACTCTAATACTAATATTGAGAAGTCTGCTATTTTTTTAAGATTTGATTTATTTGAGAGAGAGAGAGAATGCACACACAAGCAGGAGGAGGAGCAGAAATAGGTAAAGAATCTCAAGCAGACTCAGTCCTGAGCACAGAGCCTGATGCAGGGCTCCATCTCATGACCCCTAGAACATGACCTGAGCTGAAACCAAGAGTCTGGACACTGAACTGACTGGGCCACCCGGGCACCCCTTTGCTATTGTTCTTAGGTCTAATCCTTTGTGGGGGTTTTTTCTCTATGAATGGTCTTAAAATACCCTGTTTACCCAATATTCTAAAACTCAGATAATATGTGTATTAATTCATCTTTTTTAGATCATTGTCCTTGGGTAATCTGTGAGAACTTTAAGGAACTTGGGTTCTTCAGTTCTGAGACTTTCATTTTAATTCCAGCATAATTAACGTACAGTGCTATATTTCAGATGTACAATATAGTGATCCAACAGTTCCATACGTTACTCTGTGCTAAGACAAGTGCATTTCCTAATCCCCTTCACCTAGTCCATACATCTTCCTCCACCCCTCTTCCCCCTGGTAACCATCTGTTTATTCTCTATAGTTAAGAATCTGTTTTTTGGTTTGTCTCTCTTTTTTTCTTCCTTTGTTCATATGTTTCTTAAATTCCACATATACGTGAAATCATGATATTTGTTTTTCTCTGATTGGCTTATTTTGTTTAAAATTATACTCCCTAAATCCATATAGGTTGAAAATAGCAAGATTTTATTCCTTTTTATGACTGAATAATATTCTTGCAGGTGTGTGTGTGTACACCACATCTCCTTTATGCATTTATCTGTCAGTGGACACTTGGGGCATTTCCATAGTTTGGCTATTATAAGTAATGCTGTAGTAAACATAGTGTTGCATATATCCCTTCAAATTAATGTTTTCATATTCTTTGGGTAAATGCCCAGTAATGCGATTACTGGATTATAGGATGCTAATAGGGTAGTTTTATTTTTAATTTTCTGAGGAACCTCCATACTGTTTTTCACAGTGGCTATACTAGTTTGCATTCCCACCAAAAGTACACAAGGGTTCCTTTTTCCCCCGTATCCTTGTCTACACTTGTTGTTTCTTGAGTTTTTGATCTTAGCCATTCTGACAAGTGTGAGGTGCTATCTTACTGTGGTTTTGATTTGCATTTCCCTGATGATAGATAATGCTGAGCACCTTTTCATGTGTCCTTTGTATCTGTATATCTTTTTTGGAAAAATGTCTATTTAGGACTTCTCCCCATTTTTAACTGGATTGTTTTTTGGTGTTGAGTTGTATAAGTTCTTTCTCTGTTTTGGATATTAATGCCTTATTAGAGATATCATTTATAAATATCTTCTCCCATTTAGTAGGCTTTTTGTTTTGATGGTTGTTTCCTTTGCTGTGCTAAAGGCTTTTATTTTGATGTAGGCCCCATAGTTTTTTTTTGTTTTCCTTTCCTCTGGAGGCCTATCTAGAAAAATGATGCCACAGCCAGTGTCAGAGAAATTACTACCTGTGCTCTCTTCTAGGTCTCATATTTAGGTCTTTATTCTGTTTTAGGTTTATTTTTGTGTATGGTGTAAGAAGGTGGTCCAGTTTCATTTTTTTACATGTAGATGTCCAGTTTTTCCAGCATCATTTTTTGAAGACTGTCTTTTCCCAATTGTATATTCTTTGCATCTTTTGTCATAGATTGATCATATAATTGCGGGTTTGTTTCTGGGCTCTGTTTTGTTCCATTGATCAATATGTCTTTTTCTGTGCTATTATTTCTTGATAACTTTCTTCTCAAATTTTCTTTTCTCTCTTCTAGGAACTCATTTTAGCTACATATTGGATCTTCTAGATTGATCCTCTAATTTTTTTTAAAGCTCTACTATTCATTTCTCGGGCATTTGGCTCTATTTTATAGATTTCCCTGATTGTTATTTTCCAACTATCTTTTAAATTTGTCATATTTTGTCCGTTTTTAAGTTACTTCAGATTTTATCATTGTTTGAGTTTTTATAAGATTTTATTTATTTATTCATGAGAAACATAGGCAGAGACAGGCAAAGGGAGAAGCAAGCTCCCCTGGGGGAGCCTGATGTGGTACTTAATCCTGGGACTCCAGTATCACACACTGAGCTGAAAGCAGAAGCTCAACCACTGAGCTACCCAGGCATCCTTTCTCATTGTTTTTTTAATAGTGTCCTATTCTATTATAAATTCTATTATATTAAAAAAATATAATCTTAGCTCACTAAGGATATTGGTTATAGTTGGATATATTTTTATTTAAGGGAAGATAAATTTTTAGTTCAGTTTTTTATTTTTTTGTTTTAGTTCTTCTGTTTCCTATTTCTCTTTATCTATTATAATTTTGTTCTCTGTCATGGTAGATCTCAAATGTCTAATGGTCTCTGGTTGTCCACATTGAAAGATTCTTGGAAGTGCTGGGGTCAGTGTTTTATAAAACTGATGGATTTTACTGTAATGAGAAGGAACCAGTCTGCCTTTTCACTAGGGAATCCCATAAATGAAAATCAATGTATTAAGTCTTTTCTCTTGGATTGGTAGGTTTTTCTAGAGAAATCTTTGAATCTTCTATCAGCTTTTTAGGAGCCATGTTGGAGAAGGAGACTTGGAAGGTCTTCCTTACCATTTATGATGTCTTTTATTTAATCTTAATCTCTTTTCATAAATCTCCTTATTCTCCACTGTGACTGATGCCTCTGGTTCCATGTCCTCAATGGTTCAGTCTTACCCAAGATTAACTTCATTTTTTGGAGTGAGGAAGCACAGAAGTCTGATTGTGGGTATTAAAGAAGGAAATCTAGGGGTCTTAATCAAACTCCTTAAAAATTTTTAGCCAGAGTTCTTTTTTGCACTACTGCCCTATACCCATCTTTTAAGATGATCAGTACCTTCCACTCTCAGGTCTTTCTGGGGTCCCACAACACTAATGGGCTTGCTGTTTTATTAGTAGCATGCCTGCCCATTTCAGAGTTAGCTTTGGCGTTCTCTGGTCTGCTAATAAATCAGTTATCCCCTTGTGTACCTGATTTCCACTTCTCAAATTGTATGGACATTTCTCATCTTGTTTCCACTAGTTCCATTGTATTTATCCTTGGTTTTGATTTTTATTCCTTTGTTCTCATTATAATAATGCTTTAAGAGATAGCAGAGATAATGTACATGTCCAATCCATTGCACTTAAAAAGAAGGCTCTGATTATTTTTTAATTCCTTATCTGGAATTGTCTTCATAGCCTATATACCAATGACATGGACATACTAGTTTTCTTTCTTTATACTGTCAGTTTTTGCTACTGATAACTTGATATTGCTGACCCGCCAAAGAGGGAATTTGCTGTTGTTGGCCTAGCACTGAGAAATCCTGGGCAAGGGGCTTGGGAAAAGACATACGTTGGCATGATGGGAGCATTTTGTAAATGCATCAAGAAACAATCTAATAAAAAATTCATGTGTGTGCTGCCTACCTGTGGTAAGTGGGTGTAACTGACAGAACTGTGATACAAATCGCTTTAGTTTGGGTAATAGTGCCTATGGTGTTATGTAATTTACTTAATGATTCCAGGGACAACTTCCTGAATATATTCACATGTTGCAGAAACATAGTTCTCAACAAATCCAATGTTGACGATAACCATACACCCCTTAAGGCTTGGGGTTAAAGAATACTGTGCAAAGTAGATCTAGTAAGAAGTGTGAGGGAAGAAGTCTTCCAGTATATCTAAAATAAGATCTCAGGTCAGTACATTATACCATTTACTTTGAATAACAGAGATGTCAGATAGTAATAGGCTGGAGACCTTTGTCTCTATCACCGTAATCCTGAATTCTGGATATATCTGGAACTGACTGATCAGATTAGGCTCTTCCAAGAAAGTGAATGATAACCCAAGAATGGCCTGAGGGAAGTTAGTTGGAGTGCGTGATTTAAAACGACTATTCTGGGGCTTCAGTGAACTGAACAGTCCAGAGTAGAATGTTGTCCCGTTTTGGAAATTAAGAATAATGCTAGTACTTCCCCAATATCTTTGTGATTATATCAGGCCTCTCATTGTTCTTTAAACTGAATTAAAATTCTTCTAGCCTATATTTTTGGGGCTAAATAGGAATCAAGCCTAGAGAGTACTTTGTTTTCTTCCCCATTGCAGAAATAGTAACTAATGAGAAATGTCTTTATTTTGATGAGAGTTTGGTTATATGGCTATATACATCTGTTAAAACTCATCAGCCTTTTCACATAACATGTATACATTTTATTGCATGTAAATTATACCCCCATCAGTTTATTTTAAACAAGTATCTTGTGGACTTCTAAAGACTTTCTCCTACTTAAATTATTTCATGTAGCATAGTGACTAAAAGCTAGTAAGTTATGCCTCTAATAAGCCATGACATGGACTTCTGTGACCTATCTTAAGCTTTAATTCTCTGATTTGAAGAATTGAGATTTTTAGCAGTACCTACTTCAGAGAATTATAAGGATTAAATTTATTAAAATGCATGTAAAATACTTAGCATAATACCTGGCACATAGTAGATCCTCATTATATAGTGGCTGCAAATTATTATTAATATAACAATTATTATTTATATTTTACTTCTCTTTTGATTTCTTTTTGTAATATTTTCACAGAAAACCCGTATAGACAGCTGCCCTGTAACTGTCATGGAAGCATGCCTGGAAAGACAGCAATAGAACTTGGACCTCTATGGTATGTGCTTAAGCCTAATAATATAAAGGTGGTTCCCAACTTAGGACTTTTTGACTTCATAGTGGTGTAGAGCCAGTACACATTCAATAAAGTAGATTTCAAGTTTTGGATTTTGATCTTTTCTTAAGCTAGCAAAATACAATAGTCTTTTCTCATGATACTGGGCAGTAGCAGCAAGCCAGTCACGCAATCATGACAGTCAACAACTAGTACACTTACAACCATTCAGTTTTTCACTTTCAGTATAATATTCAATAAATTACATGAAATAGTCAACACTTGATTATGAAATAGGCTTTGTGCTGATCATTTTGCCCAACTGTTGGCTAATGAAAGTGTTCTGAGCATGTTTAAGATAGGTTAAGCCAAGCTGTGATGTTCAGGGGGTTAGTCTATTAAATGCATTTTCAGTATATTTTCAACTTACAATGGGTTTACATAATTACATTATAGGTCAAGGAAGATCTGTATTCAAAATTGATTTATGTATTGATTTGATTGATTTTTTTATTACGGGTAGTAATAAGACAAGCAAATTTCAATTTAATTCTTCAAGTCTAGTCAAATAATTATGACTCTCCTACCCCTATGAACCTGAGGTGTTTTTTATTTTCAGATTTTTCTATAACATTATTCTCACAAGTTTGCAACAGTGCTGAGAGACAGTGAGATCAAAGAGAAGCCTGGCTGATCTACAAACTAGATAATTCATTTCCAAATAGTAAGAATGAGGCTTTTTTTTAATTGACATTTTGTAGTACTGGGGTGTGATTATGTGATCACTATAATTTCTTCAAGAAATTAGTGTCAAGTGAGAAGGGCATGTCTGCTTTGGTTTTAGGTTTAGATGGGACTCAGCTACAAATATTTAATGTATGTATGCTTTTGCATCGTTAGTAAACTAGCTATTGTGTTTTTAATGCCTTAAAGTTGAATTGTGTATGTGTGGGTTTTTTTTAAAGATTTTATTTATTTATTCACGAGAGACACAGAGAGAGAGGCAGAGACATAGGCAGAGGAAGAAGCAGGCTCCGTGCAGGGGGCCCCATGTGGGACTCAATCCTGGGACTCCAGGATCACGCCCTGGGCCGAAGGCAGGTGCTCAACCACTGAGCCACCCAGGGATCCCAAAGTTGAATTGTTTTTAATCAGAATCCTTACTCTTATTGTTACTAGAGATTCTGATAGAAATTTGAGATTCCTAACAATACTGTGACAAGAATCATCGCAGATTTCTACCTTGTTTATAAGGTCAAGGTTTAGTCATCTTACTAAACCTAAAGATTAATTCATATAATAAATGTTTATGCTGATGCCTATTATTTTATCTTCATCTTACATACATATTCTTAAACTAAAAATTTTATGACTTTGGCATCCTTTCCTACGTATTATTGCCTATAGCACCTGCTACATGTTGATCTTACTCTCACTGATCTCAGAACTGGGGATATTAGAGTAACAAATTGCTGGATCCAGAGGGAAGATCTAGGCGAACCCCCTCATTCTACAGATGAGAACAGAGTATGGCAGTGTTTTTAAGTGTAGCTGAAACTGACCTCTCCAAAATTATTAGCACTGGCAGGGCCAGAACTCAGGTTTTTTTATTGCAACACTGAGTCGTAAACCATGTCGTAGGACTTCTTCACTTAAAACCATTGGTTCATGTCTTGACTCTGATGCGGAGTCTCTTCCCCTTTCTCCAGCTCCAATTCAGATTATGTCTGTTTTGAAGTCTCTCTTTAGTGCTTTAACCCCAAATTATCTCTATATCCTTTTCAGTAAATTTCATATTGGTCATTTCATTTGACACTTTAAAATCATATATTCTTTCATATATATTTGCTAACCTAATAGCTGTCATTCATTGAGGATATACTTTGACTAAGGATTTTGTGTGCTAGCTCATTAATTCCTAACAAGTCTGTGAGAAGTTTTATTATCTACTTTATGATGAGGAATATGAGACTCAAAATTACTCAAGATTATATAGGTAGTAAATGGTGGATCCAGGGTGAGAATATAGGTTTATCTGACTTAGAATTTCATTTCCTGTACATTATACCTGCAGTTCTCAAATAGGAAGCATATCAGACTTACCCTTGTGACATTTTTTAAGGAAATCACCATTACAGCATCTGATTCTCCTAGATCTACTCCTGTGCCACCTAACCCTACATAAACATATTGGATTAAGATTTCACTGACAGGAATATACATTATGAAAATTTCTGTATAATACTGTGTGCCTGTCTAGATTTATAGGCTTTTATAGAGCAAACACTGTATTTTATACTTTGGTATATCCTCCATACCCCCATGTATGATTTACTTTGAATGAAATTTCCATGACTAATCCCACTTAGAGAACCAACGTGATAAAAAGAGTTGAAAAATAGAAAATAATTTTAAATTAAATCATAAATTCTTTAATTTCAGCATTTACTCCGTTGTATAATTATATATCTTAGTTGTAGTTAAATTACAGACTTCTTTAGTTCTCAAACTCAGTTCTCTATATTTTCTTTTTTCAGGTCAAGTTCCCTTTTCAATACTGGATTCCTCAAAAGAATGCTATTTGAATCTCTTCACCATGGTTTAGATGACATTCAGACCCTAATAAAGACATTAATCTTTGAATCAGAATGTACTCCTCAAAGTCAATTTTCAGTTCATGCACCTTCAAATCTCAACAAGCAAGGTGACTAATTCATATTCAGCGCCTGAAATGAGCAATAGTTTTATTAAGATACATTTATTTTTTCCCTTAATTTTAGTAGATTAAAAGAACTAAAAATCTGTTGTGATTTTATTACCCTATATCTATTTTCTAGGAAGAGAAACCTTAGATAACTGAGAGTAGTGTGACCAAAAATTTTCATAATGTGTATTGAGACACAGGCTATTTATTACTAAGGCTGTTTTTTGTCCTTTAGTATAAATATGTTTTTGTAGTTTTATCAGGCTGTTGATAGAAGGGTGGGCCTATTATATATTCCAGTATTCTCACAGTCATTAGAAGCAGTAGCTATTGTTAGAGGGTTAAAAAAATATAATTCTTGCAGTCTGTTTTTACCACAAAATCTCATCTATTTCATAAAAGCAGTGTGGACAGAATTAAATAAGCTTTTATTTAAACTATGAATTGTTGCTTAATGTCATTCTATAAAATATTTTGTTATTCTCATTTGTTTTTATTTTTAGAAGAATATGGTGTGTTTATTAAAACTACAGATGATACCACAACAGATAATTACATTGCACAAGGTATGTATGTGTGTAGATATAAATATGTATTTATCAGGGCAAAAACGCAGATGGTAGAAGGGCAAGAAGAAGAAGAGATTGCTTTGGTGGCCTATTTTAAAATGCTTTTTCATTATATGGACAATATATTATAGTAAAACTTGTTTATCTGGCATTTGCATCATTCAGAATTTCTATTAACATGTACTTGTTCACATTTCTAATAGTGATCCCTTTGAAGGAACTATTAAGACCCTGAAGAACCATATGAACTATAAACTAAAACCAAATCATATTTGATAGTTATAAAGATTATTTATTGTAATTCTTTTACATTTTCTCATCAATATATTTTTATAACAATTCCATTAATTAACTAGAAGACCTTGTTCTCTAGCCATAAGAATTTACCATATGGCCTTAATTACAATTTGAGATGTGTGCATGTACATTTTAAAATATGGTTGTATTAGGCATTGCAGATTCCTATCAGGATTTAAAGATTTATAATGTCATGCTTTGGGGATCCCTAGGTGGCTCAGCGGTTTGGCACCTGCCTTTGGCCCGGGGCGCAATCCTGGAGTCCTGGGATCGAGTCCCACGTCGGGCTCCCAGCATGGAGCCTGCTTCTCCCTCCTCCTGTGTCTCTGCCTCTCTCTCTAGGTCTATCATAAATGAATAAATAAATCTTTAAAAAAAAAAAAAAAAAATATATATATATATATATATATATATATATATATATATATATATATATATATATATAATGTCATGCCTTAATGTCTAAAGTTTTGTTTTGCTTTTTAAAAGACAACTTAGGGCTGCCTAGGGGGCTCAGTCAGTTAAGCATCTGACTCTTAGTTTCAGCTCCAGTCGTGATCTCAGGGTCGTGAGGTCAGGCCCCACATCAGGTTCTATGCTCAGCTTAAAGTCCACTTGAGATTCTCTCTCCCTCTGCCCCTCCCAGTTGTGTGCTATCTCTAAAACAAGCAAGCAGATCGTTTTTTAAAAATTATTAAAAGACAAACTCTAAATGTGTTTTAAATACTGGTAAAAAGAACTAGATAGTATTAAGGTTGAAAGAGCAGAGGAATAGAATTACAAGCTGTAAATTTTGTATTCGTTACTCAGCAGTTTACTGTTGATATTCAAAAACAGGAAAACTTCAACTCCTTTTAATAGTGTGTGGTTTAGAGGCACCTGAGTGGCTCAGTTGATTGAGCATCTGGCTCTTGGTTTCAGCTCAGGTCATGATCTCAGGTCATGAGATGGAGCCCCCACACCAGGTTCTGTGCTCAGCATGAAGTCTATTTGAGATTCTCTCTTCCTCTTTCTCTCTAGAATAAGTAAATCTTAAAAAAAAAAAGTATATGCTTTAATAACCTCTATATACTCTTTCCAATAGTCATGTTCAGTTGGCATCTTCAACTAATTTTCTAACATGCAAATCACCTAAAATGATTTTCTTTTTTTTTTTTAATTTCTTTTTTTTTTTTAAGATTTTATTTATTTATTCATGATAGTCACACAGAGAGAGAGAGAGAGGCAGAGACACAGGCAGAGGGAGAAGCAGGCTCCATGCCCGGGAGCCCGACGTGGGATTCGATCCCGGGTCTCCAGGATCGCGCCCTGGGCCAAAGGCAGGCGCCAAACCGCTGCGCCACCCAGGGATCCCCTAAAATGATTTTCTTCTACTTAATTTCTGTCATAGGGAAAGGCATATGGTACATTGTAAAAAGCATTAGATTTAAGAGCATCATTTTACTTTATTGTATAACTAACTTCAGCCAGGTCCCTCGCCTTCAACAGAGTTGTCTTAAATCTTTAGAGTAAGGTAAAATTTAAGTTTTAAAATATTTAAAGTTTAAAAATACTTAAAGTCTCTGAGCCTTTTTTTAATATGTAGAGTAAAGGAATTAGACTAATCTCTATGGGTTGTTCTGTAGCTCTAAAATTATTCTCAGACTGATCAACATTTAAATCTTTCATGATGGGAAGTATCAGGCCAAAAATGGTCATTATGGAGGTTTTATATCTGATATTATGTATATGTGTGTGTTTCAGGAAAGAGAAAAGGTAATGAAACAATCACAACTTTAGCCAAAAGGCAAAAGACTGATGTCAGTACTGAACACCCTCCCTTCTACTACAACATCCATAGACACAGCATTAAAGGAATGAATATGCCAAAGTAAGATAGCCAATGAATGGCAAAATGTATATTTCTTTTTTTTTTTTTTTTTCAAAATGTATATTTCATACTTTAATGACATGGTGATTTAAATAAGACAAAAATCTCATTTTATTTCCTTTCCTTGCTGCAGGTTAAAAAAGTTTTTGTGCTATCTTTCTCAAGCAGGCTTTCGAGTAAGCCGAACTCATTTTGACCCAATGGGTGTTCGTACAGACGCACCCCTGATGCAGTTTAAATCGATCCTCTTAAAGTACAGCACCCCCACCTATACAGGAGGACAGTCGGAAGGCCATGTCCAGTCAGCATCTGAAGATACAGTAGCTGACAAGGTTGAAATGTCCGTGAACGACAAAGCAGAACCAAGCAGTTGCAGAAGATGGTAAACTGAAAGAGTTACTCAGATGTCTGTATAGATGGCCTAATAATTCTCTATACCAACTGTAGTTTTTTCTATTCTTTTAATTCAGTGGTGTAAAAATAAAAAACAGTGCTGTTTTCATTCAGGAAATTAGCAGTTTCTAACTAGCTAGTTTGGGAGCTATGCTTTCCAGGTTTTTCTTACTGTAAAAAAAAACTTAAAATTTTAATGAAAACATTTCATATGAAGCCAAGTTTATGACTGAGATCACCCTACCATTTAGTAACTCAAAAAACATTCACTTGCAAAGTGTTTGGAATTTTATGTACGTTATGGAAGCCGTCCCTTTCTGTTCTTAATCACATGTCTACTTAGCTGATTCAGGTTTGTTTTTCTGTTTGTAGCACACAAAACGAAGCCAGAAGCCTTTCACGTATGAAATTACCTTGAATGCGAACAATGTCCTTTCAGATAACTAATGCTGTGTTCACAATTACGAAGCTAAAATGTTCCCAATTTTAAGAAATCCTACTTCTTTCCACATTGATCTTTTAACTTCTTGCTAGCTTTTGAGAATTTCAATACTTGCCTGAGATAGAAATACATTTTTCTTATAAGTTAAGGTCTAGATGACTAAAGGCAGAGTAAGATTTTGTCAAAATAAAATGAGACCATTGTTCTACTATAACTGTTCACAAGCACTGAAATTCTGAAGAGAGTTTTTGCTGTAAATTAAACTGGGTGATCTCAAGTGCCTCAGTTAATGCACGTACAATATTCATTTGCTTGGTTGTGCTACCTCTCAGAAGTAAAACTTGTCACCTTATGAACTTATGAAGTGAGGATTTTTTTTAGGGGGGGTATAATTTGTTTTGTTTTCAGTGTGTGTATATGCTTTTTTTTTTTTTTTTTTTTTTTTGTATACGTAGCCCAGGCTAACATGACTATGAAAATTAGTAGAAACTCCATTAATAAACATTGTTCTTGCTTCATTTGAATGTAAGAGTTTGGATAAAAGGATTGGTATAAAGTTTAGATTTTTGTGTCAAGGACTTAATCCATTATTTACCCTGACATATTTCTTAGAGGAAGTAACTTTTTACAAGTATTACTGGCTTTGGGGATAGAAGACGGAGTTAGAACTGAAAGGTCTTAATATACTATGTAAGGGGAAAAAAAAGCACACCCATGACATACAAAAATCCAGGGAGTGAGGTCAACAGTATATTAGAAATCTTTCAAATCTCTTTGTGTTATTACAGCATAGTCCTAAGAGGATGTTTTTTCTTTTCTCCCATTAATAGAATCATGTTTTAGTAAAATGAATAGGTGAAGGGCAAGTTAGTTTCTATAATCACCATAAAGAAACTATAATTCTTGCCAGTTCAAGTTATTACTCACAAATGAGCACAAAAAGAAAAAAAAGTTGTTAGTGATCTTTTTTTACATACACTTATAAATTACTATAAATCTAGAAAGCAAACTACCACTTGGACCATCTGATTTAATACATATTGTTAAACTGAGTATCAGTCTCAAAGTTTCCTAAATGCTTATCAGCATAACATATTTTGATCAGTAATAAAGTTGAGTTTTATGCTAGGAGCCTAATTTGATATAAAAATGTATTAATTACTGTTAAATATGTTATATTAATTTCATGTACACAGGCAGACTTTTCCAAAGAAGGTATGGTAGGAAGTAGTTAAGAACTCTGTTAAGGTATCAACCTAAAGAGGAAATATTTTTTAAATTCCAAACAATGCTACATTAGCACCTTGTTCCCATAACGACTATAGTAGTCTGGGACACACAAATGTTGACTGCATTGTAAAAATAACATCAATTATATGCCTCCATTAAAATTTGACTAACACAAGAAACCAGTTTTTACTCTACCATCAGGAAACTAGTATGTTGTCATACACTTGAGATAATGTAGAAGGAAATTAAGAAATGGGTTCAGGAGCCAGTGTGGTGGATTTGGGTTAAAACTTCATTTATCACTTGAGTTCAGTTAGACTCCACTCTGAATATATCATGTTGACTTACAGAAATCAGAACTGGAGACCAGTTTAGTAGTCCTGAAAGGCCTAGGAATTCCTTTACTCAGTGCATTTTTGATCTGGTAAATGGCTCCAGGTTACTTTGGAGAAGGCTAGAAGGAAGATACATATTACATCCTTGTGATATTATGGCAGGGTCCTTTATCAAAGTGCTCTGGGAATATGAATTAAATCAGGCCTGGGAATTGCTAAGGGATCATGACTAATGTAGTGGGTCCAGATGTCCGTCAATACATGAATGGATAAAGATGTGGTATATATATATACACATAAAGATGTGTGTGTGTGTGTATAAATATGTATATATATATATATACACATACACAATGGAATGTTACTCAGACATCAAAAAAGTGAGATCTTACTGAACTATAGGATATTATGCTAAGTGAAGGAAGTCAATCAGAAAAAGAATTACCATACAATCTCGATCATATGTGGAAACAGAACAGGGTCATAGGGGAAGAAAGGAAAAAATAAAGACAAAATCAGGGAGTCAAACCATAAGAGACTCTTAATCATAGGAAACAAACTGAGGGTGGCTGGAGGGGAGGGAGGGAGGGATTGGGATGGGGCAACTAGGTGATGGGCATGTGATATGATGAGCATTGCGTAGAAGACTGAAGAATCACTGACCTCCACCTCTGAAACTAATAATACATTATGTTAATTGAATTTAAATTTTTTAAAATAATAAAAATAATATAGTGGCTCAAATCAGACCTACAGTTTTCAGTTATATAAATCAAAGACCGCTCTGGCCCTTTAGATCACATGACCAATTAGCCAAGGCCAAAAAAATCCCTGACTACTGATCAATCATCCTGTCACAGTCTATTACAGTATCGCCTATTACAGTAACTAAAATTATGTCCACCCTTCTGGTCTAGCAGTTAAGGGAATTAGGTTTCTGTCATACTGCTGCCTGGGCAATGCCCATCAAATAAGGAAGTCCATTTCAACATAAGCATCTTCCACAGGCATCCCTGGCCAATCGACATTCCATAAAGTTTTTCAAGGATTCTCTGTTCACTATATTTCCCAATGCCTAAGTAAAAAGTTGACCAGGCTCTCAAGGGGTATATAGTGAGATCACATATAACACAACCTCTCTGACCTTCCCCGTTCTAAGTCTTTGATTTCCTTTCTATCAAAGAATTTCTAGCATCTTACTTCCAATTTAGATGAGCCAGTGCTGTGTTTTTCCCTTCAACCAAGTAAACAGCCACATCCCACTGTTCAAGCTGACAAACGGAGCCAAAACTTCTGGTACAAGTGTATTCATATCAATAATTTAACCCAATGTAATTTAAAATTACATTCCTACAAGAGCCAACATAACCTATTTACACAGGTATTCTCCACATTAGTATATATGATCAAAAAAGCATTTTTTTCAGGTCACACTTTGTACTTGTTCCCAATCCCATGCTGGGATTGGACTCTGAATATATCCTGCAGGCACTAAAGGATTGTAAGGATACAGCAAATGGGCTGCTTTTACCAAGGAACTCCCTAAAGTGAAGTTAAGGGGTCATCTGCCAAAGCATCAGACATCCAAGGGGTTTCTTCCATTTTAAGTGAGGCTCAGTGGAGTTAAGGATTTAAGATACCCCTTCAACCAAACCTCTCTAAAATTCTTATTCCAATTCTCAGAATACTTGTTTCCTGCCCAGTGTCTCTACTCACTTGAAAGATCCAGCAACATAGCAAATTCAGCCAATTCATAGGGATAAACAGTTTCTTATGCAGTATCTCAGCCTTAAAGCTACAGGACAGGTTGAACAGTGAATGCCTCACAATTTTAGTCTCCATACAGATTGACTTTTCCCTTATTAGGGAATTCACAAAGCCCAGAAAAGGTTACAAAACCTGAACGTCTTTAAAGGGGGGGGGGGGGGGGGTGCGTTTGTCCGTAACACCATGTCCTCCATAGCCATACGATCCCTTTCTTTGCTGCCACTCTTACCCCACCCAGAAAGGACAACTCTTCTAGCCCAAAGACCCTTTTCTAGCTCTGAAGAGTAAGACTGTTAACTTTAAAATGTAAGTAAACTGTATTTGAAATTCCCAAACTGCAACTTCTTCAACCTATTTTTTTCAACCTACATTTGAAATGGAATGAGAATTTTAGATCATGTAGGCCAGAGAATAAAATTTGCCAAATAAAACATTTCCTAGAAAGTGGCATGTTAATTGCAATAGCTTATATTCACATGTGATTTAGCACTACAGTTTTTACATAGAGCCCTTGCTTTTAGCCACTTGGTGACCTATCTTTAGTAAATACATACATAAAGCAGAAGTTTAATTTGTAAACGTGACCAAAGGCAGCCCATAGAAAATTTTGGTACAGATTACAAAATTACAGTTATCCACTGGCCTACTATACATTTTCTATCTGAAACCCTTTAAACCAGTATACTTTATACTCAATAATTATCTATGCAGATGCAGAAAGCACTTCCAGCTTTATTTCCATTTTCTACCACCAAGACTTTCCCAGAACATTTTCTGATTTGATAGCAAAATCATTGCAAACTACAAAGCCAGGATTCTGGGGACTTTATGTTGGAATAATCATCTCACGCTAAGTATGGGATCTGTCCACTATGCTCAGCATCCCCGGTCTCACACAGCTCTTTCTGTAGAGAACTTCTTGCCACTCTCCTGTTGGACCAGTGCATAATGATCTGGTGGTAAAGAAAAGTTTCTGTGGGTCCAAATAGTCCTTACACAAACCATTAATCTCTCATTTTCACATTAGATTTATTCACTAAAAAAACAAATTTATTCCTTTGGCATCCTCTTAGTGGGGTTAGATTTAAACTGGGCAGTCTACATTTTAATTCACAGACTAAAAAGAAAAAGTACATTTTTAGCAAATATGTTTTGCCAACTGAACAGTAACTTCAGTATATTTTTATTACTGGTCACCAAATAAAATTTAGCCATCTTATTTTTTGCTAAGAGATTTAGCATAATAGAGTAGTATGCTTTCATCTTAGCAATTGCCTGCTAAATTGTGTCTAGCCCCATAGTAGGTATTTGTCTCCTCCAAATTCATGTCTCCTACCCTGAGTACCTCAGAATGGGACTGTATTTGGAAACAGGGTATTTAAAGAGGTTAATTTGGATAATTAGGTCATTGAGGATGGGCCCTAATCCAATAGGACTAGTGTCCTTAGATTATGCACGGGGGGGGGGGGGGGGGGGGGGGGGGGGCGGCAACATGCGAAGACAAAGAGAGAAAATGCCATCAATAAGCCAAGGAGAGAGGCCTCTAAAGAAACCCCACCATCTCTGATCTTGGATTCCAGCTTCCAGAACTGTGAGAAAATAAATTTCTGCTAAGTCACCCAGTCTGTGATACTTGTTACAGCAGCTCTAGCAAACTAATAAAGCCATCTAATGTTGGAAATTGGTATTGAATGTTGTAATATACAATGGAAGAAAAATCATTTAAGATTTTAAGGGGTTCATTTGAAATTTAGTATAAACAACACTAAAGAGAACTGTGCAGCTACAATCCGCTAAAAAAAAAAAAAACACAGTTGAGCTATACAATTATGAAGTCAACTCCTAATTAAAATTACAAAAGGAAATTTGTGATTTCCAGCTTTAAATTTCCAAAAGCACAGCAACTAGGGGAGGATTTAACAGGAAGGAAATGCATAGCTATACTCAAAAAGGTCATAGTTTTACATCAAGTAAATCATCTGTGGTATAAAAGACATTCTTTTTATAAGCATGAGAATGCATCATTAAAGCTAGAAGCAATTTTATTTAAGATTGTATTTATTTATTCATGAGACACACAGAGAGAGGCAGAGACACAGGCAGAGGGAGAAGGCAGGCTCCATCTAGGAAACCCGACGTGGAACTTGATCCCGGGACCCCAGGATCACGGGCAAAGGCAGGCGCCAAACCTCTGAGCCACCCAGGGATCCCCTAGAAGCAATTTTAATACTAATACTTACTTGGGCCCAAAAGGCTAGGATGGTTAGACCAGAGTATGCAAAATGGCACAGAAAGTTCTATTATTCATTTCACTTGTTCCTGCCTTTTTGTTAGTCCTTGTTTGCTTTGCAGTTTGCTCTTTACATTGTCTTAAGGTAGGTTGTTACTGAGCTTCTCTGTTCACATACACATCCACAGCTATAAATTTCCCTCTAGGCACTGCTTTAGCTCCATTCCGTAAATTTGATAGTGTCATGTCTTCATGTTCATTCACTTCAGAGTAGTTTCTAGTTTACTTTTCTGACTTTTGACTTTTCAGGAATTCCATTTAATTTCCATGTATTTGTGTCAAATTTCCCTCTGCTATTGATTCCTAAGCCCACTCCATTGTAGCCAGTCTGTATGCTGCTGACTGTAATGTCAACCTGTCCACCCTAGAGAACATTCCATGTGTCCTATTATTGTGTGACATTTGCTATAGGTACATCAGGTCTAGTTGGTTTCACTGTGTTGTTCAAGTATTCTACTTCCTTGCTGAGTTCTGCCCAGCTGAACTGTCCCCTATGAGAATAGGTTAACATCTTCAACTATCCTTGCTGAATTATTTTTGCCTCATCGGTCAATGTTATTGTAAGGTCCTGTTGTTTGAATGTTTGTAATTATCACATTTTCCTGATGAACTTTTATCATTATAAAATGTCATTTGTCTCTAACAATTTTTGTCTGAAAGTCATTTTGTGTATTAGTATAGCTACTTTGGTTCTTTTGGTTACTGTTTTATGTTCAATCCTGTTACTTTCAACCATTTTTTTTCTCTGAAACTAAAGTATGGTAGACTGTATATAGCTGCATCAGGTTTTTAATCTGCCATATCTGTCTGCCTTTTAATAGAGTATTCAGTCCATTAACATCTAACATACTTAATGGTAACAAGATCTACATCTGACAGTTGGCTATTTGCTTTGTCTTATTTATTCCTCCACTACAGCCTTCTTTTGTGTAAAATGTTATTTTCTTACGTGCCATTTGATTTTACTCTATTTTGGGGATTGATTTTCTTAGTGGTTGTGCTAGGGATGACAATTATCTTAGTTTTCAAAAGTCTAGTTCAGATTAATACCAACTTAATTTTAGCAGTCTAGAAAACCTTTGCTTCAATATTGCTCCCTTCCTTCCTTGACGTTGTATGCCATACAAATTACATGTTTATACATTCTAAGGCATTCATCAGTTTTACATTTATTACTTTATACAGTTTTCAATCAGAGGTGTAAACAAAGCACTGTTAAAATTGAAGGTCTGAATCCCCCCCCAAATCTATTATAAGGATCCATAACCCCTAATGTGATGGTATTTGAAGGCTGGACCTACAGAAGGTAATTTGTTTTAGATGGAATCCTAAAAGTGGGGCTCCATGACAGGTTTAGTGTCCTTTAAGAACAGAAAGAAACCAGATCTCTCTCCTTTCCTCTACCATCCATGTGAGGAAATGGTGAGACAGCAGCTATCTGCAAGATAGGTAGAGGGCCCTCACCTCCAGGAACCAATTTATCCACACCTTGTTCTTGGGACTTCCTGGCCTCCAGAACCGAAAGAAATAAAGTCTGATGTTTAAGCCAACCAATCTATGGTATTTTGTTAGCAGCAACCCAAGCTAACACATTTATACCTTCTTCTTTATTTAATTATGTAGTTAACTTTATCAGTTCTACTTATCTGTGTGGATTCATGTTACTATCTCATGTCCTTTCACTTTTGCCTAAATGACTCCCTTTATTACTTCTTAAAGAGCTGGTATGCTCGTGACAAATTTTTTATGTGGGAATATCTCAATTTCTTTCATTTCCAAGGAATAATTGTGCTGCATATAGGTATTCTTGACTTTTTTTTTTTTTTTTTTGAGAGGGAAGGAGCAGAGGGACAGGCAGAGCGAGAGGGATAAGCAGGTTCCCCACTGAGCAGGGAGCCCAATACAGGACACAATCACAGGACCCTGGGATCATGACCTGAACCAAAGGCAGACGCTTAACCAACAGAGCCACCCAGGTGCTCCCTTGGTTGACTTCTTTCATGACTCTGAATATCTACCTGCTGGCCTCTGTGACTTCTCAATGAGAAAGAAGCTTTGACTCTGTATGTAATGAATTACTTTCCTCTTGCTGCTTTCAAGAGTGTGTCTTATTTACTCAGCATTTGTTGAGGTTTTTAGATGTGCAAACTCATGTTTTTCATCAAATTTTGAAATTTTTTAGCAATTATTTTTTAAAATACGCTGAGCCCCTTTTCTTCCTCTCCTACCAGGACTCCCATTATGCAAGTTAAATACACTGAATGGTGTCCCACAGGTCTCCGCAGCCATTTTTCCTTCATTTCTTTTTCTTTGGTAGGATAATCTCAACTGGACTGTATTCACAGTTGTTGAATTTTCTACCAGTTCAAATCTGTTGAGCCCCTTTAATTTTTAAAGGAAGCTCTATACACAATGTGGGCCTTGAACCCCACAAACCCAAGATCCAGAATCACATGCTCTACTGATTAAGCCAGCCAGGCACTCCAAGATTTTTTACATGAATTTATCCTACTGTACTTTTTCAATCCAGAATTTCTGTATGGTTCTTTTATCATAATTTCTATCTCTTTAATGCTATTCTCTATTTGGTGAAAAACTGTTCTCATTAGTTTTTAAGATATGGTTTCTTTCACTTTGGACACATTTTTAGAAACTAACTTAGTTTTTCTTTTAGCTAAGTGCGACATCTGAGTATCCTCACACTTTCCTGTTTCTTCCCTAGTATTATAAATTTTTGTTGAAAACCAGACATTTAAAATAATATAGGCAACTCTGGACAACAGAATCCTTTTACCTCCTCAAAGTCTACGGTGTTTGCAATTTGCTGAGTGACCTTTCTGGACTAATTCTGTGAAGTCTGCATTCTTTGCTGTGTGTAACCACTATATTCTGCTTCATTAACTTAAATGTCAGTTAATGACTAAACAGAAATTTCCTTAAATGCCTTGAAATCATGACATAACTCTCTCCCCCTGTTGAAGTGCTCTGTAAATATGTTGGGGTAGGCCTTCAATGCCGCAACATGCAGTTTTTTTTTTTCAACTCCACATTAGCCTTCACTTCCTGCTTGCAGAGGTGCTACAGGTACTATTAGTGACTTCCTTTATTCCCCCTTGGGAATGCATACAACCTTGCCACATGCATGTGGCCTTCTATATTCACAGGAATGTGCTGAAGCTTTTCAAAGTCCTCTAAGGGCATGTCATTCCTCAGTTTTCATTTCTTGGCCTTTTATTTCTTCTTTTTGGTACCAATTAGTATCATTGTCTAAAAGAAACTGCTTTGTTAAATAACTGAAGCTGTTTTTGACAGACTGTAGATGAGGTTCTATACACACAGTGGGCAGAGTCAGATCATGTAAAGGTAAGTTCTGGGAACAGAGTTATTCAGTGAAGGACCAGAGAGGTCAAACAGTGACAATACTCTGGGATGAGCTTTTTAGGGAGCTTTAAGCCCCTTCCAGTGTTGCAAGGCTGCTGTTTTCCACTACTACCACAGTAGCAAGGCTATTCTTTTTTCAAGGCTACCCAGGAACTAGGGGGTGGGGGGAGGGCAATCTATAATGCTATGGAATTTAAATTCGTTTTTTATTAATGATAAATGTTTAGATTATTGAAAGATGTTAGTTCAGTTTCAGAGTTCTGAAAAACCGGATTTTGATAACTTTTTCAGTGCTCTCAACTCTTCTTTGGAAGAAAAGATTTTCAGAGTCCTTACTCCAGGAAGGACCTCTCAAGGAGGTAATTTGTATAGTGACAACAACTGCACACAAATATTTCTTCCTTATAACTATGCTTCTATTTTATTTTTGGAAAAGCAAGTATTCCTAAGTAGAAATGTGAGGGTATTTTAAAACGACACCTTTTCTCATCTAGCATTTCAATTATTTCAAGTTATCCAAATCAGAATTCTGAACCTCAATTTCCTAAACTTATGAGGGAAACGTGGTCTTCTTCACAGGGTTCAAAGGATTTAAGATTATAATGTAAAACTTACAACAAAGTTACAGTAATTAAAACAGTACTGGCATTAAGAAAAAAAACAGTACTGGCAAAGGGACAGTCATATATATATGTGTGGTGTATGTATATGTGTGTGTATGTATGTATCTATACATACACACACACACACACACACACACACCAATGGACTACAGAACCCAGAAATAAACCCTCACATACATGGTCTCAATTAATTTCAAGTAAGACCACCAACACAATGCAATGGAGAAAGAGCAGTCTTTTCAACAAATGGTGCTGAGAAAACTAGATATCCAAAAACAAACAACAAAGTTCAATTCTTTCCTTTCACCAGGCACAAAACTCAAAAAGGATTAAAGGCCTAAATGTAAGAGCTAAAACTATAAACTCTTAGAAGAAAGCATATAGGAAGATTTTCCTAACACTGGATTTGTAATATTTTCTTGGATATGACACCAAAATCATAGGCCACAATGACAACAACAGAGGCAAACTAGATTTCATCAAATTAAAAATTTTGTGCATCAAAGGATACTGTCAAGAGAGTAAACAGGCAACCCACAGAATGGGACAAAATATTTGTAAATTATGTATCTGATAACAGATTAAAAATTCCTACAACTCAACAACAAACCATTGAATTAAAAGACTTGAATAGACATTTTTCCACAGAAGATATACAAATAGCCAACAAGCATATGAAAAGATGTTTTAGTTAGTATCACAAGCTATCAGGGAAATGTAAATCAAAACTACAATGAATTAACACTTTACACTCATTAGGATAACTATTAAAAACAAAACTACAATAACAAGTGTTGGTGAAAATGTGGAGAAATTAGAATCCTAGTACATTGCTGGTGGGAATATAAAATGGTACAGCCCCTGTGGAAAATTATTTGGGGTTCCTCAAAAAATTAAACATAGAATTACCCTATATTCCAGCAACTTTGCTTCTAGGTATATATTCTAAAGATTTAAAACAGGGACTCAAACAGTTACTTGTACAAAAATGTTCATAGTAACATTATTCACAATAGCAAAGTGTCCATCCAAAGGTAAGTGGATAAACAAAATGTGATATAAACATACAACATGAATGAACCTTAAAAGCATTATGCTTAATGAAATAAGACAAACACAAAGGAAAAATAATACATGACTCCACCTACAAAAGGTGCCTAAATCAACTTCAAAGAGAGAAAGAAGAATAAAGGTTACAAATGGGTTGGCAGATAAAAGGCAGGTAGAGGAATGGGGAGTTACTGTTTAATGAATCCAGAGTTTGTGTTTGGGATGATAAATTTAAAGTTTTGGAACTAGATAGTGGTGATGTACATAACACTGTGAATGTACTTAATGCCACTGATTTGTACATGTAAAAATGGTTCAAATGGTAAATTTGGTTATGTATATTTTACCATAATGCATTTTAAAATGATAGTGTATCCAAAAGGCCCTTACCTCATTTGGTGAGCCTTTTGTTCTTCAATTGAAAGGGTGGGTACAGAAGTTATTTAGAGAATACTTTACAAAACCTTGGTTGGAAGTAATGGTAAACAGTACCCTCCCACCAAACACATATTTGTGGGCACACACACACACACACACACACACAAACCCCCACACACACTCCACACACTCAATGCTCTACCAAATACCTATTCTACTTTGCAAAGAATTACATATCTAATGAATTTGCTAATGATGCAGAAAGTTTACATCCTCCCATACTGACAGAAACACATACATTCTCTAAGCACAAAGCTTATATTCACAAATAATTTTCTGCTTCAAGACAAAATTTCAATTAATCACAATGGGAATTTAGTTATTTAATGCAACCACTAATCTAATATCACCAATAAAATCTAAGCAGTTATATCACGAAACCAGGGTTATATTTAGTGGACATGCATTAATAATCTATACAACTTAACATTACACCAGAAAAGGAATTGAATACAAAATTTCCCTTGATTTTTGGTGGTCTTCAAATTTCATGACACAGATGACTGATAAAACTGTAAAAACAGATTTTAAATATTTTCAATAAAATGGTAAAAAATTTAATGAGCCTTTAAGTTTTCATATTGGGCTGAAGATTTAAAACACCAAGCTGGCCCCAATCTGTCAAAAATGACAGAAATATTTACAATGACTATTACACAGGTTATTTAGTTAAAATGGTACTGGAGGACTACTCACCCCTAGCAAAAAAACCCTTTGGAGTTAATTTCTCAATGCAATCAAGTCTTTGTAAATACTCTAATAATTATAAACTTGGAACATACTTGGAATCAGGACAATGATGAAAAGTAACACACAAGTCAATCTTATTTCTAATCTGTTTTCAAAAAACCTTGGTTCCAAAAGCCCAACACTGTTCCCTCATTATAAAATTAAATTAAGAAGAGTAGAATGACTTTACCCTACTTGCTAACATTCTTCTACAGAATAATCTTTCACTAGGGCAGGGCTGAAGCTCCATTAACTTGCTTCTCTAGAGTGTGATTAGCAGAGCACCAAATTTATAAACTTACAGGGCCACCCAAAATGCTGAACACACTTATCCTAACAGAAACAAACTTTTTTTTTTTCCAATTTTATGTGCCAGTGTATGTGCCATGCTATTCTTGAAACTTACTTGGCTATCAATAAGAAAAGAATTAGGGAAGCTTTGAACATATCTTGTACTTTCATCCAGGCTAAAGTGCAAAATATCTCCATATCTCTGGTACTTTAATAGAAAAAAAACATCAAATACACATAAAAAAGGAACTGAAGTGGCAGTAAAGCTAATACAAAAAAGACCTCTTTAAATACACACTTGAAGACTACATAAGACCAATTTAATTTTTCTTTCTTCAGTGAAATCTGTAAATGAACCAAGTTCTCAAAGAACTTGACATTTTGTTTCTCTTTCCCAGGATCAGAAATTCCAAAATTAGAGGGAAAAAATGGAAAAAAAATAACATTGCATGACAATGGACACTAAGTTCATAAAGAACCTTTTTTTAAAAAATGAGATATTATGGAAGAAAATACCATGAAAATAATAATCCTATGAGAATTGTTTTTTAAGCACAGTAAATTTGAGCCTTGGTCTTCATGAAGATACTACAGCTTATATAGAAAACTATAAATATACAAGACTCCAGGAAAAAAAGTCAAAATACATATTAACATTCTGTAGGCCTAAAAAACTTTTGAGGGGAGGGAAAAGATAGCCAACTGAATCTTCACTTAAGAATACAGAACTATGAAAAATTCCTGGGTCAAAAGGGCGCTCCAAATGGAACCATACTTTGTGAAAACATACAACTTAGATATACTTTTAAAAGGAAAGAAAAATCCTGAATAATTGCAGTCCCTTTCGAAAAGGAAATCTTAAATTAAGGGGAAAAGATTCTAATAGTGTAAACGAGTCTGGCTCAGAAAGAAAACTGAACAACATATCCAAGATTCTGTCCATAAAAGTAAAGACATTACATCTTTAATATTAAAGAAATAGGCTATAAAAAAAGTTCATTCTCAGACTTGGTTTTAGTAAAAGCTCATTTGTGCTCCTTTGTGGGTGCATAATAAAGTTCCATGGGTTTGTTCACTTTCCAGTATTTCTCACTGACCAATTCCAAAGAAAAAGAGCCATTTAATACCTAAAACAAAAAAAGAAAGAATTAAAAAAATGCTCAAAGCACAATAGAGAGATGAAACAAACATCAAAGTCCATTTTTTTTTAAACCTTAGGATAAAATTTCTTGTCACTTATACTTTCATAAAAGGACAACCAAAAGATTGTTTTTTTTTATATCAAAAAAGGTAACTACCCCTTTGCAATTTCGCATTCTGTCAGGGTCTCAAGGTCCTGAACCATTTTAATTAGGCCCCCCAAAAAACACCTGCTAGTCTGAGATAGTGAATATGCTCCCAGTTTCAACAGCCTATTCTTTTGAATACTCACAGTGAACTGCCCACTAGCTGTTGCTATGTAAATGGTATACTGCTTCTCACTGGCTGTATCAAGGTTCATCTGGTTTGATTCTCCTTTGCTTCGAAGTTCTTCCAAAGCTAACCTCACAGCCAGATACTTGGATAAGTGATCAACAGTGGCATTACCTGAAGTCTTTATGTATCTGGAAAAATAAATCATTAATAATTTAATTTCTATATTACTGATAAAAACATACTCAAATTATAGAACTATTACATTTTTAACAAGCTAAATAAAATGTAAATGTCTCAATTACTGACAAAATAGTATCAAAAATTTATTCCTCTATTACCTAAACATTTTTTATTGAAAGGTACAGAAGAGGGGAAAGTACACACCATCTGTCTAAGGACATGTCTACCTTACCACCCATAAATATGATATAAAATGACAAAAGTCCACCATACACAAGGAGTACTGAGAGGGCGAGGGGGAGACGGGGCATTCTCAACTCCAACGAGCAGAATTCTGCCATCTACAGCAGCAAAGGGAATAGTAAAAATACGAGCAAATTTCTAAGAATTGATCAATTTTCTGATTTTTAAAGACAGAGCTGAGAAACACTAACCTTGAAATTTTTTCAAAGCATGGTATACCATTCAGTCAGCCACTGAACAAGTTAAATTTATATGACTCTTCATCCTCCTCTATCTAGGAGAGTCATTTCTTTAATACACACTAATGTGGGTAGGGAGCACATGACAAAGAAGGTAAATCTATAGTCTAGGCAGCTGGAACATCCAACAGAACCCTGGCAATTACTGGCATGACAAATATTGCCCTTATTTCTTACATAAAATTGCCTTTTAACTCCAAATTAAGTATTGTGAATTCAGATCATCTGAAACTAACCTACACACTTACCTTGTTTGTGCACTATCATCTTTTTCCATTAGTGTAGGATGAGGCCTGAATACTAATTCAATTTCACTAGCACCATCCATTACTGGATCAATTGCCACTGTTGCATTGTTATTATCAAGCTCAAGCCCGGAATCATCAGATGTTTTGGTCCGTTTGTTACTAGGTCCTGCTTCCTGATTACTGTGCGTGGAAGCATTACTACAGTGAGAACTGTCACCATTATCTTCTGCTCCACTACCATTTTCGATTTGTTGTTTCTTGCCTCGCTGTAATCTAGTGAAGGAAAAATAAGAGGTTGCATGAAATTTACATTTGGCTCTTTTCAATGCATTGATTTTGAACCAGAATTTGAACTTCAGAATTCTAAAAAAGTCTTCATAATTGAATTTGCTCCAAGTTGGATAATGACATTTATTTCCCTCAGGTCCCAGAAATTTCCAAAGAACCACCCACACTCATACACATATGTTTGAATGACTTAAAAAAATGTTTATATTCATTTAATAATTTTCTTTGTTGATTACAGGAATTACTGGCAAACCTTTATTTACATGTTGATAAACTTTTTTTGTTATGAGATTTTAAATCTAAAGAAAGGCATGATTCAGAAATGAAAATTTAAAAGTTCTGAGGGAAGATATCTGGGCCTCTTTGATTAGAAGTTCTTGAGGAAACAAGATTTAAGAGGAATAGTAAGCAATCCCTCCCTGCCAACCTCACTCAAAGTCTGCTAATGCAATATAAAATCATTCTAGTGAGAAAAAGGAGACTGATATCTAAATCATAAGAGCGTGGATACAGAAGCTAACAAGCTCAAAAACAAAACAAAAAAAAGCAGTAACTGGGCAAGGTGCTTTGTGTCCAGATCTGACTTACTCATCAAAACAATCAAGGGAGTTAACATTATCATCATTTTATAGTTGAGAAAACCAAAGAAACTGAAGTTCAAAGCCCCATGGTTATAAGCTAGTAAGTGCCAGAACTAGAGCTAGGATGTGATATACATTCTGCCACACTGGCCCCCTCTCTATCTGTATATGAAAGAAATATGCAGAAATGACCTATACTTCTAACACAGTATCACTATTACATGTTTACTACCAGTACAAGGAAATCATAGCCCATAAAAAACAAAAAATACACAAAATATTGCTTAAGAAATCTACAGATTGTTTTAAAATTAAGAAGGTATCATTAAAAAAAAAGGTGTCATTAATATATCAAATGACAAAACTATGATCAAAAAAGATATGAACAGGGGACACTGGGGTGGCTCAGCAGTTGAGCATCTGCCTTCGGCCCAGGGTGTGATCCTGGTGTCCGAGGATCAAGTCCCACATAAGGCTTCCTGCATGGAGACTGCTTCTCTCTCTGCCTATGCCCCTGCCTCTCTCTCTCTGTGTCTCTGATGAATAAATAAAATATTAAAAAAAAAGATATGAACAGATACAATGAAATATTATTTAGTCTACTTAGTCTTAGAAAGTGAAATAAGCCAGTCACGATTCCACTTATATGAGGTATTTAAAGTAGCCAAATTCATAAAAACAGAAAGTAGGATGGTGGTTGCCAGGAGATGAGGGGAGGAAGAGGAAATGAGCTGTTTAATGGGTACAGAATTTCTGTTTTATAAGATGAAAAAAGTTCTGGAAATTGGTTGTACAATAATGTGAACGTACTTACAATACTGAATTGTATACTTAAAAATGGTTAAGATAGTCAATTTTACATTGAATCTTTTTAAATCACAATTTAAAATACATATATATAACAGGCCAAAATAATGAAACAGAAGAAATCAACAGTGAAAATACAAAGACCTTATTTAAATATTTCCTAAAATCTACAAGTAAGGCAAAAGCAATGTTGTTTCATTTAACTAATAAAGTAATTAACACAGTTACTCATCTTAATGTATTTATTTTTACCCAAACTTCTTTCCAAAAAAGTCTGAGGTGACAGAGCTAGGTTTCTTTATTTCAGCTATTACTCTTAAAATAATGTTTATAACAGAGATTAATAGCTTTCTTGCAATCAAATCAAATTTCTTATCAAATCATATGTGTAATACTACATACTATTCTAGAGGCAGCATCTTAAGACATATACCACCAAACTTGAATGTCATATGAGGCACAGTAACAGTAATTAGGAATGCCAATATTTAGCCTCTACTATTTAAAGAACTAATAGAAGTAAAATCTGAAATAAGTACAGAATCCAATATAAGTATTTTGACAGGGACGCCTGGGTGGTTCAGCAGTTGAGCATCTTGATGTGGGGGTCTCGGGATCGAGTCCCACATCAGGCTCCCTGTGTGGAGCCTGCTCCTCCCTCTCCCTGTGTCTCTGCCTCTCTCTTTCTCTGTGTGTCTCTCATGAAAATAAAATCTTTAAAAAAAAAAAAAAAAGTTTTGACAAAGACAGATCAAGACTGCTACATGTAAGAAATTAATTCAATATACAGGAAGAACTTCAAAAGAATTCACATTCAAAAATATTTACTTGTAGTATTACACAAATGATTTGATAGTATTATACTCATAAGAAATTAATTTTAATTCAATATAAAGGAAGAATTTCAAAAAATTCATACACTCAAAAATATTTACTTATAGTATTTATACAAACGATTTGATACATCTAGTATTAATACAAGATATAATATTACTCTATTACTCGAAGCCAAGCATGGTTCTAAGCACTGGAGTTATAAGACTCAATAATACTGACAGTCTCTACCCTCTAAGGGCTTATATTATTGTTCTACATGTTAGAGAAGAAGTACTGTGGAGAAAAACGAATAAGGGAGGTAAGATAGTTATGGAGTTCTGAGGTGGAAGATGGGAACTTAGACATCTGAAGAAAGTGAGAGTGTTATATGTGGATTATCTAGAAGAGGGTTCCGTAGAGAATATTAAGTACCACACTGGGAAGTCTGAAGAACAGCAAGGAAGCTGTAATAAAAGGAGCTTCTATCAGATACTCCCACCACTAGAAATGTTCAAGCAAAATCAAAAGGACTATAAAATATTTTGCAAAGGGGATTCTCTGTCCTCAAAAACTAAAAATGAACACCACTGAAGTCCCTCAAACTCTTAGAAATGTAGGATTTTTAAAAAATAAATATATTCAACACTTAATGCTTTATTTTACTTTGCTAAACAGAGTTTAGTTTGTAGGTCAGTTTAATATAGTTAGAATGTAGCACATCTTCAGAACCACTTCTGGAACCTTAAAAATAGCAATGCTTGGACCTCAATCAAAGATTCTGATTTGCTTGGTTTGGGAGGATACTGGAGGACCTAAAATTTTAAAACTTTTGTGATTCTGATGTTCAGCCAAGGTGAGAAACACTTGCCTAGGATGCAGCTTTACTGGCATTCCCTACTTTGGAAAATGATGCCTCTCATTGAGACCTGAATATATTAGGAAAGGAAACAAGAATGAAGGTAAGAAAGTGCCCAATTTATGCAGGGTGTTGGAAGCCATCATTAAGGTCTTTTAACCTGAAAATGAAGTGAAGATAGATAAAAGAGACTCCAAAGCAAAGGAGAACCATGACCTGACTTTCAATTTAACAGAATCACTCTGGCTGCTGTACTGAGAATAGACTTTGTAAAGATAAGCATGGAAAGTAGAAAGACCAATTAGGAGGCTATTTCAATACTTGAAATGAAAGAAAGATGCTGGTGGCCTAAACCAATCTGGATATATTATGGAAAAAGTTAAAAGTATATTTATTCTCAGATTGGAATATACAATGTGAAAAAAAAAAAGAGAAATGTTTCAAAGTTTTCAAAATTTCCAAAGTTTTTGGCTAAAGCAAAGGCAAAGTTGCCATCAACTGAAATGAGAAAGAATAAAAAGAAGTAGGGGGTAAGAATAAAAAGTTCAGTATTGGACATGTTAAGGAATAGCTAATTCATACGAAAGGAACCAGAAGAATATCAGCTCCTGAAAGCCAAGTGAAGAAAACCATTCAAAGAGAAATAACTGTGTCAAATGTTGCTGAGTAAGATAGGAAAATGAGGTCTGAGAATCAGCAATTAGATTTTGCAATTTGGAGGTCACTGGAAAATCTGACAAAGTGGTATGGAGGTAGGAGAGAGGATAAACACATGACTTATATGGGTTCAAAACAGAATTGGAGAAGAACTGAGGGACAACGAGCACAAACTTTTTCAAGCAGTTCTGCTATAGAAATAAGAGGAGAAAAGAAATGGTAAGTGGAGCGGGAAGTGGGTACAACAGAGAATAATATTTTTAAATAGAATACCCTATTAGTGCCTGGAGGTATATATCATGCCTCCATGGAAAGGTAACCATGCAGAACTACTATTTGTTACTGCATTTTATTTCTTTCCAAGTGAAGGCTGTTAAATAAATAGAGTATTTTTAAAAAAGTATACAGAAAAATGGCCACCATCCCTGGCCTTCTTTCCCACATACCTGTTCATGGCCTGTATCTTCAGTCCTTCCTCAATGCTGTGACTGAGCGCTTGCTGATTATTGTGCTTGTTGATCCTAGCCAATACTCTCTCCTGATGAGCTTCATACTCATCACGACTTGGATAAATTTTGCTGATGAGTGCATCAAAGTTTGGGTCTGGCCTTAGTGATCTTTTAGAAACTAGCTTTTTTCGACAGGTAGGACATTCTTTATTGCTAAATAAAGAGGGGAAAGAAACTGTAAACAATGTATCTTTGGGCTAACAACAAAAATATCCAACTTCTGGATAGTTATCATTATTCCAATACCTTTACTAAGTCACAGAAATTTAAACTGATTAACCTGAATTTCCTTGAAAACCTGATTTGAGGGTAAGCAAGATTTTGAGAACTTCAGACACTATACAGTATTTGCCAACAAACAAAAATTTGAATACTTCCCAATAATTTATATATAATCATTTTAGAAATAAAAATCTATTTCTTGCCAATATAAATTTCCCTGATATCCATGCCCTACAAGGAAAATTTACCCATTAATATATATTAACTTGTTATCAATTCTTTTATTAAAATAGCATACACAGAGGTATTATACAATTTAGAAGTGGAAGAACCATGGAGGACTTCATGCTTTGTAATTTTCTCAAAACAAGCATTCTTGCTATAAACCTTTGAAACTGTATAAAATCAACTATTTCAAAACAAAGATTCTCCAATAATTAAAAGACTTTATAAAATTTTCAGGCTCTCAAATGACACTTACAGAGAATATATTTCTCAAACCTCATACAGTACCATCCTGGTATAATTAAGTACCTAGTATAACTCATTTCAACATACCCACTTCTGAGGGCTGTGATAATGCAGTCTGCACAAAAACGATGCAAACACTCCTTTGTAGTCATGGTGTTTTTCAACATATCCAAACAAATTGGGCACATTAATTCACTGTGTAGACTTCGAGGTGAAACCACAATTTCCAAGCCATCCGTTATTGCCTCCTATAGAAGAGTCACTTTAAAATTAAATGCTACCTATTTTTTTTTTATTATGGACAAGTCCAAACATACAAAAGTACTGAAAATGACAAAAATGAACATCTATGTACCCATCACCCAGCACCACCACTGTCAACTCACACCCGACCTTGTTTTTCTATAATCTTCCCCAACCCCCCTTAAGCCCCATCACTGTATTATATCAATGCTCTTATTTTAATGCTAAAAATAACATATTAATGTTTTTAAAAGCCAAGTAATGGTAAATTAGCTTGGCATTAAAAAAAAAAAAAAACACTGAATTTGGAATCAGATGCCTTAGGTCCTAGTTCTAGCCATGTTAATGTGACTCTAGTAATTTAACATTGTTTCTTACCTTTAAATTGAGGAAGTTAAGGCTAAATAACTTTATTTCTTCAATCTTCACAAATTCTACCATTTTGATAACTATATATTTCATGCCATCCATTTAAATATTTTAAGATTCCCATACAAGTATTTCTAATTTACATACAATTTAACAGGATTTCATTTTAACATCACTACTTTTAATAGTGATGATCCGCTATTGGATCCACAGAAGCAGTTTTATACAAAGTGGCCAGGTTCTCAAGTTAACCTACAAACTAATTTAAACCATAGTACTAGTACTGGTATTATTGTAATTGTAAAAATGTTTCAGTGCAAAAATGCATTTAGAGTTCCAACTTAGAATGCCAGCACATCTGTCAGCTAAAGAGAGATTAGTGACTCCTACTTCCTTCACCACTACCCACCCTTCCCACAAGGTGGCACATACTAGCTCTAAACATCAATGCTGGCTCTTACGGGTTGAGGAAAGAGATCTAGTAGGTAGCTACTGAAGAGAAAGGTGAGACAAAAATAAAAGGCTTCCCATATATTACTGACACTTCCTATTTCCACTGGATCTCCATAGTTGTGTTTCCTCTACAGGGTCAAAGAATAAGGACCCTACAAGGAAAGACACAGAAAGATAGATAAAAATGTCCTTGAAGAACTCAAGTAAAATATATTTAAATTGACAATAACTACCACTATTTTTGAGTGTCTTATGGTATTTCAACCTCTCTAGAGAAAGCACCTTCAGTATTTTCTTTTACTTAATTCAATACACACACAAACTTTTGATTTAGGAATTACAGCCTCCATTTTACAGATGAGGAATCTATCACTCAGAGTATGATGATGACTCAGCTAGTAACCAAGTCTGTCCTCTTCCTCTTTAGAACATGCCTAGAAATATCCCAGCCCAGGATAAAGGCAACTGTCTTAAGTTCTCCATGTATGTACCTGTGCAAGTGCATAGCTCTGTGGAAGAAAAAAGGGGGGAATATACAACCCAACTGGTATCACTAAAAATTTCACTAATTTCAAATGAGCGTTCAACACTGCTCAGGAATTAGTTTCTCTTTTAACAAGCTTGTTTTTTCTATACTATTTTACACCTTTTCTTCTATCTGCATAACTTCTGCGTAACTTCCTTCATCTGAACATTCCAAAGATTACCTCAATTTCATTGAGAGAGCTCTCTGATTTTCTATGACATCTTTATAAATCATCTTTCTTGCTACAAGGAGAAAATATGCCTCTTCTTTTCAAAAGTACATTCCTTCCTACCTTTTCAAGTATATCCTTCTGATTATTATTTGCTCTCAGGTTTCACCAATCTCTGGCACTCCACTAAATCAGCCTAGAGTAAGATCTGCATGGGGTTGCTGAATAATGAAAGGTGAACGGCACATCTCAGAGCCATGTGAGGCACGGGGGTGTCCTTGGTGGCCCTCTATCTCCCATCATAAAAACAAAATTTAAAACTTCCCAATTCCATGTTCCCCTCCAGTTTTTACTCCATTTCTCTGCTTCTCTGCAGAACCAAACTTCTCTGAAAAACTGCCTACACATTTTCACTTTTTCTTCCTTCAACATAACACAATCTATTCAAGTGAATTTTCTCCTGTCAAGGTAAGGAAGTATAAGCACACACTGCCATATACAACATACACTTTTGTAATCCTCATCTTACTTATCCTCTCAGTAGTCCTGAATACAGTAACTATTCCCTCTTAACACACCTCCTCATAGATTTTGATCCTCTCTCTCCATCGCCTATTTTTCTTTGGCTGTTCCTTCTCAGTCTTCTCTGCAGCTTCTTTTCCATTACTTTCTTTCTAAACTTTGAAGCTCCTCTGGATAAAGTTCTGGGCCCCTCTGCTCATCTCTGTCCAGGTGATCTTATTCTACTCTCATTGCTTAAAATGTGCTGACAACCCCCCAAATTTTACATTTAGTCCAGACCTCTAGGTTAGCATCTCTGCCTGCCTGACTTACAGGTATCTCAAATTGAGTTCAGTTTTAAGCATGTTTATCTCCTTCAAACCTGCTCCTCCCACAGTCTTTCTCATCTTCACCTTCTTAATGTACTCTACTGGCCCCTCCCATTATTATTTATTACAGCACTGAGGACTTACTCCCTTTACACAACTTCTCAAATGTGTAATTCTTTGGATATTAACTCATTTAATATTTATAAACTCCATAAATTTATACCACATCTATTTACTTCACGTAGTGCCTAGCGTGTAGGACTTGGTATACAGTATGCAAATTATTTGTTGAATCAACGAATGAAGAAACCAAACATACACAAGACTGCCTGTATACAAATTATTACTATTATGTTCTTTCAAGTTTTCATTTCCTAAAAATGTATCCCAGTTTCCGCATGTGTCATATTCCTCTGAGTTTATCTTAGTCTACATTACCTGAGGTGTTCGTTGTAATTCATATAAACTGAGTTCCCATGTTTTGCTTAATGGTTGAGTTCCGTTTGTCTGCACAGCCTGAGACATTGCTAAGAATAAAAAAGGAAAGAAAAACAATTTTAGAATCTGGAAGAAAAGTAAATCTCAAAACTGATTTTTTGGAATCATGAATCCTGAGAATCATCAAAATAGAAATGATATACTGGCTCCTCAAAAACTAAAAGAAAAGCACAAGAATCTTTTCATTTATAAGTACAAGCTATTTGAGTGCAAGAGACTATCGCTGATCTTTGAATGCCCAACAGGTGGCACAGAGAAAGAGCTAAAATTATTACTGAATGTACAGAAAACTGTCTTAATCCTAAACAATAAATATGTTTCTAAAATTCATGGTCATGAAATCAGAACTAAATCAGGAAAATTTAAGACTTTCCAATATGGTCAATTCTTGCCAGAGATAACAAAATCTACCTTATAGTACTTTAAACTCCTGGTCATTTTGCCTCTACTTTTTCACAGCTCCACTCATGAAAACTCCCCTGCTTGATATACTAAGTCACCTTATAATGTTCAGAAAGTTCTTCCTAATGCTGAACCCAAAACTGCTACCTATTCATCCTACAGCCCCTCAAGGCACACTCAATTAAAACTCGTCATTTTTCTGCATGACAGCCTTTCAAATATTTGGGTACTGTTATCATATCCCACCTGATTTTTCTTTTCTTTTGGGTAAATATTCTAGTTCCTCCTACTGTTCACTGTCTGATGTGATTTCAAGGTCTCCTCATCACCCTGATATTAGTTCTGTCTCTCCCCTCTAGTTAGGAATAAATTTAACAACGTTAAGGCCAACTTCTGTGCTTGTCTCTGAGTAGGTGAATGGGATCTACGATACATGTAAGATGGTCTTAGAAAACTAACTCCTCTCTGGCAAAGGAAAAAAAAGGGGCTCCAGACATTAAAATATTTAGTAGGTATCTATTATTAGCCAAGCAGAACTGCTCTAGGTCCTTGCTTCAGAATGCATAGTCTAAAAAGAAGGAAATGCACGTAAATAAGTAAACCACAGGGCAGCCCCGGTAGCCCAATGGTTTAGCGCCACCTTCGGCCCAGGATGTGATCCTGGGGACCGGGGATGGAGTCCCATATCAGGCTCCCCGCATGGAGCCTGCTTCTCCCTCTGCCTGTGTCTCTGCCTCTCTCTGTCTCTCATGAATAAATAAATAAAATCTTTAGAAAACAAAATAAGTAAACTAAAATTTGACAAGATAAATTCTAAGCAGCAGTATGGAAAAAACAATATGGAATTACAGAAGAGGATAAGGGAATTTGAGAAGTCAGGAAAGGCTTCAGTAGAGATGGAAGCTTTAAAAAAAACCAGAGATTTCTACACCAGGATGGGAATATAAAAGAGGGTTCCAGAAAAAGTAGAACAGCATGTATGAAGATAGGCATGAAAACCGTAATTGGGAGTTACTGGAAGTTTTAAACAAGAAAGTGACGTGATCAAAGAGTTTCACAGAAACTCAAGCAGCAGTGAAGGTAGAAGAACAAAAAAGCAGTAGACAAGTGAGGGGGCTGTTAACAAAAACCCAAATGAGTTACCTATCTGAACCAAGGCAGTTGAATATGCAGAGAGTATTACACAGATAGACCTAATGATACATTTGACACTGATATGAGAGAGGAGGGTCCAATATGACTTCAGGAAAGCCAACTATCCCTTTACGGAGATGGAGAACATAGAAGGAAGGTATGGGTTGGAATTGCTACAAATACTGAGGTCCAGTTATTTATGGGCCACTGAGGAAGAGTGGTTCAGTAGACAGAAAAATTCCACACTTGCTGGAAGACACAACCAGCATATTTAAGTAAGTCATATATTCCACACTGGCAATGAAGAACGTGACCTATATATATCCAAGAAGGTAAATTTCCCATTTCCAGCAAGTATCATTTAAATAAATCTGCTATCAAGAACTCACCCAATCATCAATTAGCTCAACTTTGCTTTGAGTAGTAAAAAAAAGCACTTCACTGAAATTTTACCTCTATTCTAGCCCCCTCTAAACATCTACTTACCCTATTTCTTCCTTTGACAAAAGCCACGTTCCACATGAAGTTGTTCCCTTGCCCAAGCAAAAATTTGAAATAAATATGATCAAATTTTTCAAATGAGCCAGTTGTGGGACTTAAAAAAAAAAAAACAAAACAATTTCAAGGCTGACCACTGAGTCTATCTTTTGCTTATCAGAACAAGTGGACTCCAAAACAAGCAAAAATTCCTTGAGGCTTTTGTGCTTCCTGGTAAATACATGTGCCATTACTTCTACCATAAATCCTACTACAACATAATGAATCTCTTAGAGAACTAAAATTACTCAAGGAATTTCTAAGAATTCCAAATCCTAATCCCATGTCTCAAAATCTGTAGTGGTTAACCTGAGGCCCACTACAAATCCTTTCTTCTCTCTCCAGCAAGCTTCCCCAGAAAATTCATGGGAACCGTCAAATAAAAAAAGCCTTCTGCTGAGGGCTCATTTCTAGAGATACCAGTTCTCCTGCACATAACCAAATTATATCTTTTTTTTAACCAAATTATATCTGATTTAGAGATCTGTATTCCCGTGGCAATAAAATTCAGAAAGTAATTCACAAGTTAGTTGCAGTTTTTCCTAGTATTTGGGAAAGCTAGGGTCTCCATGGCCTTGAAAAGTTTTCCAATCTCTCTGTTTATATCTGTATTACAATCATATATTCTCTGGTGTCTGGATTCTTAATTGCTACCATATGGATGCTATCTTACCAAATAATGCAGCAGGTAATCCTGAGACCAAAAAAAAGATATGATCTTGATGATCATCAAACCACTATCTCAATTTTTAAGAACGTATCACCAAGGTAGATCTCTCCTGTGACCTGGCCAAACAGAGTCAATGGGGATCTAAGAATTAAAAATTCCTTTTTTCTTTCTTTTTTTTTGCTTCAAGACATAATTCACACAGAGAAGGCATATACATAATACATGACCTACAGGCCATAATCAATCTGTCTGAACGGAAGCTCAAATTTCTACTCTTGGCTGTTACTGAACAGATAAGCTTTCGAGAATTAGTTCCTCTTGCTTTAGGTCAATATACTGTGTCATTTAATCTAAATTCTACTTTCACCAAAATCATATACAATCTTTCTTGTACTCTCATTTGGTGAAAAGCTGCATTTCCATCTGTAGCTCCTCCCTAACCAAGCCAAGAATGTAAAATAAAATACATTTAGCTTCTGTTTTTCAGATGAGAATGAACTGTGATTTTAATAATAGTATTTATACGTGAATTATCTATGTATAAATACTACTAATATATGGCCAGAGGAAACAAGAATGGGTTCACCTGGAATAATTATAACCTGAAAGGACAGAAAGTGATGTAGCCAGTGAAGATGAGAAATGAGGTCAGACAAAGTAATCTTAAAGATGCTTTCCAGCAACAGGAATGTGCTTCCTAGAGGACTACTGCCTGATGATCCTTGCAGTACAACAGTAAAAGATCAACCTAGGTCTACCTGGCCCAATCCACAATTGTAACACCTCAATTATACTTCTGAATAAGAGACACCAAACAAAACAGAAATGTTTCCTGCACAAACCAGGCTCTCACTTTTGTGGCAAGAATGTACAAACGAGAAGTTAGCATTAGTTTGGACAAGATAACTTGAGAGAAAACAGAAAATAAATCTGATAAAAGACTTAGTTACAGGCAGATTTTGAAAGCTCACAGCTTCAGTATCCAAAGAAGAAATAGCAATACAATATGCAGAATGTGCTTTTAGAGACTGCAAATATCTGACACTTTCATGCTGACTTTCTACATCTTCACATGCTATGGCACATCACTTTTTGCAGGGGTTCAATGTAGTCTCAAAAGCTTTTTAAAACACAGCGCCCCCCCCCCCCAGAAGTGACTACCCACAAAGGGAATATGCAAAAAAGATGAAATATTCCAAAGCATTCTACATTGAAAGATTTAATAAGTTTATCTTTTTTTTTTCCCCTGAAGATTTACTTGAGAGAGAACGAGCGAGCGAGCATGTGTGGGATGGGGGTAGAGAGGATCAGAGGGGGAGGGAAAGACAAAGAGATCCTGCGAGGAGCACAGAGGCCCCGGGCAGTCTGAGGACGGAAGATCAAGACCTGAATAGGAACCAAGAACCAGATGCCTAACCAACTGGGCCACCCAGGAGCCCCAGGTTTATTTTTTTTTTTAAACAAGAAAAAGGTTAGACTTCTAGTTTCTAGTTCCACATGTTAGTGACCACTTTGGCCTAACAAGTTTAAAAACTGTAGAGGCTAAAAAAAAATCAACAACTCTTCTTGGGTCTATAAGCAAGGGGAGAACACAAGACAAACCACTGCCCTTAAGACTGGAAAGACAGAACACAGGGAATCTCAGCTTACCAGAGCACCTCAGGAGTGGAAACTCCAACAGGAACTAGTGTCAAGTGACATAAATCTGAACTACAGTCAAAAAATTGCTGGGCGCCTGGGTGGCTCAGTTGGTTGAATGCCCAGCTCTTGATTTCAGTTCAGGTCATGATCTCAGGGTTGTTGAGATCAACTCCCGTGTTGGGCTCCATTCACTGGGTATGCAGCCTGCTTGGGTTTCTATCTCTCTGCCCCTCCCCATAAATAAATAAATCTTTAAAAATTTGCTGGAGGCTAAGTTTGATAGTTTTGGGTTTTTTTTTTTTTAAGATTTTATTTATTTATTCATGACAGAGAGAGAGAGAGAGAGAGAGAGAGAGAGAGGCAGAGACACAGGCAGAGGGAGAAGCAGGCTCCATGCAGGGAGCCTGATGTGGGACTTGATCCTGGGACTCCAGGATCACACCCTGGGCAGAAGGCAGGCGCTAAACCGCTGAGCCACCGGGGCTTCCCCTAAGTTTGATAGTTAAAAACTCCAAGAGAATTCAGTCATAGAAGTACTCCTAAAATATTATGAAATTGACTTCCTTAAGCCTGACCAGATTCCCAGAGGAAAGAACAGGAAAAACCCCCCCTTATGCTTGCCAGAGCCCTGCTCTTAGGAAAAACTAGTTAATCAAAACCTAACATACTGGGATATTATCAGAACCTAACTGACTTAGGAAGGTCAATCAATACCCAACTCCAGTCCATTCTAGCAATCCAGTCCACCTGAGGAGGAGGAAAAAAACTTAAGTACCACTAGTGAAGTTCACAGTATAGAGTATTAGTCTCACTAAAAGACTGAGATCTAGTTACAAAACTATAGAGCCTTCTTCTCCCCCTACACCTCACCACCACACAATTAAAGGCCTATTTACAGCAATTCCTTGTACCTAGTACATCATGCATGTCTGGCCATCTAGGTTTTTTTTTTTTACATTTAATTACTCCATTAAATGTCTAAGTTAGAAAAAACTTAAGTACCACTAGTGAAAACTTAGTACCACTAGTGAAGTTCACAGTATAGAGTATTAGTCTCACTAAAAGACTGAGATCTAGTTACAAAACTATAGAGCCTTCTTCTCCCCCTACACCTCACCACCACACAATTAAAGGCCTATTTACAGCAATTCCTTGTACCTAGTACATCATGCATGTCTGGCCATCTAGGTTTTTTTTTTTTTTTACATTTAATTACTCCATTAAATGTCTAAGTTAGAAATGGATGGAAATATTCTTAACTTGATGAATATATTTCAGAAAAAATAGGTATACTAAAGGCAAAAAAAAAAAAAAAAAGCCAACACAATTTGAAGAGACAAATCAGGCATCAGAACTAGACATGACAAAAAAAAAGAACTAGACATGACAAAATAGTCCTAGAATTTTCAGACCAAGAATTTAAAACAACTATGAATAATATGCAAAGGGCTCTAATGAGTACAGAAGACAGCATATAAAAACACATGGGCAATATAAGCAGAGAGATGGAAATCCTAAGGAAAAAAAAGTAGTAAGAAATGCTAGAGATCAAAAACATTGTACAAACGTGAAAAATGCCTTTGATGGGCTTATTAGTAGCCTGGATATCGCTCAGGCGAGAACTCTTGAGCTAAAGGATGACAGATCAATAGAAACCTCAAAAAATGAAAAGGAAAAAGAACAAAGACTGAAAAAAAAAATACATTAGAATATCCATGGACTGTGGGTTAACCTCAAAAGATGTAGCATACATGTAATAGGAATATCAAGAGGAGAAAAAACAAAAGGAACAGAATAATTGAAAAAAATAATGACTGAGAATTTCCCAAAATTAATGTCAGATATCACAGCATAGATGCAGGAAGCTTAGAGAACACCAAGTGGAATAAATGCCAAAAACACTACACCATGGCATGTCATTTTCATACTAGAAATATTCAAAGATGACACAAAAGCCTGAAAAAAGCCAGAAAAAAGGATTACACTTGCTCCCTCCTCAAAAAAAAGATAAGTATAAAGTATGCCCTGCATTTTAAATTTAACTTACATGGCATTACAGTTGCTCGTATGTCTAATCCTCTGACTTAATATATCTTAGTATTTTCTCCTACACCTAGAAAAGAGCCTGCTTTTCAATAAGTTAAATGAATGAGTGAAGAAAGACATTTAGAAAGTAAAAATTGAACCTTCGATGATACCTAACAGTACAGAATTACTGCCTACTGAAGTTGATCTTAAATAATTTAACCAGGCATCTTTAAATTGGGGTATGCATGTGTACTCCTGACCTACACAAAAGCTTTCCAGGGAGCTATCCAGAGCTACGTAGTTTTCAAATAATTTAATTTACAGGTTATCAATTTTCCTGAAGTATTTCTACACAAATCAACTTGCCTATATACCTGGGTGGGTCCCTCTCCTTTCCCTAATCCTTTCGTAAGATTAGGAATCATTCATTCACTCATTCAAATACTGATTTATCTACAGCACCTCATGTACTGTACAGGTCTACAAACACCAACAGTAAACAAGTATGTATACAAGTTAATAATTCTTAAGTATTATATAAAAGATACAAAAAAAACGGCACTGAGTTACATCATCAATAGGAGAAAAGGAGCTATTTAAGATAAGCAAATCAAGGGGTGCCTGGGTTAGGGTTAGGGTTATGGTTCAGTCAGTTAAGCGTCTGCTTTCAGGTCAGGTCAGAATCCCAGGATCACTGGGGCGAAGCCCAGGCATCTCATCGCACTCCCTGCTCAGGCTCAGAGGGAGCCTGCTTCTCCCTCCGCCTGTGCACACACTCTCTCCCTGCCAAATAAATTTTTAAAATAATTTAAAAACTAAAAAGAAAGGAGAATCAAAAACAGAGTTTCAAAAAAATAGACGTATTGGGAAAAAAGAAAGGTCAATGTGGCTGGTAAAGAGAAATATATACGGAGGTTTACAAAGCTAAAGAGAGGTGATCTCAGGAATCAAATGAGATTAAGAACATATACGATGTATAATGAGTGAAATCTCCCTCAGAAATATTAATAATCTTCAATTTTTAAGTATTAAAACCGTAAGAATTGAAAAAATAAAGCATTAGAAATCAGAATATAAACCTAAAGAAAAAGGGGAAAAATGATCATAAAACCATAAATCAAATAGAAACAGCTAAAAAAAACAAAAAATAGATTTGTTCAAGAAAACAAAATTTGTTATTTGACAAAGCTAATACTGTAACTTTCCCATAAAGCCAAAAAATTACATAGATATAAAATATATTTTTAAGTTTGCTCATCAGAGACTGCTATAGTCTACTTTATATCAATAAATAAATTTAATTACTCCATTAAATGTCTAAGTTAGAAATGGATGGAAATATTCTTAACTTGATGAATATATTCCAGAATCCCCAAAGTTAAAACTCTTGAAGACTCCTATTTAAACAGTCAGAAAAAAAAGCAAGACTGCCCTTCTGCTATAAGTCCTCAATAATGTTACCCAAAAAGGGGGGGCGGGGGGAGTGGGCACTGGCCAAGGAAGTGACAAACGTATCAGTTAGATAATACAAATACCTCACAAATCCACGTGGAATCAAATAAAAAGTTATAACTTCAAAAAAGGCAGCAACATGGTAGCATGAACAGAGAAAAACATGCCAAAAAAGCCACAGATTTCTATAAGCCAGGAATAAACATTTATAAATGCATTTTTTAATGATCCCATTTAGAACTATTCACAATAGCAACAAACGCTATAAAATATGTAAGAGTAAATTTCACAAAGTATTGACAACACAAAACTCTACAACTTAACTGAAAGACATTAAAGAGATCATGGATTGGATAAACGTATATATAACAATCCAGTGTAATGCAATCCCAATCAAAATATCGATATACAAAGTGATTCTAAGGTTTACCTGAATTATTATGCAAAAGAACGCCCAGGATATTTTGAAAAAGAAGAATAATCAGGGAGACATACCTTACATCAAATATTAAAGCTTCATGAAAAGTAACACTATGGTCTAAAGAAAAGATGAGAACATTAATGCAACAAAATGAAGGGTTCAAAAACAGACATGAGGAATGCCCAGGTGGCTCAGTGGTTGAGCGTCTGCCTTTCGTTCAGGATGTGGTCCTGGGCTCTGGAGTCCAGGACTGAGTCCCACATAGGGCTCCTGCAGAGAGCCTGCCTTCTTCTCCCTCTGCCTGTGTCTGTGTCTCTCTCATGAATAAATCTTAAAAAAATAAAACATGTGAATTTATATAACTTAAGATATTTTAAATCAGAAGGATTTTTTTTTTCATTTATTTATTCATGAGAGACACAGAGATAGAGGCAGAGACATAGGAGGAGGGAGAAGCAGGCTCCTTCAGTGGAGCCTGAATGAGACTCCATCCCAGGATCCCAGGATCAGGACCTGAGCTGAAGGCAGATGCTCAACCACTAAGTCAGCCAGGCATCCCTAAATCAGAAGGATTTAAACAAATACTTAAATTCAAAATAATTAAATCAGATGTACCTAAGCAAATAAATTAAAAATTCCAGAAGGATTGAGGCACCTGGGCAGCTCAATCAGTTAAGTGATTCTTTGATTTCAGCTCAAGTCAGGAACTCAGGATCAAGAGATGGGGAGCCCTGTCTGGGGCTCCCTGTTCAGTGGAGAGTCTACTTGAGATTCTCTCATTCTCCTCCCTCCCCACTGTTCTCTAAAATAAATAAAATCTTTTAAAAAATAACAATGATTAAGCATTAAAAAAAAACTATATGAGATATATTTTAAAAGAAGGTACAGTGCTGCATACTACTATGATTAGGAAGGCAGACTAATAAACAAGATGCAATACTGGAATACTTTAAAAGCAGTTCACATTTCAACTATTAAGTTTTTTTAAACTTCTATACAAAAATAAGGAAAGATAGCATAAGCAAACAAAAGATAAGCTATAGACAAGGAGAAAATATATGCAACATGTATAATCAACAAAGGCATATGTCCATAATGTACCCTGAATCTTCCCTCAAGATAATTTAAAAGACAGTTCAATATAGGCAAAATGACTACTTCACTAATAATCACTAAATTGCAAATCAAAACACTATCTACATAAGCTGTATTTTTTGTTTGTGATACTGACTGAAATTAAGATGACTAATAATGGGGCAGCCCCGGTGGCTCAGCGGTTTAAGCGCTGCCTTCAGCTGAGGGCCTGATCCTGGAGATCCAGGATCGTCCCATGTCGGGCTCACTGCATGGAGCCTGCTTCTCCCTCTGCCTGTGTCTCTGCCCCTCTCTCTCTCTCTCTCTCTCTCTTTCTCTCTCTCTCTCTCTCTCTGTCTCGACACAGTCTCTTGTGAGTAAATAAATAAAATCTTAAAAAAAAATGACTAATAATATCTGGTGTCCGAATATGCAGAAACAGGAATTCTCAAATCACTCAAGTGTATAGTGGCATGGTTTTGGGGACAGATCAATTTAGCATTTAGAGCATAATTACAGCATTTGGCCTTAGGAATGTAACCCTTGAAATGAAAACTGGATAAATTAAGCTATATATGACTATTACAGAAATCTCTATGGAAACACACATCTCATTTTTAAAATTATCTTTGATCAACATACAGTCAAGAACTTACTGGTTGATGTCATGATTTTATCCACATTCTTTAGAAGTATTAATAGACATATTAGCTCAGAACTTCAATACATTATTTTAACATACCTAGGTACCTTAAATCCTAACATAATCTCATTTATTTTTAAAAATTCAATAAAATAACAGTTGTGAATAAAAAAAATAGCACTGACAAACAGATGCCAGTGAAAGCATACCAAAACAACTGTCTCTGCTCTTTGGCCAAATCAAAAAATAACACTGTACTGTACCTCCCAAAACTGTCAGAAGTTTTAACATTGTAATGGCTCTCTTAGGAAACCTATCCAATTAAAATTCTCCTACAGGTATGCAATAAACATATATATATACAAGAATAGTGATCACAGCATTGTTTGTGATGACAAAAAATCATAAAGTCTATATACGTCTGTCTGTCAACAGGAATATGGCTAATTAGGATATAGCCAGAGCACACAAACTATGTAGCTATACATGCTGACATGGAATTCAACATAGGTACACAACATACATCATACATTAATTTTTAAAGTTGCAAAAAAATAAAATTAAAAATAAATTTTAAATAATTTGTAGAGCAAAATATATAGAACACTATCCTGTTTTAGCAAGATGAAAAAAAAAATTCCAAACACTTAAATGTATGTTTGTGATCTTGAGTTCTGTTCACTATGTTTCAGCCACATTTGCCATCTTTCTCTTTATCTATCTTGCCAAGCTCTTTCTCATTTTAGAATCTTTTTACTAGCGCATCCCTTCCATCTGGAACAGAACACTTTCATCCCCCTCCTTTATCAAGATTTTGTCATAGCTAGCTCACTCATGCATTCTAACAAAACTCTAACTTTGCTATTTTCTCACGTCTCCTCTTTTCCTTTTTCACCACAGCACTTTTATAGTCTCTAAGCTCCTTGAATGCAGAGTTATTTGTCTTATTCACAATATCCCCAGTACCCTGCACTGTGCCTGGCATATAGTAATTAATCAATAAATATTTGCTGTAGAAATCAGCAATGGGGATGACTCGATAAAGGAGCTCAAATTAGGCAACCTTAATATTTCATATTTTCGGGGCAGTCCCGGTGGCTCAGCGGTTTAGCGCCGCCTGCAGCCCAGGGCCTGATACTGGAGACCCTGGATCGAGTCCCACGTCAGGCTCTCTGCATGGAGCCTGCTTCTCCCTCTGCCTGTGTCTCTGCCTCTCTCTCTCTCTGTGTGTGTGTCTCTGTGAATAAATAAATCTTTAAATATATATATATATATTCCATATTTTCATGATCAAACACACATACTTCAAGTTAACATGGGGAAAAAGACGAAAGGAAAATTTATCAGTTGGTCTATTTTCTATGTGTAGAGAAAATATTTTTATGTATCTGCATAGTTAGGGCTATTTGAGCATACAAATCTGTTTTACAAAATAGATGTCCTGAAAAATTAAAGACAATTGAATAGATAAAAAAGAGATTTACCTCTTTAGAAGTATGTGTTTATATTTCAGGGGGTGTGAGACCCTGGAGACATTCATGGGTTGCAAATTCTGCCACCTGTCTGATCTCCCCACCCTCTCCACACTCATTTACTTTCCAAAGATTAAAAACCTAGGATCCTTCCCTTCTGTAACCAAGGAGAATTTGTTCATAATAAGGAGCAAAGGTCCCCCTCACTCTTTCAGGAGGTGGGCAACAGCTATACAAGCTCCCAGATTCATGTTTTTTAAGGTTCCTTACCTACCAAATGAACATCCAGGTCTCACTGCATCACTCTGAGAGGGAAGAAGTGGGACAATAGGATCACTGCTGTAATAATTAATCCATCCCTGCCCCAGAAATTTTGTGTCTACTTTCAGGAAAATATGAATACAGATATTAAAAATTTATCATTCTATTATAATCTGGCTAACATTTGCATGTTAATTCAAGTGTTAAGAAGAATAACGGGGATGCCCGAGTGGCTCAAGCGGTTAAGCGTCTGACTTTGGCTCAGGTCGTGATCCTGGAGTCTGAGGATCGAGTCCCACACGTCAGGCTTCCTGCATGGAGCCTGCTTCTCCCTTTGTCTATGTCTCTGCCTCTCTCTCTCTCTCTCTCTGTGTCTCTCATGAATAAATAAAGTCTTCAAAAAAATTTTTTTTAAACAAATGTAAAAATTATTTTTTCAGGACAAAAATACATTAAGTCCCCCAACTTAGAAACTAAAATTTCCATTCTAAGTTTTTCCATTAAAAACATACTATACAGGAACCCGGGTGACTCACTCACTTAAGCATTGGACTCTTGATTTTTGGCTCAAGTCATGATCATTGTGATCCGAGATCAGTGCGAAGTCTACTCCTCTCCCTCTGCCCCTCTCCCCACTTGCGTGTTCTAAAATAAATAATATCTTAAAAAAAAAAAAAAACTATACTTAAGGGTTCCTGGGTGGCACAGTCAAGTGTTGTACTTTTGATTTCAGCTCAGGTCATGTCAGGTGGCTGGGTGTGGAGCCTGTTTAGGATTCTCTTTCCTTTGGCCTCTCCCTCCAACACCAACTCAAGCACATTCTCTCCGTCTCTAATAATCTTTTTTTTTAAAAAAACATACTATGAAAAAAAAAAAAAAACCCATACTATGCTTAAGTAATAAATTTAATGAAGTATATGAGCTACTATAAAATTTATATTTGCATGTTAGGTTGAATTACATTATGGATTAGTCTAAAAACCTACCACTAATCATAACATCATTTCTACATATTCTTTTAATAGTACCTGGCAAACAGAGGTTCCCTAAAATACCATTTTTTTAAATTCCATCTCTAATCTACAATTCTTAAATTGGTTAAAGGCATTATTTAAAACTCATGCTCATGGGGCGCGTGCGTGGCTCAGTCAGTTAAGCATCTACCTTCAGCTCAGGTCACAATTCCAGGGTCTTGGGATCGAGCTCCGCATCAGGCTCCCAGCTCAGGGGGGAGTTGGTCTACTTCCCTCTCTGCTGCTCCCTGACTGTGCTTGTGCTCTCTCATTCTATCTTAAAAAGGGGGTGGGGGTGGGGTGGTGTCCCTGGGTGGCTCAGTGGTTTGGCGCCTGCCTTTGGCCCAGGGCACGAAACTGGAGTCCCGGGATAGAGTCCCAGGTCGGGCTTCAGGCATGGAGCCTGCTTCTCCCTCCTTCTGTGTCTCTGCCTCTCTCTCTCTCTATCATAAATAATAAATAAATAAATAAATAAATCTTAAAAAAAAAAATCATGGTCAAGTCTATTAGAGGTTAAATGTGGCAAGGAAGGTTTTGTGTGAAAAATTGAAAACAATACTAATACATGTTCCCATTCGACTCTGTGAGACCCTCAAGACCCTCAACTCCCCCTGAATGGGCCATACGTTTGCTCCCAAGACCATTCTCTAGCTGCCTGAGTAGGAAAAACAGATAGGCTAAACCATAAATTCCTCGAGAACAAGGATACAGAACTTTGTATTTTAGGTATATCTTTATTTCATGTTACAACAAATGAGACACCTAGAAAGTATGGCAAATGATTTTTGGAACTGAATCAGTCAGTTTGCATACACATCCTAGTACTGGCAGCTACTGGTTATGGACCTATATCCAAGTTTCTCAAGGTCTTTTTTTTTTTTTTTTTTTAATATACAAAGTGACAGAAATGTTCAGTGTCATTGGCAAAGTTAAGTGATATGTTCATATAAAGTGCCTGGCATATTTCACAAATGATGATCACTGGAGAGGGCCTAATTTCCCTGATATATTTCAATAAATAAGCATTCTTATTTCTCAGCATCTCTCTACCCAACATGTAAAAGATTAGGGAGAAAAATTACTTACCCACTCCCTAACTTACTAAAAATTTTACATTAACCCACATTTGAAAAAATTATTTTAGAAAGAAACAAAAATGTTTGGTTATGTGCCTCATGTGATTAAAAAAAAAAAAAAAGAAATCAATCAGGAGGCCAAGTAATCCAAGACTACTCTGTAAGGCCTTTTCAGTAACAAAAAACTGCAAGAAATTTGTCAGCTATCTACCGCTAGTAAATTGCATGTGGCTGAATGCTAAGTGTAGTTCCTAGAAGCTTAAAAGAGTAAGAGAAATACTGAAAAGAGACATTTCTGGCCCAGACTTCATTAGAAACTTGTGCAATCCTCATAAAAGGGACACAAAATAACATAAAGAAGTGCATCTTGATCCACAGCTTTGTAGAACAAGCAGACATTCAAATGGATGTCTCCTGGATTATCCCCTCCCCCTCCTCGAACGCAATCTTTGAAGGGATTAAGATAATATACACCAGGTATACTGGTATCTGATCATTAAGGATATAGGATGAAAGTGTTAAGAACCTACATGGCCAGAGTACCCATACACCATCATCTCAAGTGAGTCCCTAGCACATGCTGGGTCACAGTGAACTCATAACTTAATTCTCAGTAAGAGCCTCATGTGTACATTTCCTATAGTATGGCTGAAACAAGAATTCATATTAAGTAGCAGATGTGCAGACAAAAAGGCTGACACTGTGTTGTAAAATTTTAGAAGTCTAAACTGTACTCTTACCAAAGTATAGCTATAACAAAACAACCACAAGGGAGCTTCCAGACTGGATAAAACATTTTTTCCAAGAAAGGGGGCTTTAAATATAAATTATTTTAAGATAAAACCTCAGAGTTCTATGCCAAAAAATGTTTACCAGTTGCTCTAATTATAAAAATTGCCTGGTCTATTCAGAGTATTTTAAATAGAACTAAAGACTAATTATGAGTAAGCTATAAATATGCCTCCTCCCCCGAAGAAGAAAGAGTTTAGGTAAATAGGGTTGTTTAGAAATCTCCATTTACACTTTGAAAAATGACTACTGTATTAGTTTCCTACAACTCTGTAACAAATTACCACACTCTCTTAGTTTTGAAGGTCAGAAATTGGAAATCAGTATCACTGAGCCAAAATTAAGGTGCAGGCAGGGCTGTGCTTCTTCCAGAGGTTTTATTGGAAATTGCTGTTTCTTGCAGCTGGCATTCTTTAGCTTGTGGCCACATTGCCACCTCTTCTGTGTATGTAATCTCCCTCTGCTTAGCTCTTATAAAGACACATGATGACATTTAGAACTCAACCAGATAATCCAGGATAATCTCTTCATATCAAGACCTTTAATTTAATGACATTTGCAAAGACTTCCTCACACAGACACATACCTTAGCCCTGAACAAAGTAACATTACAGATTCCAAGGATCAGAATATGGACATTTTGGAGGGGGCCTATTTTTCAGCCTACCATACCAAAAGTGTGCTTAACTTTATAACCAACTCCTAGAAGCCAACACCTATGTTTTTATCCTGTACATTTGTTTCCTTAATTTGTTTTCCAAACTGTGAAATATATATCAGAAAATACAATCACTAGATTATCCCATCTTCCCATGAAGAGTTTTCTTCATTGTTTGAGATTTGCTTCCCTAAGCACTATGAAACAAAACCAAGAAACTTTATTTTTAAGGACGAAATTTATCTTTTTCTTCCATGGTTATAGTCCCTTCTGAACATAAAGTAAATACAGGTCACATCAAATTAATTCTCTCAATCTTCAGCATTTTCCTTTTCCTCTTACATTATACAATATGTGAATGAGCAAACTATTTGTTCCTTAACTGAAACACTGTTTGCTTACAGGATACAGGTGTTCCATTTTAGAAATTTATTCAAGACTAGGCAAACCAGGGAGCAATAATAAATCTGACTAAGCAATCCAACTGCCATCATAGCATTGCCTGAAGTAAGTATCACCTCATAAAAACCACTTGCAGTCGTTTAATCTAAAACTACAGCTATAAGACAGACATTAATTTTTTGTAAGCTTCTATATACACAAAGAAAGTACTCTTTATTGAAAAAGATGCCATTGTAGTAAACATCTGGAATGCTCATCTAAATTACTTTGGTAATCTAATAACATCTTTATTTAAAAAGGTAATATAGGGACGCCTGGGTGGCTTAGCGGTTGAGCATCTATCTGCCTTTGGCTCAGGGTGTAATCCTGGAGTCCCAGGATTGAGTCCCACATCAGGCTCCCTGCATGGAGCCTGCTTCTCCTTCTGCCTGTGTCTCTCTCATGAATGAATAAATAAAATCCTTTTTAAATAAATAAATAAGGTAATATAATCAATTCCTAACTGTATTATATTTGTCACATACTGTGGAACACAGAGTAGGAACCTTTCAAGGGTGAACCAAATAATCTTCATTATCCAGTCTTAAATTTGAGTATTAGTAACAATGTTTTCTAGTCTTATGTAAGGGAGTTGTTACAGGGAAGATAATTGCTTTAAGATTTTTTAAAGTACCAATTAAAATGCAAATATAGATAATTTAGTGTGATCTGTGCCCTCCCACCATACTTAGTACCCATCACTATCTCACTTCTAACGCTACTCCTTCATTTTCCCCAACCCTCCAACAGTTTAATAACCCAATTCAGTCTTTCCCCAAGGTTTCAGAATAAACCTACCAAGGTCTAATATTAGTCAACACCAGTTGTATCAGCAGCAGCTTTGTTTTCTTCCTTTCCTTTTGTCCCTCTGCCTATCCATATTAGAAGCTAACACCCATAAAGAACAACAGCTGAGTTCAAAGTTTAGGAAACATTTACTGAGAACTACCATATGATAGGAAATGAGACCCTCAAGGGCTTACTGGCTAGTGAGTACTCAACATATTTTCAATACGATTTGGTAAACGCTACAAGTGTACAAAACAAAACAAAACCAGGGCAGCCTTTAGCCCAGGGCCTTCAGTTTAGCGCTACCTTCAGCCCAGGACCTGCCTGATTCTGAAGGCCGGGGATAGAGGCCCACGTCGGGCTTCCCTTCATGGAGCTTGCTTCTCCCTCTACCTGTGTCTCTGCCTCTCTCTCTATCTCATGAATAAATAAAATCTTAAAAACAAAAACAAACAAACAAACAAACAAACAAACAAAAAAACAGTCAAATGGAAAAGCAAAAGACGTTTCCAGAGAAAGTGACTCCTTGAAAAAGAAAAGACTCTAAGGTTAAGTGGAAGTTAACCAACTGAGGAAAGGAAAGCAGTCCAGAAGGATCATTGTAATTAGCAAAGAAACAATTCAGCAGGTATGTTGGGGAACTCTAACTAGTTCAATATCAAATGAGTTAGAGAGAGAGGTATGGAGTAGAACAGAGTAAGGCTGAAGAATTAAACTATGGACCAGATCAGGGAGGCCTAAAACCCATGCAAAGGTCTCAGGAAAAATCTACCATTGAATGACAAGGTGAGATTTGTTTCTGAAACAAACAGATCAACTCTAATACAGTGGAGAATGGACTTGCAGGAGGCAAGAATACTAATTAAAGGGCTTATGCAATGGGCACCTGGGTGGCTCAATCAGTTAAGTGTCTGCCTTTGGCTCAGGTCATGAGCGAGGGTGCTGGGATGGAGTACACGTTGGGCTCCCTGCTCAGTAGGAAGCCTACTTCTCATTCTTCTCCCCCTCCCCACTGTTTGTGCACATGCTCGCACTCTCTCTCATTCTCTGTCAAATAAATAAGTAAAATCTTAGAAAAGGGGGTGAGGCTTGTGCAATAATCCAAATAAGAAATGAATACAATGAATCTGTTAGTAGTAAGGATGAATTAGGGGCAGCAAAGCTGCAAAATACTTAGGAAGCAAAATACATGCGGTGTATGAAATGAGAAAGAAGAAAGCCATGAACTCCCAAGCTTGTGGCTGTTAAGATGTTGATGCTAAAAAAAAAAAGTGAGATATCTAAACAGGAAATGGTATTTCTGTCACTTCCATTCAACATATTATATTGGAAGTCTAGCCAAATCAATTAAGCATGAAAAAGAAATAAAAGGCATCCCACTAGAAAAAGTATCTGTATGTATATACATATATATATGATATGATATGATTTTATATATAGTGAACCCTAAAGACCACAAAAAAAGTTAAAAGCAAAACTGACTAAATGAATTCAGCAAAATTGCTGGGGGGAAAACTCAACATACAAAAATCAGTTGCATTTCTGTACACTAACAATGAACAGTGTAAAAAGGAAATCAAAACAATTCCATTTGCAAACGCATCAAAAAGTATAATATTAGGAATAAATTTAACCAAGGCAAAAATCTGTACACTGAAAATTATAGAACACTTCTGAAAGAAATTGAAGACACAAGTAAATGGAAAGATATCGCATCCTATGTTCATGGATCAGAAGACTTAACATTGTTAAGATGACAATACTACCCAAAGCAGAAACCATGCAATTCCTATCAAAATCCTGATTTTTTTTCAGAAATTGAAAAACACATCCTCACATTCATACAGAATCTCAAACAGGGGCATCTGGGTGGCTCAAACAATTAAGCATGATCTCTGGGTCACGGGATCTAGCCAGAGTTGGGCTCCCTGCCCAGTAGGAAGTCGGATTCTCTCTCTCCTTCTTCCCCTCCCCCCTGCTCATTCATTCATTCTCTCTCTCTTCCCCTCTCAAAGTCTTAAAAAAAAAAAATAAAAGATTTTTAAAAAATTTTTAAAAAGAATCTCAAGGAACCCCAAACCACCAAAATAACCCTGAAAGAGGACAAGCTGGATGACTCAATACTTCCTGATTTCAAAACTTACTACAAAGCTATCGTAATCAAACTCACTGGCTACTGGCACAAAGACAGAATATGGATGGATCAAAGGAGTAGAATACAAAGCCCAGAAGTAACCCCTCACATATGTGTTATTTTGACACAAATGCCAAGACCATTCAATAGAGGAAGGTCAATTTCAACAAAAAGTACTGGGATAACTGGATATCCTCAAATGCAAAAGAACAAGGTTAGACCATAACCTTCTATCATTTAAAAAATTAACTCAGGATCCCTGAGTGGTTCAGGGGTTTAGCACCTGCCTTTGGCCCAGGGCGTGATCCTGGAGTCCGGGGATATAGGTCTCCATCGGGCCCCCTGCATGGAGCCTGCTTCTCCCCTGCCTCTGCCTCTGCCACCCCCCTCATGAATAAATAAACTCTTTAAAAAAATTAACTCAAGGGCAGCCCCGGTGGTGCAGCGGTTTAGCGCCGCCTGCAGCCCCGCCTGCAGCCCGGGGTGTGATCCTGGAAACCCGGAATCGAGTCCCACATCGGGCTCCCCGCATGGAGCCTGCTTCTCTCTGCCTGTGTCTCTGCCTCTCTTTTGCTCTCTCTGAATAAATAAATAAATCTTAAAAAAAAATTAACTCAAAACAGATCAAAGATCTAAATGTTAAGAACTAAATCTATAAAACTTTTAAAAGAAAACTCTTCAGGACACTGAATTTAACAATTTTTTGGATAGGACACAGAGAGCACAGGCAATAAAAGAAAAAGACTGATGAATTGGATTTTATTAAAATTAAAATGTTTAGGGGCACCTGGCTGGCTCAGTCAGTACAGCATGCAACTCTTGATCTCAGGTCATGAGCTCAAGCCTCATGTTGGGTATAGAGCTCATTAAAAAAAAAAAAAAAAAAATCAAAACCTTTAATACATCAAAGGACACTACCAAGAGAGTGAATGAAAAAGGCAACCCACAAAATGGGACAAAATATTTGCAAATCATGTATAATAACAGAGTAATATCTGGAATAGATGAAGAATTACTAGAACAAAAAAAAAAAAAACAACTCAATTTAAAAAAGAGGAAAAGACTTGAATAGACACATTTCTCCAGAGAAGATATACAGTTGGTCAACAAGCTTATGAAAAAATGTTCATTACTAATCATTAGAAAGATGCAAATAAAAACCACAAGGTATCACACTTCATACCCATTATGATGGCTTATATGACTATTATCAAAAAAATAAAAACCACAAGTACTGGTGAAGATGTGGCAAACTCAAACCCTTGTGCAAATGATAGTTTTGGGGTTTTGTTTTGTTTTGTTTTGATACAGCTGTTTTTGAAAAAGCGTAGCAAGTCCCTCAAAAAATGATACATAAAATTACCATATGATCCAGCAATTCCGATTCAGGAATGAATTGAAAGCAGGGCCTGAAACAGATCTGTATACCCATGTTCTTAACAATTATTCACAATAGCCAAAAGGTGTAAACAATCCAAATGCCCATCAATTGGTAAACAGATAAACAAAATGTATACATATAATGAAATACTATTCTGCCTCAAAACAGAATGGAATTCCGATGCACCCTACACATACATGAACCTTTAAAACACTATACTCAATTTAAAAAAAAAAAAAAGCCAAACACAAAGGGACAAAGATTGCATGATTCCACTTAGATGAAATACCAGAATAGTCCAATTCATAAAAGGTAGAATAATGGTTACCAGAAGGGGAGAAAGTAATGAAGAGCTCCTATTACTGAATACAGATGAAAATTCTGGGTGAACTTTCTGGAATGAAAGTTCTAGAGATGGACAGTGATGATGGTTACACAACAATTGTGAATGTACTTATTGCCACGGAATTCTATAATCAAAAATGACAAATTTTATATGATACATATTATATCACATTCATATTTCAAAAAAGTTTGAAAAAAAAAAACTTTTTAAAGATTTTATTTATTTATTCATGAGAGACACAGAGGGAGAAGCAGGCTCCTTGCAGGGAGCCTGATGTAGGGACTCAATCCTGGGACTCCAGGATCACAGCCTAGGCCAAAGGCAGACGCTTAATTGCTGAGCCACCCAGGCGTCTCTGAAAAAAATTTTAAAGCAGGAAATGGTATGCATTTCCTAGGAAGAGATGAAAAGTTGAATTCAGTTTTAGATTTATTGCATATAAGATATATGCAGGTCATCCAGAAGAATAAACACATCTGAAGCATGAAGAGTTCTGGTGGAAAATCTCAGCCTATAGTACTCAAAACTATAAGAGAAAAGAACATGTGGTTTAAAAAGAAAAAGTGCAATGAGGATCAAAGGAAACTTTGAGCTTGTTAACTGAACTTATAGATATAGAAGACCACTATTCAAAATTATCCCACCATGTATCAGTGTTATGAATTATCTGCATCTAATTCAAAACACCTTATCGGCACTACCTCAATCCTGCTATATAAACTACTCTTTGAACACAAGACAAAAATCAAAGTATGAAATCTTGCCAGAGCTGAAATAACGTACCTAATTCACAGAATCCTGTGACGAATATATGATAGCTATTATTGTCGTAATAAAAATGAGACAACAGCCTATCCTATTCAACCTACACTTCTAACAACTAAGAAAAATCCTGCATATTATTACAAAGGGGTAATAAACATTAATTGTAACTTACTATATAGAAGCTAATTTACACTTTGGACTACAATGTGTTATCAATTTAAGATACACTAAAATTCTCCATTTATAAATTTTAGCCGCCTTCTGAACTAAGTCTCCACCTATGGTACACCAAATAATAGGCCCCCAAAGTGTCCACATCTTAATGCCCAGAATTTGTGACTATGTTACCTTACCTGACAAAAAGGACTTTGCCAGTGTGATTACATTAAGAATTCTGAGATGGGGAAATTATCCAAGATTATCTGAGTTTGGTCCAATACAATCAGAAATAGGGCAGCCCCAGTGGCTCAGCAGTTTAGGGCCGCCTTCAGCCCAGGGCCTGATCCTGGAGACCCGGGATCGAGTCCCATGTCAGGCTCCCTGCATGGAGCCTGCTTCTCCCTCTGCCTGTGTCTCTGCCTCTCTCTCTCTCTCTCTGTCTCACGAATAAATAAAATCTTAAAAAAAAAAAAAACCAATCAGAAATATCCTTATAAGAGAGAAGGTGATGTGATGAAGGAGACAGGAATAGTAGTCAAACAGCAAAATCTAAGATGCTTTGCTGCTGACTAGAAGACAGAGGAAGGACCCATGAGCCCAGAGTGTCAGCAGCCTCTGCTAGAAAAGGAAAGGATATGAATTCTCCTCTAGAGCTTCCAGAAGAAATGCAGGCCTGCCAATATACTGATTTTAATCCCTTTATGATCCATTTTGGACTTCTGTCAGAACTGTTAGCAACAGGAAACTAGTACACCAGCTGAAACCCAAATTATCCTGAGAAAGCCAATGGCAGAGTGAGAGAAACTGAAAAAAATATGTTGATCAGTTTACTTGCCCAATGGAGTATTGGCTTTTGCCAAAAGAAAATTCAACACATCCACAGGGAAAACAGTCTTCCCCTAGAGAAGTAGTTCTCAAATTTGGCTGCATACACATATTACCTGGAGAGCTTTTAAACAACTCAGGTAACAAGGTCCCATTTTAGACCAACTGAGTCATTATCTCTGCAGCTCCTGATATCGTTAGAAAGTCAGCCAGGTTGTTTTTATATACAACCAGGGTTGAAAATTCGTTCTAGCTAAAGATTAGTTTTTACTGACCTAAGGAAACCCATGGCATGTTCAAATACTACTAGAAGTTCCTGAAACTGTCCCCAGTAAAGATGTGGTTCACCATCCATTCATTCATTGGTTTCATGTATGTTTTGCTATCTTTTTTTTTTTTTTTTTTTTTTTTGCTAACTTTATATTTGACAGTAAGTTACCCTAGGTAAGAAGTTGCCTAAGCAAATTCCTAAAGGAGAAATTACTGGATTAAAAGGCAGGCGAACTTTTTTTTTTTATTCTGACAAATACTGCTTTATTGCTATGTCAATTTACCCTTCTACTAATTTAAGATTAGTAACATTTTTTTAAAGCCTGCCCAATCTGGTAGGTAGAAAAAGATTTCATTGCTGTTTTATTCTGCAAGGCTTCAATCATGAGTGATCAAGGGATGCCTGGGTGGCTCGGCGGTTGGGTGCCTGCCTTCGGCCACGGGCATGATCCCATAGTCCCGGGATCAAGTCCCGCATCAGGCTTCCCGTATGGAGCCTGCTTCTCTCTCTGCTTGTGTCTCTGCCTCTCTGTGTCTTTCATGAATAAATAAAATCTTTAAAAAAAAAAAAATAATGAGTGATCAAGTATCTTTTCACTGCTTTATTGGCCATTTTTTGCCTGTCAATTCCTACATATCAGTTTCTATTAGTTTTTTTAAAGCTGATTTACAAGGCACAGTCAGTGGCTCAGTCAGTTAAGCATCTGCTTTTGACTCAGGTCATGATCCCGGGATCTGGATCGGGGATCGAGCCCCACCTGCCTCAGTGGGGAGCCTGATTCTCCCTCTCCGTCTGCCACCCCCTTCACAAGCACGCGCACACACTCTTTCTCAAATTAATAAATTCTAAAAAATATAAAAAGCAAAAATCTGATCTGCAAAATTTTTTCTGTTAAAGAAATTAGCCTTTTGTCTGTCCATAAGTGTTTAATATTTTTCCCAGTTTGTTTTTCTGCTCTTTGGCTTTGACTTCTTAAGGCCATAGATTGTATTTTTTATTTATTTAACATACTCATCTTTTCTTCTATGGCTTCTTTGGAAAGCTAATCCACACTCTAAATCTACACTCTAAAATTATAAAAACATTTACCATCCACCTAAAGTTTCTTCTAATATTTTCAGTTTCATTTTTTACATTTAAGAACTTAGGACCTAAAAAAAAAAAAAAAAAAAAAAAAAAAAGAACTTAGGACCTGTGTCCCTTTCCCTGCCACCGTGTGACTAACTGGCAACACCATTTATTAGTTTACCTCTTTAGTTTATCTGTTCTCCACCGATAAAGGATAAGAAATTTACCCATGTGAAAATGTATATATATACATATATATATACATACACACACACACTTCTATGTGTGTATACAAAAATTCTAAAATGCAAGCTTAACATACTAACTTCTTACACTGTCACCAATAAATGTGCTGCCAAACTCAGGTATACAGAATCTACTAATTCCTTAATAAGGTTATGGAATATGTAAGTAAGCATCAGGCACACTGTCTCCTCCTTTTCCTTTTTTTTTTTTCCTTTTCCTTTGCAAAAGTAATACAACTGTCAACAACCAAGTTGACTCTTCCTTGAAAGCTGTGAGTTTCCCCTAGCAGTTTTTCCCATGTTTGTATGCAGCTTTGCAAAATAGTTGTTGCCACTAGGTGGAGACAATCTAATAATAGAAATACTGGTTAGTGAAATAATGAGTAGCTGTAAATTTTCTACAAATATTCTCAAATGGTAAAGAAGTTCTGCCTCTAAATTGAGTAAACCAGGGCTATTTACTTTAGTTGAGGATCTAGTTTCCTTATTTGTAAATTTAGGAATTAAATAAAGTAGCATCAAGAGCCGTCTTAATATTAGTAGATCAAAAAACTTGCTTAAAAATGTACCTAGCAGCTACCTTTAGCAACTTCTTTCAACTTGAATACTTCAAACAATCATAACCATAATCCAATCTTTTTTCTTTTTTTTTTTTTAAGATTTTACCTATTTATTCGTGAGAGACAGAGAGAGAGGCCAAGATATAGGCAGATGCAGAGGCAGGCTCCCAATGGGGAGCCTGATGTGGGACTGGATCCCAGGACCCCAGGATCATGACCTGAGCCAAAGGCAAAGGCTCAACCACTGAGTCACCCAAGTGTCCCTCCTCCAATCATTTTTCAAAGCAGGTCAAAAGGAACATACTGTTCACACATCTAGGATTCTAAGTTAAACCCAAGGTTATCTGCACTTTTTTTCCTTGTCTCAAAGAAAATAGCCGATATCATACTTCCCCACATTCATCTGGCTTATTTGCATACATCTTTTAAACAACTAGCTATTTATTTTCCTTTCAACAAGTGTCCTGGGTACTAGAATCTGGGAAATTTTCTTTGATATTTTATCTCGTGTTATTTTTTATTTGTTTGCTTCATTTGGTCAGAACCTTCCATTTTTGTTGATTTCCTGAATTCTTAACTATCCCTCGGTCAAGACATTCCTCACATTGGTACTTCACCTCCTGATTCTCATCTGCCAGTCTACATTTTGCAACTCTTCTAAGATGTCTCAACCTCTGCTTTCCTAAGAGGTTTCCAGTCTACTGCTTCATCCAATTACTTGAAATATAATGACCTACTGCCAAACCACTGACTCACTAGTAATTTAGATCTCAGACTTTGGCATAATCTAGGTTCTCAGCCCTGAACACACACAAACTCTATACCACAAACTAGTCACATTCTTAGAACTACTTTTACTTCTCCCAGTACCCTAAGACCAAGAGACAAAAAGGACATTGATAATTTCCTGAGCAGAGAAAAAAAAAAAAAATCCTGAGTTCCTAAAGAACAAGGAAGGCTACCAAATTCATTTCACATCTCTCCCCCAGATTACAGGAAACTAGCCAGGGAGCATACTAATGTGGCAGCAATAACCAGCTTACTACTGGGCTGTAGACTGTTGCTGTGTCATTAGCACACATGACTGGTCCCCCAAAAAACACCTGCATATTTGATGGCACAGACAGATCAGTACCTCTATTTTGGAGAGGGAGATGTCAAACACAACTAAGGCATAGAGCAAAGCTTAAAAATTTACATAAGCATATCACAAATGACAAAGCTAAAAAGTCTAATAACTACTCAGTTTTAGTTCAAAACCCCGTATGACAGAATAGAAGTTAACTTCTGAAAAGTGGTATATAGCAAGGTTGTTATCTTTTCCTGGGAAGAGAAATGTCCATCAAATACAAACTCCTGCCAGAACGAGTGCTGATGAATATACACATTAGCTTTAACAAGTAACCGTGTAGGGAATCACAGCAACACTCCTTTGTGTCACTGAAAATATGGCTACAGGTCTATACTTCTGGCAAGGGCATATCTGTTGAAAAATTAAATTTGTGGTAAGGAAATAACAAAAGAATATAATTAGATTAAGGAAGATTAAAGAGAAAGCTGAAGGCTGATGCCACTGCATTCTAACAGCAACTGGAATAATGGAATAACTCCTTCAGAAAGCCGTGAGGCAATTCATTTCCAAAGATACAAAATACAGTAATCTCAGTCCTAGGAAATAATGTTATTAATAGATAACTTTTAGAGAGTTTACCATTTTCTATGAAATCTTACTTAATCCTAACAACCCTATAAAGTAGGTACTATTATTTTCCTCATTTAGGAAATAAGGAAATTGACCCGAAGTGTAAATAAATAAACAACTTGCTTAAAGGTCCCACAATAAAAAGCATCAAAGGTATGGCTCAGGGGCCCTGAGGTGCCTCAGGTGCCCCTGAGTGGCTCAGTGGTTGAGCATCTGCCTTCCACTCAGGTCGTGATTCCCACATCAGGCTCCCCACAAGGAGCCTGCTCCTCCCTCTGCGTCTCTCATAAACAAATAAAATCTTAAAAAAAGACAAAAAAGCATGACTCAAATGTAGGCCTAAGAAGACCATGCCCTTAACGACCGTACCAGACTACTGGCACCACTTACAACATTAACATCAGGAAATTTCCTCAATCATTAAAAAATAACAATTATTAATACGATATTCAATGACTAGTAACATTTGCAAGCTAAAACGACAGAGGCCACTGATTTGTATCTGTGCTAATAATTACAGCTTTGTAAAAGTTATGTTCTAAAAGATAACAGAGGGCAGCCCCGGTGGCTCAGCGGTTTAGCGCCGCCTTCAGCCCAGGGCATGATCCTGGAGATCCAGGATCGAGTCCCACGTTGGGCTCCCTGCATGGAGCCTGCTTCTCCCTCTGCCTGTGTCTCTCTGCTTCTTTCTCTCTGTGTGCCTCTCATGAATAAATAAAATCTTAAAAAATAAAATAAAAGATAACAGAGTTGTTAAGAATTTGTGGAGAGTTTCCATTTTTCAACTCCAAAAATACTAATAAGCACAGATTTTTAACAGTTTTAAGACTAGAACAAGTAAGAATAAAGGAGTTAAGAATGTGGCTCTGGTATCCTTTTGTCATACAAGGTAGACTTTCTCTTGCAGGAAAATAAAAACTATTCTGTCCCTATACATATTCCATAGTAGCAGCCAGGCTGGGATTACTGGGATTGAGGAGACCTCAATTCATATTGGGTTCTCCAAACAATTCCAAAAGATAAACAGATTTAATCTTTCTTCTGTTCTGGCCTTTATCTCTTGGTTTCTGTAACTTGCATCAAAAAAATTTTATTTTTTTCAAAAAAATTTTATACTTAATAGTTCCTGGCGTTTCAAAGGCCAGGATCTCAGAAACATGAAAAAGAAATCAGAAACTCTTAGAATAGAAAGAGTTTTACAGCTCTGATAAATCTGAAGAGTAGTATAATCTTTATGTTCTTGAAAGCAACAAAAATTTTGCACAGCTCATCTATACTGGATATCAACATGGTTTTGAGTTAGTCAATATATAGATCTAAACCTCTTTGTAAGATAAGCATGTTTTAGGTGATATATAGATGTATGTATTTTATGTCCATTAAAGCAGAGTTCCTTATTACCAATGAAAAAAAAATATATTTAAATATGTAAATATCAAAATAATTTTTTAAAGCTACTTACTAGCAATTAGACTTTGATAATCTTAATGTGAGTTTAAAATATTGTTAAAAAGAGAAAACCATAAAATACTATAATAAAACCTTGGGGTGCCCGGCTGGCTCAGTCATTGGAACATGGAATGAATGAATGAATGAATGAATGAGAAAACTTAAGTAGCTAATGTAGTGAAATCATCCTCTCCTAAGCAAAACTGATTCTATATTATCAAACAATTAACAAAAAAAGAAAATTGATATTAATTCAATACAAGACACTGTGTATAGGCACCTTTTTTCTTTTAGGATTTTATTATTTATTCATGAAAGACACACAGAGAGAGGCAGAGACACAGGCAGAGAGAGACGCAAGCTCCATGCAGGGAACCCAATGTGGAACTCCAGGATGACACCCTGGGCCTAAGGCAGGCCCTAAACCACTGAGCCACCCAAGAATCCCCTGTAGGCACCTTTTATACCGATTTCCCTCTACCTCTACTTTTTAAGGAAATCCTCTAAAAAAAGTCCATGGTTGTTAACTTTTGCGTCCACACCCCCACTGAGAAACTGAAGTAAGGAACTCTCGAACCTGGGGTGGGGGCGCGGGGGGGGGGGGGGGGGGGGGGGGAATACCATACAAAAGAACACATGCCCTAAATCTCAGAATAATGGTCCCTTAAGAGATCTCAGAACTGAAGGCCAAGAACACTTGCTCTAAAAAAGAATTCCAAAACCTAGTAACAGAAAAACCAGAGACTATCTTCTCTAAGTCCTTCTCAGTTTTCCTCAGCTATACCGCAACAAGCTATAGCCATCAATTACAGATTCATTCTTGTAAACTTATGGAGACAAAAGGTATTGAGGTATTGCTTATTAATTATGTCCATCTGGCTGTCACAATGAATTTTGGACCTCAACCTAAATACAAAGCTAAAAGGAACCTCAGGATCCAATCATTGTTACACCCATTTGAAATATTATGCCATTGTCAAAAATGTTACCAAACTGGTTATGGCATAGAAAATATTTGTGATATCAAAAGAATTAAAATATGCACATAAATTCAGGTCTATAATATAAAACAGTTAAAACTCTATTTTAAACAAAATAAAAACCAAAAGATAAAATTTCCAAAAGGAAATACTTCAAAATTTAAAAGCAATTAAAATGAAGTATTGAAAACATGATTTTTTCTTGCTACTTCTTAAATTTTCCAAAACAAATACACTTAAAAAGGTAACATAGTGCATAGTGACAACTAAAATTATATTTCATAAAAAGACAATTTAATAACATTGATTTTTTCCATTAGCTCTTAAGCTGTTTTTTGAAAAGACTATAAGCAACATACTGAACATATGGATTAAAACTAAATCCATTTAAGAAATGTCAGTCAGGGGGCAGCCCAGGAGGCTCAGCAGTTTAGTGCGCGCCTTCAGCGCAGGGCCTGACTCTAGATTTTGGCTCACATCGTGGTCTCAGAGTTGTGTAATCAAGCCCCACGTAGGGGCTTCAGCACAAAATGGGCTTGAGATTCTCTCTCCCTCTCCTTCCTCCACCCTCATGTACACACACTCTCTCACACTCAAATAAATAAAAAAAATTTTTTTTAAAAGAAAAGAAATGAGAAACAGCTAGGTTGCTGTATGAAATTTTTTTTCCCTCACCGGCTCAACAATATTGTCTTAATTTTCCTAAATCATTATTACAACAGATTATCCAAAAGGTTTCAAGATAATTTAAACTAGCATTGATAATCACATTATATTACACATAGTTGTAACGTTACCTTTTCAAAAGTTACGGAGACTTCTGGGAAAAAAAACAATTTCAGGAGGCTACACTGGTAAGTTATCACTGGTTAACCCAAACTGGAAATGAGACCTACATTTAAATACAAACATAATCAATTATAAAAACATTAAGGACAGAGAAATTGAGTCTTAATATTTTAGACAATACTCAACTATCAGTATTCAAGAGCCTTCAACATTATTTCTACTTTATAGCCACATGAGAAAATATTCCTGGAGGACAGTAACTCATAAAAATATAAAAGCTAGAAAAAAGCATATTTCCCTAAATCAATGAGGCAGATTTTTCTTTATAAATATGCCAATTAAAATTTTAAGATGAACGATAAAAGGACAAGTTCATTAAAAGTGAACACATATAATTTTAATTTTGCTAAGTGTACTGTGAAAAGCAGCTATTTTCTGTAATTGATATCATAAAATAACATGTAAGTAAAACAAAACCGCAATAGGTAGTTTTCAGTCAAAACTGTAATACCATCTGTTTCCCCTACTCCCCTGGGCCCTTGTCATTTAAACAATCTACAAAGTGGTAGTTTTGTTCCTAAAGTGTAAGTAAAGTTTGGGATATTATTGTCTAATGATATCAGCAAGATATTTGACCCTGGTGTAAAGAAATTAATGAGGCATGACAATCTTAAAATACAATTATTTAAAGGGGAGAGAATACTATATTATAACCCAGCCTTGGGAAAAGTAGGGTTATAGGACATCCACAACTCCTCCCACATTCCATTTGCACCCTAACAACTTTGAAATATGAAAACTCCCTTGAAAGTAGGCACAGACTATAATCCAGATTCATGCCAGAGATCAATCCATCTCTGTCTCTCTTTCTTTACCTACACCCTATATATTTACAACATGCTGTTTACAAAACCTTTTACCTACCCTACCTCTTATGTCTTTACAAATAACCTGTGAGGTCAGTGAGGTTGATTTTTTTTTTTAATACAAAACAGGCCAATAATTTTGCTTGTAGTGAAACCAGACCTAGAAACCAAGACTCCTGCCTTTAATTCTGAAGCTTTTTCCACTATACACAACACTATCCTTTCTGTAATATAGTAAAGCCTTCTATAAAACATTTGGCTGAATTCCAAGATAGCAGTCCCAGACTGAATTGGACTCTATATTGCAAATAGTGTAAATAATGAGGGTTTAATGCAATTACTGGCATGGAGGCATACATCTTTTTAAAAGTAAAGAATCAGTTGGTTTTAAGTTGGTTTAATAGTGTGTGTATGGTGGTAGAAAGAGAACACTATTTTACAAAGAAGTCAAAATGAAACACTACAGATTTGCACATTATAGCTAATGCAGGTAGTAGTGAGCAATATATGAAATAGGGAAAAAAAGGAGACAAAAAAGAGTAATTAAAAAGAAACTGCATGTTATTTTTATTTTTAGGAAATAAAATAAGGAGCTTCTGTCTTTTCTTTCTGCCAGAAGTAGCTGTAAGACTTCAGAACATTAGATTATAAAATAGTAAGAGAAGTAGAAGAGGATTTTATTTAGCCATTGAATGAATCCCTGCCAAAACTGCTGGCTCTGGAATAAAAAATCCAAAGTCCTATTTCTAGATCAGCTGCTGGTACTATATAGTTTAAGGTAACCAATTATTTTAATTTTTCAATTCTCACATCTATAAAATCAAACACTCTACTCAAACTATTTTCTAATGACCTTGGAAGGAAGAAACAATGTCTGCAAAAGCAATAATGAACATTTTAATTCCCATCTGCAAAAGAAATAATGAACATTTTAATTCCCATTACCTACTGCAAAAATAAATATTTCTGGAACATCTTATATGTTCACAGTACTAGGCTCGGCTAGAAGTGCAGAGAAAGTGATGGTCTTTACAATCTAAGTCAATAAGGCACAGGAAATGCTTAACTAATAATGATTATGATTACATAACAAAATTGAGGCATCTCAGATGAAGAGATTTCATAGGAGTTGAGCTGAGCACAGTAGAGAGAATGAAGTTGGATTTGATCAAGATACAAAATAAAAATAGTAGTCATTAAGTTTAGCAAGGCAGAGAAGAGGCAAGTAGGTTGCAATGTCCTTTGGGTTCCCAAAGCACATCACTCATCTGTTATTGCATTTAACACACTGTAAGATGGTTTACTTGTCATCTCCATTTAGACTGTAAATTCCTCAAGGAAGAGATCTTGTTCAATTCATTTTTCTATCCCTAATCCCTTACATAGTGACTGGCAAACAGAAGATAATCAGCACGTGTTTTTTGAACAAGCAATGTAAGGATAAGATTCCCAATTTAAATTATTGTACTTTAACCCACACAATTTTGTGTGGATCATTTACTCATTGTCTCTCAACTCCAAAACTACCTAAATTCTGCTATTCGGTGCTGGGGGAGACTGTACAATTGTATTTCACTGACTTCTGACAGCTCTCCCTATTAGGCTTTGACAGTGGAGGTAATAAAAGGACTGGAAAGCAAGGAGAGTCCAAGAACTTCCTTCCAGTTCCTGGCAGCAGCAATTGCAACCCCTCAACCCGGCAGCAGCAATGGGTTTCAGTCTCCAGTTTCTTTGGGTACTTCCAGGACCTGATAAGCAGATGAATGATGACCTCCTCAAAGGTTCAGAAGGAGGCCAATGGAGTCTCTTTTCTGAAGTCTTAGGACAATTACACTGTAATGTTCTCTTTTTGCTCCTACAACCACTTAACCAACTCCCTAAACTAAATGTCCTGTTTAAAATTCTTACTGAAGTTACTGTTTTCTCTACTAGGACTATTCCACTGTCAAACAGTGATTCCAACTCCTCTCCTTTGAGAGATCTTGCTCCTTCACTGAAGAGAAAAGTAAAGAAAATTTGGAATTATTCCTATAGATAAAATCCATTTTATAAAAGATAACTTAAAACCCTTTAAATTTGTATGTTGAGGGGTGTCTGGCTGGCTCAGTAGATGGAGCACGTGACTCTTGATCTCTGGGTTTTGAGTTCAAGCCCCACGTTGGGTACAGATGTTACTTAAAATCTTTAAAAAAAAAATTTGTTGAGTTGTATCATAAAAATCATTTAACTTTTGTGTTTTAAACTATCAAACTTGGGAAGAAAAAAAGAAAGGAAATGAGAAATATTTAAACAGCACAGGATATTCCAAGCACAACCACCTCCTTTCACTAGAACACATATCCTAGAGAAAATATGAGCCGGTAAGCTGATCTGTTCTTCAAAGATCTCAGCTCCCACAAGCTTTTCCTCATGTAACATGATGGCATGCTGACTGTGCTTCTTATATTTAAATACATTTTGGGGGATACCTGGCTGGCTAATTCAGTGGAGCATGCAACTCTTGATCTGGAGCCATGAGTTCAAGCCCCACACTGGGCATAGTTTACTTTAAAAAGTAAATAAATATTTTTTAAAAATATACTTTAAAAATATATTTTAAAAAGCATTTTGGGGATCCCTGGGTGGCGCAGCCGTTTGACGCCTGCCTTTGGCCCAGGGCGCGATCCTGGAGACCCGGGATCGAGTCCCACGTCGGGCTCCCGGTGCATGGAGCCTACTTCTCCCTCTGCCTATGTCTCTGCCTCTCTCTCTCTCTCTCTGTGACTATCATAAATAAATTTAAAAAATTAAAAAAAAATAAAAAAGTATTTTGTTGTTGTTCAACACAGCCCCTAAATGCAGTAGATTGCTGGGGGTTTTTTGAACATGAATCTGTTCCAATACTAAAGCTGAGCTGAACTTATTTATTGTTCTCCCTTCCTTTTTTTTTTATTTATTTTTTTTAATTTTTATTTATTTATGATAGTCACAGAGAGAGAGAGAGAGAGAGGCAGAGACATAGGCAGAGGAAGAAGCAGGCTCCATGCACCGGGAGCCTGATGTGGGATTCGATCCCGGGTCTCCAGGATCGCGCCCTGGGCCAAAGGCAAGCGCCAAACCACTGCGCCACCCAGGGATCCCTTGTTCTCCCTTCCTAAAGGATTTTTCAAGCATCATTTTTTTTACCACGTGACTTTCTTTTTATGCAATGACGTTAGAATCTAATCTCTTCATAAAATACAACTCCACTCTATAGCATAGAAACAAAGAGAAATCCCCCTTGCAGGAGAGCCCATAATCATCAACACACCTGTTGAAAATAAATGACCAAAATGCTTCGATAGTTTTCACATGGTCTGCTACTTAATATTCTCATTAGATAATTTAATTCAAAATTAACTACTAAAACGATTTTTCGTGACTGTATTTAAACTGATTTTTTTTAAATTATGACAAAATGGGCAGATATTTAGTAGCACAAAACATATTGTTAATCCATTTTTTTTTAAGATTTTATTTATTTATTTATTCATGAGAGGCACAGAGAGAGAAGCAGGCTCTTCACAGGGAGCCCAATTCGGGACACAATCCCTGGACCCAGGATCACGCCCTGAGCCGAAGGCAGAGGCTCAACCACTGAGCCACCCCGTCCCCGTTAATCCATTTCTAAACGAAATGAGAGAAAGCACATTCAAGCAATAGGAATCTTTCTTATAATTTTTAGTAACATCATAGGTGCTGAGCTTCCAACATGAGTATCACTAGGCCTAGACACATTAGTCTACTTCAGCTGCCTGTAACATCTACTGGGCAAAAAGAGAAGTGAAAAGAATTTTAAACTTGAAAATCCATGGCCAGTTTCACTGGAGTTCCTCCAATTAGCATAAAACTGGATCATGGGCTACCTACTCCCCCTTAGCATCTACGTGCTATATAGACATACTAACATAACCTCTATTTATGTGCCAAGAGTCCTATTACCACAGTCAGTATGTCCATGTAAAATCGAACTGTATTCCTTACAAGAGACACCAAAGGACCCATCTGACACATTAGGTGGAAAACTAAAGGTAAGAGAGGTTTAACAGGATATTGACCTACAGAGAAGGAATGGACAAGGCAAATCTTATTGTACCTTTGTATCCCCAATTATATGAGATCTACTTAATTAAATGCAAACAAATATTCAATAAGTTACCATAACTAACATTTCAGAGAAATGGAAAAAAATGAGGAAATAAATAAATAAATGATGTCGCATGACAAGGTCTTTACACTATGTGTAATAAACAACACTGGGCAGCCCGGGGGTGCTCAGTGGTTGAGCGTGGCCTTCAGCCCAGGGCCTGATCCTGGAGACAGGGGATCAAGTCCCGCGTCAGGCTCCCTGCATGGAGCCTGCTTCTCCCTCTGCCTGTGTCTCTGCCTCTCTTTCTCTGTGTCTCTCATGAATAAATACATAAAATCTTAAAAAAAAAAAAAAAAAAAGATAACACTAATTAACCAAGTGTAGATCTGTATGTGGGCAGAATGTGCATAATCACAGTATTTTTCCTTTTTTAAAAATGGTAGACTGTGATGCGTTGTTTAGTTTATCCAGATTTAATAAGTTGCTACAAAATTATGAGGTGCTTTAAGTCATACTAAAAATGTGTCCATAGCTTTAATAAAGTGCATTTTAATGTTAACTCACTTCTCTTGCCGGAAGGAATTATGCTTTGCTAACGTATAGAAATGAAACTGTCACTAAAACATCTGGCTACATATTATTCATTAGACATAAATCACCTTTACTCCAAAGACCACGTAATAGAAACACAAACCATGAATAAATCAGATTAGAAAAAGACCTGGCACTAAACACTGAAGGTCAATAATAGAAAAACGAAATTCCTATTTGCCGACCTGCTCTATACATTATTTCTATCCACACAAACCTAGTAACTAGCTATTTGAGTGCTCAATACAGGCAAAGAAAAACTCAAAATGCCTTATTTTGAATGTCTGCATTGTCTATACAATGTAAGTAGCTCTAATTTGAAATTTTTCTCTGTAGCAAGTTTGAGGACCCCCAGCATGTTTTTAAAATACTCAGACTAGCCTACCTAGGCAGTTTTCCATCATAAATTCTCCGTTTCTCTCTCACACCTACTATAATTAAACCTACAGGTGGATCCCACAAGAGTACCTGAAGGAAATAACTCAGAATCCTCAGAAAAAGCAAGGGGCCATATTTGCTGTGCAATCTCTGGAAAATGGAGTCTTATATAACTACCCATTATTTTACTTTAAACATGTTAAATGTACAATCAAGATTTTAAGAGATACCTGTTGATTGTGACAAGCTGAAATTCCAGAGGGGAAAAGGAATAACCAAAGTCTTATCGCTGCCATTTAAATTCTTCGTAAATCAAAGGGTCAAATATTCACTGTAAGAAGCCTGATCTGACACCACGCTAAATTCTTAAAAAATCCAACTATACCCCAATGCAAGTGGGGAAAGTAGATTATCTACCAATTACGCTAAGTATTCCAGCTTATCGTCTTGGAACTCATCAAAAGTAGATTATGTAATGCAAAGCACTCAAACATTAGTCCTAAACATAATTCTCAGCCTAAAACATCAAAGCCATGTCTCAGTGGTTTTTTATTTTTTAATTTTTAAAAGTAAAAGCGTCTTCCCGAAACGCTGATTGCAAACCTGTCCTTTCCAGTTAACAAATTTCTTCACACGCCTCAAGGAAACCCAACATTTTCGAACCACTTTACCCCTTAAAGGCACACATTCTCTCCAACTTTCTGACAGCCATGCAGTATATACCCCCCACCACCACCAAAAAAAAAAAAAAAGGCTTAAAGGGGGATAATAAGACCATAAAGCCATTATGCTCTTAGCGGGCAAATAATCGGAACGAACCAACGAAGTTTCAAAGACCAATTTTTTTTTTTTTTTTCAAACCAACAGTATCTCTGGGAGCAAGGAGGCTTCTGCTCTCGTGGAGAGAGAAAAGTATCTTTGACAAGCAAGAGCTAGGGCTCCCCCGGCGACACCCGGTACCGAAGGTCTCGGCGTCAACGACCATGTTCAAAACGCGAAGCTTCCATAAGAAGCCAACCAAGGCACCCCCTCCCCCCACGACTCCGCCGGGGCAACCTCGCGGTTTCAGAAAGCAGCAACAGATACTCGCGGGCAGTCGGGCGGCGCTCCAGGAATGCCTCGGCCAGGAGGGGGTCCCCCCGCAGCCCACACGGAGCCCCGCGCGCCGAGGGGCGCCTCCAAACGCGAACCCCGACTCCAGCACCGCGGGGGGAGGGGGAGGGGGCCTTCTGCACAAAGCGCCCCTACCCCACCCCCACGGTGCAGACACACACCCCCGAGGCAGCGACGGGGAAGCCCTGAGGAAAAACCCCGCATTCCACGCCGCCGGCCTCTGAGGGGCGCCGCGGGGAGGGAGCCCTCGCCGCGCAGGCGACGACGGGGGGGCGGCTCCGCAGCCTCGGCCTCCGCGCTGAGGAGCCGACGGCGAGGGGTCCCCAACCAGGGAAGGGATTCAACCCCGGGCTTCCCGCACTGGGTCCTCCGCAGGTCGGACCCGCCGCTTCCGCCGAGACCCTCGGAGAAACAAACGGGAACAATGAGACGCTGCCTCCCCCGCCATCGCCGCCCCGAGAGCGGCCGGGGGCGGCGGCGGCGGCGCCATCTCCCCTCACACCCCCCCCGCCGCGGGCAACACACCCCCGGTGCCCGCGCCGCCGTCAGCCGCCCGCAGCCCCGCCGAGCCGACGCGCGTCCCGGCCCGCAGCTCCCGCGCCCTTCGCCTCCCGGCCCAGCCCCACTCACCGGCTCCCGCCCCAGCCCGGGACTCCGCCGGCCGCGGCCAGACCGAGACTCAGGTAGAAGCCGCCGCGGCCGCCGGCGCCGCCGCACAATATGGCGAGCCTCGGCTTCCGCAATGGAGCTCGGGAAATACAACAGGGGCCGCTCAATATTCATGAGAGACTGAGGGGAAGCCGGCTCGGCCGGCGCTGCGGGGAGGGCGGGAAGGAGCGAGCGAGCGAGGGGGCGGAGGCGCGGGACGGGGACGTGCACGGCGCGGGGAGGCCTGCGGCGCGAGGGGAGGGCGCGCCGCCTCGTGCTGGCCTGGAGGGCGCGAGTGGCCCCGCCCCCCGCCGGCCGGCCCCGCCCCCCGGCGCCCTCCGCGGGGTCGGCGGCCCCCGGGCGACGCCCGGATGTCGACGGCGCCGCCGCGGTTGCCGTCGCTGGGGCTCCTCGGGCTCCTCTGCCCCTGCCCGGGTGCCCCCGGGACGCCTCCCTGGCGGGCCGCGGGGGCCTGGGCCCCGAGTTCTGCTCCCCGTGACCGCCTCCCGGCCTTACGCCCACCCCAGCCGGTGCACAGCCTCGTCAGGCAGGCCGCTCTAGAACTTCACCTGAACTTCGGCACCCGCTTAACCATCCCGGCCGAGTGAACCCGCAAGATCCAGTTATTCCAGGGAAAATGACCTTCTGTTCTAGAAGTATATTGTTGGACGTCTGTAAGTATCCTGATGGTTTTCATCAGCCCTTACTGGCCAGCATACCTTGCTATTTTATTCCTGTCTCCTCGGCCCCTTCCAGTATCATCCTCAACTTGAGAATATAAGAAGTGACAGGTTAGGGACCCCTGAGGACCCCTGGGTGGCTCAGCGGTTTGGCATCTGCCTTCCGCCCAGAGCGTGGTTCTGGAGTCCCAGGATCGAATCCCACGTCGGGCTCCCTGCATGGAGCCTGCTTCTCCCTCTGCCTGTGTCTCTGCCTCTCTCTCTCTCTCTCTCATAAATAGATGAATAAAATCTTTTTTTTTTTAAAAAGTGATGGATTAAATAGATGTAATCACGACCCAAAACGCAACCAGTTAGTCTACAAAAAAAAAATATGTAAAAATGCGTGTAAGTTAAGCGGCAAACTGAAGAAGTAGTAACAGAGGAAGAGTTCCCTGACCTCAAGGTATATACTGTTGGTGGGATGTCCTGTTCTCTTGAGAAGATGACCAACAAAATCAGACAGTACATAGGATGGCATTTGTGGCATAAAGAAATTGGACCACCCTGGGAATTGGGCAAACTAGGTTTATAGCCTCCGATGAATCTCTAACTATGTGACTTAAATAAATTGCCTAACTTCTTTGGACTTAATTTTCCTCATTTGCAAAATGAGAGGATTGTGTTGGATGATTCTTAGGTCTTCTCCAGCTTTTGAACTTTCTAAAACTCTCCAAGCGATGCCAGATAAATGGTATGAATCTACATAGGATTTTGGAAAAGGAAAAGATCAACTCCAGCTGGTGTGTTGAAGGAAGATTTCCTGAGGAGCTAGGATTTGAGTAGTACTGCAGTGGATAGTTTTTGGATGGGTAGAAAGGAAGAGGACAGGTGTTAAAATATCAAAGACAACACATTACATATCCTACCTAACGGTCCATTAAAGTAAACAAGCAGAGCATTATTATTTTTTTTTAAGATTTTATTTATTTATTCATGATAGTCACACACAGAGAGAGGCAGAGACATAGGCAGAGGGAGAAGCAGGCTCCATGCAGGGAGCCGGAGGTGGGACTCGATCCGGGTCTCCAGGATCGCCCTGGGCCAAAGGCAGGTGCCAAACCGCTGCGCCACCCAGGGATCCCGCATTATTCTTTTTCAGTGACTTGAAAACTTTTATCTACTATCTATAGCCTTACATAAGAAATGACAATTCTTGGGAACGCTGGCTCAGTGGATTGAACATGTGACTCTTGATCGCACAGTGGTGAGTTCCAGCCCCACATCGGGCTTGGAGCTCCTACTGAAAAAGAGAGAGAGAGAGAGAGAGAGAGAGAAGAAAAGAAAGAAAGAAAAGCAATTCTCAGATTCTACAAACAAACCCTTCAAGGTTAAGCTATTTCTCCAGTATGAAAAAAAAAAGTCAAAATACAGATAGTCCCCAAATTACACGTATGACTTTTCAACTTAACAGTGGTTGAAAGTGATACTATTCAGTAGAAACTGTACTTCAAATTTTGAATTTTGATCTTTTCCTGCACTACCTATCTGTGGTAGGACACTCTTGTGATGCTGGGCAGCAGCAGTGAGCCACAACTTCCAGTCAGCTGTTTGATCAGGAGGGTAAACAACTGATACACTTACAACCACTTTGTACCCTTATACAACCATTCTGATTTTCACTTTCAGTAGAATATTCAATTATATGAGCTATTCCCTTTATTACAAAATAGGCTTTGTGTTAGAGGATTTTGCCCAACTGTAGCTATTGTGTTCTGAGCACATATAAGGTAGGCTGTTATGTTCAGTAAGTTAGGTGTATTATTTTTTAAAATATTTTATTTATTTATTTATGAAAGACAGAGAGAGAGACAGGGAGAAGCAGGCTCCATGCAGGGAGCCGGAGTGGGACTCGATACCCGGTCTCCAGGATCACGCCCTGGGCTGAAGGTGGCGCCAAACCTCTGAGCCCCCCACCCCCGGCCGCCCAAGTTAGATGTATTAAATGGATTTCGACTTAGGATATTTTCAACTTCTGCCAGGTTATCAGGACATAGCCTTGTTGTAAGTCAAGGAAGAACTATAATGAGGGCGTGCTGCTGCTTCTCCCTTCCTATAAAGGTCCACCTTCTAGAGATAGCGCAGTTATAGAACCATCCCTCCTGTATTCATGACGACTGCATGTGCAGTTCAATTAAGGGTGTTCATAATTCAGAACCTTTTGCTCCAGTTATGCCTGTGAAGATAATGATGTGTGGTTAGATTAAGAAATTCCATTGATGTTGCAAAAAGTGATCATTTGTAGAAAGCACAGGAACTTTATGGATAAAAGTTAAATATAGTACTTAAAAAAGATTCACAGGAGAATTAGTGGGAAAATGGAAAACTTATGGGATATCTGGATTAAATGTGATTAAAAAGCTAGACCTCAGGCTAGCATCCTTAATATGAAAGACACTACTGACAAATTAATGGAACTCATATTATCTATTTTATCTCTTACTCAGAAACTTGGCATTGAAAGTACTATGGGCCTCCCCTGACTATTAATCGGGAAAGATTTTCCTATAGTATAGTAATAAAATTTCCGAAATCTCCATGCCTTAACACAACAGAAGTTTATTGCTTGTTTATGCTTCCTCATAAGGATCAGAGTCCCTCTTTTCCAGTCTAGGAACCAGATTGACAGAGGGTCCACCATTTTGTAGCTATCTCACCTTGATTATATAAATAATATGGACTTTCCATTTTCTTTTGCTTTGTTTTAGTTGTACATTAAATCAATATCAGTCTGTCTATAGTGACTTGACATATCCAACCTACATTCCTTTTGCTAATTTTTTGACCTGACCTAAGGGATATTACCCTTAAAAATACATTCTTCTAATACTCTGCTCCCATGTTAAATGTACTAATTGGAAGTAAAAATCATATTTTGAGTAGGAAATGTTAAATTAACATTATATAATACAAGTATCATACTATAGGTAGATGACTACATGAACTCTAGTTAAAAAGATTATTTTTGTGGCAGCTGGCTGGCTCAGTTGGAGGATCATGCATGCAACTCTTTATCTTGAGGTTGTCAGTTTGAGCCCTATGTTGGGGATAGAGTTTACCTATAAAAAAAAAGATTACATTCTCTCAAAACTTGAGAAGTAGTACCCTATTAATCACATGGTTAATTAAGTACAAAAATCATTTTTAATCACAAATTTCACAGCTTTACCAACTTTCTGCTATGGTTATGCTACAAAATTAGATTAGTTTGGCTCAAGCAACTTTTATTGAACATCTACTGTGTGCCAACACTTGGCCAAGTTCTTGGAATTAAGATATTAATGTGAGTAGGACATAAATTCCTTGGGAGCAAAAATCTTGTCCACAAGTGTATACGTAGAGATTAGTGTGACGCTTGGCATATTTAATAGATGCTCAATAAATAGATGTTAAGAAAATGAGAGACTGGGAATCTGATCCCAATGTGTATATGAAATAGAGCAGTACCTATGAGCTTGGTTTGCTTCATTTTTATCACTCACAAGCAGAAATTTCTATTAAGGTTGTAGTTAGTCCTTATAAAATCTTTCCCTATTTAGGCAGTGTGTTTGTTTGTTGTTTTTAAAGATTTTATTTATTCAGGAGAGACAGAGACACAGGCAGAGGGAGAAGCAGGCTCCATGCAGAAAGCCTGATGCGGGACTCGATCCCAAGACTCCAGGATGACGCCCTGGACCAAAGGCAGGCACTAAACTGCTGAGCCACCTAGGGATCCCCGGCAGTATGTTTGAAATGGGAACCTTTTACCTGCCTGTACATACCATATGAGTTTCTTTTCAACAATACTCAAAATATCTAATTGTTGTCTGCTCTTCTGAAATGAAGATTGCAGGCCACCAGCAGCCTGTTAATGATAAGCTATATATGTGTCACAATTTATATAGGGCATTTATATTAATTATTAGTCCACTAAATCTTCAGATCAGTCCTCCAACGTATTATTCCTACTTTATAGACAAGGAAAATATGACTTCTGTGTTAACTAGCTTTTGCAAACATAGAGCTCATAAGTGGCAGAGCTGAGGCTCACACCTAAGTCATCTGAATTCAAATCCAGGGATACTTTCCTTTGTGCCACATGTACCTTCCCACTCTATGCTGCATATAGAACTCCAGCATTTTTCTTCTTTCTAATGGGTAAGCAGCATATAAGACAAACATCTCCAGAGCTTCCTCCCAACACTAGTATTATTCCAATCCTCAGTGTGATCTATTTTTAAGAAGCTAGAGATGATGTTCAGTGCAACAGTGTATAAACCTGATCCATTGACAGAAAACCAGCAGGTCTTGTTTTTGTTTTCTTAGAAAACTTGCTTTAAGAAAACAAAATAAAATTAAAAGTTAGGTTAGAAGACAGAAATAGCTTGGGACTTAATCGCTGTCTATATATATATATACTGTTGTCAAAATATATCTTCTACCAAAATCTTTATTTGTCATCTTGTAGATGTGTTGTGCTTTCTTTGAAAGGGTCAACTAAAGTAGGGACGTTGTAGAAAGGCCTAAAGAGACCTATAATTCAAGGTGGATTCAGGAAGCCAGCAACTTAAGATTTACAACCTCTTCAGCTGAAAAAATATAGCTCTAGCCACAGGCTTTAGTGAAGTTTTATTTGTATTTCAGCATAGTACATTTCGTTTTGTGGTATTTCCCTTGGTGTTTTAGTTTAGCTTTCCTTTTTCTATTCTCAAGGCAACCAAAATAATTGGTGCTACTCTTAACTATTCAACTTGAAGGAGTTAAGCAGATTAAATGAGATGGGCTAGTTAGGCTTTTGGGGAGAACTAAACAATATTGCTACTTCCCTCCTATGGAGACTTGGAATAGTATTTTATGTCTCCCAGATGTGGCCACATTCTGCCTAACATCTGTTAGTACATTTTATTAAAATAATGAACCGGCATATGTTTTGAAAAGTCAAAAGAATGAATAAAAATTTTCATTCTGATGCAACACAAATAGCCAACTGTTTCTTTGTAGTTAGTAATGGAACATATATCTGGGAAATATTGTGATATCCACTTCAGATGTAAGTTAAGGTATGGTTTAATAATTACCGGCTTAAGCTTTCTAATATGAAAAATGTTTATTCCATTCTAATAAACTTTGGAAGTTTTTTTCCTTTCCAAAATGTTTACTGCAAGGGAAGAGATTTGTGCTTTGGCATTGATATAGGAACACTAAGAATCATCCTGGAAGCGAACAAGGAATAGATAATTAAGATTAAAATTCAGAACTAAAATGGAAATTTCTCTGAAAAAAAAAAAGGCTGGAAGATCCATGTGGGGAAGTACGGTTGAAGAGTGCAAAATACGTAAGTCAAATTACAGCTTACTCATACTGCCTTGGTGGACATTTTAATTTTTCCCACTGAAAGCAAGCATGGTGCTAGAATGGTTTTTGTAGGATGAGAGAGTTGAGGGTAAAAACATTCCTTATCTAACATATTTCTTGGAAATGTTTTTAGTAAAGAATTTAAAAGAACTGCCAACTCCCACCCATACAAAGAAAATTTTGTTTTATTTTAGACTATATCAAGATCTGGAAACCCCTGCAGTATCCATCCATCTGCTGAGTCATTAGCATTTTATACTCTACAGAAGAAAGCCATTAAAATATACATTGAATAAGACATTCAAGTAAGTTATAATTTAGGTAAATCTGAAAACCATTCTGGTCAGCCTAGAATAATGAGGGTTTTTTTCATTTTTTAAAAGATTTTATCTATTTATTTGGTAAAGAGAGAGCACAAGCAGGGGGAGCAAAGGCAGAGGGAGGGAGAGGGAGAAGCAGGCTCCCCACTGAGCAGAATGTAGGATTTGATCCCTGGAGCCTAGGATCATAACCTGAACCCAAGGCAGACACTTAACTGACTGAGCCACCTAGGTGCCCATTAAGAATAGTAAGGTTTTATGTGTTACATACAGAAAGAGATATTTTCTAAGGATTTTAGTCTATACAAAAGTTTTTTGATTTTTAAAATAAATTTCACAGACCATGCTTATAAGATCAGAATTGACTGTTGTCCCTTAAGAATTATGAAGTCTGTCACATATGGAGTGTGGGATTGAGGTGACTACAAAGGAACCTTCTTGTCATAGTATCCTATTAAAGGTATATGGATGACTTAACTTACCCTGTTGTGTCCCTCTCCAACACTCACTCTTCTAATTAGTTGTTTTAAGACAATACTGATGTTCTTAGTGTAGTTTCAATTCCTTAACTTCTTGACATTTACACATCTTTAGCTTCTAGTCTTCACTCTTGGACTTTATTCATTAGCTGTCCTGGTTTGACCCTTTCCTAAAATTTAAAAAAGACGACTGTGGGCCTGACCTCAACACAGCTGTCCCTTTTTCCACATGATCCAGTTCTTAGCTATTTGCCAACCTATTCATTTCCTGACTTGCTCTTTAATTAGGCTTGGCCATATTCTTATCCCCTTTAGCTTGGGGCCTGACACATGGTGAATACAAACTGCATCAATGAGAAGATATCAAGCATAACCTGTAGACACTATGCCATTCGTGGTAAAGGAAAAGAGCCATTTTTAACAACAAATGCAGAAAATACAGAGCTCGTTGGTGGAAAAGAACAGAAAACCAATTAGGGGTGTTGCATGTGTCAGGGCAGAAACTGAGCCCACGCTTTGAGGTGTGGTGGAGTCATTTGGACCTTGATCAATGTTAAAGAAACCATAGCTTCCCCGAGAGCCCAGGGAGCAGGGCCCACACACGTGAAAAGTTGATAATTTCCTTTACTGTAGTAGTTATTTTACTGACTATTTATTTAAAGTGCTATTCAATGGTAAATGTCAATCTAGGATTGGGATACAGTGAGAACGTTCTAGGATTCGGAGGTAACTAAAGCTCCCCGTCAAGGACTCAATGTTCCAGTTCGATGCAGAGATAGGCAAGGAAGCAAAGAGTTATGAAACATGGCACTGGGGTGCCTGGCTGGCCTGGTTGGGGGATCTTAATCTCAGGATTGTGAGTTTGAACTCCATGTTGAGTATAGAGAGGACATAAAACTAAAATATTTAACAAATAATAAATGGATAAACAAATAAAGCATGACATCAAAGGTAAAAAAAAAAAATTGCTATCTGTGGTATTGAATACTCCAGAAACAATCTTAGATCAGGGATCCCTGGATGGTGCAGTGGTTTGGCGCCTGCCTTTGGCCCAGGGCGCAATCTTGGAGACCTGGGATCGAGTCCCATGTCAGGCTCCCTGCATGGAGCCTGCTTCTCCTTCTGCCTCTCTCTCTCTCTCTGTGACTATCATAAATAAATAAAATCTTTAAAAATAAATAAATAAAATCTTTAAAAAAAAAAAAAACAATCTTAGATCAGGAGAGCCCATGTTAGGAATGTCATATGATATTGTTCCAGCTACCCCCACCCAAAGAATATCAGCCAACAGGAAAATTTGTTATTGGTGGACTTTCAAGTAGAACCCTATTCGGATGTTTATTTTGAAGTGTCCTGTCAAAACGTACTAATATTTCATACCAAGAGTAAAAACTCAACATGCTATCCATTAATCTATTATTCCAAGTGGAACTTGAAAGTTTACTAGTTCTCAAACTAGATTTAACATCTTTCTCCATCATGCACTTGCCTACATTAGTTGTATGCAAATATGTCCCCCAACCCACCCATGAGAGTGAAAGTAGCATGAGGGCACAATGTCACTCATCTGTAAATGGGTGTATTTGATGTGTCAAGTGAGGGGGGGGGGCGGGAAAAAAATGATGTGTCAAGTACTTTAAGGCCTGTATATATATATATATATATATATATACACACATATATGTGTATATGTATAGATATTTATATATATATACATATGCTTTGCTCCTAAGATACATCTGTTATGCCTTTAAGCAATGAAAATAACTATAGTTTTTAAAAAGCAGTCACTAAAAATACTTGCTTTGTATATTTTACCAAGTGTGTTTAACTATTACAATAATACTTAGAAAATGAAAATTTGAATAGGTATAATTTTCTATCTACCATGTTCCAACAATCATAATACCAATTGTTGGTTTATGTTTATGAACACAGATATTACATACATTAACGATGTGCATGAAAAATGACACAACTTTTTTAAGAGGGCAATTTGGTAGTTCTATCTCAAAATTTGAAATGTGTGTGTCTTTCAGCCTAAAAAATCCAGTTCTAGGAATGTATCTTACAGAAGTACTCATACAAGTGTGCAAAGAAATATATGTATATATATATATATGTATGTATGTTTTTACATTGCTTGTAAATATATGAATATAAGTCATATTTTTATTAAATAAATTTTAGTATTCTATACAGTACTATATCATATAACTTTAAAAAATGAGATAAAGCTACTGTTCAATATCACTCATCATCAGAGAAATAAAAATCAAAACCATGATGAGATACTACCACACACTTGTCAGAATGGCTAAAATTAACAACACAGGAAACAACAGATGTTGGCAAGGTTGTGGAGAAAGGGGAACCCTCTTACACACTGTTGGTGGGAATGCAAACTGGTGCAACCACTCTGGAAACAGTCGGAGGTTCCCCAAAAGGTTAAAAATAGAATTGCCATACAAGTCAGCAGTTGCACTACTAGGTATTTACCCAAAGGATACAAAAATACAGATTCAGGGACGCCTGGGTGGCTCAGTGGTTGAGCATCTGCCTTTGGCTCAGGCCCTGATCCCAGGGTCCTGGAATTGAGTCCCGTATCAGGCTCCCCACTTTGCTTCTCTCTCTGCCTATATCTCTGCCTCTCTCTCTCTCTCTGTCTCCCATGAATAAAGAAATAAAATCTTTAAAAAAAATACAGATTCAAAGGGGAATATGCACCTCAATGTTTATAGCAGCATGATCAACAATAGCCAAACTATGGAAAGAGCCCAAATGTCCATTAACTGACAAATGAATAAAGAAAATGTGGTAAAAAAAAAAAAAAGATATGGTATATATATATATGTGTGTGTGTGTATATGTGTATTTGTGGTGTATATGTGTATATATACATATACACACATATACACATGATGAAATATTAGTCATCAAAAAGAATAAAATATTGCCATTTGCAATGACATGGATAGAGCCTGAGTGTATTATGCTAAGCAATATAAGGAGTCAAAGAAAGACAAATACCATATGATTTAACTCATATGTAGAATTTAAGGGAAAAAAAAACAGATGAACATAAGGGAAGGGAAAAAGAGAAAGAGAGGGAAGCAAACCATAAGAGATTCTTGACAATACAGAACAAACTGAGGGTTGATGGAGGGAGATGGGCAGAGGATGGTCTAAATGGGTGATGGGGATTAAGGGGGGCACTGGAATAAAACATTGCATTTTATCATAAAAGCAGTAAAGATGCATGTAAAAAGTAAACATCTAATAAACGTTAGTGAAATTTCTATACATATCCACCTATTATTAACTGAAGGACAGGGATCAAGAAAAAAGCTGTTCAAGGTCAGGCATCATCAGCCAAAGCAAATAGAAAAACTAGAACTTGGAAATTCTTTGTTTCTGGAGATCTAGTTGTGTAGTGGCCTTGAAAATCAGGGAGTTGATGTCTTATTACTAGATCTCCCCTAAATATTCCTGACCCAACTTAGTAAGAATTTAGGTTAAACAGGGACCAACCAATGATTACAGAACCCTCAAATAGCAACAACCCTTTAAAAGAGTTCTAGGACCTATATAATTATCTTGGAATTCTATTCTTCTCCTCCTAATTTATATCCCACAGTCTCTAGGGGAAATATCAAGTATTGTTTGCTAATTAGACTTCTAGTACTCCCTCCAGAAATTGCTGCTGATTTAGCTTGTGATTACTGGAAACAAATACAAGTTGTAGGTTGGTAATCAAATATTTGAATTTTCCATCATATATATATATATATATGTATATATATATTATATATGTATACTCTCTCTTTCTCTCTCTCTCTCTCTCTCTCTCTCTCTCTCCAGGGAATTTTTATTTTCTAGACTATTTGAGATCACCATATGGTAAAAAGCTTAGGCAATATATTAGACTGGGTTTAAGAGACTTGACCTTCTTCTAGATCGGATCAGATGACCCAGAGGGTCACAGCAAGAGCACCTGTCATTGTAGTCGGAGTAGGGGGGCGGGGGGTGCAGAGAGAGTCAGAGACTGACTAAAAAAGACAGGTTGTTTCTCTAAAGTGGCCAAATGCCTGGAGCTGGAGCAAAAATACAATATACAGGCAAGAAGGAAGTCCAAGAAAGGGAGGCACAGGATAAGTTTGAGGAGGTGTATTACACCCACCTGAAAGCTGAATCAGGAGGTCTGAAGCCAAATCATCAAGAGGAGCTATCTTTCCGTCTCTTTCAGGAGAGGATGTCAAGTGAGGTGAGGAATAAGGGCAAGGTGCAACAGGGCTGGTGTTAGCTGAGGCTGGCCAAAGGGCAGCCCTGACCTTGACTCTAGATCCTAAAGATTTCAGTGGGCCCAATCTGAAGATACATACAGAACAGAATATCGAATAAGGGTTGTGAGAAGCAGAGAGTTAATTAGGAAAACTAGAGATAGATCCAAATAGTATACTGAATTTGTAAAAAGCTCCCAACATAGATGTGAGCAAGAGCCGGAGTCAATGAGAACTGAACATGGGATAATTGACTTTCTCTTGGTTCAAATTTGTTTGACCTCTGATCCTCTCCAGATCAGTCTCTTACTTTGGCTTCATGTCATGACCCCACACTCTACGTTTTGGAATGTCTCAGAGTTTAATCTTAGGACTCTTTCCCTTCTTAATTTACATCCTCTCTCTTGGTGATCCTATTCAGTAATGTAGCTGTAAGTACTAACCATATGTTAACTACCCTCAATTTTCCCAGACTTATAGATTTCTAAAAGTTTCTGGAATGTTAAAGACCTCTCCAAACTTAATCCAACTCCCTGTTCAGCCCCTCTACTTGGATGTCTACTAGGGATCTCAAATATAAAATGTCTAAACTAGATCTCCTCCTTGAAATGTAAACAAATAACAATGTATGATTTTTAACTATCCTTTTATTTGTAGCTATAATGTCTATATTGCTTTCTAGAGACTAGAAACTAGTCTAGACTCAAGGGAGCTAAAAGAAGTCACTCCTTATGATTACTTAAAACCACATAAATTGGGATCCTTGGGTGGCTCAGCAGTTTGGTGCCTGCCTTCAGCCCTGGGCATGATCCAGGAGACCGGGGGTTGAGTCCTACATAGGCTCCCTGCATGGAGCCTGCTTCTCCCTCTGCCTGTGTCTCTGCCCCTCCCTCCCCCCCCCCCCCTCTCTCTCTGTGTGTGTATCTCTCATGAATGAATGAATAAAATCTTTAAAAATAAATAAAACCACATAAATAACTCAAAATGTAAAATTAATTTTAAGTGTATTTGCATACATGTTCATTTTCACACTCCCTTAGCAAGATTCTACAATTAACCACACTCAGTAATTCAAAGAGACATAGACCCTATCCTCAAAGAACCTAGCATCAAGTAGGAGACAGAGACACATACCAAATGTGATGAGGCCAATAAGAGAAATGCAATAGGAGTAATTCTTCCTTGAGGCCCATTTTTAATTACACACTATGGAACAACACCTCTCATAGATTTCCAGTCTTGGCAATATTAGCTTTATCCTGAATCAAACAAGAAGAGTTCTAGGTAAATTCACAACCATGGTAATAGCCAAAAATCTCATAAATTGTATATGTGTCAGGTACTGTGCTAAGTATTTTAGAAGCATCATCTCATTTAATCTTTATGCCAACTTTATGAAGAAGTTACCATAATTACTACCATTTTATGGATTAGAAAATAGAGGTTTAATGCATTTCAGTACTTATCCTAAGTCACCTCAAGTAATAGGGTGAGCATATCCATATCCTTTTTTGTTTTTTACCACACACTTTTTTTTTATTATATTAAAATCAGACAATGGTCTGACAATAAAAAGGCTGCTTATGGAATACTGTTATGTTCAACTTTACCTACAGGATATTAAATCCTTAGAACTAAGGTATCCCCCAGAAAAAGATTAATGGAAACATCGATTGCTTTTCAGACTTGATAGTTGCTGCTTCAATAGGTGGTTTTGCAGAAACACTAAATTAAAAAAAGAAAAAAAACCTTTAGAACACAATGAATTGCATTTATTTCAGTATGCATCCACATCTCAGCATTTAGTGGTCCTGAACAGAAAAGTGGAAAAACGCAGCAATTTGCCAGGAAGTCAAGCCTGCCAATTTCGGGGATCTGCTGTGCACACCGAGTTTTTTTTCTCCATCCCTGCTGAGGACCATGAGACACAGCAGCACCAAAAACAAAGCATGCATCAAATCCAAGGTTCTTTTTGTTCCAATTGTCAGATTCCAAACTAGACCCAAATGGATTGTAAGATGACCACATAAGAACCCTGTTTAAAATTTCTTCAATTGTTAAAAGCAAAAGCAATTACAGAAAACAGTTCATTCAGAGGGATCGTGTGTGCTTACAAGTATCTTCTATGGCATTTCTCCAAGTTTTATCACCAAGCACTTTGAGAGCTGGCAGGTCTGAGTACCCCTGGTGACTGTTCTTTTCACTTTATCAAAACCTGAGCTAAAAAACAGCATCAGCTGACGATGACAGCAGAGGGTGTCAGGGCTGAGGACCCAATATTCATTCCCAGGCTGGTGGAGAGTGAGTAAATGTTCCAAACTAAATGAGGGAAGTTAGAGACTCTTTCCAACCTTACCTGATGGCTTTGGCCAAAACAAGGAAGTGTTGGGTGGTGATGCAAAAAGGGACTTGAGGAGAAAGGAAAATGCAGCACCCCTCCATTAAGGTGGGGGAGAAGATATGGGGAAAGCCCTGAATTCCTCACCAAAGGCCAATTTCAGAGGGGAGCAGAGGGGGTTACAATCTATGCTTCGGCTGAGGATGGTCATGGGAAGTGGAGAAAGGATGATGGCTTGGAGGGGGGAGGGCATCATTTAAGACTTAAAAAAAGAAACCAGGGGTGCAGTTGAAGCACCCCTGCACACCCAGCAGTAGTCCCACAGGCTACGACCTGAAACCTTGATGCCTATTCTAGCAAGCCACTCCAAGCTGGAGAGCTATTGCAGGGACAGAGGGGTCGATGGAGGGAGGGAGGGAGCCAGCAGGAGGAAAAGGGGAGAAAGCAGAGACCCCAGGCCCTGTAATCAGCAACAGGGTGATTGTGTGATGTGTCTTTTCACAGTTGAGTTAGCTGTGCCCCACCAGTTATGATGGGAATCAATTTAAATATACTTTCTTGATCCCAGAAATTTAACTATGTGGGCAGTGGTTACACTTCACAGGATGATTTGTTATAGCATAGCATATATCTCAAATGGACAAAAAATTAGTATCATTTACAGTATCTTAAGATAAATTGCCTTTGAATAGGAGCTTCCTTTCCAGTACTTTTTTTTTTCTTTTTTTTTTTAAGATTTTATTTATTTATTCATGAGAATACACAGAAAGGAGAGAGAGGCAGAGACACAGGCAGAGGGAAAAGCAGGCTCCATGCAGGGAGCCTGACATGGGACTCAATCCCCCATCTCCAGGATCATGCCCCAGGCTGAAGGGGGCGCTAAACCCCTGAGCCACCAGAGCTGCCCCCTCCCCTTCCAGTACTTTTGAGGTCTACAAGATGTATCTAGAAAATGCACTACTGTGGACATTTTTAAGCAAGTGACTGCTTAAATCGAATGGGGTGGGGAGAGGGCCTGTGGTTTCTCTTTTTGATTAATTGCTGTAACACTGTCCTTGGAGCAGCTGAGGGAGTTTCATGTTTTCTTTAGACATCATTAGGCGCCAGAGCTCTTGCAGGACAACTTTGATGCTATATGAATTTTGCCATTTTACTAGCACTGATATGGCTCTTGGGTCCACCACTCCATTAGAACTATTAACTCCATTCATATTAATTTTTGTTACAAATCTTACAAAGGGGGGTGCTTCTGGTATTTAGGCCCACATTCTATTTTAAGACTATATATTCGGTTTTCATAAATTGTTCTTGGAGACCCAATTATCAATCATCCCTGTCCATCTTAGAAGTGTCTTGTCTTCGTCATCTTCTAGACCTCAGCTAACTGTGCCACCTCCTACTCCTTTCTGGCCTTCTTCCAGTTCTTCCAACAGTCGAAACTTGCAAGACTTTTACTCCCAAGCCCGTGGTGGCTGTCATCTTGCGTCCCAAATCCATATCCTTAACCACTATTCTAAACTACCTTCTCACAATTGGTGACCCTGCTTTAACTAATAATAATGGTGCTAGGTTTCTAAATATTTATACTAAAATAAAAGAATAAATCTACAAATCATCTAAATAGTGAATATTCATTATATTTTAGTGATAATCCCCAATCACTAAAGATAATTGATAAAAAGGACTATAGCATAAAAAGTCATGAAATGTTGGGTTCAGTTTTTCAAAGTTCATAAAGATACAGGATTAATCATTTCAAGTTTCCTGCTGATTGCCTTTGGAAATAAGTTCTTGGTCTTAAATACATTCTGTGTTTTGGGCCTTCTCTTATTACTACAACACAGATAATCTAAGATGGAAAAATCATCAGACTTGGAAATGCTAAGAGAATAGAAGCCAAAGCCTATAAGAAAATAGTCTTCTAAATTTATTATCTCTTATGCATTGATTTATCACATATGGTGGGAATTTAAACCAGATGTATGCTTACTAGAAGAGGCTATCCCAAGACGGACAGAGGAGAGGAATGTGACCTCAGCTTGAAAGTAGAGAATCAGAACTTGTTGGTGGTTCAGAAGTTTCCTTTTATGATGGTTATATAATAGAATAAAAGTTTTTCATCTTTTCATATTAACTGAGACTTCATTTCTTAATCTGGAAATTGTTGAAACTTCTGGCTTTTGCAATGCAATATTTTCATATTGGGAAAGACCATAGACTTTCTGAGTAACTCTTGCTTAATCTAAAGCAAAACATTTTTGGAAAATACAGCTCTTATATGTAAATATTAACATTTACACATTCGCACTCGTTTCATTCTCATCTGGAATTTAGATATCAAATTTTAATAGCTAGAATTCAGTAACATATCTTTGCCATCTGCTTTTTTTTTTAACTGAAGCTTTAAAAAAATCTATTCTTTCAAGTCACATCTAAGGAAAAAAAGAGACTTAGCCTAACATGAGTAATCTACCTATCGTTATGTAGTCTTTATTTTTTAAAACTTGAAAATTACTATTAAAGAAAATATTTCCGGGATCCCTGGGTGGCGTAGCGGTTTGGCGCCTGCCTTTGGCCCAGGGCACGATCCTGGAGACCCGGGATCGAATCCCACGTCAGGCTCCCGGTGCGTGGAGCCTGCTTCTCCCTCTGCCTGTGTCTCTGCCTCTCTCTCTCTCTCTCTGTATGACTATCATAAATAAATAAAAATTAAAAAAAAAATAAAGAAGGAAAATATTTCCCATAATAAATGCTTTAGTTTGGGAACAGTCTGAACAAAAAAAACACAGTATGGAACAACTTTACAGTCATTTCTCCACTTTTTGAGGGGAAATTATCTTGAAAATCATTAATTGAGCAAAGAGATATTTCTCAGAAGCACTTGTGATTTAGTTTTCAGTTTATTTTTACAGTACACTTAGGGGTGCCTGGGTGGCTCAGTCAGTTAAGCGTCTGCCTTCAGCTCAAGTCATGATCCCAGGTTCCCGGGATCAAGCCCCACTCAGGCTCCCTACTCAGCAGGGAGTCTTCTCTCTTTCTCAAATAAATAAAATCTTTTAAAAAATACGCTTATGTGATAAGATATTTTTTAAAAAATTAAAAGATAATTAGCCAATTGTAGACAGTTTCTATCCCAGGAGAAGAACTTAAGACAACTGGAGACATGCACGTGTACACATATACTTGTATATTGACTGCCAGAGAGAGTTAATTTGTTCAAAGCTAGAGTTGTCATTGACAATCTGAAACACAGAAAAAAGGTCTTTTCTTTATAAGGAGTTATTGGTAGGAAACTAAACACATGTTTAAAAGAAACTACCTAAATATCTCATTGTATGTCTATGAACTGCCAAAACAATTGATTCATTTAACTTCCCTCAAACAAGTATTGAGCATTGTGTGCTGAACAATTCTAGGCACCAGGGTGGGAAACAAAAAACATGTAAATGATATGTCTTGCTTACCCAAGCTTAAGGTAATTATACGATAACATTTCTTTCCTATATGGATCTAAAATTTGCATGCAGGGAAATGCATAGATATTAAATGTACAATTGGATGAATTTTAACAAAAGTATGTATTCATGTAACTACCACCCCATTGGAGACATAAGACCCTTCCATCTCCCCTAGAAAGTTCCTTCATGTCTCGCTTCCCAGATAGGCAGGTGTGTTCTGATTTCTATCACCACGGGTTATTATGCTTTTGAAGTCACATAAATGGAATTATATGGTATGTTATCTTTTACTCTGTGCAGTGTTTTAGGGATTTATTCAAATTGTTGTATTAGTACTTTATTACAAATTTCTTCTATATACATACATAACATTTTTTAAAAATCCATAATCCTATTTGCTTCCAGTTACAAACACTGTTAGTCAACTTGTTGTGAATGTAGATTTTCATTCTCTTGGATAAAGACCTAGGAGTAGAATTGCTGGGTCATTAGGTGTATAATATTATAAGAAGCTCCCAAACAGGGCAGCCCAGGTGGCTCAGTGGTTTAGCCCCGCCTTTGGCCCGGAGTGTGATCCTGGAGACCCCTGCATCACTCCCTGAATGGAGCCCGCTTCTCCCTATGTCTCTGCCTCTCTCTCTGAGTCTCTCATGAATAAATAAATAAAATATTTTTTAAAAAAAGAAGCTCCCAAACAGTTGTCCAAAGATATTTTTTTTTAAATATTCATTCATTAGAGAGAGAGAGAGAGCATGAGAATGGGAGAAGGGCAGAGGGAATAGGAGAAGCAGACTCCCCACTGAGCAGGGAGCCAGATGCAGGGCTCCATCCCAGGACTCCCAGATCATGACCTGAGCCGAAGGCAGATGCTTAACTGACTGAGCCACCCAAGTGCCCGTGTCCAAAGAGATTATATCATTTCATACTCTATCAGCAGTATATGAGAGTTCTACTTGTACAACATGCTCGCCAACAATTGATGATATCAGTCTTTTCGTTTTAGCCATTTTAGTGGATGTGAGGTGAAATTTTAATGTGGTTTTAATTAATATTTCCCTGATGACTAATGATGTTGAGTATCTTTTCCTGTGCTTACTGGCCACTTTCAAAGCTTTCACTGCTTTTGTGAAATATCTGGTTTTTGCATATTTAAAACTTTTTTATCCTTTTATTTTAATTTGTGTGAGTCTTTTATGTATTATTATATATAAGTTCTTTACCAAATATACATATTAAGAATATTTTCTCTAGGGATGCCTGGGTGGCTCAGCCGTTGGGCATCTGCCTTCAGCTCAGGGTGTGATTCTGGAATACCTGGATCAAGTCCCACATCAGGCTCCCTGCATGGAGCCTGCTTCTCCCTCTACCTATGTCTCTGCCTCTCTTTCTCTGTCTCTGTCTCTCATGAATAAATAAATAAATAAAATCTCTAAAAATAATAATATTTTCTCTCAGTGTATGGCTTACATTTTTTATAGATTTTAATTTTTTAGAGATTTCTTTTAGATTAACAGCAAAATCGAGCAGATGGTATAGAGAATTCCCATCTACCTCCTGCCTCTACATATGCATAGCCTCTCCCACTGCAACTTCCACTCAACACCCTGGACCAGAGTGTTACATTTGCTACAGTCAATTGACACATCTTTATCACCTGAAATCCATAGTTCACATTAGGGTTCATGCTTGGTGTTGTACAGTGGGTTTAGACAAATGTGTAATGTGATATGCATCCACCATTGTAGTATCATATCACACAGAGTTCTTTCAATACCCTAAATTCCTCTGTATTCTGTGTGTTCATCCTTTCATACACCCATCCTCTGACAATCACTGATCTTTCTACTGTCTCTGTAGTTTTGCATTTTCCAGGATGTCATATAGCTGGAATCACATGTAGCTTTTTCAGATTAGCTTCTTTCACTTAGTAACATGCACTTAATGTTCCTGCATGTCTTTTCATGGCGTGATAGTTCATTTCTTCTTAATGCTGAATAATATTCCATTGTCTGGACACACTGTGGTTTATTTATCCATTAACTTACTGAAGGACTTCGTGATTGTTTCCAAATTTTGGCAATTGTGAATAAAATTGCTTTAAACAGCTGTGTGCGGGTTTTTGTGTGGACATAACTTTTCAGCTCATTTGGGTAAATACCCAAAAGCACAATTCCCAGACCATGTGGTCAGAAATGTTAAGTTTTGTAAGAAACTGCCAGATTGTCTTCCAAAGTGGCTGTGCCATTTTGCATACCCATTAGCAATGAATGAGAGTTCCTCTTGTTTCATATTCTTGCCAGCATTTGGTGGTGTTAGTATTTTGGATTTTTGCCATTCTGATAGGTGTATAATGGTATCTTATTGTTATTTTAATTTGCAATTGTATAATGACAAGCGACAGTAATCAACTTTTCATTTTCATATGCTTACTTGCCATTCATGTATCTTCTTGGATGAGGTGTCTATTCATTTTTTAATCATTATTTAATTAGATTGTTCTAATGTAAGAATTTATTATACATATATATTGTAAATAGATTAACACAATCAAGCTAATTAACATATCCAATATCTCACATAGTTAAGATTTTTGTGTGTGGTAAAAATACCTAAGGTCGACTCTTAAATATGGGCTGTTTCACGAATTTGCATGTTATCCTTGCATAAACACCATGCTAATCTTCTCTGTATCATTCCAACTTTGGTATATGTATGTGCTGCAGAAGTGAATACTTAAGGTTTACTTTTTTCCATACATTTTTACAGTTGTTTCAACACCATTTGTTTAAAAAAAATTCCCTCACTGAACTGACTTGGTATGTTGGTAATCTCCAGGATACTATATGTATATGATCTATTTTTGATTTCTCTATTCTCTATACACATACACACGTATTTTATATGGTGTTGTTTAATTCAAGATGGATTCATTATTATATTTTTATAATAATGGATATACATTGTATTATATAAAATTTAAACTTTTTTTTAAAAAAATCTATTTTAAGAAATTAAAATTAAAACATTTTCATGGGGATCCCTGGGTGGCGCAGCGGTTTGGCGCCTGCCTTTGGCCCAGGGCGCGATCCTGGAGACTCGGGATCGAATCCCACATCAGGCTCCTGGTGCATGGAGCCTGCTTCTCCCTCTGCCTATGTCTCTGCCTCTCTCTCTCTCTCACTGTGTGCCTATCATAAATAAATAAAAATAAAAAATTTAAAAAAATAAAAAAAATAAAACATTTTCATGGTTCCCTAAAAATATTGGGAGCCATAGGCACTATACCTAAAGCTAATTGGACCTGACCAGGATAAAGCTAGGTTCTGCACATGTAGCCCTGTCAGAAACTGCTTGTAGAGGCCTGTGAAAGTTTCCTTAGGAGCACATGGTAGGCTTGTAGGCTCTAAAAGTAGCAAATACCTAGGGGCCTGTGATAGTTTACTTTCAATGTTATATTTTCATTGTATTATCCCTATGACTAAAGTCTCATTTAATACTATTATACTGACTTAATTGGTCTATGGGGAATTAAGGAAAATATCTTTTCAGTCAGGGTTCTTAGTCATAAGCAACAGAAGCTGCCTTAGGTCAACCAAGCAAGACAAAAGCTTGAGGTATTTATTAAACAGCATGAGGTAGTTCACAAAATGTTTGGAATGTTTGGAACATTAGGCTCAAGGCTAAGCCTCAGGAAGAATGCCCAAACCCACGTGCCATGAATAAATCTAAGGAGGAAAATGTTGCCACCACCAGCCACTAGAAGTTACAGTTTGCCCCACTGCAGTTCTGTACCAGGAAAGTAGTTTCAATGTTATCATTACAGTCATTGATGTCAATTATCATTTTTGCCAAGAATTCAGTATTGCAGCTCCTGTGCTGCTAGTGCAGTGTGAGAGACTGAATGTTTCATTAATAATTATATAAAAACACTTTGCCACATATAAGACCCAAAATATCTGAAAAACAGAGTCAAGAAAATAAGGAATTCTCCATTTCTCAAGAAAACAAAAATATGACATAGTATACATCCTCAAGAAGCTCACGGTTTTCTGAAAGAGGTAAGCAAATGCATAGCTATTGGTGAAACCATTTTCCTATGTAATATAAGCGAAATGATAAGGGAACAGAGAGGAGGAAACAATTTCGAATAAGGAGCATTTGAGCCCTGAAGAAAAAGCAGAATTTTGATGGAACATTCTATGATAGAGGAAACCAAGTGGGCAGATAAGCAGAGTTAAATTGCAGAGTGTATTTGAGGTTTTAAAATTTACAACTTTAACAAACCAAATACTTTTTTTTTTTTTTTTAAAGACTTCGGGAGGTTCTAGAAATTGTTGAGTTAATTGAGAATACCTTTTTTTTTTTTAAAGATTTTATTTATTTATTTATTTATTTATTTATTTATTTATTTATTCATTCATTCATTCATGAGAGATATATATAGAGAGAGAGAGGCAGAGACACAAGCAGAGGGAGAAGCAGGCTCCATGCAGGGAGCCTGACATGGGACTCCATCCCGGGTCTTCAGGATCACGCCCTGGGCCAAAGGCGACACTAAACTGCTGAGCCACCTGGGCTGCCCCAAATACTATTTTTATACAAGTAATTGTATTCCTTTATAAACTAGTTTTCCCTGGACCATGATAATTATCAACTGACAGTTGGGGGTACCTGGGTGGCTCAGTCAGTTGGGCATCTGACTCTTGATTTCAGCTCAGGTCATGATCTCAGGGTTGTGGGATCAGGCCCAGCTCAGGGTTCACACTCAGTGGGGAGTCTGCTTGAGATTCTTTCTCTCCCTGCCCCTCCCCCTCTCCCGGCCCCTCCCCCTCCCCTGCTCGTGCTCTCTCTCTCTCTCTCTTTTTCTTGCTTGTGCATGCCCTAAAATAAATAAATAAATCTTTTTTAAAAAATTATCAACTGATAGGTCTGTGAACCAGGGTTAAGGTACTGCTTAATTTTAGGAATCAAGAGATCCATTTAAGTTTGAAGGGGGCAGAAGGCAGAAATCAAGGCTAAAGAGAATATATGTGTTGAAGAAATTGAAGATACTTTAACTGGGAGAAACAACCTATAATTAGAAGAAATATTTAAGTGACAATGGTGTTCTTAATTTAGAAAAGACTTCTGTATATTTGAAGAGACAGAATGAAAAGGGATTATAGATGATGAAAAGAAGAGTGAATGAGATGAGGAGGATAGGGTAGGATTCTCCTGGGGGAAGATATGGGAAATCAGAGACATTGAAAAGAGGAACACTTATTTATATAAGCTGTGAAGGAATAAAGAAAATGTAAAGGTATTCTAGAAGTGGAAAGGAAGAAAGGCCAAAGAGATCATTTACCAGTAACTTTGATCTCTGCGGAGCAGGCAGTTGAAGGTTAAATCATTTCTTAATAGGAGTTTCTAGAAAGTAAGCTTTTTTTTTTTTTTTTTTTTTAAGATTTATTTATTTAGGGCTCCTGGGTGGCCCAGTGGTTGAGCTTCTGCCTTTGGCTCAGGTTGTGGTCCTGGGGTCCTGGGATCAAGTCCTGCATTGGGCTCCCCACGAGGAGCCTGCTTCTCCCTCTGTGTCTCTGCCTCTCCCTCTATGTCTCTCATGAATAAATATTTTTAACTAATTAATTTATCTATCTATCTATTTATTTATTTATTTTCACACACAGAGTAGGGAGGGGCAGAGGGAGAGAGAGAATCTCGAGCAGACTCTATACTGATCATGGAACCTGACATGGGGCTCTATCCCACAACCTCAAGATCACAAGTTGAGTAGAAATCAAATGTCAGATGCCCAATCGACTGAACCATCCAGGTACCCCTAGAAAGTAAACTTTTGCGTGGCCTGTTCCCTCTGTCCTGAATGCTTTTTCTCATCACGTAGCTTATCTCTCATCTTCCTCAATGAGTCCAACCCTCACACGGTATCTAAAACCTCCATCTGCTTCCTGCAGTCCTGAACTCCCCTACCCTCTCCTTTTTCTTTTTTTTTTTCCATAGCTCTTATCACCTTCAAACATACTATATGATTTATTTGGTTTTTTTGTTTTCTGTTATTTGTCCCCTCCCACTAGAATGTAAGGTTACAGGACAGAGATTTTTTGTCTCTTTTGTTTACTGAGAATGATGGCTGATCCTCAATAAATATTTGTTGAATGAATAGAAAAGTTGATGTTGAATTGAGGGCAAAAAAAAATAGAAGAGAGCTTTTTGGAAGAGTTATAGTTGAAAACAGGACTGCTAGTTGGTTTAAACCACATTATTGTACTACTTTTTCAAAATATTGACATACTTTTGTAACAATTGGTAAACATCTGCCCAGGCAACCTTGGCTTCTCTCCCAGGCCCTCTGTTAGCAATTAAAGGGTAAATACAGGGTGCAGCTAGGTGCCTCTCTCAGACCCTGCTATGTCAGTTCAAGGTCCATACCCTTCCTGTACTAGTTTAAAATTTTGAATATATAGACAGTGTTAAGAAATCAGTAAGAGGGGCACCTGGGTGGCTCAGTCATTTAAGCCTCTACCTTCAGCTCAGGTCATGATCCCAGGGTCCTGGAATGGAGCTCCATATCATATCAGACTCCCTGCTCAGCGGGGAGCCTGCTTCTCCCTCTCCTTCTGCCATTCTCCTTGCTTGTGTTCTCTGATTCTATCTGTAAAATAAATAAAATCTTTTAAATGATTTTTTTAAAAAAATTCAATAAAAGATAACCTAATGGATTCCTGGGCAGGCCAGGTTGAGATAAAAAGTGTGAATTTAGAGAGAGCCATGTCAACAAAATTCCATGACTTCCTCCAGCAATTATGAGGCTGGAGACCACACAGTAACAATAGAGATGATCCAGAAAGACCAGATGTGATCAATGAGAGAACACAGGCCAGAGATTTAAGGTACTAGGAGGACGTTTCTTTTGGATGGTTGACAGTGGAATCCAGGTTAAGGGTAAAATGTCATTAGGAAAAAAAATAAATAAAATAAAAATAAAAAATAAAATGTCATTAGGAGACTAATGGGTTTGAGGATATGGGAGGACTCCCATCATGAGAGAACCCAGAATGGTGGATCACCCTACTACCCAACTCGCTTCAACTTTAGGGCTAAAAGAGCATAGAGACAGTGTCAACATCAATAATGTTTTCCAAGTGTAATATAGATCTGAGGACCTTGCCATTTCAATTTTAAATTGAAGCAATACCTCTTTATATGTTTGTCTTTACCATTACACAGAACATAGTATGTGGTCATCTACGACATGGTACCTGCTCTCGAGATGCTTGTCATCTAGTGGGAGAGGCAAGACTGACATTCTTCAAACAGCACATGCCACTTATAAGATTATGTATTATAGATCATAAATACAATTTGAGGGATGCCTGGGTGGCTCTGCAGTTGAGCACCTGCCTTTGGCCCAGGGCGTGATCCTGGAGTCCCAAGATCGAGTCCCACATCGGGCTCCCTGCACAGAGCCTGCTTCTCTCTCTGCCCATATCTCTGCCTGTCTCTCTCCCTGTCTCTCATGAATAAATAAATAAAATCTTTAAATCAATTAGATAAATAAATACAATTTTACTTTAAATCCTACAAAACCAATATAAAAACAGTGGGTAATAGGCAGCATCTGGCAATCATCCACTGAAGTTCTCTTAGACTCCATCACTAGGATATATTATGGTTTTAGCCTCCCTAGAGAATTCTGTATGCCAGTGAAAGTGTTACCTTGAGATTGTGTTTTAAAGTATTCAAATCCCTTTGAAATGTAATGCTTGTTATCATTGCTGTGATTAACACCTGTACAAGCTCCAGACCACATCATTCCCATTCCAGATTTCCTAGTTAGAAAGAGAAGCTCTAATAATACCTATCCCCTTGCCAAGTAACTATTTCTGCACCCTTTCTTTCACTTTGCAAGAGGTTTTGATTTGCTGTTTGTTTGAATGTTATTAGCAATCTGCAAAATGCAGATCCTGCTCGGGTTTCTACTCTTAAATCACACAGTAATCTGTCTTGATTTTAAGTTAATTTGGATCTACTTTCAGTCTAGACGTACGTTTGCCTTGCAGTAACAGGTGATATCATCCCTACATAGAAATATGCTCTTTTTAAAGCCAGCTGTGAATGAATGCACAATATTTTTATGAGAAACTATGTAGTGATGGCACTGCTTGTCTTTGAGAGGTGGGGGTACGACAAGAATGATATATTTCTTCCTTAGCTTATTATAATTAGAGATATTTATAAGAAAATTGAATCACTGTTGCTTGAGTGTTGCTCAGCTCCTGCTGATCAGTTCTCACTCATTGGCACCATCCTTTGTGGTATAATAGTTAGTTGCTGTGGAGATGATTATCATGTCATGGAGAAAAGAGACAGGAATTTAAATGAAGAATGAGCAGCAGGAGCAAAAGAACATGCCAAAACCCAAAGATTTCATTCAGTTTAATTTTCTCTTACTTTTTAATGTGTGTGGTATATCATAAAGTTGGATAAATCAACCTAAGTAACATAGCTTCAGGGTTAATGATGACTAAGAACAAGAGGAAAATTTAAAAGAAAAGGAAAGATAAAAAAAAAAAGGCAAGATATAAGACTGATATTCTTTTTATAGAGGCAGGACTAGGTTCAAGTTAATAAAAATGTAATAATAAACATATACTGTTGGGCCATACCACCATACTCTAGGTAAACAATGAAGCTGTTTAGACAATTCTGTTACAGCCCAACTTTTGGTGAGTTGTTGAGGTAAGGCATCATTCAACAAGCAGAAAGCAGAATGCTGAGATAGAGAGTGGGCTTTGTAACAAGCAGAGCTGGACTGAGTATCACAAGGCAATACTTTTAGGCAGGTCACTTAATCTTCTTTGAACTTCAATTTCATCAACTATAAAATTGAAACAAATTTGTAGGATTGTTTTCTGGGCTATTAACTGGTATGGTCTCATATAGTCATACCAGCTGTTTACAACCAATGTCTGTTCTGTTTGGTCATTTATTCTGTGAGGTCAGTGCCCATTCTGCGTTAATTATTAAATATTCTGAATGTCATCTACGTTAGGACAGAATAGCCTATGCTGCAATAACATATTGTGAAATCTCAGCAGTTTAACACAATGGCATATTTTTTTGCTCTCATACATTCCAGTGTGGATCTGGCAGCTGTCCTCCTTCTTGTGACTAATGGCTCCTAATCCAAGAGATCATTGTAACAGAAGAGAGATGGAGGAAGCATACCTGTTTTTAACTTCCTTGACCCCCAAGGAGACATGTTATTTCTGTTTAGTCCATTGGCCAGAACTAGTTACATGGCTCCATTCTATCTGCAAGGGAGGCTAGGAAATGTGGAGAAGGCTATAGAGTCATTGGTGAGCACTAAGCGTCTTGCCAGATCACCCCTCGTTTGGAGAGGATTAGATGAGATAATATAAAAGATTTCCTAATGAGCTAGGTCAAACCACAAAGGCTGATCCCAGTTTAAGGTTTGATGTGAATAATGACTTGATTGGGATCATTTTCACTTTCACCTGAAACCAGAAAAGAAACATGCAAGGATGCACACGAAATTGACCAAGGGTATAGGATAGTGCATGTTGAATATAGCATCCCAGGGCCTCCACCTACTTTGCTCCCTATGGAAGCATATCTCTGGTTCAGCAGCCTCAGCAGCCCATGTAGGGGAGGAATTTGACAGGTCAGAGGAGCCCAGACCAGGGGTTTGCTGCCTTTTCACTATTTTAGACTGGGATGGATAGTGGTAGTATAGAGCAAGAAGGGCAGGAATCAACACACAAGGGACCACCCTATTAGCATAAAAGAATTTCTTACTGAGTCACAGTTATCCATTACATGATTTATTCCTTACTGCATTCTTGAGACTACATTAATAAGAACCTCCTGAGTTCATATTTCACATCTGTGGTAGAATTATACTGAATGCCATAAGAGGATGCTAAAGAAAAAGAAAACCCTATAATCTAATTAAAGAGATTAAGCCACTATCAGTAAACAAGTCAATAAATGGCAAAATTATACTATGAAAGAACAGTTTAAAAATAGGGCATCATATAATAAGATGTTGATTTTGAGGTACAAATGACAAAAAAATGAATGAAAGGAGAAAATAATTACTAGGAAAGTTAATAAAATTCAGGCACCATTAATTCTCCGTAAATAGTTAAAGAATATTTCAGTCCTGCTACCTTTGGTTCAGGTACCAAAGCCAAAAAGTGCAAAGAATTTCAGATTATATTTAGCAATAGGACTGGTTTGAGAGGCTGAAAAAATTTCAACCCAGTTGTTCTGGACAAATTGATACCAGGAGTAGCCTGGTTCTGTGGGAATGGAATGCACTTGAGATTTACCCTGGGGCTTCCCAGAAATGCCTGAGGAAGACTGGGGAGACAGAGCAGAGGTCTTGCAGTTACCCAGCAAGGGGCTAATTAGGAAGAAAAGCCTGGCATTAATATATTCATAGTTTGTAGAACTATTTAAATTCTACTATAATTACAACCATCTGTTTATAATTTCAGTCTTAATACTATATTGTAAGCATTTTCCCATATTCTGAAATAATATTTAAAACATAATTTGTAATGGATAGAAAAGAATAATTCTCAAGTGTTAGATAACGTGTGTTTAAAACATACATTCTTTCATTGTACTTTCATAATATTTATGTGAAGTAGGTACTATTAGTATTGTCACTACTCTACAGATGAAAAATCTGAGTCAAGGAGATCTTAAAGTCACACAGCAAATATCTGATTGAGTTGGGATTAAACCTTAGCTTGCCTGATTTGAAAACCTATCTTTTGGTATATTACATTGCCTTTCTTATTTTGTGCCATCGTGTCAATACACCACCAATTAATAAACTGATGTGTTGTTAAATATTTAAGTTGTTTCAAAGAGATTTTTTTAGTATCCATAATCTGTGGTAAACCTCTTTACACACACATTTTGTGAAAGTAAGCTTTATATATATACTTACACCTGAATCTCTTTAATAATGTATATTTCTGTAGGATGAGTTCCTTTAAGAGGAAAATATTGGTAAAGAATGCAAACATTTTAAAGTTTTTGATAGGGGCAGCCCGGGTGGCTCAATGGTTTAGCGCAGCCTTCGGCCCAGGGCCTGATCCTGGAGACCCAAGATCGAGTCCCGCATCGGGCTCCCTGCATGGAGCCTGCTTCTCCCTCTGCCTGTGTCTCTGCCTCTCTCTCTGTCTCTCTCTCTCTCTCTCTCTCTCTGTCTGTCTCTCATGAATAAATAAATAAATCTTTAAAAAAACAAAGTTTTTGATAACATTATTAAATTTTCCAAATGAAAAATTATATTAACTATATGTTCACCTGTAGTATATATAAGTGACTGCTTCCCTAAGGCCTCCCCACAATGGATACTGTAACTTTAAAATTTTTGTCAGTCTAACAGCAAACCTCAAAAGCTCAGACCCCTCTAAATGTGTGGTCTTTCTGCAGCCACTGGTGTTCTTCATTTGGTAATTATCCCTCATACAATAACAAATATTGCATTAATTAGTTAATAATTCATTGAATATTTAGCACTAGCCTGTCTTAAATCACAAAAACAAATTTATATTAAAGATTTCATGTTAAGTCCCTGAATTTTATTTAATTTAGGTCAGCAGCGTTGCTCAGCTAAAGACACTCTGTAGGTCAGAAGACTTGACTAATCCATATCCGAAATTCCCTCTATAAAGGAAAGGAAGAAAAATATACTATCCTTTAACTTCTTTGTACGCATGAAGTTATTGGGGACTCTTGTGTTTGTGGTCCTGCGTCTGTGTTTATGTGTGTATGGGCAGGAGCAGAAGACAGGAGTGCTATTGTATAGTGTGAATGAGATTTAGGAAAATGAAAGGGTGATAAAAAGTAAAATTTTTTCTATTAATTGTTAAGAAAAAAAATTTTAAAGATATTTTGCATATTTCTTTCTGTTTTGGGAGAAATAAAAACCTGCCAGGATTCAGTAAATAAGTTCTAGAAAATATGTATAACTCATCAACTTAAACATAAATAAGCTTATTATTGAAAAATAACTTAAATATTTCCTGGAATATTAAAATTACTTAAAACTTGTAGCACATTTTTTGTCAGTAGTATAATACTACCTTAATTGTATCTGTTTAGCTGACCAAGCCACAGTACCAATAAAGAAACTGCCTTAATTCCTAATTACAGATAAAAATGTCTAGACTGCAAATGTATTAAAGTGAAACACAGTAGTGCGTGACAAAATCTCATTGTATTAAGAGCATAGGCCTTTGTATCTGAGAAATCACTGAGTTTGTATCAAATTCTGTCAGTTTCTGGTTGTTTAATTTGGGGGCAAGGGACATTTGTTTAACCTCCTTCAGCCTCACTTCCTAAACCTTAAAATGCAAATGCTTATCCTCACCTGCAGCCAGGTTGCAAGGCTTACAGGAGAATATGTATCTAAAATAAGCAGACATACTAGATGGCTAATAAATGTTAACCTGTTTCATTATTCAGCATGTTTTTGGTAAATAGACTAGTGACCCTGATCTGTAATTATCTAGCTATCCTGGACTCATCATAATTTGAGATTCTAGTAATATAATTTGCTTAGTTGTAACAATGTGTCATTCTCACTGAAGGTACTATTATTTTAGAGGGGGAGGGGCGAAGGGTGAGAGAGAGAATCTTAAGCAGGCACCATGCCCAGCATGGTGCCTCAACATGGGGCTCAACTCCAGGACCCTGAGATCATGACCTGAGCCAAAATCAAGAGTTGAGTGCTTGACCAACTGAGCCATTCGGGCACCCCTCTCACTGAGGGTACTATTAGGCGTGAAGTAAACCGTGTAGGTTTTTATTTTCTATAAACAGGAATCCACGCCAGGTTCCAGAAGATGGAAAAAAAAAGAGGGCAGCCCAGATGCTTCAGCAGTTTAGCACCTGCCTTTGGCCCAGGGCGTGATCCTGGAGACCTGGGATCAAGTCCTGCATCGAGTCCCACATCAGGTTACCTGCAAGGAGCCTGCTTCTCCCTCTGCCTATGTCTCTGCCTCTCTCTCTGTGTGTCTCTCATGAATAAATGAATAAATTCTTCAAAAAAAAAAAAAAGAGAGAGAGAGAAAATGGAGGCAAAAGGTCCAAGAAAGACAGTAGAATAAAAAATAACTCTTGGAGAATTTTGAGAAAAATGGATTGTTTGAAAGCTGACATTTATTTTGAAAATGAGAAATAGCATTAGATTTATATAGTGAATTTTGTGAATTTTGCAGATACGGTTCAATGACAAAGCCTTTAATATATTTCATTTAACAGTCTCATAATCTGTTAACTAGCTAAGTGATTTTTATTTTTATGTATTTATGCAGCAAAGTAAATGGCTATTTAAGTGCTTTTTGATGTGTGAAGTAATGTACTTTTTAATTGCCACTTATAAGTGTCCTTAATTTAGTGAAATCTCTCCCCTGTCTGTTGATGGTTTTGCTTCTCTGATAAGGCAGAGGACATTTATTTGCTTGTTGGTATCCATGGGTATTATAATGATCCTTTATAAGCATAGTGATAAGGGATTCAATAATGATATGCAAATAGATAAATATGAAGATATATATGAACTGTAGCAAGTTGAAAAAAATTCTCTTTGTAAGTGGCACTGGAATTTATCTTAGGGAAGGAATTGTCTTACTTTAAGAGATACTTTAATTAACTGTTTGGGGTGGAAGGTGAGAATCCCAGCAGGGGCACCATGAGACAAGAGAACAAAAGAAGTGGCATGTTGCTCAGTACAAGAAAGGGGCAGACTCCAGGAGAGGAAGAAGAGAGAATAACTAAACAACACAGCAGAGGGGTAAAGCATTTTTTTAAAAGGATCTCTAATACTCTGCTTTAAACCATTTGCTTTTCTTTTCTTTTTTTAATTTAATTTAATTTTTTTTATTGGAGTTCAATTTGCCAACAGATAGCATAACACCCAGTGCTCATCCCATCAAGTCCCCCCCTCAATGCCCATCACCTAGTCACCCCCACCCCCCGCCCACCTCCCTTTCCACCACCCCTTGTTCGCTTCCCAGAGTTGCTTTTCTGTGATGTAAAACCCTCTGTCTCCCAGTACAAGTGACTGACTGTTCACACTAAATACCTATGGAAATTTTGTGTTGTTTTTTTTTTTTTAAGGAAATTAGAGAAAAGCAGTGGGTTTTGCAACAGGACCAATATGGTATGGCATAGAAATGGCACATGTGGTACAGTGAAGCCTTCCATTGCCTGAATTAATTCAGCAGAAACAAAAATTTGAAGCAGACTAAAAGAACAATTTTGCACTGGACACCTGTTAAAATCAGCAGGACAGATTTTATTCAATACTAGTGCAGTAGGGAAGACACCGCAGCGTATCCTGAAGTTGAACTCTGCCAAAACAAAAGGTGGAAGGCTTGTTTTAAACGCTGGGGTGTGCAAAAGGAAAAGTACCAATGGATGTCAGTGGGGGAGGTTTAGTCCATATGATTATGTTGTTTGACAATTGATGCTAAAGCTCCTTTTCTCCCAGTCTAGGAGACCGGGGTCCTATCTCTTTGGCGACTGCACTTGAAAGGAAAAGTTCCGAGGTCCTTCAGAAAGGGATTCCTAAGTTACAGAAGATACTTCTCAAAAAGACAAGAAGGGGGAGCACCTGGGTGGCTCAGTGGTTGAGCATCTGCCTTGGGCTCAGGTCGTGATGCTGGAGTCCCGGGATTGAGTCCTGCAGTACTTCTCCCTCTGCCTGTGTCTCTGACTCTCTCTAGGTCTCTCATGAATAAATAAATAAATATTAAAAAAAAAAAAAAGAAAAGAAAAGGAAGGTCAGGGGCCTGAAACTGGTTTTGGCTGGAATAAACAGTTCTTTCAGCAGCATTGTCTTTCTCAGGCAGGCTCTCAAGCGGCTGGGGTCATCATCCTAGGGACACAGGCTTGAGCTGTTAGAAACTATGGTAGCGTTTCTTCAAGTCTTTTAAAGTGGAGGATAGATGAAATTGTTTAAGCTGGAAGTTGCAGTTCTTATAGGCAAAGATTGAGCCCCAGTTGAAAAGGAGCCTGACTCAAAGTATGGGTAAATTTTATTAAAGCCGGGTGACCACATGTGTATGATCTTCCCAGAATCTTGAGGAAAATACTGGACTTTCTACTAAGGCAATGAATATTTGAGCTGATCCATTCTGTATTTTGATGGGTAGGATGATTCCAGCTGACATCTCCTATACAGGTAACGTATTCCTTGTTTTGCTGAAGCTTCATAAGAAATATATTTCTCATTTAAAGAGAGTTATTTAAAGAGTTATTAAGAGAGGGGCACCTGTTGGTTAAGAATCCAACTCTTGATTTCAGCTCAGGTCATGATCTCAGGGTTGTGAGACTGAGCCCTTTCATTGGGCTCTGTGCTGGGCATGGAGCCTGCTTAAGATTGTCTTTCTCCTTCTCCCTCCATCCCTACCCCCTCTTAAAAAAAAAGACTTATTAGGAGAAATAATCCACTTAAATCAGTTTGATTATATAATTAAATTGTATTTGTCTTTATCTTCTGTAATACTTTAGGGAATTATCTATTTCACCTAAATTTTCAAACTTTTGACATAAAGTTCATAGTATCATCTTATTAATTTAATTTTGTATATTGACAAATATACAGGTAGCCTATAAAAGTCACAAAGTTTATATCCATTAAAATTCTTTTTATATAAAAAAATCTTTTTATATAACTTTTATTGTATATTTAAATGAAAAACAGTTGACAAATTCTATATTCTTTAAGTTATTTCTTTTACTTTGAGGAAATGTAAATGTAGGAAAGTATCAGTTCCCAAATCTGGGTCAGTGAATCTATATTGTCTGAATTTGGATTTTCACATTAAGTTTGGTATATATTACACCAAAGGGAGCTTTTGAATCATCAGTTGCCTTGCTCTGGTGTACCAGAAGCTTAGTTTTTGCATGTTCTTATATGCGCTTCTTCTCAGTGCTTTACTAAATCAATAAGCCAGTTCCTAAAAGCCTTGGCTTATATTGATGAAGTCTATTATCATTAGGAAGGATGTGAAAATAAAGAACTCGAGCAAGAATTTTAGGAAATACGATTTTTAAAAAAGAAGGAGAGTTCTACATGAAACCTATATAGTTTTAATAGTTTGGGGAGCCAAATACATAATTTTCTTTTAGGGGAGAACTAAGTCTATTTGACAAAATACTTTTTTTTCAACATCTTTTTTTTAAAAGATTTTATTTATTTATTTATTCATAGAGACACAGAGGGAGAGAGAGGGGCATAGGCACAGGCAGAGGGAGAAGCAGACTCCATGTAGGGAGCCTGACCCTGATATGGGACTTGATCCAGGGTCCCCAGGATCACACCCCAGGCTGTAGGCGGCTAAACCGCTGTGCCACCGGGGCTGCCTTTTTTTTCAACATCTTGATTGAGATATTATTAGTTTGCTGGGCTGCCAAAACAAAACCAATATATATCTCAGTCAAATCTCCTCTCCTTTTAAGGACACCAGTTAGATTAGATTAGGGTGTATCCTAATCACCTCAGTTTAACCTAAAGACTTATTTAAAAGCCTCTCACCATGGCCACCTGGGTGGCTCAGTCAGTTAAGACCAACTCTTGGTTTTGTCTCACGTCATGATCTCAAAGTTGTGGGATCAAGCCCCAGGTAGGGCTCCATGCTCAACATGGAGTCTGCTTAGATTCTCTCTCTCTCCCTTGACTCCTCCCCCCACTCATGTGTGTGGTATTCCTCTCTGTCTCTCCCTCTCAAATAAATAAATAAATAAATAAATAAATAAATAAATAAATAAAATCTTTAACAACAACAAAAACAACAACAAAAAGGCCCAATCACCCAATACAGTCACATTCTGTGGTACTGGAGTTTAGGGCTTTAACGTGTGAAATTTGGGGAAGCAGTTCAGCTCATAACAAGATGTAATATGCCATAAAATTCATCCATTTAAAGCATAAAATTTAGTGTTTTTTGTACAGAGTTATGCTACCACATGAGAATCTAAGTTTAGAACATTTTTGTCATCCCCCCCAAAGTAACCCTATGCCATGACCAGTCACTCCTCATTATCCACCACAACCAGCCTTTCACCTCAGCCCTAGGCAACCACAAATTTACTTGTTTCTTCTGGATTTTGCTTATTCTGGATTTTTCATATAAAAGAAATTATATAAGTATGTGGTCTTTTATGATTGGCTTCTTTCAGCATAACATTTTGGTGTTTCATCCATGGTTAGCAATGCTTTTCAATCCTTCATTTCTCTTTATTGCAAAATAATATTCCATTGTATGGATATACCACACTTTATTTTCTATTCATCAGTTGATAGACATGTAGTTTATTTCTACTTTTTTGCCTATTATGAACAATATTGCTATGAACAATCATGTACAAGTTTTCATGTAGACATGCATTTTCATTTCTCTTGGATATCTGTGATTAGAACTGCTGGACCATATGGTAACTCTTTGTCTAACATTTTGAGGAATAGGGCAGCCCAGGTGGCTCAGCGGTTTAGCACCGCCTTCAGCCCAGGGTGTGATCCTGGAGACCCTGGATTGAGTCCCACGTCAGGCTCCCTGCATGGAGCCTGCTTCTCCCTGTGTCTCTGTGTCTCTGCCTCTCTCTCTCTCTCTCTCTCTCTCTCTCATAAATAAATGAAATCTTTAAAAAAATTTTTTTTGAGGAATAACCAGTGCCAGTATTTTCCAAAGTGACTACACTGCTTTACATTACCACTAGCAATAATAAGGGTCCTAATTTCTCTAAATCTTCACCAATACTTGTTATTGTCTATTTTTTTTTATTATAGCCATCCTGCTGCATGTGAAGTAGTATGTCATTGTTTTGATATCCATTTTCCTACTGACTAATGATGTTGAGCATCTTTTCTCTTTTTTTCACGATTCTATTTATTTATTTGAGTGAGAGAGAGGGAGAGCATGAGCTGGGTGAGCAAAGGGATCCCCATTGAGCAGGGAGCCCAATGTGGGGCTCAATCCTGGGACTCTAGGATCATGACCTTAGCTGAAGGCAGGTGCTTAACCAACTGAGCCACCCAGGGGCCCGGAGCATCTTTTCATTTATTCATTGGTCATTTGCATATCTTTTTTGGAATAATGTCTATTCAAATCTTAATTAACTTTTAAATGTCTGTAGCAACTGTAATTTTGTCCCCTTTTTTATCCTATTATTTTTTCCTTCTTTTTAAAATCCATATCACAGAGATTTATTTATCAGTTTTTAATCTTTTCAAAGAAATATCTGGTTTTGTTGACACTCTCTATTACATGTGGGTTTTTTCCAGTTCACTATTTTTTTCTTACTTTATTATTTTCTCCCTTATCTTTGTTTAGGTTTATTTTGCTATAATTCTTTCCAACTTTTTTTTGAAGATTTATTTATCTATTTTAGAGAGAGACAGAGCAAACAGAAAAGGAGAGAGAGAGAGTCTCAAGCAGACTCCCTGCTGAGCATGGAACCCAACCTGGAACTCAGTCTCACAACCCCAAGATCATGACCTGAGCTGATATCAAGAGTCAGATGCTTAACCTACCAAGCCACCCAGGTGCCCCTCTTTCCAAAATTTTGAAAAGACTTGATAGCTCATATATTTCTAGCATATTGTATTTTATAATTTATGCATTTAAAGCTGCACATTTTCTTTTGACTACTTAGCATCATTCTTTAAATTTTGATTCATGATTCATACAATTTAAAAGTTTTGATAATTTTTTTGATCCATGAATTATTTAGAAGTATATTTCTTAATTTCTTTCTTTTTTATTGTTGCTTTCTAACACAACTATATCTGATTTCAGTGCTTTGATTTTTGTGAATATTTCTTGTGTGCTGGAAGATAAGTAATTTATAGTTGTTGGGTGTAGTGCTCTGTATATGTCCATTAGATTACATTTGTTAGTGTTATTCAGATCTTCTACAGACTTCTATATTTTCTTTGGCTTCTTTAATTCAGCAAATTAATAAATTTACAGATTCAGAAGCTTAGTGAGTACATTTGCTACAAGGCAAAATAACATTTTGAGATAGACTATGTATAATGAGAAGTTTAACTTTTCAATCAATAACAATCCCTTGAGTAAGAGGATATTCATAATGCTCATCTGTAAGAATTAAAAGCATTCAGAATACGTTTTTATTCAGAAGTTGGCCTGATAACTTTTAAGCTTTGGGGGCAAAAGTATTAAACTGAAGACAATCGGGAACAATAGGCAGGTGCTCCAAATATCTGGCATAAATATTTGGGGACTGTGGTCCTATATATCTTCACTCCTTTTGCTCTCCTTACTTATATCTCTTGGATTCCCTATTACCTCTCCAGTCTCAGAGCCTCCAAAGAAGCTACCCTGCTCATACAAAGCTTGTGTTAATAGAATATAGCTTCTGAGCATTTCATTCATTCCATCCACATGTTCCTCTTCTATCATCTGAGTTGAGCTGCCCTTCAGCTCTTCTGTCTCCCCTTGTTTGGTGACCTGTTTTTGATGTGCTTCTCTAGCTCGTGCTCTTTATTCTTCTTCAGATAGTAACTGTGTATAGAGGTATCCCTGCGACCCTCCTGGGCCTGAGGAACTATTCAGACAGACCTGTTTTCTACCAGGCCTCCCCATCAGAAGAGGGGAATATTGTGTTGGGTTCATCCATAAACCTGAATACATGCTGCTGTTTCCCAGATGGAGATTTGCCTAGCACCCCCCAGCTCTGAGATGCCTGTCTGCTCTATGCAGTGCCTGCCTAATGGTTCGTGGTTCCTGCATTCAGTTTTCAGTTCTGGTCTACCAGTTGATTTGTGTCCTGGCAAGCTCCAGCATGCGAGCCTTAATAACAGTCCTAGTAATCCCATAAGTGCTGTTCCCCTGCTCCTATTTCCTGATGATTAAAAGGCACAGTATATAAAAAAAGAATGAAGTCTAACCTTGAATACATGTTAAAAAGGCCAGATGCAGAAGGACAAATATCGTATGATTCCACTTATATGAAGCACCCAGAATAGGCAAATTCGTAGAGACAAAGTAGACTAGAAGTTACCTGGGGCTTGGTTTTGGGGCTGTGGGGGGCTATTGTTTAACGGTTACAGGGTTTCCACTTGGAGTAATGAAAAAGTTTTGGAAATATATTGTGGTGATAGTTGCACACATGGTGACTATAATTAATGCCACCAAATTGTACACTTAACAGTGGTTAAAATGGTAGATTTCCTGTCATGCATAATATATCACAATAAAATAGAACAGCCTAATAATATTTCCTTGACCCCGTGCAGCATCCTGCAGGGCTGCTGTCTTTTCGTCTGCCCCTTAAATATTAAGGCGGAGCAGCCTCTGGTCCTTGGTTTTCTTCTCTTATTGTCCTGCCTCCTTCCTCTGGGGAATGTCATCCACTTTGCTAATGACAACTAACCCTGTAGTTGAGCCTCAATTCTCTCCCAAGCAGCAGACCCCAGTTATTAAGTGATTACTTGAAATCTCCACCTGGATGTTCCTGTAGCTCTTCTATCTCATCATCCCCCAGCTGAGCTTATCCTCTTCCTCCCACAGGCAGTTTTTCCTTTTGTTTTCTACCAGCCAGTCTCCCAAAACGCACACTCCTTTTCCCACACTTGGACCTTTACAGAGCCCTATCTATCTCACTTTACCCCGTCCAGTCCTCCGCCACATGCTCCGTAGCCAAGCCAAACTAAATTTGACTCTGTGCCTTTGGAAACCTCCTTCTGCTTGGAATATTTTAGGATAATTTGCCTTGCTTTTGCTCTCCCTTCTCTTTACCCTCAAATTCTCTGTTCCCTCAAATTCAGAGACCAGGGTGGAAATTCAGCTTCTTGGTCCAGCTGTTTGTACCTCTTCCCTTTATAATCAATCCCTTCTCTATAGCAGAATAATCTCCTGTCCTTCCTGCATGGGGAAGGTGTTCTTGGAAATCATTGTAAATGGGATCATTGTATAAAACATGTTGCAATTCATTGCAGTTATTTGTTTGCTTGTCTGATAGTCTACCCCAGTGGGCTCTAATCTGAGATGTGGGGGCTGTGTCCCGATCCTGCATGCCACCAGGTCTGTGGTGGGTTCTCCTTGAAGAGCTACAATATCTACATATATAAACTTTCAAAGAACTAGATATATTTTCAACACTTGGGGTTCACATGCTTTCAGCAGGGTCAATTCATTTTATGTTTTATTCTCTCGTTGCTTTTGATATTGCTCAGTGGCTGTCACCCAGTCACTGAGAGTATTGTTGTAATTGCACCTCCCTCTAGCGTTTTGTAGCTGCTCCAGATGCCATCTTGTTTGCTCAAATTTCATAGGTTTTTGTATTTTTTTCTTAAGATCTTATTTTTAAGTAATCTCTATACCCAACAAGGGCTCAAATTCACAATCCCAAGGTCAAGAGTTGCATGCTCTACTAACTGAGCCAGCCAGACACCCCAAATTCATAGGTGTTAAACTTACCAGGACTTGTCTGAAAAATATTGCATCATAATTTGCATATAAGCTAAAAGCTGAAAAAAATCCTGGGGGATCCCTGAAATTAGTGCTTCAGAGTGTTTAAAGTTGCCTCACTTTCTCATTGTCTCATTTAATGATGACAGCGCATTTTCAAAACAATAAATTACATGTGTCTTTAAAATTAAAATGTCCCACAATTAATTTTATTTTTTAAAATGGTAGATCTTTTGTACCATAATAGAAATTATAGTGTTCCAAAGTAGATTTGGAATTTGTGTTTCTGAATAAATGTTATCAAAGGGAGAGACATAAGCTTCAAATTCAATCTTTGGTTTAAGTGAAGAACTGTTTTTAAAATTTATTTAAAAAAAGGGATCCCTGGGTGGCGCAGCGGTTTGGCGCCTGCCTTTGGCCCAGGGCGCGATCCTGGAGACCCGGGATCGAATCCCACATCGGGCTCCCAGTGCATGGAGCCTGCTTCTCCCTCTGCCTGTGTCTCTGCCTCTCTCTCTCTCTGTGACTATCATAAATAAATAAAAATTTTTAAAAAAAATTTATTTAAAAAAATAAAAATAAAAAATAAATAAAATTTATTTTAAATTTTCTAAGTGATCTCTATGCCCAATGTGGGGCTTGCACTCATGACCATGAGATCAAGAGTCACATGCTCCACCAACTGAGCCAGCCTGATGCCCCTACTTCAGTCTTTTTAATACTAGTTTCTTATCTGTTGCAAATGGCATAGCTGCTTTATCAGTCATGATTCTCCTGAGAAACAGAAGTAATTATATATATGACTATATATAAAATACATGTAATATAGGATCTTAAAGTATAAAAATTTATTTATTTATTTGGCTTAAATAGAAAACATTTATTTTCTTACAGATCTGGAGGTTGGAAGTTCTCCCTCCTTGACCACCTTCTTGCTGCCTATTTACGTGTCTTTTCTCTGTGCATGCACATCCCTGGTGTCCAGAAATGTATATGTATATTTATATTTATATAAGGTTTGTGTGATCAATGCAGCTTCATTTAAAGGTACTAAGACTGGAGAGACAATAGGAGTGAATAAACAAGAAATAAGTAGAGTGAAGTAGTCAGGGTGTATAAGACCAAGGTGCCCAAATAGTTGGGACACCTGCCTATTGTTTCCGATTGCCCCTGAAGAGTATTCTGGGACCCAGTTTCAATATGGGGAGGGGCTTCCTCATATAACCTGGACAGCAGCAGGGTATGCTACAATTCAACTGAATTCTGACACTGTATACCTGGTGATAGCATCAGATTCCACAGGCTAAGAACTCTGTCTCAAGACTGCCCCACCCCAGTCTCCACTGCTGAAGCTGGTCACAAATTCAGATTGGTACCTGTATTCCTGATCTGTTGGACATGAATCAAAGGTTCCCACAACCCTTTCCTTGGGTTTGATCAATTTGTTAGAGATGAATAGGGCAAAGCATGGGGAAAGCAGGAGGAGTTCCCAGGCCCTCCCTGAGCCCACCACTCTCCCAGCACCTCCACCTAGCACCTCCACAAGTTCACTAACTGGTAAGCTCTTTGAACCCTCTCCATTGGGGTGGTTTTTTTTTTTAAGATTTTATTTATTCATGAGTGACACAGAAAGAGAAAGAGAGAGAGGCAGAGACACAGGCAGAGAGAGAAGCAGGCTCCATGCAGGGAGCCCGATGTGGGACTGGATCCTGGGACTCCAGGACTATGTGCCAGGTCAAAGGCAGGAGCTAAACTGCTGAACCATCCAGGGATCCCCTCCATTGGAGTTTTAAGGGAGGCTTGGTTACATAGGCATGTTCGGTTAAATCACTGACCTCTCCCTTCCTGGAGGTTGGGGGTCAAGGATGAGGGTGGAACTGAAAATTCTAACCTTCTAAACACAAAGTTGGCGCCCCTGGCAACCGTTCCCCAAGCCACTCATTAATGCAACAAGGCACCTTTATTCTCACCACTTAGGACGTTCTAAGGGTTTTAGGAGCTCTCTGCCAGAAACAAAGTCCAAATATATATTTCCTTCTATAAATCCTGTTGCCACAGCCCCCATGTTAATATTTTTACCCACACAGCTTAAAATATATAGTGCAACTTCTGATCAAAAAAGCATTCAGATTTTACGGATGAGCATTATGAATATCCTTCATCCAAATGATTAAAGATTTATATATATTATATAAATATCCTCTCTATATAAACAAATATGAAAAGATTTATTTTAAGGAATTGGTTCATGCTATTGTGGGGGCAGTAGGTCTGAAATTCATGGGGCAGGCCAGCAGGCTGGAAACTTAGGAAGGGTTTCTGTGTTATAATCTTGAAGCAGAAGTCTTTCCAAAAGTCTTTAATTTCTTCTGTTAAGACTTTCAACTGACTGAATGAAGCTCACCCACATTAATTTCTTTAGGATTTTATTTATTTATTCTTGAGAAGACAGACAGAGGACTAAAAAAAAAAAAAAAAAAAAAAAAAAAAAAAAAAAAAAAAAAAAAAAAGAGAAGACAGACAGAGAGGCAGAGGGAAAGGCAGGCCTACCCGCGGAGCAGGGAGCCGGATGAGGGACTCAATCCCGGACCCCAGGATCACTACCTGAGCAGAAGGCAGAAGCTTAACCAACTCAGCCACCCAGGTGCCCCAAAGCCCACCCACATTATGAAGAGTAATTTCCTTTACTTAAAGGCAGCTGATTAGGGGCACCTGGGTGACTCAGTGGTTGAGCATCTGCCTTTGGCTCAGGTCATGATCCCAGGGTCCTGGGATCAAGTGCTGCATCAGGCTCCCCACAGGGAGGCTGCTGCTCCCTCTGCCTATGTCTCTGCCTCTCTCTCTCTTGTGTGTGTCTCTCATGAATAAATAAAGTCTTTAAAAAAATAAAATAAAATAAAACCACTTGATTGTGGGTGTTAATCACATAACAAAATCTTCACAGCAACATCTAGACTAGCATTTGACCAAAAAGCAGGACACCATAGTCTAACCAAATTGACACATAAAATTTAACCATTACAGCTACTCTGTTGGATATATTTATTAGCATAGGATGACAAAAAGCAATAGTGTATTCCTTCATTGTGTCTCTAACTTTTCCCACAAAAGCTCTGGATTGTAAATCAAAAAGAAGTCTACCAAGGTAAATCCTAGTGGGATTCCTGACTATTATGTTGTAGGACCTTTTTGAAGCAGCTACAGTGGGAAATGTGTGGTGTTTTTATTTAAAAATAGATTAGAAATATGTATAGAGGCATTGCTGTATTAATTATTTTTACCTTATCCTACAATTTGGCTTCCTTGTGAGAACACTTGGTTGAGGGAGATAGTTAATTTTGAATTTAGGCAGAGTTCAGGCTATTGAGCTGTAGATACAATGTTTTAGGATTTGCTAATTCCCATAGTTGAACAATGTGTGCACCTCTTTTAGAAGATACCATCTTCTCATGTAATTGTTGAGAGGATTAAATAATGTTCAAAATGTCCAGGATAATGCTTGATATAAGTAGACATACAGTAAATTTTTTCTTCACCCATCCTACAATAGTTCTCAGAACCACAATCAGCCAGAACCCATGAGCAACAACTCCTATAGCCCATGAACTGGATAAGAGAACCCTCTTTCTTTGTCTCTGAACTTTCTTTAAAAAAAAAAAAAAAAGATTTTATTTATTTATTCATGAGAGACAGAGAGAAAGAAAGGTAGAGACCCAGGCAGAGTGAGAAGCAGACTCCATGCAGGGAGCCCGACATGGGACTCCCCAATCCTGGGACTTCAGGATCACGCCTCGAGCGGAAGGCAACTGCTCAACCTCTGAGCCACCCAGGTGTCCCATGTCTCTGAACTTTCCATGAACCCCTAGCATCTTGTTCTCTCTCTTTTGGCTCTGCAAGGCTGCAGAAGCAGAAAGAGAATTACTTTCCTGCCATTTTCTCTCATGCATGTTCATGTGTATCCATCCATCCATCCATCCATCCATCCAACAATCCTTTACTGAATGCCTTCATGCTCCAGGCATCCTGACAATTAATGGGAATACAATACTGATCACTTATTGTGACCTTGTTCTTCAGGGGTTCACAGAAGATAGAGTGACCAGGATTGCTCATACAGAAACAGAACACAAAGAGGTAGATTTAGGGTTCTACTGATAACTTCATATTTAATTGTAGAAAGGATAATGATGTCTGCAAATATCCAATAAATAATATTTTATAGCTTAAGAAAAATCAACATACTAGGGTCACCTGAGTGGCTCAGTCACTTAAGCCTCTGCCTTCATCTCAGGTCATGATCCCAGGGTCGTGGGGTCCCCCCCTACTCTCCCTCTCCCCTGCACTCTCATTCTCTTGCTCTCTCTCCTCTCTCTCTCTCAAATAAATAAATAAATAAAAGCCTTTAAATCTTTATTTTTATTTTTAAAGATTTTATTTATTTATTCATGAGAGACACAGAAAGAGAGAGAGGCAGAGATACAGGCAGAGGGAGGAGCAGGCTTCATGCAGGGAGCCCAATGTGGGACTTGATCCCAGGACTCCAGGATCATGCCCTGAACTGAAAGCAGACCCTCAACCGCTGAGCCACCGAGTCATCCCAAATCCTTTAAATCTTTAAATAAAATCTCTACTACTTTGATAACCACAGCAGAATAGGTACAGTGCTAGCCAACCTTTAGTACGGACTTATTTTGATTTCCAGCACTGTGCTAAGTAGTGCCAGCATTCTGTCCTCCAGTCCTTACAATGACTCTGTGATCCCCATCTTGGGACATAAGGAAATTGAGGCACAGAGAAGTAGCTTGCCTAAGGTCACTGGTAGGATAAGAGTTTCAATGTTGGGCTGAATTTCATTTTTTTCCCATTTATTTTTACAAAAATGTGTTTGTATTTTTCAAATTGTGAGTATTTAATAACAAAGATTTAGTCTAATCTGCAGCGTTTAAAAATTAATTTTTAAAAATATGTAATACATGTATATGCTTTACAATCCCATATGGGTGAAAGTATAAATTGTAAAATGTCTGTTTTCTTTTCCTATCTGTCCCCAACATTACTGCCATTGGCAATCTGTGTTATTAGTTTCTTGTATGTTCTTCAGATATTTTTGTGTGTATACAAAGTATGTAGATGTATTCATTCATACCTTTTTATATAAATGGTGGCATACTGGGATCCCTGAGTGGCGCAGCGGTTTGGCGCCTGCCTTTGGCCCAGGGTGTGATCCTGGAGACCCGGGATCGAATCCCACATCGGGCTCCCGGTGCATGGAGCCTGCTTCTCCCTCTACCTGTGTCTCTGCCTCTCTCTCTCTGTGACTATCATAAATAAATAAAAAATAAATAAAAACTTTAAAAAAAAGTATTTAAATGGTGGCATACTAAACATACTATATCTTGTGTGTGTTTTTTTTAACTTAATGCTGAATCATGAAGATTTTTCCATATCAGAATTTAAAGGAATTCTCCTTTTAGATTGATTAATTGATTGATTTTAAGTAAGCTCTATGCTCAATGTTGGGCTCAAACTCACCACCTGCAGATCAAGAGTTGCATGCTCTTCTGATTGCGCCAACTAGCCACCCAGATTGTAAAGGAAATTTTCATTCTTTTTGCTGTTGTTACAACTACAATAGTGTTCGATTTTATTATTGCTCCAAAATATTTAACTGCACCTTTGATCGACCTTTATCTGGTTTTCAAATCTTTTTTTTAAAATATTTTATTTATTTGAGAGACGGGGAGAGAGAGAGAGAGAGAGAGCACATGAGCAGGGACAGAGGGGAGGGAGAGGTACAAGCAGGCATGCCTGCTGTTCAAGGAGCCCACATGAGGCTCCATCCCAGGACCGCAAGATCATGACCTCAGCTCAAGGCAGAGCTTAATTAGCTGAGCCACCCCGTGCCCCCTGATCTTTGGACCTTTTGTTTTTACAAATAATGCTACTAAGAGTAACCTTGTACAACTGTTTCTTTACACGTATACAAATAATTCAATAGGATGCATTCCTAAAGTGGAATTGCTACCTCAAGGAGTTTATAATGTTAATAGATATTGTCAAATTACTCTTCAGTTCAGTTTGCACTCTGGCCAGCAATCATGAAGAGGCTCTGTTCCCACGTTTTCCGCAATAGAAGACACGATCCAAGAAACAGTAACTCAGTGTAGTTGTAACATGAAGTTCTCTTTTTATGGGTAAATTGAGCATCTTTTCATATATTTAAGAGCCATTTATTTGTCAACACACACTATTCATAGCCTGTATCATTTCCTATTTTGGTGGTGGTGTTTTTAATAGGCTTAAAGGAATTCTGGGTGTTAAGAAAATGAACCTTCTATCCTAGGTTCAAACTGCAAATTTACCCAACTTTTCATTTTTCTTTTGACTTGTGATATTTCTTTCTTTTTTAAAAAGATTTTATTTATTTATTCATGAGAGACACAGAGAGAGAGAGAGAGAGGCAGAGACACAGGCAGAGGGAGAAGCAGGCTCCACGCAGGGAGCCTGACGCGGGACTTGATCCCCGGTCTCCCGGATCACACTCCGGGATGAAGGCGGCGCTAAACCACTGGGCCACTGGGGCTGACCGACTTGTGATATTTCTTAATGAAGAATTTTTAATATTTATGGATCTATCGGGATGCCTGGGTGGCTCAGCGGTGCCTTTGGCTCAGGGCGTGATCCCATGGTCCTGGGATTGAGTCCCACATCAGGCTGCCTGCATGGAGCCTGCTTCTTCCTCTGCCTATGTCTCTGCCTCTCTCTGTGTCTCTCATGAACAAATAAATAAAATCTTTTAAAAATGTATATTTATGGATCTATCAATCTTCTCTTGTATGACCTTGGGTTTTTTCTTAATGTTGCATTGTTGATAATTAAATCAACATCTTTAAAATGAATCAGAAATCTAAGAAACTTGGGGGATCCCTGGGTGGCGCAGCAGTTTGGTGCCTGCCTTTGGCCCAGGGCGCGATCCTGGAGACCTGGGATCGAATCCCACGTCGGGCTCCCGGTGCATGGAGCCTGCTTCTCCATCTGCCTGTGTCTCTGCCTCTCTCTCTCTCTCTCTCTCTCTGTGTGTGTGTGTGACTATCATAAATAAATAAAAATTTTTAAAAAAAGAAAGAAAAGAGCATTTAAAAAAAAAGAAATCTAAGAAACTTTATGGTGAAATTAAAAACAAAACCAAATGAACATAGAGCTATAATCTTATACAAAGTATATGGGCATGGGGTGCCTGGGTAGCTTATTGGGTTAAGCATCTGCATTCAGCTCAGGTCATGATCTCCGGGTCCTGGCATCAAGCCCTGCATTGGGCTCCCTGCTCAGTGGGGAGTTTGCTTCTCCCTTGGTCCCTCTTTTCCTCTTCCTCCGCCTCTCCTCTTCCCCCTCCTCCCCCTGCTCTCACACACACAACTCTCTCTTTACTCAAATAAATAAAAATTCTTAAAAATAAAACAAAAAACCTCCCAAAGGATATATGGAGCATGTACATGTTGTGAATCCTTTTTTCCCCCCATATAAACATTGCAACATGTCTTAAAGTGTTATGGTTTATTCAACAATTATCCCATCTACGTGGGGCCTCTAGATTTGGTGTCATGCTTGGGAAGGAATTGCACAGTGTTGTCAGTACTTTCTAAATTATATTTTGATTTATCTGTTTTTGTATAAAGTTTGAGCTTTATTTTTCCAGATGGCTACCAAGTATCTCAATGAAATACTATGCTAGTTAAAATGCTTTCAGCTCTGACAACAACCAACAAAATAGCTCAAGCAATTGATACATTTATTAACTGACATGAAAGAAATCTGGGGTAGGGCCATTCCCGAATTGGAAAATTCAGGTGTTCAACAGTGATTTCAAGGACCTAGGTTCCTTCCACTTTTTCAATTTGTTAACTCTATTCTTTTATTCAAACTGAAAACTGAGGACTGGGTCTCTTTTACATTGTGCTCAAAACAAACTCAGTACTACAAGAATTCCACTTAGACAATGACATTTTTGTACCACTACACCTAGATGAGCAAATTTGCAGAATATCTTCATGCCGCATATTCATTCAAGTAGGAATTACATCTTTCAGAAGTCTAATGGAGGCTGTGCAGTTATACCCTGGAGTAGGATTTGGGAGAATGGGACACATACTGATGGAAATGGCCAAGAATCACCTCAGCTCCTCACCCAATCCTGCAGCCCACCTGCATCTGAACCTGGGCACCCATCTTTCCCTTGAGTTACAGCGAGAAAGGATCTCTGCTCTATCCAAAGCCTCAGGCCAGTCCTTCCACATGGCTATTCCCCTGCCCTCCTCTACCACCACAGTCTTTCCCTTCACTGGATCGTTCCCGTTTGCAGTCTCTTGGCCTTCCATTCTCCTCCAGCCACAATTCCATCTCTCTTCCTCACTCCATGGAAAAATGTCTGAAAGCTCTGCTACTTTTTTGTCCTTACCTCCCTTTCTAACTTCAGTACTCCAGCCAGGCTTTCATCCCTCCCATTCTCCCACCCCCATATCAATAAGATACAATTCTTACTAAGGTGGTCTGCAGAAATGCCCATGAAGCCACCTCTTCTGATTTTTCCCGACTTGCCTGGTAGCTTTTTCTCAGCCCCTTTCCCCGCTGCTCCACCTTCTGCAAACCTTCTGCAGTGCTCCAGGCTCTGGCCCCACTTCTGTCTTAGAGAAGACTTCCACCTTCCCCTAGCACCATGGCTTTAATTTTCACCTATTCGTCACTTTAGTGTTTAATGAAAATGTCAAACTGGGGCACTTTGGCTGGCTCAGTTGGTAGAGCTTATGACTCTTGGTCTTGGGGTCATGAGTTCAAGCCCCACACGAGGTATAGAGCCTATGTAAAAAGAGAAAGTCAAACTTAAAATGTCCAAAGCAGAACTACTCCTTTCCCCAAACTTTAAATTCATTCTTCCTAAAATCTTCTCCATCACTGTAAATGGCATGTTCATTTCCTAACTACCCACATTCCCCTTTAGTAGCAAGTCGTGGGGTACCTGGGTGGCTCAGTGGTGGAGCATCTGCCTTCAGCTCAGGTCATGATCCCGGGGTCCTGGGATCAAGTCCCATATCAGCCCCCACCAGAGAGCACATGCTTCTCCCTCTGCTTATGTCTCTGCCTCTCTCTGTGTATCTCTCATGACTAAATAAGTAAAATCTTTAAAAAAAAATTAACAAGTCTTGCAGGTACATATAAAACATGCTCCCCTGTCCACTGCTATACCCTAGTCCAAGTGACTGCCATCAAGCCTGGATTACCAGGACAGCCTTCCAAGGAGCTCACAGCCTCCTCTCATTCCCACCCTGGTCCTTTCTCCACATAACAGCTTGACTTGATTTGTTTACAGTGAAAATTAGTTTTTTTTTACTCCTCTCCTTAAAACCTTTTATATGGTGTCTCATCACCCTCTGCAATAAAACCCAACTCCTTTTCCTGTACCCATAACCTCCTCTCTGTCCATTTTCTCCCCTTTCCTTCCAGTTGAAACACTGTGGCTGATTTTTTCCCCCATCAAGCACACCAAGCTTGTCCCTGTCACGGGACCTTGGGCCTGGCACTTGAAATATTCTTCCTTCATACATTTGCATGGATGTGTCCTCATGACTCAAGGCTCAGCTCACATGAGAGTTCTTAGAGAGCCTGCTTCTCCCTCTGCCTATGTTTCTGCCTCTCTCTTTAAAAATCAGTCAGTCATTGTGTAGTTTTTCCATACAATCTACTAAATCAGTTGTGCCTCTTCCCACTCTCTATTGTTCTCCACCACAATATTCTATATTAGTGTTCATAGCATCATTTATCAGGATCTGAAGTTATTTATTCACATTTATTCATTGACATGTTAATCATCTCTCCCCACTGGAATATAAGTTCTTTTTTTTTTTTTTCTTTGAGAGAGAGAGAGCAGGGTTGGGGGGGAAGGGCAAGTGGGAAGGACAGAAGGAGAGGGAGAGAGAATCCTAAGCAGACTCCAGGCTCAGCACAGAGCCCAACTTGGGGCTCAATCTCACAACCCTGAGATCATAACCTGAGCTGAAACCAAGAGTTGGATCTTAACCTCCTGAGCCATCCAGGTGCCCCAAAATAGTGAGTGACTCTTTTGAAGTCAGAGACTTCGGTTGCCTTGCTCTGCTATAAGTCCATTATCTGAAACAATGCCAAACATTTACCTAGTAGTAAGTGCTCCATAATGTTTGTTGACTGATTTACTACCCCCATCTCTGTTTTGGGCAGTTATTTGACCTCTTCTGATTTTAGTTCCTTCAATATTATGATGAGGACACTTAAAAAAAGATAGGACACTGAAATTCCTTCTGGCTCAGTCCACAATGACTTTGTCTGATAACTTACAGCAATTATAGGAAAAACATTACTGCATCAAAGATTTGTATCTATTGTAGGTATTCATTCACTCAACAAGCCTTTATTGAATGCTGACCACAGCCTGGCACCATTGTAGCCATTGAAGGCCAAGTCATAGTCATCAAAATTATACTGCATCAGTCTCAACAAACCAATAAAACATAGAAAACCCAAAAAGGTTTTGCTGCCCTTGTCCTCTGGCTGGTTTTCTACTGGTACTTCACTTTCTCAGTATTGCTTGGTTTATCCTGGGCTTGCTCAAAGTTCTTATCATTCTTCCAGTAGTTGATTTCCAGGAATTCTAGGATTAAGTGTTAATTTATGTGGCTATAACTTTAATAGCACAATGTAAAACAAAGCTATTAAGGCTGCAGAATTTCTGCCAATCTGATTTAGTTCTAATCCAAACTCTGTCATGCTTCCTAATTTAATTACAGCATGCCTTGAACTAAAATCTTGAATTTTATGAATTATTTTTTTTAAAAAAATGAATAAAATGAGAGTAATAAGGGACTATTCATAAATATATTCAGGTCATGATGTGCAGAAGGACTGTTAATCTCATGTCAAAATTTGAGACAGCTAATTTTAAATCTGAATTGGAATTAGTGTATATGTAGGGCCAATCATTAATCAAATGTCTAGAATGAAAATAAATCACTTTCAAAACTGACTACTGAGAATAAAAAATGACTAAGAAAAGTAAATTGTTATATATTGTGCTGCCATTTGTTGGCATACAGTACAAATCACTTATAGAAAGTAATGTCTACTTATAGTTACTTTAATCAATTATATAAATGGATATAGATCGTATAGTTATAGAACATTTTAATCTTGCATATAAGCACTCTATTTAAGGTCTTATGTTGGTCAAAATGGTTTTGGTTGGGAAGGAAGACAGAAATCCAATTCAAACTTGTTTAACAAACAAAAATGGGGAGGATTTATTATTTCATGGAACTGGGCAAGCCAGGACTCAATGAATGCAGTGTCATCTGAGAATTATTTTCTTTTAATCAGGGGTTTTCATTCTGGTGGACTAATGTCTGCTAGCAGCTCAGGATTAATAGCCTACCAGTTTATCAAGGGTAGTAGGGGAAATAAACAGTCTTTTTCAGTCATTACAATAGAGCAATCCTGGGCAAGGAGCCTGATTGGCCCAGTTTGGAAACAGACTAACCAATGTATTTTAAAGGCCCTCATGCTTCTAGAGTACTCTTTCTCTTTAAAAACTGCTATTCCTGCAGTGAGCTGATGTTAGCCAAATTTTAAAAGAATGTAATCTGATTAAATGGATTCACCTTAAAGTATTTAACACGGTAGTTTTATCATCTGTAACCTAAATGAACTAATAATTGGGTCAGTGTCAAAATAAGAAGGAATTTAAGGTAGTATGGATGAAGACAGTTTTAATCAGATATAATAAACCATTAAGTATTTTTTCCATACACAAGGCGTATAAATCTGGACATCTCTGCCCTACTACCCATACTATTTGTGAGTGCAAATATTTGGGGGTATATCAGGGAGTGCTGTGGGAGTGGTCTGCCCTTGGTTCAGGTAATAAGGGGTACATTGTCTGTAGAGAACAGAAAAGCAATAAAACTATGTACAGAAATTCCAAACAATGTCCATGATGTAATATCCCTCCTTACTTTCATTGACCGGTCCTTGTTCCTGCATTCCCTTGGGGTTCCTTGGCAATTCTTCCTTCCATCTCTCCTTTCTAGCACACCAGACTAGAAGTCAGAACCCTGAAATATTACTTTTTGCAACTATGTTCCTAACTCTAAGACTTTGTGTGTTGGTGACTTGCTGTATAGAGAAAAGAGTGAATTGTGACTGAGAGAAAATAACCAAGAGACTGTGCTTTACAAAATGGATTATAATTAATATCAAAATGTGTGTTATAAGCAGTAAGTCTAAGCTTGTATAGTAAAATAATAGAGTTAGCCCCCAAAATAAATTCAACAGGAGAATTCTGTTCTGGAAAAGCAATTCATTTGTCAGCTGAGCATAAGATCCTTGGAAGAAACAGATGGATAATACCAAATGACTGTTAAACTAATTTAAGTGCAAGCATAAGAATTTGATTTGGACCGGTGTGTCATTTTCCTCATTGCAAAGTAGCCTCAACCCTGCACGGAGTATCACAGCTGGTCCAGTAGGTGGCACTCTTCCCTTTGTGCGTGGGTACTAAACTAACCATGCCCAAGTACGAAATAGTTTAGAGCCTTGCCTTCAGAACCAGTAGAATCTGCTTATCTATGGCAATAATGGGTTATTGCTTATACAAGGGCAACTGTGCTGGTCTGGTCTTTGTCACATTTGAAGATTGATGCCTACACATCCAAATGCCCTTTTGGTTCTAGACTTTGTCATCCTTAGTTCTAGGCCTTTGTTAGTTTCTGTTAAAATACTTGTACTTCCACTCTGTGCCTAAAATTCTATGCAATGCTAGAGATCCATATAAAAATTGTGATGATTCATATTTGAAAAGCACATTGATCCACACTTATATGGTCAATTAATCTACAACACAGGAATAAAAGATATACAATGGAGGAAATTATAGTCTTTTCAATAAGTGGTTATTGGGAAAACTGGACAGATAGATGCAAAAGAAGGAAACTGGACCACTTTCTTGCACCTACACAAAAATAAACTCAAAATGGTTTACAGACCTAAATGTGAGACCTGAAACCATATACTCCTAAAGAAAACATAGGCAATAATGTCTTGGACATGGGCCTTAGTAACATATTTATGGCTGTGTCTCTTCAGGCAAGGGAAACAAAAGCAAAAATAAACTATTGGGACTCCACCAAAATAACCAAAATAAAAAGCTTTTGCATAGCAAAGGAAGCCAATAAGAAAGGAATCAACAACAACAACAAAAGCAACCTATGAATGAGAAGATATTTGCAAATGATTTATTTGATAAGGGTTAATGTCTAAAATATGTTTAAAAATTTATTCAACTCAACACACACACAAAAAAAACAACAAAAAAAACAGATTAAAAAATCACAGGATCTGAATAGACATTTTCCAAGGAAGATATACAGATGGCCAATGGACACATGAAAAGGTGTTCAGCATTACCCAGCATGAGGGAAATGCAAATCAAAAGCACAAGAAATAAGAGTGCCTGGGTGGCTTAGTCAGTTACGCATCTGACTTTAGCTCAGGTCATGATCTCAGGGTCTTGGGTTGGAGCCCCACTTCGGGTTCCCTGCTTAGCAGTAAGTCTGGTTGTCCCTCTGCCCCTCCCCCAGCTCATACTCACTCTCTCTCTCTCAAATAAATAAAATCTTTTTCAAAAAAAGACAAGAAATAGTGAGTGTTGGTGAGGATGTAGACAGACAAAAGGGAACTCTCACGCACAGTTCGTGGAAATGTAATTTGGTGCAGCCACTGTAGGAAACAGTATAGAGGTTCCTCAAAAAATTAAAAATTGAAATACCATATAATCCAAAATTCTATTGAATATTTGTCCAAAGAAAACGAAAACACTAACTCCAAAGGAGATATGCATGCCTCTGTTTATTGTAGCATTATTTATAATACCAAATTTTGGAAGCAACCCTAGTATCCATTGATAGATGAATGGATAGATGATAGATAAATAGATAAAAAAGATATGGTATGTATATATGATAGAATATTACTGAGCCATAAAAAGAACAAGATCTTGCCATTTGTGATAACATAGGTAGACCTAGAGGTGTTATACTAAATGAAGTAAATCAGACAGAGAGGGCAGCCTGGGTGGCTCAGTGGTTTAGCACCACCTGCAGCCCAGGGCCTGATCTTGGAGACCCGGAATCGAGTCTCACATCAGGCTCCCTGCATGGAGCCTGCTTCTCCCTCTGCCTGTGTCTGTGCCTCGCTCTCTCTCTCTCTCTCTCTCTCTCTCTCTGTGTCTTTCATTAATAAATAAATAAAATCTTTAAAAAAATCAGAGAAAGACAAATACCACATGATTTCACTTATATGTGGAATTTAAAAAACAAAAGCAAGCAAACAAGCAAAAACAAATTCTTAAATAGAACAAATTGGTGGTTGCCAGAGAGGAGGTGGGTGGGGGGTAAAGAAATAGATAAAGGAAATTAAGAGGTACAAACTTCCAGTTCTAAAATAAATAAATGACAGATAATAAGTATAGCATAGGGAATATAGTCGATAATATAATAATAATGTTGTGTGGTGATGGATGGTGATTACAGTTACAGAGAACATTGAGTAATGAATAAATAGAATTGCCAAATCAATGTTATAGACCTGAAATTAATGTAACATTGTATGTTAATTGTATTTCAGTTAAAAAAAGGAAGAGCATATATTTTTATAAGACTTATTTATTTATTCATGAGAGACACAGAGAGAGAAAGGCAGAGACATAGGCAGAGGGAGAAAAGGCTCCATGCAGGCAGCCCAGTGTGGGACTCAATCTCAGGAATCCAGGATCAGGCCCTAAACTGAAGGCAGATGCTCAACCACTGAGCCACCCAGGCATCCAGGAAGAGCATATTGAAGAAAGGCAATGTTTCTCCATTAAAAAAAAAAAAAAATCTGTCTTTTCCAATAAAAATTTCACACAGAAGCTCCTGAAACTTTCCCTCACGAGTCATTTATGAGCAAAAGTTGGATTCCATCTTGTACATATTCTCTCTAGAAAAGATTTTATCCAGCTTAGTTTTCTATAGTTTGTATTATGAAACAGCTTTTTATGTCTTTGAAAAGTACAGTTAAAATATAATAGGTACACTTTTTCCTTTTCAAAATTGGTCTTAGTACCCTGTCTCCTGGAAAGTGATTTGCCGATCATAAAATAAAGGTACTATAATAAGAATGAGAATAAAATGAATTAATACTGATATGTTAAAAAAAGTTAATAAAACATTTTTATTACTTATTATTTATTCTTGTCATTGCTAGCTTCATTTAGAGAATGCTAAATATGTGCTAGGAATATTAATATGTATTAAGTGCATTACATATATGATCACATTAAATTTTCACAGACACTCGTTTTAAAGATAAGGAATATAAGTTTTAGAAAATTTGAGTTATTTTCCCAAATTATGAGACAAGTCAGTATAAGAATGACAACTGGAACTTCTAAAACTTCTAAAACTTATACCCCTGAGATAAACAGAACATACCAGGTTATTGCAACAATCTTGGTAGTGAGTGAAGGAACTTATTTTTTTTTAATTCATAAATTTGGGATCCCTGGGTAGCTCAGTGGTTTGGCGCCTGCCTTTAGCTCAGGGTGTGATCCTGGAGTCCCGGGATCGAGTCCCGCATCAGGCTCCCTATGTGGAGCCTGCTTCTCCCTCTGCCTATGTCTCCACCTCTCTCTCTGTGTCTCTCATGAATAAATAAAATCTTTTAAAAAAAAGTTCATAAAATGATTTTCAATAGTTAAGCTACAACAGTTTATAAGAGAAATTGTTGATAAAGTTAGACATTCTTCAGGAACTATACAAAGAGAAGGGAGTATTAAGGGAAGATGGGAGGGTGCCAGAGACAAATACAAATGATTTTACAATTTATATATAGTTAGCCAATCTTCAAAGAAGATTACTGAGTAAAGAACATAAGGAAATAACATTTTAATAAGCAAAATGTGTTTAATTTGCAATGTGTGTTAGAGTAACTGGGTCAATGTCTTTATTTTTTAATTTTTTAATGTCTTTAATATATATAAAGCTCTTTAAAACCAATAGAAAAACAGAAAAATATAAGAACAACCTATTCACAAAGAAACAGGTATAGCCCACAAGCCCATGGAAAAATAATGAATCTTTCTCTTTAAGGATTTCAAAATTAAACCACAGAATATGTTACTTATTTTAACTCCTAAATTGCCAACTATTAAAATGAAGAATGAAAATAATGACAATAATTTTTTTAAAAGATATGAAAATGTCCAGTGTGACTAAGGAATAGGGAAACAAGCATGCATACATTGCTGGTAGGTGATTTAGATTACATTTATACAATGAACTATCATTGACCTAAATCTAGATATTTATTTAAATGGAAATATTCCAAATGAAAAATTACAATAGAGATTAAAGAATATATAAAGCACATCATTTTATTTTGGTAACTAAATAACTATAAGTTTTTATATAATTATGATCACACATATAATTGTATATAAATTTGTAAGAATTGATACTAAACTGGAGATTGGGGTTATCTAAAGATATTGAAGTTGGGGTGCCTGGGTGGCTCAGTTGGTTAAGTGCTAGACCTTTTTTTTTTTTTTAAAGATTTTATTTATTCAACAGAGAGAGAGAGAGCCAGAGAGCACAAGTTGGGGAATAGCAGAGAAGAGAGAGAAGCAGGCTCCCTCCTGATTAGGGAGCCCAATGAGGGACTCAGTCCCAGGACCCTGAGATCATGACCTGAGCCAAAGGCAGACACTTAAGCTGAGCCACTCAAACACCCCTAACTAAGCATTGGACTCCTGACTTCTGCTCATGTCATGATCTCAGAGCCATAAGATAGAACCCCTCATGGGGCTTGGCACTGAGCACTGAGCCTGCTTAAGATTCTCTTTCTCCCTTTGTCTCTCCCCCTCCTCTCTCTCACGTGCACTTTCTCTCTCTCAAAAAAAAATCAATCAAAATACAAATATTGACATTGGGATCTGGATGATCCCCCCTTTTTCTTTTTGTTTGTCAATAGTTTCTAAATTTTTATAGGAAAACCTCAATTATTTATGTAAATAAAGGCAAGATTTAATATAAAAGTAGTAACATCTGTGGTTAAGAGGATGTACTCTGGGATAAACCAAGGGACAGGTGAATGACCTTAGTTAAATTGCTTAAATTTGGGACCCCTGGGTGGCTCAGCAGTTGAGTGTCTGCCTTTGGCTCAGGGCATGATCCCAGGTCTGGGGATAGAGTCCCACATCAGGGTCCCTGCGAGGAGCCTGCTTCTCTCTCTGCCTATGTCTCTGCCTCTCTCTCTCTGTGTATCTCATGAATAAATAAATAAATCTTTTTTTTAATTGCTTAAATTTCTTTTTTTTAAAGATTTTATTTATTTATTCATGAGATACACAGAGAGAGAGAGGCAAAGACATAGGCAGAAGGAGAAGCAGGCTCCATGCAGGGGAGCTGGATGTGGGACTCAGTCCTGAGACTCCAGGATCACGCCCGTAGCCAAAGGCAGATGCTCAACTGCGGAGCCACCCAGGCATCCCAAATTGCTTAAATTTCTTCACCTTGATTTTCTCATCTTGAAAATGTTGATAATAACAGTGCCTACGGGGTGCCTGGGTGGCTCCGTGGTTGAGCATCTGCCTTTGGCTCAGGTTGTGATTCCGGGGCCCTGGGATCAAGTCCCACATCAGGCTCCCCATGGGGAGCCTGCTTCCCTCTCTGCCTGGGTCTCTGCCTTTCTCTCTGTGTCTCTCATGAATAAATAAATAAAATCTTTTAAAAATTTTTTAAAAATAACAGTGCCTACTTCAGTCTGTTTTTGTGAAGATTAAATTGGATGACTGGTATACCCTACCGTGTGTACTTATTATACAATCAAGTAATTACGGAGCTCCTACTCCTATATTACACAGCAGTACAAGCTACTTGGGGAAGTGCAAAGAAGTTTGAGATTGTCCCTGCTCTGCAGGCAGTTAAGTAGCCAAATAGACAGATGTCACTAACTCAAATGAGAATACAACAAACAAGGATTTCATAGTTCTATGACAGTAAGAGAATCCCAAGACACATACACATTTTAAAGGTACTGGCACTGAACGTCTATTAATCTAATTTGCTCCTTTAAAAAGGCTAATTTAAATAGGTGAATTTATAGTATGTGAATTATATCTCATTTAATATATTTTAAAAGGTAATCATTTTAGTATGTGCTATTTACCTGAAATAAGCAGTGTTTTCTTTTTTTAGAGAGACAGAGAGAGAGAGTCAAGGTGCATGGGGGTGCAGTGCAGAGGGAGAGGGAGGAGAATCTTAAGCAGACTCTACGCTCAGCACTGAGCTCCATGCAGAGCTCGATCTCACAACCCTAAAATCATCACCTGAAGTGAAATCAAGAGTTGGACACTGAATCCATCTGAACCACTCCCTGAAAGGAGTGGTCTTAGGAATATTTTAATACAAAATACATTGGTAACGTACAAAAACTAACATTGCATAGGAAATTTTCTAAACTCACTGATTTGAATTATATGAAGTTGAATCTGCTTCATAAAGTTATTGAATTGCTTGGAGACTCATTTCTAGTGTGTGATTAATAAAATGTTGCCCACATAGGATTTGCAAATATTAAATACTATGACTAAAGTAATGGAATTTCGTATTTTTTCCTGTAAAACCAGTTGGGGAAACGGAGCTTTATTTGTTTGGAGAAAAAATGCAAGAAGTTCTTTCTTAATGTAGTATCAGTGATTTTCAAGGTCTAATTAAAATTCCACTTTTGCTAGAAAATTGCTTCCTTGACCACTCTTGTCACCCATAACAATCTGCACTTCCGTTTACTGAATACTTACTGTGTTCCTGGGAATATGTTGTGTTTCACAGACCTGATAAAATGTAATTTTGACAACAGCATATGAGGTGAGTGTTACCAACTCCATTTAACAGACCACGAGACTTGCAAACAAGCGAGTTAAGCAATCTGACCAGGTCACATGGCTACTAATTTATCAGGTTAAGATTTGAAGCTAAAATTGTGGTTACAAAGCTTGTTGATACTGCACACATACAGATCCTTTCTTGTACCTTGCTCCATCTGTGAGTGCTACAAATGAGCAAAGAATGAGAGATAAGAATAATCAGTCTTTTCTCAGATTGTTCACAAATGAGGTGACAAGCCAAAACTATCCTCTGGCAGAAGATCCCAATTAGTTTTCTTCGGTAAAAATACCAGCATTCTGAGGGACAATCTTTGCAATTTATATAATGAATGGTATTAACTACTATGAGAAGATATACTTCTTTTTTAAAAAAGATTTTTATTTTTTTTATTTTTTAATATTATTTATTTATTTATGATAGTCACAGAGAGAGAGAGAGAGAGAGAGAGAGGCAGAGACATAGGCAGAGGGAGAAGCAGGCTCCATGCACCGGGAGCCCGACGTGGGATTCGATCCCAGGTCTCCAGGATCGTGCCCTGGGCCAAAGGCAGGCGCTAAACCGCTGTGCCCTCCTCTTTATTTTTTTTTATTTGAGAGAGAGCACAAGGGCGTAGGGAGCAAAGGGAGAGGGAGAAACAGATTCACGCTGAGCACTGAACCTGATCCCAGGCTCCATTCCAGGACCCCAAGATCATGACCCGAGCCAAAATCAAGAGTGAAACACTTAACTGACTGAGCCACCCATGCACCCCAAGGTATACTTAATTCTGAGGGCTAACTAGAATATTGAGAAAAGAGTCAAACATTCAAGACTTAAATCATTGAGTTGTCACCTGGAAATGCTCTTTATTCATCGAGAATCACAGCTTTCATTGAGTCCAGATCCTATAATTTATATTTCATCCATTCACTTCTTCAGTAGTTATTTATTGAGCACCTATGTGCCAGATGCTCTTCTAGGCATTTGAGATATATCAGAGAACATAATGAACAAAATCCCTGCCCTTAAAGAAAAAAAGTAAGAAAATGAAAAAATCAACAAAGAAAACCCCCAGCCTTAAGGAGTTTCTATTTCAGTGGGGACAGATAAAGAAACATCAGATGATGCTGAGTGATATGAATAGAAATAATGAAGGGTGAGGCACCTGGGTGGCTCAGCGGTTGAGCATGTCTTCGGCTCAGGTCATGATCCCAGGGTCCTGGGGTCAAGTCGCGCCTTGGGTTCCCTGCATGGAGCCTGCTTCTCTCTCTGCCTATGTCTCTGCCTCTCTCTGTATGTCTCTCATGAATAAATAAACAAAATCTTTAAAAAGAAAGAATGAAGGGTAAGGAGTGGGACAGAGATGAGGGCTGGTATTTAAACAGAGGATCCAAAAAAGCCTCTTTTAAGGTGTTAGTATTTAAGAGGTTTGAATGAAATGAGAGACTTGGAGAGTGCATCACGTGGTTATCTGAGGGAAGAGCATCTAGGTGAACTGGGAGCATATGCAAAGGTACGTCCTAGAAAAGCAAAAAAGGCCAGTGGGGCTGGAAGGAGGAGGGAGAGTGGTGACCCAGTGTCAGTGAGGGACTGGGGCTTTTTCTCTGAAGGAAGAGGACCAGTTAGGAGGTTGTTGTAATCCTTCAGGTGAGAAATGTTGAGGGTGATAGCAGAGGAAGGGGTGAAAAATGGGTAGGTATTGGATATATTTTGAAAGCAGAATGGAGAGGACTTATTGACAGATTAAAGTGTAGGGTGAGAGAGATTGGGTGTGAGGCGTGAGAAATCTTGGTGTTAGAATGCCAGTTAATTAACTTTTGAGGGCAAAGCCTTCCAAGTCCTCTTCAGGCCTGGTTCTTGTGTGTACAGACCATGTGACCTTGGAGGTTAAGTCAATAGGAATCACTAAAAATCTGATTACTAAGAATAGGAAGAAATGCATGGTGACCCTCCTGCCCCAGTTGAGTGTTACTTGGGAGAGGTTGCCAAGCTAAATAGTAGTTGTGGGAAAAAGAATAGATGCCCTTTCTTTCTTTCTTTCTTTCTTTCTTTCTTTCTTTCTTTCTTTCTTTCTTCTTTCTTTCTTTCTTCTTTCTTTCTTCTTTTTTTTTTTTTAAAGATTTTATTTATTTATTCATGAGAGACACACAGAGAGAGAGAGAGAGGGGCAGAGACACAGGCAGAGGGAGAAGCAGGCTCCATGCAGGGAGCCCAATGTGGGAGTCGATCCGGGGACTCCAGGATCTCACCCTGAGCCAAAGGCAGGCGCTCAGGCGTCCCATAGATGCCCTTTCTAATGAACTATTTTCAGTTTGTCAAGGGGGAGGACTGGATCTAAAGGTGCAAGAACAGAGTTTGATGGGGTCTTCAGAAGTTTCAGGGCTGAGAACATATTGCAGGACCCAGGCTTAGGTTTTTCCTGTCCCCCCCCCACCTTCATTACCCCCCCCCCCCTTGGCCCATCTTTCTAGCTGCAGGAAGGTACAGTTTACTGTCGGTTCTCAAACTTCAGCAGGCATCAGCGTTACCTGTCGTGCCTGTGAAAACTCAGATTGCTGGGCCCCACTCCTGGAGTTTCTAATTGGGGTGCAGGGTGTGTGCGCACAGGTGCGTGTGTAGACGGGCCACAGAGGGGGTGCGGGGGCTGCAATTTTTTTTTTTTTTTTTTGCATTTCTAACAACTTAGGCGGTTCTTGAGAACGGCTGTTTCTTATACCCGAGGGCGTGCCAAGCAACGGGGCCCTGAATTCCACCTCGTGGCTCGTCAGTGGGAAGGTTCCAGCTCCCAAAGGTTGGCCGTCCCAGGGGAGTTGTCCGCCTAGCCCAAGGTGTTCCTCGGCTGCCCGCGGCCGGCGGGGAGGAGCCGCACAGGCCGGCAAGGAGACGGCAGGAGCGGGTCTTTCCAGGCTGGACCCCCCCCCCCCCGCCCCGAGCTCCCCCGGGGAGCGAGGGCGGGAACACAGCCCCCGGGCCGGCCCACAGATCCTCAGAGGGCGCGGGCCTGGAGGAGGCGCCCCAGAAGGCGGCGCCTCGCGGAGGAAGTTTCTCCTCTAACTGCAGAGCGGGGTGCGCCGTGGCCGCGACCTCGGGAGCTGTCGGCGCCGCCGGGGGGCACCGCCCGCACCGCCGCCATGGGCGGCTCGGCCTCCAGCCTGCTGGACGAGGGCAAGTGCACCTACATCCGAGGTACGCGCGGGGGCTTCCCGCCCGGGCCCGCACCGCCGCGCCCACCCGGCCCCGGGGGCGCGTCGCGCGGGCGCTTCCACCTGCGGCGGCCACCTGCGGGCGCGGGGACCGCGGGGCCCCCTTCCTCCGCCGCCGCCGGGGCCCGGGCCGGGGATGCTCCGGGAGGTGCGGCCGCGCGCCCGCGGGAGGCAGGTGCAGGCGGCGGGGAGGGGGCGCGGGCCGCTCGGCTGCGCTGCGCTGCGCCCGTCGGGGTCGCGGCAGGTGCGGCCGGGGTCGCCTCGCGCGCTCCCCTCCGTTCCGAGCTCTCTCTGGACTTGCCTCGAGGGGAGCCGCGGGGATATCCCTCGTTGCTGGAGACTTCCCGGGGGATTCCCGGCCTCTCCAGCAGAACCGCCCTGCCGGTAAGGTCGGCCTGGTTTTGCAAAACGACGCGTCGGCCAGAGCTTCACGGGAACGTTCAGATGCTGTGGGGTGATTTCATCAGAAGCAGAAAGGACCGTGTCGCGACGCTCCCAGGTTGTACGGTTCCTTTTCCCTCCCCGGAGATGGGGCCCAGGCAAAAGAGGAACATTGGCGTATTCCGTTAACAGTTGCTAAAGTTATAGATGGAGACAAACCCATTTGGGGAGACTTCCAGAGATACGGTGACTCACTACAGGCAGGAAGAGAAAAAAAAAAAAAAACCCCAACAAACTGAATTGAAACTGCAGAAAATCATGACTCTATCTCCTGGGTGTACTTGGCCCTGGTCCCTTCCTCCCTGGCAACCTTGTCCGCAACCACTACCTAACATTGGGTTATCTTACGAATTTGGTAATTTTCTATCTTTAGAAATACCTTCTAAACTACGTATTGAGCTCTAAGTTTTACCCCAATTCTGTAAAGAAATGGTTAAGTTCATCCTGTTTAAGTTCTTCTCTTTCTGGCCCCTGAACCTTTCCTACAAGGAAAGCATTTATTTAGTGTCCTTATTGCATATTTGTTTTCAGTTTAAAACCATTTTAAAAGGATATCAAATCAGGGCACTTGAGAGCAACGTAATTGACTTTCCAGATTCTTCCTCTTGCTCTGGTGCTTCTGGAGGTAGAGGATCATCAACAACCCATTGTCAGGGGATAAAACTTGGACAGGTATTCTTTTGCTGTCGTTTATTTAAAATGGGAGAAAGATGGATGACTTATTTATATTAGCAACACAGCTAAACTAAGGCCGCCTTGAGTCTTACAAATTTGGCTATGTGCTCGTTGTAAGGAACGGAAAAAACTGTAGTAGAACATAGTCAGAAGGGGTTTGCATTTAGTTATTTGCAAAGTATGGTTATGCCATTTATTTTAGAAGACTTTATTTCACCACGAAGCTTAAAAACACCTGACGTTGAATCGTGGCCATCTACAGTAATAATTGAAAGTCCAGCAATGTAAGGGATTCATGTTTTTGAAGACTTCATGGTCATGACAGTTGTTGCTGCTGCTGCAAGCACTGTATTCATGTGAAAAGAAAACATGTTAGCTTTTATTTTATTGCGAAATTAAATGATTATACATACGAAAGTATGAGATGGCTAGTGCACAGGAAAGACTTGTAGCGGATATGCTCTGAATGAATAAAACTATTGCAGATTGGATAACAGTCATTACATCCACAAGTCTTGTTCAATTTTTATCTTCTTATTCTTTGGGAGAGCACTTTCAAGGTATGTAGAGGCAGAGGGAAGAGAAGAGTTAAAGTTAGAATACCTCCAGAGAAACTGAGACGTTGCCTCATTTGAGAATACTAGTCTTGCCAAAAGAGAAAAGAGCATTGGAAAAATGCATGGCGTTCTGAATTGTTACTGCATGAGCACATGAAGGTCATGGGGCTGTGATTTCCTGATGGTTTTGAAGCCCCAGATCCCTGAAAAAAAAAATCATCCTGTCTTCTCCACTTTGCCCATCATTTAGCCCATGCATCTTCTCAAGTTCTGATCTAATTGTAAACAGAACAATTGAAAATATGACAGTAAAGTTTAGATACAGTTTTATGACCTGTTTCTCATAAAGTGGCTGCCAGTAAACTGTTAGAGATTTGAAAGCTCCTAGAGCTGATTCAAGAACTTTCCTTCAAGCTTGATAAACTTTGCTAACATATGGAGAATAACTAGTCAGTATATTTGGAGTGAGTTTTGTTGGCTTAATCTTGTATGTGTTAAAGCAGCTGTACTTCTGGCATGCTAATGAGGCTGAATCAGCTTTTACTTTTAGACAAATCATTTAACAGCTGCTGTTTAGTTTGTGTGCATCAAAACTTGTATTAATAGTGATGTTCGTCACATGACTGTTTCAAAAATACATTATTTTTTAGGATTTAGTAAATTTCCAGGTAAAAGGATATCAGAAGTATTTCCGGGTAAAAGGATATCAGAAGTATTAAGGAGTTACTTCGTTTCTAAAGATGCTTTGAAAATTACTCCCACACTCATGTTTCTTACCACAGAATAAATTTTTAGTATTGCTTCTAGAAAATTTCAGTGACTTCACTTGATCAAGATGTTTCAACTCATAAATAATAGTAAGACCTCCTTCTAATCAAATGAACAGTGTCATCTGTTAACCTTCAGTGATGTTTTTAGCACTGACTTAAAAGGGTCTTTTTTTTAATGAGAAGGAAAGCTCATATAATCCAGTCATTGGTGACCAATTTAGGGTACTTTTCTCTTTATGCCATGTTTTCTTTTTTTTTTTTTTTTAATGCCATGTTTTCTTTTACTTTCTAAACTTCGCTATGCAAACAGGTCAACTCTAGCTTTAAAACATACCATGTCTTCCTGTTTGAGCAAGAATTGTCTTTCCTTTTTAAAATTGCCATTGCGGGGGATCCCTGGGTGGCTCAGTGGTTTTGCGCCTGCCGTTGGCCCAGGGCGTGATCCTGGAGTCCCGGGATCGAGTCCCGCGTCAGGCTCCCGGTGCATGGAGCCTGCTTCTCCCTCTGCCTGTGTCTCTGCCTCTCTCTCTCTCTCTCTCTCTCTCTCTCTCTATCATAAATAAATAAAAATAAATCTTTAAAATTGCCATTGGGTTGTTCATAATGAATCAAAAGAAAAATGAACCTGAAAACTGCCCTACAGAAGTCCTGTGGAATGTCAGAGAAGTACTGGGAAATCAGAGCTACAACAGAGAATGGTGGCATTCACAGGTCTGGTGGGGGCTGGTGGACTCCTCTAGGCCCAGGAACAGCAAGTAGCAGGAAAACGGTCTTTTTCTAGATTTATTATTGCATACTTTTGTCAGACTTTTCCTGTGAGGGCCTGGTGGCTTCCAATGAAATGCTCATCAGTGATCTGATGATTATAAAGTAGGAAAGGAGTTTCAGCTTAAAAACAACATGTATTGGGACGCCTGGGTGGCTCAGTGGTTGAGTGCCTGTCTTCACGCCCAGGGCATGATCCTGGAGTCCAGGGATCGAGTTCCGCATCGAGCTCCCTGCATGAAACCTGCTTCTCTCTCTGCCTAGGTCTCTTGTGAATAAATAAATAAAATCTTTAAAAAAAAAAAAAAAGTGTTGGGACGCCTGGGTGGCTCAGTGGTTGAGCATCTGCCTTTGGCTCAAAGTGTGATCCCCAGTCTGGGGATCGAGTCTCACATCGGGGTCCCTGCTTGCTTGCTCGTCCCTCTATGTCTCTGACTCTCTCTTGTCTCTCATGAATAAATAAATATAGTCTTTAAAAAAAACCCAACGTGTATTTCTCTTAGGGAGATTTTCTCATATTTATACTGTAAGGGTTAACTTAGGTGGCTGTCTATGAAATTTATGCTGATAACAGTATCTGGAGTGACACATCTCCATGGACAAGGTGAATGAAAGATAGGTATTGACTGCAAACTGTACATGTTTGCAGTCCACTTAATCTAGATGTGTATTATTACACATGCTGGTTTATTCTTTAGTCAGAATTTGTAGGTAGGGGATGGGCATAAGAATTGATCTGATTTATAAGGATAATTATGACGAAGTGATCTGAGAGTACAATTTCTCTGGCTAGAAATGACAGTTTATTATAATGGGAAGTTAGGATATGAAGTGTGGTAGGCACAGTTGGATGTCAACTCAACTTCCTTTCCCCATTCCTCTTTGAAACAGAACCCCAATTTTATTTCAGTATTGAAAATACTCTGTGTAAGTCCTATGATTCAGAGAAGCTCACCCCACGTATGGCCTTTGAGGCGTGTCTGCTGATTGGTCTATGCTTATCATGGTGGTGTGTTCCCCCTGCTGACGATTATACAAGGCATGGGGTTGTGATTTAGTCTGGCCAGTGAGGCTTGAAGAGAAGTTTGCTAACTGCTCCTAAGAAAGTTTTCTTCCCTTTTTAAAGAAAAGAGACAAAGGGTAGAGACATATTCTTCTTCCCCTTCTTCTTTTGGATTTTGTGGCATCTGAATGTGATGCCTGGAACTACTGAGTAAGGAGGCAGCTAGCTCAAAGACATAGCCAACTTTGGAGCACTGCTTGGCCAACGTCAGAGAAGAGAAGCTGGAGCCCTGGCACACCTTGCTGATCACCTGCCTATCCTACCTGGGGTACTCATGTTTTGTAATAAACTAAGTCCTCTTTCAGTTGGGGTGGTAGAGAGTGCTAGTTACCCGTTACCCCTCAATATCATTCTTCCCTGCTTTTTAAAAAGCTTTTTCTTTGTTTTTTTGTTTTGTTTTGTTTTTGTTTTTGTTTTTTTTTTTAAAAACAAGTTTTCTTTATTTTTTTTTTAATTTTTTATTTATTTATGATAGTCACAGAGAGAGAGAGAGGCAGAGACACAGGCAGAGGGAGAAGCAGGCTCCATGCACCGGGAGCCTGACGTGGGATTCGATCCCGGGTCTCCAGGATCGCGCCCTGGGCCAAAGGCACGCGCTAAACCGCTGCGCCACCCAGGGATCCCTTGTTTTTGTTTTTGTTTTTGTTTTTGTTTTTGTTTTTTAGAGAGAGTATATGTGTGAGTTGGGGGAGGACAGACAGAGGGGCAGAGAGAGAATATTAGGCAGGTTCCATGCCCAGTATGGAGCCTGATGTAAGGCTTGATCGCAAGACCCTGAGATCTCATTACCTGAGCTAAAATCAAGAGTTGGATGCTTCACTGACTGAGCCACCCAGGCATTCCTGACATGTGCTTTTAAGATGGAGTTCATGCAGGGCAGCCCTGGTGGCACAGAGGTTTAGCGCCACCTGTAGCCTGGGGTGTGATCCCTGCGAACTGGGATCGGGTCCCACATCGGGCTCCCTGCATGGAGCCTGCTTCTCCCTCTGCCTGTGTCTCTGTGTCTCTCATGAATAAATAAATAAAATCTTAAAAAAAAAAAAAAAGGATGGAGTTCATGCAGAGTGGAGTAAGTGGACAGAAGGAGCTTAGGTTCCTGAAGACCTCACGTAGTAGAACCTCCATATCAGCACTGAGTTTACTTAATAAGAGAAGAATAAAGTTCTCTTATTTAAGCCAGTGTTATCTGTGTTACTATTATCCACACACAAATCCTATTCTAATACAATTACCTTCTGTACTTGTGCCCCAGAGTGTCATAACCAGCACACTAAGAGCTGCCATACTGAGCCCCCTTTAAGAAAAATTGATCGGGGACACCTGGGTGGGTCAGTAGTTGAGTGTCTGCCTTTGGCTCAGGGCATGATACCGGGGTCCTGGGATCAAGTCCCGCATCAGGCTCCCCGTATGGAGCCTGCTTCTCCCTCTGCCTGTGTCTCTGCCTCTCTCTCTCTCTCTCTCTCTCTGTGTGTGTGTCTCTCATGAATAAATAGATAAAATATTTTTAAAAACTGATTAAAAGAAAATAGGAAGTGGGTAAAGATGAGGCCATTAGTGTCTGTTTTAGTTCTTAATTAATAGAAATGAATGCATTCTCCTGGGAAGTGAGGAACTGGAGCCCCTGGGTAGGAATAAGAGGGATGAGAGAAAGAAGGAGAGGACCCAGTGTAAATAATGCACAAACGTATATTGATCACAAATAATGCCAGGAAGCAGGCCAAACCGCTGATGAAGGTAGCAGGAGTTTCTGATGAGGAAACCTATTGCCCATTGGTAATTTCTAGTGGCAATAGTCTTTGTAAATGGAAACCAAGACTTTGGGAATTTAGGGTGAATTGAGAGTTTCTTAGGATTATCAAAAATAAAGACATACTAGACTGAGACAAATAACATTTTCCCCTATGCTTATGGAAGAAACAGTGACCTTCCCTCCTGGGTTCCAGTTCATGTCTTATTGAACCTCTCATAGAGTCAGACATTGAACCAAGATCTGGTCTCAATGAACCACTTCTTTTTTCTGTGGATTTTGGCTGTGAGGGGGCCACATCATCAGTGGTGCTTTTGTAATAATAATTACTAAAATGACAATAGTAATTCTTTTTATTATTCTATTTATTTTTGCTGGACTACTGAACTGATTGTAGTTTTACTCTATTGTAATCTTTGGGAAGGTCTGAACTGGGTTCCCAGGTGGAAAATGCAACAGCAGAAGCTCAATTTGTATTAGTTTCTAATCCAATTAAAATAAATGTACTGTGAAAATTTTACAAAATATTCAGTGTGAATTTTAATCTCCTAATCAGAAATTTTAATTTATTTGGTCAGTAAGGTGAGGTAACATCACTCTAAGAAAAAAGGTACATGCAGCAGTTTGCACTGGGAAATGGTAAATGAAGTCCAAAGTAAAGACAAAAGAATAAAAGAATGCAATTCAGATGCTACAGTCTTTTTAAAGCATTTTAGAAAAACAGGACATGAGAGCTAAAATTCTAACAGTTCCAAACTAAAGCACGCACGCGCGCGCGCACGCGCGCACACACACACACACACACACACACACACACACATGCACAAAACCCCAAATGCAATACAGATTTTCTCCTTTGACACTGGAAAATTCATTTAAAAAAAGAGACTAGTAAGTTGCTGCCAGTAAGAAAATGCAGGCCAGCTTATAAAAGTGCTGCTGCTGCTTCTCTTCTTTTTTTCTTTGGAATACATATTTTTTCTCACTTTAAGGAGGAAAGATTTAGAGATATGAAAGCAATTAATTCAGTTTTGCAAATTGCAAGCTCTGGGACCCAAAGAAATTTATATTTCCGTGCTTGATGTGTGGATATTGATGTCTGTAGAATTAGAATATATTAGTAGTTTTAACTAGGAGCTCCTAAACGATTTTTGAAAAGTCCGTAGTCTGGAGGAAAAGTAAATGTCTCCATACCAAGCTATGTGGATTTTCTTTCTTCTTTTATTATATTTTTTAAGATTTTATTTGTTTATTCATGAGAGACATAGAGAGAGAGAGAGGCAGAGGCATAGGCAGAGGGAGAAGCAGGGTCCATACAGGAAGCCCAATGGGGGACTCGATCGATCCTGGGACTCTGGGATCATGCCTTGAGCCAAAGGCAGATGCCCAACTGCTGAGCCACCCAGGCATCCCTCTTTCTTCTTCTTCTTCTTTTTCTTTTAAGATTTTATTTATTTATTCATGAGAGACAGAGAGAGAAAGATAGAGACAGAGACACAGGCAGAGGGAGAAGCAGAGGGAGAAACAGGCTCCATGCTGTGAGCATGACATGGAACTAGATCCCGAGTCTCCAGGGTCAGGCCCTGGGCTGAAGGCAGCGCTAAACCGCTGAGCCACCCGGGCTGCCCCACTCTTTCTTCTTTTAAAACTATTTTTATTTGGGCAGCCCCGGTGGCTCAGGGGTTTGGCGTCGCCTGCAGCCCAGAGGGTGTGATCCTGAAGACCCAAGATCGAGACCCATGTTGGGCTCCCTGCATGGAGCCTGCTTGTGTCTCTGCCCCCCCCCCTCTCTCTGTCGCTCATAAATAAATAAATAAAATCTTTTAAAAAAAACTTATTTTTATTTAACATAAAACACAGGTTCAGAAAAACACACAAAACAAAGGTATAGCTTAGTGAATCACTATAACACAAATATCCTCGTGGCCATCACCCAGGTCAAGAAGTGGAAAGAACTTCACCAACCATTTCAGAAACCTCCATGTACTCCATCCCAATCCTAAACTACTTTGTTTCTCCTACAATAGCCACTATTTTTAGATATCTATCCTGCCTAACAAATTACCCCCAGAAGATACTGGCTCTTAATGGTTTATTTACTCACAAATCTGCTATCTGTCCTGGGTTCAGCTGGTTCTACATCTTCTATTTCACAGGTGGTCATTCCTGTGCCTACATTCAGCTGGTGGATTGGCTGGTAGCCAGTCTCAAATGGGAAGGATTTCTATCTCTCCAGGTGGCCTTTCTACATGGTCTCTCCTAATGGGTATTGGGCTTTTAATTTTATTTCAATTTTTTTAAAGATTTTATTTATTTATTCATGAGAAACACAGAAAGAGAGGCAGAGACATAGGCACAGGGATCCTAATGCGGAACTCAATCCCAACCCTGGATCAGGACCTGAGCCAAAGGCAGACATTCAACCACTGAGCTACCCAGGTGCCCCTGGGCTTTTTAAATGATAAGTCAGGGTTTCTAAGGTGCCAAGCTTCTAGAAGGCTCGTAAGGCTTAGGCCTGGAATGCCATGGGATTACCCTGCTATATTTTATTGGTTAAAGCAAGTCTTAAGTCCAGCCCAGATTCAAGAGGAGGGAACTGCACAAAGTGATGAGTATCATGAGTTGTGCTTCCATAGGGATTACCACAACAAGCAACCATACCACTCATCCTAGACTTTGGAGTCATGACTTCCTTATGTTACCTTGTGGTTTTATCACCCATAAAGCATTTTTAAACCTTTTTAACTATCATTTCCCACTAAAGAAATCAAGGCTTCTTATAGATATTGTTTCTGGACATATTTAATGGATAGAACTAGGAAAGAATATGTATTTTCTACATTTTATCCTGCCTTTGCTATATGAACTATAATACGAGGTAACAAAACTAGAGATTTAAAAAATACCATTCTATGAAATTGTTAAAGCTAATAGATGAAAACAAAATGACATAATTAGAATATCACCATTTTTCAACCCCTGGTGAATTCATGGGTCCCAGCAATGAGCATCAATGGCTACCAACATCATAAAAAGAGAATGAGATTTTACGTGCCTCCAAATGAAGATCACGGCACAACCTATAGTCTTGACAAAAGTATTAATCTTGAATCTGATCAAGTTTTACTATCACTCTGTCACACAGTAACACAATTTTTGTAGTTGCTATCTGAATTCTCTAATTTTATTTCATGATTTTACAATGTTGAAGTATGTGACGATTATATTCTTTTCTTATTTACTCTTGTTCTACAAGTAAGTATTGCTTAATATATCTATCCTTACTTATATTGATATTTCTCTGATGGTTGAGGCTCATTATCTAGTAGATGCCTTAAGAAGAGCTCATGGGAACATAAAGAAGATTATAGACAGACTAATTTAGTGCAGTGGTATCACTAAAGGTTTATCTTTCTACTCTCCATGAACTAGCTCTTCTTATGGTTAAAAGATGACTAGAGCAGCAAAAAAATATCCCATTAGGTAATTCAGTACCCCATGGGCTAAAAAGAGGACTATCTATGCCTTGAATCTCTTTATAAGAACAAACTTTTCCCAGATGCCTTACCAGGAGACTCTGCCTTATATTCCACTGATCAGAAATTGGGTCACACATTCCTTCCTAAGCCATCACTGGCAAGTATATGGAATTACCATGATTTGGTTAAACTAATCCAGATTCATCCCTGGACTAGAGCCAAGGCCAAATTTCTTTGAAGCACATGGCTGTAGAAAGGATCTTGGATACCTGAACAAAATCAAGTTCAGTTATCAAGGAAGAAGCCTGAATGACTATTAGATAAATAACCAACATTACAATTCATGAAAGGAATTAAAAGGATAAACAACATTACAAGTTTTGATACCTATCATGAAGGGAATTAAGAGGGTACTGATGACAGGGGGGAATCCCTGGGGTGGCTCAGCGGTTTAGTGCCTGCCTTTGGCCCAGAGTGTCATCCTGGAGTCCCGGGATTGAGTCCCACATTGGGCTCCCTGCATGGAGCCTGCTTCTCCCTCTCCTGTATCTCTGCCCCTTTCTCCATGCCTCTCATGAATAAATAAACAAAATCTTTAAAAAAAAAAAAAAGAGGGTACTGATGGCAGTGATAAGGCAAGGAAATGAGATATACTTAAGATGTGGTGCTCAGGAAGATAATAAGTTGCTATCCATATGAAGAACCAGGAGAAGAATATTTTGAGTGGAGAGATCAGCATATAGAAAGAGAAGGAAAAAAAAAAAAGGAGAAGGAGAAGATGGCACTTGAAGGTACTGAAGAACAGGTAGTGTAGCTGGAGTGTAGTGAGCAAGAGGGAGAAGAGTTTGATGGGAGGGAATTCCTCAAAACATTTATTACCAACAGACGTATGATATGTTCATTCATTAATTTTGTATTACTTGCCCACCATTACCACAATGTTAACACCATTAAAGCAGAGCCGTTGTTTTGATTCACTGCTGTATTCTCAGCAAATAGATCAGCATCTGGTACATGGTTGACTGTCAATAAGTATTTGCTTAATAAATGAATGAAAGGAAAAAAAAATTAAAAACTGCAATGAACAGCCTTAAAAATAAGAGAAGCATTGGGTTTGTAAAACAAGTTTAGGGTTCAATAAAGAAATGACAGTGGTAGATAAAAAATACCTCTCGGAAATTAAAAATATGAAGATCAGAATTTTTAAAAAATCCAATTGTTGCTTTGGAAAATAAAGTTGAGGGAATCTTGCAGAAAATAGAAAAGAAAGACCAAATGAGGGAAGATAGAAGAGACAATTAAAAAAAAGTTAAAGGGTGAATCCAAAAACTTCAATATGTGACTCACAGAAGTCCCACAAAATAGAGAACAAAGAAAATGGAGAAATTTACCAAGGAAATAATACAAGACCATTTTCTAGAACAGAAGATTGTGTTTCTTTGGATTTAGAGAGCCAAACGATTCCTGGAGCTCATCCAGAGCTGGGAATAGTTCATGTTTCCATCATCCAAAATAGGAAGAGGTTATAATACATAGGGCATTGTATAGAGTCTTCAGTAATAGTGAGCAGAAATTAGCCCTGTAAGACTGTTTTGGACCTGCTCTAATAATAAATGTAAAAGCAAACCTCAGAAGAATCAAACTGATCTTAAGTAATTTAATTGCATGCCTGAACAAAGTTCAACATTCTTTATAAAAGTCTAAAAAAAAAATACACACTCATAAGACAAGTGAGCAAAGAGGGAAAAAGAGAGAGACAGAAATCAAGAAACAGACTCTCTATAGAGGCCAAACTGATAGTTTCCAGAGGGGAAGGTGGTGGGGATTAAAGAGTGCACTTGTGATGAGCGTTGGGTGAGGTATGGGAGTGTTGAATCACTATGTTGTACAACTGAAAGTAATATAACACTGTATGTTAACTAACTGGAAATAAAAACTTAAGAGGTGCTTGGGTGGCTCAGTTGGTTAAGTAGCTGCCTTTGGCTAAGGTCATGATCCCAGGACTCTGGGATCAAGCCCTGAGTCAGGCTTCCTGCTTAGTGGGGAGTCTGCTTCGTCTTCTCCTCCCCTCCCCCTGCTCCTTCTCTCTCTCTCTCTCACTCACATACTCTCTCTCAAATAAATAAATAAAATCTTTAAAAATAAAAACAAAACAAGAACAGAAATGGCTATTTCTTTGAGTTGGAGTTTTATTTTCTTTTTTTTTAGAAGATTTTATTTATTTATTCATGAGAGACACAGAGAAAGAGAAAGAGAGAGGCAGAGACATAGGCAGAGGGAGAAGCAGGCTCCATGCAGGGAGCCCAATGTGGGACTCAAGGATCACTCCCTGAGCCAAAGGCAGACACTTAACTGTTGAACCACCCAGGCGTCCCCCAGTTGAGTTTTCTAATGAGAACTCCAATTGAATTGTTTTTCTATGTTTACTTCAAATTGGTACCATCTCTGTGTGGAAACTTTTAAGTTGACTAAGGAATAGGTGATTACTAAGGATTCCTTTATTCATCTCAGTGACTTTGTTTTTTGTCTTTTATTTTTTAAAAGATTTTATTTATCTATTTGAGAGAGAGAGAGCATGAGTGGGGTGAGGAGCAGAGGGAGAGGGAGAAGCATATTCCCCACTGAGCAGGGAGCTCACATGGGGCTCCATCCCAAGACCCTAGGATCATGAGCTGAGCCGAAGGCAATCACTTAATTAAGCCACCCAGACATCCCTCAGTGACTGTTATATGCAGTGTGAGTTCTCATGTTTTCTAAAATGATTGGTCTATAATTCTAACAAAGAATTCATCATAGTTGAAAAATATACATATTCAGCAATGTAACTGCACAATATCCTGCATCCAATAAAAAATTACCAGGCAAATGAAAGCAGGAAAATATCCATAACTCTAAGGGAGAAAAAAAAAAACTATCAATATAAACAGAGTTAGGAATTACAGACATGATGAAATTAGCAGATAAGGATGTTAGGAGTTTTTATAAATAGTTCCATATGCTAAAGCAGAGGAAAACATGAACATGATGAGAAGGGAAATAGAAGATATAAAAAATGATTCTTGTCCCCAGTCTTTAGGAAGGAGCAATATGACTACTATGTTTTTGAAGTCTGTTGGAACATCTGTTGGAAAATGTAGCTGTACTATCTGCTACCAACAATCCCAATTGACTTGGGAAAGGAGCAGAGCAGATCTGTATGAGGAGCTGCTGACATGGGGCTGGGCTGGGTCCAGCACAGATGAGCAGGATCAACTCAGAAATTAAGGGAAATTGTGGATGTTTCTTCAAAAAGGACACTGTTCTTAGCGGAATGTGCCATTACTTCTGGGGCTCACACAGAGCAAGTAATAATTTCTATAATTAGCTCAGAAAACTTCAGAGGGATCCCCCCACCCCCATTTGGATTTAAAGTGTTTGTTTAAAAAATTATTTCCTATGTAAGTCATGCTTGAATGAGTTAGATATGCCTGAAGAATTGCCTGAGCCAAACAGATTCAGGCTTGGAGTTGGAATAAAGATAAATTTTATTAGCAATGATAGCAAATGTATAATATCTGAAGTATAAATATTTAAAATGATTTCATTAGAAAGAAGGATTTAATCAGTAATATTAATTGAAATATATTGTTTAAACTTAAAATAAATAAGAATTTTAGAACATGACTAAGACCTGTGCCCATCAACTGGGATGTCAGTTCTTAAATAAAGATGACAACTCCTGGTCTGAGGAATGATAATAGTAAAAATAACAGTAAGCACTAATATTTATTGAGTGTCTACTATGTGCCAGGCAAGTGACTGTCTCAGAATAAAAAGGTAATGGGATGCCAAATGTTCTTCCAGAAATTCCAGGTCTTGTTCATGAAGCTTTTTCTTTAATGGAAAGGGGTACCAACATGATGGGCTTCGAACAGCGGCTTGTCCACTTTAAATGAGCTAAGCCAATAGTTTATTTCTTGATAGAAACAAACATTTACTAAGCTCTTTATTCTATACCTTAATTCTAAACGAGTTGACCATTTTTCAGAGGGAATATTTCCAGGGGATAAGATTATAATTAGCAGAGTCCAGGAATTTAAATTCATCTAAATGTTAGCAAAACATAATATGAAACAAATAGGGACACCTGGGTGGCTCAGCAGTTGGGCATCTGCCTTTGGCTCAGGTCGTGATCCTGGGGATCAAGTCCCATGTCCTGCTCCCTGCAGGGAGTCTGCTTCTCCCTCTGCCTTTGTCTCTGCCTCTGTTTTCTCATGAATAAATAAATAAATCTTTTCTTTCTTTTTGGGAAACAACCCTCAACAGACTCATAAATGGAGCTTTCACATTTTTAAAAAATATTTTTTCCATTTATTTGATACAGAGAGAGATTGTACAAGCAGGGGAGAGGGAAAGAGAGAAACAGACTCTCTGCTGAGCAGGGAGCCCCCCATGGGGCTGGATCCCAGGACCCCCACAACATGACCTGAGCTGAAGGCAGATGCTTAACTGACCGAGCCACCCAGAGGCCCCTGGAGCTTTTACATTTTAAGAACAGACAGGAGGGGCACCTGGATGGCTCAGTGGTTGGGCATCTGCCTCTGGCTCAGGGCGTGATATGGATCCCAGGATCAAGTCCCCCATTGGGCTCCCTGCGAGGAGCCTGCTTCTCCCTCTGCCTATGTCTCTGCTTCTCTCTCTGTCTCTTATGAATAAATAAATAAAATCTTAAAAAAAAAAAAAAGACCATACATGAGACTCTCCTGAGGACTTGCCAAATCTGAAGCTGGATTCTCTGTAGATTATGGATCTGTCAGCTGGCTGCCTTCAGGTTCTCATGTGTAAAATGGGGACAGCAGGAATACCCAGTGAGGTAAAAGGAGGTCAGCAATGAAGGTGATACAATTCTTGGATTTCTGGACCCTACTATTATGCTAATCACTTTGCTTTTACTATCAGTTAGGGTATCAGGCCTTCCCAGAGTAAATAATTGGCTTTCAGACACTGCCAAATAATACCTATCTCACCCATTTGTTCTGAGAACTAATTAATGTTTAAAGTGTATAAACACAAATGCCTCTACAGAAGCAACGGCATTATAATTTGTTGGGACACTCTAGTATTGTAATTGGTACTAATTAGATTCTTTTCAACAGCTTGTTGAATGTACAAATTACTGCATCCAAGGTATTCTTTATTCATTATGAAAGAGTCAGACACAATAGTTTAAATAGGAGCCTTTATTTATTTTTTTAAAGGCTTTTATTTATTTATTCATGAGACAGAGAGAGAGAGAGAGAGAGAGAGAGAGAGAGAGGCAGAGACACAGGCAGAGGGAGAAGCAGGCTCCATGCAGGGAGCCCAACGCGGGACTGGATCCTTGGTCTCCAGGATCACGCCCTGGACCCAAGGCGGCGCTAAACCGCTGAGCCACCCGGGCTGCCCTAAATAGGAGCCTTTAAACAATAATTCTCAAAATTCCATGCACACACCTCCCCTCAAATCTGGAAAGGACAATAACAAGACATTTCAAGGAACTGTCATGGAAAAGCAGTCCCAGTGGTGTGCTGGAGCCAGCTCACACTGACTGGCAAGAGCTGAATATGGGCATCCCTTTGGTAGCTTGAAATTAGCCATGGCAAGTGGGTCTTTTTTTTAGACTCACTTTATCAGCACATCACTGCCAGTGCCCTCTTACCAGTATCTGGAATCTGGTTGTAGTCATAGCCAATTGTCAGGGCCTGAAGCCAGATTTCAGTTATACACATTAGTCAGGACAGGCTCAACTGCTGAAGCTAATACTCCCTGAATCTCAATGGCTTGATGGGATAACAATTTATATTTTAGTCATTACACAATCCACATGTGATTCTATGTGGGCTAGAGAAGGGGGGTGGGTCATCCAGGGACCCATACTCTTTCCATCTAGTTCATTGTGCCACAGATCCCTTTAGCAATATGGTGAAATCTATGGATCCCCCTCTCAGAATAACATTTTTTAAGTGAGAAAAAAATACACAGGATTACAAAAGAAACCAATTTTACTGAAATGCAGATACCAAAGTATATTAAAAATCTGTGATATAATGACATATGTGTTTCTTTATTAATGCATTCAATGACAAGGTTTCACGGTGGGTCTAATAACTTGCTGTCACTTTGATGAAGTGCTATCCTAAGATGTATAGCCAATGAGATGTGCTGTGAAAACATCTGTGATCTCTATGATGATAAAGTCACAAGTTACTGGAGGGGATGGGGTGGGGGATGAGTTAAATAGGTGATGGGGATTAAGGAAGGCACTTGTGATGAGCACAGAGTGATATATGGAAGTACTGAATTACTGTATCATATACCTGAAACTAATATCACACTGTATGTTAACTAACTGGAATTAAAAAAAAATTTTAAAAGAAAAAAAATCAATAACAGAAGTGAAACCGGAAAAAAAATGTCATAAGTACTGGTAAATTCTCCTGGTCTGTGGCCCCCATTCATAATTGAAGGAAATCCTGAATTTGAGTGGGAAGTTAATAAAAATGTTATTTTCCCCACTTCAATTTTTAGACCCCCTGAATTCCATCTGCAGATCCCATAAGGGACCATAGACCCCAGATTAGGAAACCTTGATCTAGTGGTTCCATTATTCCTGGGCTATGATGACCTTAACTAGACAGCCTGCTTATGTCTGCAGGTAGGAGAAAAGGGACAGTCAAGGATTAGGTATAAACATTTTAACAACCGCTCAAGGTGGTGTACATCATCTCTGTCCAACTTTCGACCTTCCATATGACACAGCTTCCTTCAGTAGTAGCTTACTTCCTTCAGTAATCTCTTCGTTTGGCGATTTCTATCAGAAATTTTTGATCACCTTTTTTGATCACCTTTTTTGATCACTTCTTCCCTGACATTCCCTCAATATGTTGACCTTTCCATTTTAACTAATAGCTTTTGTACCTTAAATAAATGTATTTTCAATTTTGGAGTGCCTGAGTGGCTCAGTCGGTTAAGCATCTGCCTTCAGGTTGGAGCATGATCCCAGGGTTCTGGGACTGAGTCCCACATCAGGCTCCCTGCTCCCAGGAAGCCTGCTTCTCCCTCTCCCCCTGCCTGCAGCTCCACCTGCTTGTGCTCTCTCTGTCAAATAAATAAATAAATAAATAAATAAATAAATAAATAAATAAATAAATAACTCTTTAAAAATATATATTTAAAAAATAAATGTTCAGCTTTATTTTTTTTTAAATCGTATTTATTTATTCATGAGAGATACAGAGAGAGAGGCAGAGACACAGGGAGAGGAAGAAGCAGGCTCCATGAAGGGAGCCCAATATGGGACTCAATCCCGGTCTCCAGGATTTCGCCCTGGGCCAAAGGCAGGTGCTAAACCCCTGCTGAGCCACCCAGGCTGCCCTATTTTTCAGCTTTAAAAGTAAACTGCATTACTAGGTAAGAAAAGTCCAAACCCTCTAAACTTGGCTGTTGAGCACTTGAAATGTGGCTAGTCCAAACTAAGATATGATGCAAGCATAAAACAAACGTTTGGTTTTGAAGACTTAGTACAAAGGAAAAATGTAAAATATCTCAGTAATATTATTTATTAGTAATTACATAGTGAAGTCATAATACTTGAGTTTTACTGGGTTAAATAAATACATAAATAAAGTACATTAAATGTAAATAAAATAAATTAAAATCAGTTAAATCTGGGGCACTTGGGTGGCTAAGTGGTTGAGCATCTGCCTTCAGCTTAGGGCGTGATCCTGGGGTCCTGGGATTGAGTTCCACATCGGGCTCTCTGCAGGGAGCCTGCTTCTCCCTCTGCCTATGTCTCTGCCTCTCTCTCTCTCTGTGACTATCATAAAAAAAAGAAAAAATAATAATAAAAATAAATAAAATCAGTTAAATCTTTTAAAAATTTTAATGTGCTACTAGAAAAGTTAAAATTGCATTAGGCTCGTGTCAGTGGCTCACATTTCTTTTAGATTCCTGCTCTTGAATAAACATTTATGGAAAATTCACGAGCTACAGGGGACCTTTGGATGGTTATCTAATCCAATTCTTTTGTTGCAATCTGAGATACTGAGTAAGTTGCTCTTATTTCCAATGGCTAGTCATAGGACTGGAACTCAGATCTCCATATTCCCAGTACAGAACTCTCTTCATAATCTATGGTATTTAACCAAATCAAACCAAGAATCTCTAAATTTTAAGTTTTCAGTCTAAACCAGAATATACTTTAATTCAGAGTTATACACAGAAATCCTAAAAATGGCAAGTCTTCCTCCATCTGATATATTACTTAGCCTTAGGTTGAAGACTTAAGTATAGCTTCCTGTCACTACTGACGAATTGCAGGCACAGGTGGGGACACAGACTGGCTGGTGATGATCCCAGAAGAAAGAAGCCCTGTGGCCATTCTCTTCTTGTCCTCGGTCTCTGCATTTCTCTCTGTTGAATGTTTAAGTTCACACAAAAAAATATTAATTCCTATCTTTGTATTTTGTCTTAAAAGGTTGGAAACATATGGAACCCTAGTGTACTTACCATGACCACCACTTTGTTCCAGCCAGGAGATGGCAGGATGGATAGCAATGAAAATAAATAAATGTTGGGCCTCATTTTTTCTTCCATTTTTCTCTCATTGGTTGCTGCTCCGGATTCTGTAGCCAACATTAAGAGGACGTCTGGAGGGATCCCTGGGTAGCGCAGCGGTTTGGCGCCTGCCTTTGGCCCAGGGCGCGATCCTGGAGACCGGTGATCCGATCCCACGTCGGGCTCCCGGTGCCTGGAGCCTGCTTCTCCCTCTGCCTGTGTCTCTGCCTCTCTCTCTCTCTCTCTGTGACTATCATAAAAAAAAAAAAAAAAAAAAAAAAGGATGTCTGGAATATTTACTGACCTTTTTGTTCTAGAATATTCATTTCCACAGAGTATATTTCTCCCTCCCATTCACTGTCCCTCTGTAATGCACCAATTTTCATAGGATCATATTTGAGCCATTGTGTATTTAAATAATACTTAAGAGTTTAGAATTTTAAAAACCCTTGCTTTAAATAATATACTGCCAATATGTCATTTTACCCCGTCTCTTAGGAATTTTATTTTTTTTAAAGATTTTATTTATTTATTCATGAGAGACAGAGAGAGAGGCAGAGACACAGGCAGAGGGAGAAGCAAGCTCCATGCAGGGAGCTCGATGCGGGACTTGATCCTGGGACCCCGGCATCATGACCCAAGCCAAATGCAGATCCTCAACCGCTGAGCCACCCAGGTGTCCCCCTCTATTAGGAATTTTAAATAATATAACTGCTTCTTGAATCATATAATTTGTTGAAAATAAAATAATGTAGTTACCTTATTCAGCACTCTCTGAAAAAGGTTATATGTCACCTGCACTCTAGGATGTCCCATTTTTCTCTGAACCAGCATTTCCCTATGTTTTCAATGGTCTACAGTCTAAGTTCCAAGAAGGGCCATAAGGACTGCCTATGGACCCATGGTAACTTTAGTGATCTTCTTACCCACAGGTTTCATGCTTTAACATTTCTTCTCTCCAGTGTTGGTATTTGGCACTTTCATGAGAAATTCTTGAGGCATACTGTAACTAACTACTTTGCTTGTTTTGGATCCTCACAGCTGTTGACATCAATGGATGTCAGAGAGGGAGAGCAAACTCTTACTTGTCTCCATATGATTTTTATCCTTAAGATGAGTTGATAACCAAACTCAGCAGTTCTCCAGAGATTTTTTTAACTTTGCATTATTAATTAAGAGAATAAATATATACATATGGTGTATTTTGCAAATGAGTATAAGACTGATTAAGATTTGTAATAAAAACTTTCAAAATGATATTTATATATGATATGCATCTGTCCCATTTTCAGAAAAGCAGACAAAATAAAATGAACTTACAGAGCAGATAAATCTTTCTGAAACATTCATCATGAAATGCTAACTGTGCAGGTTTCTTAACTCAATAGTACAGTGGCTCCACAAGCAGACTACTCAAGTTCAGATACTGGCTCCATCACTTGCTAACTGGGAAACCTTTTGCCAGTTATCCAAAATTTGGTGTCTTTCATTATAAAATGGAGATAATGCTACTACCCGAGGGTGTAAGGGTTCATTGTACTAATTCTTGTGAAGTACTTAATACCGTGATGGGGACATGGCTTCTCAACAACTGTTAGGTGTTTTATCATTTACACTCATGTGCCTTATTCATTTTAAAACCAAAGTAAAATATTTTAAGTAAACTGTACATCAAATAGAATCTCTTCCCACAAAATTATTAGTCAAGCAGTTGGGTCCAGAACTGAACTTCTATACGGCTTTTAACATTTATGAAATTGAGCCTAGAGTCTGCTCCAAACTCAATAGAAAGCATGGACTTTAGGTACAAGGATTTGAAACGGTACAGAGGAAGTTTGAGTCCTGGTTCTAACACTTACCATGGGAATTAGGGCTTGTTTTTAGGCCTCAGTTTTCTTATAAGTGAAACAAGTCACTTAAGTAATTAAATCTCTCCATAGAATCTTAGGATGAACTTCTAAAACTTCATAGAATACATCTGCTTCTCATAGTGAGTTGTTCATTTTGTGTCTTTCTTGTCATCAAATAGGATGTGCCCTGTTCTATGAACTGAAATAAGACAGACTGCTCTCGAGGGACTTGATCATGGAAGAGGTGGTGGGAGGAATACAGTAAAAAGTAAGATGGGATGTGGTAATAAGTATTATGAAGAAACATAAAGGCATGGAAAAGAAAAGAGGGTTATGAAGGCTTCAGCTTCAAACAAGAGGTCACAGAAGCCCTCTCTAATTTTTGAATGAAGCACCAGAGTGGGACATAGGAGTACCCAGGGGAGTACACTCCAGACAGAGAAATAGCAAATTCAAAGCCTCTGAATTTTAAAAGGAGCTTGTCTTGTCTCAGGAACAGCAGAAAGCCAATGTAGTTAGAGAATAGTGAGCAGTGGATATTATGGGAAGAGAGAGGGCAGGGAGGTAAGTGGGGTCCATGTCATGGAGGAATTTGTAGGCCACCTGAAGGACCTGGGCTTTTACTCTGAATGAGAAGAGACATCATGGGGAATTATGAGCAGAGGAGTGACATAATGTGATTTCTCTGACTGCTGTGTAGAGAATAGACCACAAGAAGAGCATGGGAGGAAGCAGGAGGTGTTAGGAAGCTAGAGTTACATGATTTAGGTCAGGGATGGCTTGGGCTAGGGGGTAACTAGAGGTAGTGAGAAGTGGTTGGCTTATAAGTACATTGTGAAGGTAGAGCTGACAGGAGTTGCTGTGGGATGGGAGGAAAGAAGTAGCTTGAAGACAACTCCAAGATTTCTGACCTGAGCAACAGAAAGAATGGAATTGCCACTATTGAGAGAGGGAAAACTGGGGGAACATGTGTGAGGGTGACAATGAAGCATTCATTTTCGGACATGCTGAGTTTGAGATATCAAAAAGGCAGATGGATTCATATTCATAATCATAACTGTTATTTGTTAAATGAAGTCTTTACCTACCTGCCAGGCACTTAAGAACTTTATATATGTTACCTCATTTAAATCCACACAGTAATTCCTGGGATAGGTACTATTATTGTGCTCATTTTGCAGATGCCAAGAATGAGGCTCAGGGAGATTAAGTCTGTGCTTAGGCCAAAAGTCCAATATTTAGCGGATGAAGTTCTCCCGGAAGCCAGAGCCCTGCTGTTACAGTGTTGCTGTAGAGCCACAGGAGGAATTTGCTTTGGGCTTTTACATCAGTTGCCTCCACCTCTTTTTATCTTTTTATCTTAATTCCCATGGACACCTTGAAGGTTATTAATTCAGGTCAGAAGCACTATTTATTATTTAAAAGCAGAAAGATGCTGGTGACATATATTTACAACACATTTTACTTCTGAGGATTACAAATAATTTTTAGTGCCAAAAACTATAATTTCAGGAGAGCAGTCAGAAGTGTCGTCTGATGAAGTTATTGTTTTCGATGGAAATAAACTTGGATGCTGATCCTATGGCCATGATTGTCCTCTTTTACAGCTGAATTAGGCATTTGGCCATGAATTTTCATATCTAGCATATCCTAATCTGAAACCAGCTTCTTATTTATGATGCTACCCCAGCAGGGAAGTTTTTCCATCTATATATCATGATAGCCTTTAGATGAACAAGCAGAAGTATAATCATGATGTTCTCATTTGCATAAGCATCTCCCTGACAGGTCATCAGATATCTTTATTGTTCTCGGGTACATTTCATGGGCTGCTGAAGGCATGCATAATCACCTCTAGCAATTCATCTTCTTACCTAGTTTAATGGCCCCTATTACATAGCAGGAGAATGATGGAGTGAAAAGGCAGTGTGTCCAGGGCCTGCCTGCTTAAAAATGTGGAGTAAATTACAGTGGAGAATAAATTACATTAGCTCTTTATCATTATTCAGCTACCTTCTGCAAATTTCATCTCACTAGGCTAAACAATCCTGGATAGCCTGCAAAAAAAAAAAAAAAAAAAAATTGTGCACCTTGTCACCAACATGCTCAGATTCCTTGTTCAGCATCAAGTTAATAGGTGATCAACATAAAAGCATCAATTCTCCATTGACAAAGACTCCTCTCTGCACTAGTGAAGTGGGTTAATACAGTCACTTGAGTTGGGGTGAGTGGGGTCCGTATCTTTATAACTTGATTTTTTATTTTATTTTTTATTTTATTTTTTTTATTTATTTTTTATTTTTTTATTTTATTTTTATTTTATTTATGATAGTCACAGAGAGAGAGAGAGAGGCAGAGACACAGGCGGAGGGAGAAGCAGGCTCCATGCACCGGGAGCCGATGTGGGATTCGATCCCAGGTCTCCAGGATCGTGCCCTGGGCCAAAGGCAGGCGCCAAACCGCTGCGCCACCCAGGGATCCCTATAACTTGATTTTTTAAACTATATATATAGCTATAGGTATATATAATTATGTATATAATAGTATGTAACTATTTGGAAGATACATTAGATAAAAAATCATTATCTTGATTGAGTTGTTTTAGATAAACAGTCCATTGAATTATCTCTTTATTGCTTCTTCTGTGGCCTCCTTTCAACAATGATGAGGACATTAGTGATGGTGATGATTGCTCTCTGCTTGGTGGTATAAAAGCCTTATTTATGGTTGGTCTGCAGCAGAAAGGGACCCAAAACTAGTTCTACATAATTTTCTATAAATATCATCATCCTCAATTTCCAGATTAGGAACTGAGACTTAAATTCTAGCTTGTGATTTTTACACTTGAATATGTGCAATTCATGCTCCTTAGCTTCGTCCTAGTTCAGTTTTTTTTTTTAAGATTTTATTTATTTATTCATGAAAGACACAGAGAGAAAAGTAGATGTAGACAGAGGGAGAAGCAGGCTCCCTGTGGGGAGCCTGATGCAGGACTCAATCTCGGAACCCCAGGATCATGACCTGAGTTCAAGGCAGACACTCAACCACCGAGCCACCTAGGTATCCCTATCTTAGTTCAGTTTTGATAGTTACTCGGAAGGAAAGCATTATCACAAAATCAATAACTGCTTTACCTTGAGAGGGAAGTGCAGTGTGCTAGTGCCTTGGATTATATTCTGTGTTATCAGTCTACACTGCTACAACACATTATATCACAAACAATTCCTTTATCACCAAACATTCTTCTAAAGCATAAGTTTATTGGTTTCGGAGGACATTAGTTTCCATATGTCCTATTATTTACTGGACCATTCTTTTATTGGACATGCAGGTCATTTTCAAATTTTCATTTTTTAAAATATTTTTATTTATTTATTTTGAGAGAGAGAGCACACGAGCAAGGGAGATGGAGAGAGGCTGAGGGAGAGGGAGAAGCGGGCTCCCCAATGAGCAGGGAGCCCGATGCGATGCGAGACTTCATCTCCAGACCCTGGGATCATGATCTGAGCCTGAGGCAGATGTTTAACTGACTGAGCCATTCAGATGCCCCTCAAATTTTCATTATCATAACTAATATTTTAATGAGCATTCTAATGCATAAATATTTATGTGCAGCTCTGATTATTTTCTTAGAAGTTCTTCTTAGGTGTCAAAGAGTGTGAACAACTTAAACAATTATAACTTTAATATGAAAGGCATACTGTGTGCAGTGTATTGGCCACACTGAATTTCTGAACCTCCTGGAAGACAGTAACTAATCTGAGCTCTTAGTAGCTGAAATTGTATTTTACATGTTTTCCTACCACCTTTATATTCCATGATATCTGTCCTCAATACTTATTTGTTGAATGAATGAATAAATGACTAAATATTTGCTTTGGATTGGAGTTCATCGAATCTAGACCTCTTTCAGACAGAAATATATCTGAATTAGCCCCTTCTAAGTACTGTATAGCCTGGAAGACCTCTTGAAAAAAAATCCATAAGAAATTTTAATAATGATTATTGTATTTGACAATTTTTATTCCTAAAGATCTTTTTTTTCTTGCTGCATATTCTTGAATATCTTGATTGTGCTTATCCAAGAGTAAGTTGAATAACTAAATAATCTGAGAGTACTTTTTCCATCCCCGTTATTTTTTTTTTTTTTTACTTCACCACTATTTTGGGGGCACTACTGTGTATGTCTCATAGTTTCAGGAGATTATGATAAAGAAATAATTATCATCTGCTTACCCTTTAGAAGGGAATTTAAAGGTCATTAAAGGTCATAGTATGCTTGAATGTTCTTAAAAGCTGGTGAGCACCTTTCAATACCTCTAGTAACAGGAAACTCATTATCTCCTCAAGCCAGTCTATCCATATTTGGACTGTTATTTTGTGGGTGAACTGTGCCAGAACTGACTTCTTCCTAGTTTCGATGCCTGCCTCTTGGCTCACACTTAGCTGTTGGACCGGGTCCTCTGCTATCTCTTCTTGCCCAACCCTAGTCAACCCTCCCAGGTCTCTGGCCCTTGGTCAAACACCCAGGCTCCTGTGTGTATAAGAAGGGAGCTCAATTTATAAAAATATGGGTTCAAACCCAGATCTCTCTGGTCAAAGCCTCTTTTATTATTTTTTTTATATTATGGTAAAATACACATAACATAAATTTATCTTTTTTAGCCATTTATGAATGTACAATTCAATGCCATTAAATGTATCCACAATGTTGTGTAACTATCACCACTATCTATACCCAAAACTCTTCATCATCCCTAACAAAAACTCTACCCATTAAATAATAACCTCCATTTTACTTTCTGTCTATGAAGTGGCCCTATTCTAGGTTCCTTTTATAAGTATAGAATCACATAATTTTGTCCTTCTATATCTAAGGCCAGACATCTTTTTACTATAGCATCTTACCTTCATAGTATCATGTTCCATCATAAATGCATTTTGTCTATTTAAATAAACTTCTTAAGCTCATTCAATTCCAAGAGCTGCCACACTTTTACAAATATCTCAAAGGCTTTGACTGCATGTCTGTTGCTTTAATAGAAATCAAGTTAGGAGAAACAATGCATTTCTTTGTCTTCAGCTCCAAATTCCTCTGCAGGTAATGACTCCTTCCTGTTGTGCCAGATTTCCTTTTACGAAAATATGAAGTGTGGAGAACATGAGTCCTCCCCCCTATCCCCAATGACAGTCATTCTGATTTTGATTCACTTTTTTAAAGAAATGCCTCTAGGGATGCCTGGCTGGTTCAGTCGTTGGAGTGTGTGACTCTTAAGCTCAGTCTTGTGAGTTTCAGTCCCATGTTGGATGTAGAGCTTACTTAAGAATAAAATCTTTAAAAAAGTTAAAAATGAAAAAATAATAAATGCCTCTTTTGTTTCTCTAATAAATTTGATAGTTGCTTTTAGTTGATAGATACTATTTATGATTTTTTATTTTGAAATTTTAAATCTCCCATTAATATTGATTCTATAATTGTTGCTGACATAACAATAAAGTTCAAAGGCCTGTAGACTTCAAAATCTGTATCCAATCCTCCTCTTTTCTTTTTTGAGAGTCAGATCTACATGTGTTAATTCAACTCTTCCAGTACCTGTATTGGTCAGCAACAGGTTAGTACTCCTATTTGTGAGTTTTCTCAGTGGGCACTGGATTGTAGTTATTTTATAGTGTCCTGCTGCTCACTTTATTTTTTTATTTTTTTATTTTTTTTCTGCTGCTCACTTTAAATCTCTTCACTGATCTTGGGCTTTCTTTTTCTCTTACCATATTAGTTCTTCTAATTTAAGTCCAAAATCATTCTTCTTGGAAGAGAAGACAAGGACAAAAATAATAGCGGAGTTGTTCTTCTTTCTCTTTGTTATTTCAACAACAACATGTCAATGGTGCCAAACATCTGATTTATCTCTTTCTGGTATTCTTTTTGTTCCTAACAAATTATAGGTCTCAATCTATCTGTCACTATTTTTGGAACCCTTTTCTTACCTTTGCTCTTGGAGAGCTCTTCTTTCTATTTTTTATTGGAGCCCTATTAAAATTAGAGGCTACGAAAGAACTGTGTAGGAACCACCATCATTTCTCCCTTGGTGGAATCCCAATCTAGGGTTATGTAGATAGAATTACAGACTATATGGACAGATGGTTGCCACTCACCCTCTTCAGAGTCTTTTGCCGCCTAGTCATGGGTCTGCTTTTGCTGACCCTGGTTTGTTTGGATTTCTTAAAAGTAAGCTCTGTGCCCAATGTGGAGCTTAAACTTATGACCCTGAGATCAAGAGTGACATGCTCTACTCTACCAACTGAGCCAGCCAGGTGCCTCTGTGCTGCCTCTTTTGAAGTCTGCCTTCCCAAAGTCAAGTTTTGTCATAATTTTCAACTACCCCCTATTTGGCCTATCAGAAATGCCAGCATAGCAACCTTTTATTTCTTGCTATTGGAGTGGAGTTGGACAATTAATAAAAAGATAGCTAAAGTAGCAAATCATAAAAACATACACGAACCTTGAATGTTTTAATTTAAAATATATTAACTATATATATTTTTAATGGAGATTTTTTAAAAACATTTTACTTATTTATTCATGAGAGACATTGAAAGAGAGAGGCAGGACATAGGCAGAGGGAGAAACAGGCTCCCTCTTGGGAGCCCAATGTGGGATTCGATCCTGGGACTCCAGGATCGCACTCTGAGCTGAAGGCAGATGCTCAACTCCTGAGCCACCCAGATGTCCCTTAACTGTATATTTATATATATTATGAAATGTATTTATATATTGATTTACTAATCTTTTTATATAGGGCAAAGGTCTTTTTTTAGTTGATTAGACTTCCACCTTTTCATTTTTGTATTATCTATAATTTTCAGTTTTGATTTCCTTTAAGTTGGGAAAGAGCTTATAAAGAAAGCTGATCACAGAATTCATCTAGATCTATGTTTTCTGTGGTTTCAAAGTTTTCAAACAGTGTTTACTATTGAATTGTCTGCACCTAATTTGAAGATTCTTAGTAGAACTCTTTATCAAAACTTTCAAAAACTTTTAACATAGTTAACAATTCTTTTTGCATTAATGTATAGTCAGTTTGTATAGTATTTAACTTAATACTTATCCACAATATCCAGTACAACTGGCAGGGATAGATTTGGAACATTTTATAAGCACACAACATGGCAGACAGAGTAGAAGTCCTAGAAAGTATGATATTAAACTTGAGCCCTGGGTCCCTGTGCATTGGCAAGTGCATTTTACAAAACTTGTGACAACCTTGGGTGAGTGGAGGAAGGTTAAGAGGGCTCTGTTCATATGCTTTAATGATATCATTGCTTCCATCCAGGTTTCATTACAGCAGACCTCAGGAATAATGTGGATTCTGTGCTAGGTCACTGCAGTACAGAGAATACTGCCAAAAAGCAAGTCAAATGAATTTTTTTGTTTCCCAGCACATATAAAAAGTATGTTTACACTGTACTGAAGTTTAGTAAGTGTGCAATAACATTATGTCGAAAAAAAACCCAAAGTACATACCTTATTTTAAAAATACTTTATTGCTAGAAAATGCTAACTATCATCTGAGGTTTCAGTGAGTGGTAATCTTTTTGCTGGTGGAGAGTCTACCTCAATGTTGGTGGCTGCTAACTGAACAGGATGGCGGTTGCTGAAGGCTGGGTTGGCTCTGGCAATTTTTAAAAATAAGACAATGGTGAAGTTTGCTGAATTGATTGGCTCCTCTTTCATGAATAATATCTCTGTAATATGTGAGGCTGATAGCACTTTACCCACATTGGAATTTCTTTCAAAATTGTAGTCAGTCCTCTTAAAACTTGCCTCTGCTTTATCAACTAAGTTTATGGAATATTCTAAGTCCTTTGTAGTCATTTCAACGTAGTTCACAGAATCTTTACTAGGAGTAGTTTCTGTCTTAAGAAATCACTTTCTATGCTAATCCATAAAATTAGATTATAGAAGCAATTCCTCATTTGTTAAAATTTTATCATGAGATTGCAATGGTTCAGTCACATGTTCAGGTTCACTTCCAATTCTAGTTGTCTTGCTATTTCCACCACATCTACTACTGTTACTTCCTTCACTGAAGTCTTGAGTTCCTCAGTCATGCATGAGGGTTAGAATCAACTTCTTCCAAACTCCTATTCATGTTGATATTTTTACCCCTTTCCACGAATCATGAGTGTTCTTAAGAGCATCTAAAGGTGAGTCCTTTCCAGAAGGTTTTCAACTTACTTTGCCGATCCATCAGAGGAATTACAATCTATGGCAGCTATAGCCTTACAAGATGTATTTATTGAATAATAAGACTTGAAAGTTGAAATTACTCTTTGATCCATGGGCTGCAGAACAGATGTTGTATCAGCAGATATGAAAACAACATTCATCTTGTCCATCTCCATCAGAGCTCTTGGGTGACCAGATGCATTGTCAATGAGCAGTGATACTTTGAAAGGAATCTTTTTTTCTGAGCAGTAAGTCTCAACAGTGGGCTTAAAATATTCAGTAAACCACGTTGGAAACAGATGTGCTGTCATCCAGGGCTTTGTTGTTCCATTTAAAGAGCATGGGCAGAGTAGATTTAGCACGATTCTTAAGAGCCCTAGGATGTTTTGGAATGGTAAATAAACATTGGCTTTAATTTAAAGTCACCAGCTGCATTGGCCCCTGATAAGAGTCAGCCAGTCCTTTGAAGCTTCAAAACCAGGCATTGACTTCTCTGTAGCTCTGAAAGTCCTAGATAGCATCTTCTTCCAACATAAGGCTGTTCTACCTATATTAAAAATCTGTTGTTTAGTATAGCCATCTTCATGAATTATCTTAGGTAGATCTTCTGGATAACTTGCTGTAGCTTCTAATTCGGCATCTGCTGCTTCACCTTGCACTTTTGTGTTATAGAGATAGCTTCTTTCCTTAAGCCTTGTGAACCAAACTCTGCTAGCTTCAACTTTTCTTCTGCAGTTTCCCCACTGCTCTGTCTTCATAGAACTGAGCAGAATTAAAGTGTGGCTCTGGATTAGGCTTTGGCTTAAGGGGATGTTATGGCTGTTTAATCATCTGTCTAGACCATTAAAACTTTCTCCATATCAGTAATGAACTAGGCTGTTTTGCTTTCTTCTAATTTGTGTGTTCACTGAAGTAGCATTTTTAATTTTCTTCAAAAACTTTCCCTTTGCATTCACAACTTGACTGGTGCAAAAAGTCTAGCTTTCAGCCTATCTTGGTTTTTTGACTAAGCTTATTTCTAGTTTTTGATTTAAATCAAGAGACATATGACATTTCCTCTCACTTGAACACTTACAGGCCCTTTTTGGGTTATTAATTGGCCTATTTCAATATTGTGTCTCAGGGAATAAGGAGGCCTGAGAAGAAGAAAAACGTACGAATGGCCATCAGTGGGGCAGTCAAAACACATAAATTTATCAATCAAGTTTCCATTTTTTATGGGCATGGTTCATGGTGCTGCAAAACAATTACAATGATAGTATCAAAGATGACTAATCACAGATAACCCTGACAAAATCATAATAATGAAAAAGTTTGAAATGTTGGGAGAATAACCAAAATGTGACACAGAGACATGGAGTGAGCAAATGCTGTTGGAAAAATGGTATCAATAGACTTGCTTGATGCAGGGTTGCCACAGACCTTCTACTTGTAAAAAACACAGCGTATCTGTGAAGCACAACCAAGCGAGGTGCAGTCAAAGGAGGCATGCCTATATTTTACTTCACTGGCTGATATCTTTGTTATTTAGAATTAGCTCTAAGTTCCAATTCCCTGGTTACTTCCTCTGTCTATAAAGAAATGGTCACTATCCAGTCCTGGTAGTAACTTGTCAGACATTCTGCTTTTAGTTTAGAGGCTCCAATCAAATGTATGGGTGGTTGTAGTTTCCCATCACAACTGTTTTGTGCCTGTTGCCAGCATTGTAAACTAAATTGGAACACATCATGGACATGAAGGAGGGCACATGACGTGATGAACATGGGGAGTTATATGCAACTGAGGAATTATTGAACACTACATCTGAAACTGATGATGTGCTCAATGTTGGCCAATTGAATTTAAACAAACAAAAAATAAGAACATGTCATCTATTTCTTCCATTTGGCCTGATAGTCTTTTGATACCAATTTCATCAACAAAGCACTATCTTTTCCTCTCATCTAATCCTTATTCGAATGTTTCTTCATCATCCTTTACCACCTGGATTTTTACACGGATGATAAGTGATATTTCTTTACCTCCCTTCCATACAGATATCCCTTTGGAATACTGCCAACTCCCAGTAATTATTATGAGATTGTATGTACCATTTTATTCTCAAATTCACATGCTATGCATTGGTCCCATACTATGCTATGAGACCCTTGAGAGTATCATTTTGGGAAGTTTTCCCAACTGTTTACTTATAGGAGTCTCATGGCTCCTCCTGAACTATTCTTTTTCCCACGACATGACTGAAGACCTTTCTGGTAACTGGTGTTATGTTTTTACACAACCATTGCTGTTTTCCCCCCTTTCATATTCAATTCAAATTTAAAGACTGTCTAGTGGTCTCAAAGACTTTCTTCCCTGTCCTCATGAGATGTACTCCAGCCCTACCCAAAGGCCATCACTGTGACACATAAAGGCATCAAAGAGAACATGATGTCCCATTTACCAGTCATCTTTTAATAGTAGGCTGTTCACTTCACCAGGATTCTCACTTTTTCAAAATCCTAACCATTGAGGGGAAGAAGTATAAGAACCACACTTCTGGGACATTTGTTGTGGCTCAGTGGTTGAGCATCTGCCTTTGGCTCGGCCTGATCCTGGAGTCCAGGATTGAGTCCCACATCAGGCTCCCTTCATGGAGCCTGCTTCTCCCTCTGCCTATGTCTCTGCCTCTTTCTCTCTCTCTCTGTCTTTCATGAATAAATAAATAAACTCTTAAAAAAAGAAAAGAAAAGAAAAGAAAAGAAAGAACCACACTTGTGCTCCTGGGTTTTTTAGTCTTCAGCCTGTGACTTCTTAGGTGCAAATTATGCTCCTTTTGTCTTCCAGCATTGTGATTCATTCCTACGTAGATCCAAGGACCAAATCATGGGCTAGTGGAGATTAGAATGTTTCAGTAGACTATTCCAGAACTCATCACCAGAAAAATAGACAGCAAGCATGACTGACCATCTACGCAGACTCCTAAATACGCACAACAAGGAGTGGCAACTATCACCCACACTTTTCCTCCCAAGGGCAGTGGCAGCTTTCTTTATTCTAGTGCTTGGGTATCTTCTGGATATTACTCCTTGATACTCCACATATGTAAAGACAGTAATTGACAGTGTGCATAGAAGTAACTGTGTAGTGGTTGCTGTACAATGTGGCAGAAATAAATGTATATGATTTTTCCATTCTTTTTTGGAAGATCACCCTACCCATCCTACCCCAATTTTTCTGATAAGCTTCAAATCCTGAGCTTTCTTTTTTCCCTTTGGATCATATTTTTCCAAAGTGAGCTATATTCTTTTGTATCACCCAGAGTGTGTATAGTATAGGGCTCCAAAAAAGGTGGCACTTGATAAAGGTTTTTTTTAAGTTAATTCATATAAGATTCCAATAACTATATGAGCAAAGATTATGGAAGTTATTTTTGAATAGTTATTTGCAGTTGCTAAATTATGGGTTCTGACTTGCTAACACTACATTTCCTTAGCAAATTGCGAATATTCATGCAGTAAGATACATGGTCAAGTTCTAAACAGTATAGTTGGTTTTTTTCAGTGTCCTTCAGCCTTAACCTTTGCTAGCTTCATTAATAAACTCCAAATCCAACTTCTGTGTTTCTATTAAGAAAATAAAAATTTCTTCCTAAGAAATGGCAACATATTGGTATATTAAAGTTGCAGCGATCAGGAGCCTATGATAATTTCAAAGAGCCACCATTCTGAAAATTGAATTTAAGTCTGAACCAAAACATTAGTAAACTTAGATGTAATGTCTTCTATTCCTTTACTCTTTCAGGACAAACCTGTTGTTTTTCCATGTGTTGGCCAATGCAGGCTTCCCACAGAATGCATTCTGATCTAACTTTGTAACTGAGAGTATTAGTCTTGCTAGCTGCAGAAAGATTCCTCACAGAAACCTAAATCAAAATGACCTGGGGTCAGGGAATTGGAATTGGCAGAATTTTGTGTCTATATACATTTTTCTGGAATCTCAAACTTTCAGCATATTATTTAAGGGGCTTACGACCCAAAAAGTTGAGCCATTTTTTTTCTAGAAAGATTACAAGAAAAAGTCTTGCTTTCTGTCCAAAATAAGCAAAACACATAGCTTACATTCTCATTGATGTTCTTGTCATGGCATGCATGTTTCTTTTTCCTGTTCTGGGTTGAGGATTTTTCTGAAGCATCATTGATTTTGAAGTCACACGGAGGTGCCTTTCTCATGTTTGATGTGACAAATCACAGGAGCCTGGCTGTATCGTTGATGTACACCATTCAGAGTTTGAGTGTGAGAGACTGCTTCCACCAGTCATTACCATGGTTCTAAATGTGGGCAGTCAGGCATATCAATAACAGCGCCTAGGAGAAATGGGATTCTTTTAAAAATGGCTTCTGTTAGCATATTTTTACTACTCATACGTCTAATACTGAAGTTTACCCATTAAATATATTTATAAAGATTTTCCCAAACAGGTGATAAAATTCAAGGCTTCAGTCTATTTCATTTGTCTTCTTCCTGCTGTGCTACAGATTTGCTCCAACGATAAGTGTTTTTGTATTTTATAACCTGCAAAATGCATCTCGTCTTTTAAACTGAAAACAGCTAAGTGGACTAAAGAAAGCACAACTTAAATGCACACAGGAAGTGGAAAGATACAGTAATTACTATATTCTCTTTCTGATAGTTTATTATTGCATTTTGTGGCCTACACAGCTTTCATTATGAACTCTATTGGCTCCCTAAGAAATTGTTCTACAGGTCACTAATTTTGTGTATTTGAGTCAGTGATAACTCAGGGATTTCAGGAAACTAAGTTGTACTACTTAATTTGTTGTTGTTGTTGTTGTTGTTGTTGTTGTTTTCAAACTGCAGGCTCTGAGGCACCTGGGTGGCTCAGTGGTTGAGCATCTGCCTTTGGCTCAGAGCATGGTCCCAGGGTCCTTGGATCAAGTCCTTTATCAGGCTCCCTACGGGGTGCCTGCTTCTCCCTCTATGTCTCTCCCTCTCTCTGTGTGTCTCTTGTGAATAAACAAAATCTTAAAAAAAAAATGGAGGCTCTATTATGTGCTAGGCATTGTCTTAATACAGTTTCTGTCTTTGGGCTATGAGCTGTGGGAAGATGAATTAAGGTCAGTTCTCTGCCTTAACATCGCCTATCTTTGAGCTGTCTTCATATCCTCTCTTATGGTTGAAAACTTCCCTCTTCTCCTGAGAACTGTGAACATCTTTCTTGTGGGAGATTCACCTGCCCTCTGCACTTCCTGTGAGAGAAACTGACCCCATCAACCCAGCTGTAACCTCAAACACTTCAATTACTTTGCCCATCGTCATTTAGACTTTTGCATATCTTTCCAGGTCCTACAGACATAATTCATGATGGAACTGATACCTTCATGCAACCCATTTCTCAAAGAGAATTGGGGAGACTAGACCCAAATTCAGTATGAGGAGGTCAGAGAGCTGCAGATGGCTGAAGAATTTGCTACAAATGGGAGCAAATATGATTTCTTCCACCTCTGAGTGGCTGGCCTGTTGCTCAAGCCCGAATATAGCTGCATCTCTGAGAATGTTGCAGGAACATGACAATAGACTCCAGTCTGTGTTGTCCTCCAGCATGAGACATAGGGAAGCACTTTTAATTGTTTTTTAGTAACCAGAATAAAGTACCTGGTAGTGTAAGATATATCTGTTTATACTCCCCTTCCCCATCTGAATTCAGGAGGCCCATGGACTCTCTCTTAGATTCTTTAAATAAAAGTGTTGACATCTTAGGTGTTTACCTTTCCTAATTTAGAACAAGACTTATTGAAGTTGAGAGGGAAAAGACTGCCAAAGGGTTTGGGCTGGCTTTAGTTCACTTGCCTCAATTTCTTGTCTCCTTTTTTTTTTTCTTCTATTTGTCAACCCCAGTCATTTGGGTAATGTTCTAAGTGCTGTCCAGAGGCAATATAATGTCTATGAAGTTTTCCCATAATGTGAACCAGAAAGTAATTGGAATTTAAGAAAGAGTAGATGGAAATGGGTCCTTTTCTGGTATATCTATGTGTGCAGCACACTGTCCCTTTTACCTGGCTAGATGTAGAAAGACAACTCATGCAACCCATCTCAAACAGAATGAGTGACATGTTCATGGTTTTTCTGTATCTTTTCTATCCAGAAATTGCCTTCTCACATTTTTACAAATATTATCCATTTTGTCTATTAATTGAATATAGGATGTACCTAACTAAGCAGTTTGCTCACAGAACTAATGAGAACAGTTTTTTTTTAATTATACAAATGTTTAGTTTAAATTTCTTGCCAAATACTTCCTTTAATAAGTAAATTAGTATGAATCATATTACTGTTGGAAGCTTTTAAGGCAATGATAGTCCTCTCCCTAGCCCCCAAATAAAATAAATTGGGTATCTGAATTTTACACTAATTAAAATCCTGTATACTTACCAAGTGCTTTCATTGGAAAACCATTAAAATGAAATAAATGATAAATTGTTTTCTTTCCTGTATTTTTAAGCCACTTGTTGCTGAGTGGTGTTGGGGGGAGTCTGTGATATTACATGATTTGAAGAAATTTAAAAGTTCCAAGCCACTGCCAGGCCTGCAAAAGTAATTTGGGGGAAATCTATTCACTATAATGCTTTCTTGTTTTCATTCATAGCTGTCTCTGCAATCTACCTCTTGATACTACTATTGTGTACATAAGTTTTAGAACTTCACATTAATGTAAATAATTTTCTTCCGAGCACTAATTAAAAAAAAAATTTATTTATTTATTTATTTATTTATTTGAGAGAGAGAGCGAGCGAGCGAGCGAGCGATAGCAACAGAGAGTAGAAGTGGGAAGGAGAGGGAGAAGCAGGCTCTCCACTGAGCAGGAAGCTCGATGAGGGGCTCAATCCCAGGACCCTGAGATCATGACCCAACCCAAGCCAAAGTCAGACACTTAAAGGACTGGACTGAGCCACTCAGGGGCCCCCCAAACTCTAATTTTGAATCACTATCTGCTTATTAGATATTTTCCCCTGAAGATCTTCTTAGAGGCACTCCCTGAACCAGACGTTGGTCCCTGAAATTTTTAATTTATTCAGCATTTTCCTAGTGCTATACTAGAGTCTGTAGATACAAAGTTGAATAGGATATATCCCTACCCATCAAAAGTTTACAGTCTGGTGTGGGAGACAGAGTTCTAAGTATGCCACAATAAGTGGCCAGCGCTTATTGAGCATTGACCTTGGTAGACTTGGTGTTAAGCTCTTGATGTAATTTATCCCCTAACCAATCCTGTAGGTATCAGTATCTCTATCTCATAGATGTGGAAATCAAAACACAAAAAAGTTAAATAGCTTGCCCAAACTGCTTTGGATGTCAAGCAGCAAAAGTAAGGGACTTAAATCCAGGAAATCATTCTTAAATAAGGTGTGATATATGCATTTAAAAATGCCCCTGGATGGCTCAGTCAGTTGAGCTCTTGATTTCCACTGGGGTTATGATTTCAGGTCATGGGATCGAACCCTGCCTCTGGTTCTCGCTGAGCATGGAGCCTGCTTGGGAATCTCCCTCTCCCTTTGCCCCCCACCTGCCATGTGTGTGAGTATTTTCTCTCTCTCTCTCAAAAAAAAAAAAAATCCATAATCTTTGCCAGATGGGATGGTAGGTAATTTTTTTTTTTTTTTTAGATTTTATTTATTTATTTGAGAGAGGGACAGAGAGAGAGAACAGGGGCAGGAGGGAGGGCAGAGGGAGAAGGAGAAGCGGACACTCCACTGAGCAGGGAGCTCGATGCAGTGCTTGATCCTGGGACCCTGAGACCATGATCTGAGCCAAAGTCAGCTGGCTTCACCGACTCAGCCACCCAGGTGCCCCAGGGTTGGTAGTCAATTTACTTCCAGAGTAAATAAGCCCATAGATGTCTGATAATGTAAACTACTCTAAGTAACTTGATTTGGTTGCTGCAGCTAACTTTTAAAGATACAGTTTATCCTGGCCATGGGATGGTGGTCATGATTACTGCAGTAATCACTGAGATGTGAACCCTAATAGTCTCCCTTTACAATTTCTTTTATATTTGGCATCTGGGGCCTCTCAGCGCTCTATCATTTCTTATTAGTGAAAAGAATGCTTTGACTTAAGAACTCCACTAGAACCATTACATTTTTTTAAAGAGAAAGCTTAACAGGATTTAAAAATACATTTATAGTGGCTTTGTGCTGTCAAAACAACCACTTGAAAGCTGAAAAATATGTTCAACATACTTTCGTATTTCTATCACAGTTTGAATTTCTGTTTTGGTTCAAAAAGAAAGACTTCATTTGATCTTATTAGAAATAAAGAAAACAGAGCTAGAGATGGAGGGAAAGAGAGAAGGAAGAAGAGAAGGCAGAAAGGAAGAAATGGATTCTCTTAGTTGTTTTGAGATCATACAGATGTACTGAGGAATTTTTGGAGCAACCCTGATCCTTTTTTTCTCCATTACCTATTGGAGACGACCCCCACCCCCACCACAAAATGGTACATCCTGACTCCAATATGTGTCCAATATTCCTCTTCTCTTGTCCTCTTACATGTCACTGACCAGCTTCAAGCCTTTGTGAACTTTTGCCACGATCGTGACAAGTTTTAACTAATTTCCCTAACTTCTGTTTTTGTGTGTACCCCAAGCCACCCTTCACATGTTCATCTAAGTTGGAGCATGTCCCTTCCCTATGACAAGGTTACCCTGCTGACCTGATGACTGACCCCTTGTCCACCTATCTAGCCTCACCTCACGATCTTCTTTCCAGTTACCTTGAGCTTTTAGCTTTTGCCTGGACTGACCTGACAAATCTTTCTGTGCCTGAGGGGTTTTACTTCACGCCTTAACTCGGTCAAGCTTCCCTAATTCCCAGAGGCTGGCTTAGATGCTCTGGGTACCTGCTGTGTGCCACGTGCCTCACATGGATTATACTATTTAGTTCTCACAATAGCTGTTTAAAGAGAGTAGTCTTTGTTCCCTTTTTACAGGCAAGAAAGTGAGGCCCAGAGAGCTTACGTAATTTGCCTAAGGTCACACAGTTAAGACACTAAGTGGTAATCTGGGATTTGAACCCAGTTCTTTCCGTTTCAAGAACCTGAGCTCTTTCTGCTACACCTCCATCTATTGCTGCTGTAGCTTCTCATTGCCCTGGTGTTGTCTTTCATTATGGCATTTGTCACACATACTTATGCTGCACTTACTGGGAACATCAGCCCACCTTTCTTCTATCTCCAGGGATTAGTGCAGTGTCTGGCTCACGATACTCAGCTTTTTATCGAGATAATGAATGCGCCAAACAACATGCAAACAATATACAAACTCTAACCTGTTTGGGAGGGAATGACATCCCTTGATCTTTTCTGGGTGGTGATATAGAGAAGCTGAAGAAAAGGAGACCTAAGGATGGTGACTTTCTGAGGAAGAAGGGTTGTTTGTTTTAGGACAATGGGCAGGCTCTGCAGAACCTCCAGAACCATTTTAGGAAGGAGCTTTAAATCTCCTGTTGCTCAAAGAGTCAGGAATGAAGGCCTAGATAATTTTATTAGTTTTTTGAATGTTTGTCCTGCCTAACATTTATTGCTTTCTTAGATAAACTTAAAATTAATCCTTCTAAAAATGTGCCCATGCAAGTAACAAAGGGGTGTGGGAGGAACAGCAATAGGATGGAAAAGAGTCTTGCAGTGTGGCTTCCTACAAGACCCTGAGTTTCTTTATTTGAAAATATTTTTCTATTACCAGTTTGCATTGACAGAAACTATTTTTATATTCAGAGTAAGCTTTTGTTAGCATGGCTTGGTGGACTGAAAAGTGTCCCTAATCCCCAAAATCTATAAATATTCCCTTGTTTAGAATAAAGGTCTTTGCAGATGTGATTAAGTTAAGGTTCTTTCTTTCTTTCTTTTTAAGAGTTTTTATTTATTCATTTGAGAGAGAGAGTGCGAGAGTGTGAGAGAACACAAGCCAGGGGGAGGAGTAGAAGGAGAGGGAGAAGCAAACTCCCTGCTGAGCAGAGAGCCTGATACAGGACAGGATCCCAGGACTCTGGGATCATGGCCTGAGCAGAAGGCAGATGCTTAACTGACTGAGCCACCCAGGCATCTAAGGTAAGGTTCTTGAGAGGACGTGATTAAATGCATTATATGTGTCCTTATAAGAGAGAGGCAGAGGGAGATCACATATGCGCGTGCGCACACACACACGTACACAAGATATGTGGCTCTTCCAGAGGGAGGGTGGGTCTGCTGATACCTTGGTTTCATCCCAGTGACACCATTTTAGACTTCTGGCCCCCATGACTGTGAGAGAATAAGCCTCTGTTATTTTAAGCAAAGAGTAAGTTTCTGTTATTTTAAGCTGGTGGTAATTTGTTACAGCAGCCACAGGAAACTAGTACATACTGGGAGGCAGCAGTCTGGGAATATGATAAATAGGAGACCTCACAAACAGAGAGCTCCTTGGGGTGCCTCTTCATCCCACTTTCCCTGGAAAGCATTCTACTTTCACATTCCAGGGGATCAAAAATAGTGTCAGCCTCTAGAACTATACTCCCAAATCTAGGAGCATTCCAATAATTTCTCTCTTCCATGATCCCCTGATCCCAATTCCCATCACTGTTCAGGCAGGGCATATATGCAGTGCTTTTGACGGTGTATGGCTGTTGCTGCCTGGTGATGGAATTTGGGAGTACAGCTATATTTGGATGAGGCCAGTTATAAGTGGGCAAGCTCATGTTATTTAATTAGCTTAAGGGTAAACCTTTAAATAGACATAACTTTCCCCTGTTCTTGTTCCTATCATAAGAGTAGGTTTGATTAGATAATAGCTATCATTCCTTCCAACCCTGAAATCCCATATCACTAGTCAGCTTTCAACCAATGAGCCTGTAGGCCTTTCCTACTGTGTAGCTTCTTCTACCTCTAGACACAAGTTTAGCTCTCTCTGGGTGAAGTAAATTCCTAGAGAAGGAGGAATGCTTTTCTTTCTGGATCCCAGGTCCTGGTCAAAGCTTAAACAACAACAACAACAACAACAACAACAACAACAAAAACCCTTAGCTTTCAACTAATTTGGTGTCCCGGGATTTAGACTTTGGAATTTACCTGCCTAGGCTTTCTTTGGTCCCAGGTACCTGCATTTCACCCAGCATCTGTGAACAGAGCTTGATCAAACCAGTCTGAATTCTTGCAAACTTCTATTCTCGTTTTCACATTTTCCCCCCTCTTAATATGTTACCAGCATATTGCTTCCTTTAGGCCTCAGTCTCAACCAAGTCAACATAGGTTGCTCATCCTTTCATGAGCCAGTGAGTTCCTCATGCATATCTTGAGCTCCTTCAGAGCTCTCATCTTTCCTCTCTTCCTGACTTACCATAAGGGTTCAGTATATCCACACTTCCCACAACGTCAGACCCTCATCTCTACATCATTACGAACCAGCATTGGCTGGCATTCATCAGAATACTTGGAACACAGTTGTTTTGGGGAACACATTTTGAGCACCTGCTATAAGCAAGATAGTCTCAGATTCAATTCTTTTTTTTTAATTTTTTATTATTATTTATGATAGTCACACATAGAGAGAGAGAGAGGCAGAGACACAGGCAGAGGGAGAAGCAGGCTCCATGCACCGGGAGCCCGACGTGGGACTCAATCCCGGGTCTCCAGGATCGCGCCCTGGGCCAAAGGCAGGGGCTAAACCGCTGCGCCACTCAGGGATCCCTCTTATTCAATTCTTAATAAGACAAAAATAAATAAAAATGAGAAATAAAAAAATAAAGAAAAATAAAGAATAAATAAAAAGGTATTACTGTAATCAAGAAGGTTCAGATTTATTTTTTTAAGAAGGTTCAGATTTAGAATAAGATTTAGAATAAGATTCAATTCTTATTAAGACAAAGATAAATAAAAATGAGAAATAAAAAATAAAGAAAAATAAAGAATAAATAAAAAAGGTATTATTGTAATCAAGAAGGTAAGATTATCACAGAAATAATAAGATCAGTGAATGCTGCTGAAAAATTATGGAAAGAGCCCTGGATACAAGAGCCAATATGTCTTGGTTCTGATGCTTAACAGGACACTCGCCATGAGTGAATTTATAAGCATCAGTTTTCTCATATGCCTGGTGGGTCTGTGGAAACTCTGCTTAGTAAAGTTCTTGTATGAATTACATAATGTAAATGTATGCAAAAGTGCCAAGTATTATCTCTGGTACAGAGTAGGAGGTCAGTAAGAGATTCTTAAGGTGAAATAACACAGGAGAAGAGGATTTATAGGAAGGAGAGGTCATAGGTGGTTGAGTGGATCTACAGGACTTTGTGGAAGATGGAACATTAAAGATAGGTCAGACTGGTGGCTCCTTGGGGCAGGAACCTTTCAAATTATTTTTTTTATCCTTAATATTCTACACATTGACTGTGCTTAATATACATTGAATGAATGGTCTGTGAAGGATGCTTAGGATTCTGAAGGGTTTGACATGGACTTGGAGAAAGAGCATGTCAGGTAGAGGGACATGGGAAAGTGCCAGTCATTGCTGCTCGAACAGCAGTCTAGTTTGACAGGAGTGTAAGGAAGTAGTAGAAGTAGGCGTAAAATGTAAGCTGAGAGTATTATGTGGGTATTGAAAGGGTTTTCTATAGAGTGGGCAGTTCGTATCTAATTCAGTCTGGTTATTTTCTTTTTTTAAGTAGGCTCCACCCCCAATGTGGGGCTTGTGACCCTGAGATCAAGAGTCACATGCTCTACAGATTGAGCCAGCCAGGTGCTCCTAGTCTACTTACTTTTTAAAATTCCCCTGTCTCCAGCCAAATTTTGGAGGAGAAATTTTTTGTCATGCTTTCTGGGTTATTGAGAGTTTACCATTATAATTGCCATCTGATGTGTTTTCACTTTTTTTTTTTTTAAGGTTTTGGGCAGTCCTATAGATAAAGAGATACTTTTTCTTTTAAGGTTTTATTTATTTATTTGATAGAGAGAGCATGCACACAAGCAGGGGGAGGGGTAGAGGGAGAAGCAAATTCCCTGAGGAGCAGAGAGCATGAGGTGAGCCTCTATTCCAGGACCCTGAGATCATGACCTGTGCTGCAGGCAGACACTTAATCAACTGAGCCACCCAGGTGCCCCAAGAGATGATTTTTCTAAATGCTAAAGAAAACAGACATAAAACTCTTGGTATTAAGAAGTAATAGGGAGGTGAATTTTTCTTCGTTCCCAAACTTTGTCTTTCTTAAATCCTATGCTAAACATTAATAACTTTCAACATTTTTGAAAAAAACCCATAAAATTCAAGTCAAAGAAGCCAAATACTCAAGAGGAGAGAATTTATGACTTTTGGGTGAAATTGGTGCTCTGTAGCCACCAATAAAGTAGGCATATGTATTTGAACCTATGATTTTCCATATGCTGGACTATTTGAAGGAATAAAGCAAAACAGTTTTAGGACCTGAACTAGCCTTGTCCATAGTTCATTGTATAATTAGGTATTAGATGTCAAATATTAGTATCCCTGGGAGAGGTAATACTAAGAGGCAAAAACAACTGGGGAATGTATTGAGCTACCTGGAGAGGAGGATGCTGAAGACAAACTGGATTGTGGTATTTCACTGACTTCCAGATGACCTCAATTATAAGTGCACTGCTATTTTATGTACCATTAAGAAAAAAAATGTGCTGGGCCCCTGGGTGGCTCAGTGGTTGAGCATCTGCCTTTGGCTCAGGTCATGATCCCAGCGTCCTAGAATCAAGTGCCATGTCAGGCTCCCTGCTCAGTGGGGAGTCTGCTTCTCTCTCTATCCCTGCTTGTGCCCTCTTTCTCAAATAAATAAAATCTTAAAAAAAAAAAAAAAGGGAAGAAAAAGAAAAAAAAAGTGCTGCTAATGATGTTTAACAATCATCCCACACTACACCTGAATTGACCATGCTGGCTTATCATTGCTTTGACATTTCTTGCATCTCTTCTGAGGTATTTGGTCCTATTGCCTCTTTCAGCTATATTGCTTGGCAGGAGGTAGACAGTCCTTTTCATGGATCTTTGTAACAAAAGGCAACTCAACTCTATCTCTTGTTTGGAACCCATAAGGCAATTAACTGTTGCTTTGCAATCAAAGAATTGTGGTCATTTTTCCAGAGATAAATATTTATTCCACTAGTATTAAACTTGTCCTGCAATTCGATTTCCCTGCCTTTCTATTACACAATAATTTCTTGTTTTGAAGTCCTATCAGTATAATCTTTTAAAGCCATATAAAAATGGCAGTCAAATCCATCACTAGCTATGAATAGAGCTCAGTTAAAGTGAGTGCAGTAAAAATAGCTATGACCAAATTTGTGTGCATGCAACCAGGTCTTAATAGCAACTTCATGGCAGATAGTTATAAAATTCCATTGACTATAAGACACTCCCAATGTAGAGTTGTTAAAATGTGAAGAACGTGTGTATTTTAGGAGCAGTGAAGCACATTTACTTTAAAACATGGCCAGAGACCCTCCTACCTCTTGCTGAGGTATCGCTTCTATCATTAAAGACTAAATTAGTAGAGCCACATCCCTTTGTGGTTCTGGTTTGTTGATGTGCAGTAACATGTGTCCTAAAACCACAGTGTGCATTTGGTGACGACGCTCATCTTACCCCTCAGCTCTGCCAGAAGGGAGGCTGAAGCATTGAGCATCCATACTCTTAAACTTTGTTACCCAAGTTGGTGCTTATGTGTATATGTGCAGAGGTGTTGTGTCATACACCTATTTCCCTTCCTCTCTTCCACCCATAATATGCACCAGTTAGGACTTTACTCGATGGATGCTTTTCTGGTCTGATTGACTTCTTGCTGGTCCACATTTAGTAAGGCATATCTTTTTTAGACACACAGGAAAACCTATGTTGAAATCACACAACTTATCCTCCATGAGTCAGGGTCACTCTTATCATTTTGAGCATGCTCATGTCAGGCATCCTGGTACTGCAGAGTGTGCCCCACAAATAGAGATGTGGGAAACCTGCCAAGAGAAATCAAACTGTCAGTCTTTATCTTCCAGGCGGAAGGTCGATAGATACTTCTATATTTTGGCAGCCTTCACTTTGAATTGAATGAAACTCAAATGTTCCTCTCAGTAGTCTACCTACAGCTTCATCTCTGAAGACTCTTATTTGATCGCTGGTTTCATTTGAAACATGGATAGATTTGAGTTTTACCCTAACTCTTTTTCTCCAGTCACTTTCTGTTAAAATAAAATTTAAAAACCTCAAACACACTGAGCAGGACATTGTGAAAGAGGATAAAGAATAGCCCAGCAAACTGGCTGGGGAGTCCTGAAAAGTGTGCAGAGATGATGTATAAGGAAGATAGAGCAGTGGCTTTGGTCCTTGGGGAATGAAGAGGACAACATCACTGTGGAGCTGGTCATACCCATCCTGTGAACATCCTTTGGACTTATCTTGAGGTAGAAAGGTTCTTGATTCCTGTTTTTGATCTTACTCCTGTTGCTATCTCTGGAGGTTTGCTTCTGCTGTAATCTGTTGGGTGCAGTCTCACAACTGGCTAGATGATAAAATGTGATGATGTTTAAAGCACCAAACACCATGTTCAATGCAAGTTAGACAAATCTTCCTATTAGGGTTTCCTGATACTCTACTCTAGCAAGTATACTTTTTAATCCCCTTTTTTAAGGTTTTATTTATTTATTCATGAGAGACACAGAGAGATAGAAGCAGAGACATAGGCAGAGGGAGAAACAGGATCTTCTTCCCCCTGCAGGGATTCTGATGCAGGACTCCATCCTAAGACCCCAGGATCATGACCTAAGACAACGGCAGATGCTCAACCACTGTGCCACCCAGGTGCCCCTCTTTAACACCTTGACTAGCATTAATGGAGCTGACACAATTAGCCAGCATTTGCTTTATCATTTATTAAGCAAACAAAACAAAATCCAATTTTAAATTTAAGTGTACAGTCTATTTGGTGGGGAAAAAAATTCAGCTTTATTTCTTTAATTTTATTTATTTATTCATGAGACACAGAGAGAGAGAGAGAGGCAGAGACAGAGGCAGAGGGAGAAGCAGGCTCCATGCAGGGAGCCTGACGTGGGACTCAATCCCAGGTCCCCAGGATCACTCCCTGGGCTGAAGGCGGTGCTAAACTGCTGAGCCACCCGGGCTGCCCGTGAGCTTTATTTCTTAAAAGCTAAATGAATGCCTTAAAACTTATACTTCTTGTTTTCTTGAGGTTAAAAAAAATTATTCTAGGAAGTTACTATTTACAGACAATAAATGTCTAAAAAGTCTAAAGACATTTTTTTAAGCTTTTAGAAACCAGACTTACTAAATCTCATTTAAGTAGTCAAAGGGCAACACTATTTGGAAACATTTTACTTTTTTTTTTTTTTAAGATTTTATTCACTTATTTGAGACAGAAAGAGGCTCAATCTCAGGACCCTGAGATCATGATATGAGCCGAAGGCAGACGCTTAACCAACTGGGTGACCCGGGCGCCCCAATTTAGAAACATTTTAAATATTATGATTTTAGGGCACTTGAATATTTAAAGGAGAACAAAAGTAATTATTTGTTAGATAACATGAATTGTTGTTTGTTAATTGTGTTTTTGGGGTGATAAAATATTTTATGTTACGATCAATATTATAATTGTACAATTATAAACATTCGTCAAAACTCATTGAAGTTAGTGAATTTTATTATATGTAAATAATGCTTCAATCATGCCGACCAAAAAAGGAAAGTATTTTGGGGTTTAGAAAAGGACTCACTAGAATTCCACGGAAGGGTGTTTCTATGGACAACCCATGACACCAAGGTCATAGACGGGAACAGAAATTATTATTTAACCAGAAGCCAAATGTAATTAATGAACTGTTAAGGAAAATGATTTTGTTTCATTGTACTTTACATGCTTTTTATACTTTCCAGTATGTTTGAGATCTTTCCACAGTGACAGTCACTTGTTTGTGTGGAGGTGGAGTGGGTCAGCAATGACTGGGCTGAGGATAGTCATGCCCTAAATGAAAATGTAGGGAGTGAAGAAGATAATCAGTGAGAATGGAGAGTGGGGGGAATTATTCCTTCTTGTTTGACCTGCATCATTTCATTTACTATAATTGTGTGCACATAATAAACATTTAACATATTTTGACAGAATCATGTATTAAAATTGTAAAATAGAAGCAAAAAATGAGAAAAGAAACCATTAAGCCAAAATTGGTGTTTTTATGTAATTACTGGTTCTTTAAAATTGGGACTACACGCTTAAAATAACCCAAGCACAGAATCATAGTTGAGCTAAATCAATTGCTTGTTTCAAGTGACTGAATGTTCTTGAAAATGATGGCAAGAAGTGATGCTTTTGCAGGGATTACTATTGATTATTACTACTCTTAAAATGATTGGATTGATTATGCCATACTCTGGCAGTTAATAGGGCCCCTATTTGCCTTGATTTTTAAACATTAGTTTAGTAATACAGAATTGCTTTATCTGTGCAATTGCGTGCCTTCTACCTGGGGGTTTCAGATCTTTACTAAGCAGATTATTATTTTGTCTGTACTGTTTCTCTGGAGAAACTTTCTCTCTTATCCATTCAAAAATAAAATATGTCGGGCAGCCCCCGTGGCTCAGCTGTTTGGCGCCGCCTGCAGCCTGGGGTGTGATCCTGGAGACCCGGGATCGAGTCCCACGTCGGGCTCCCTGCATGGAGCCTGCCTCTCCCTCTGCCTGTGTCTCTGCCTCTCTCTCTCTCTCTCTCATAAATAAATAAATAAAATCTTTAAAAAAATAATAAAATAAAATATGTCTACAAAGCATAGCTCTTTATAAAAATAGGAGAAAAATTCGTCCATTCGTTACTCAATGATTAAAACTGTTATAGTTTTCATACAGTTCCCTCCAGTCTTTTTTTCCCTGCCCAGCTAGTTTTGTCTCTTTTACTTCTTCGTGATCTCTCTCTTTATGAAAGCCTGTGTTCACTTTTTTCTTGGTGTGGCTTACTTTTATGATGTGCATTTTTACATGTTAGTTTCCTTTCACAAATACATTTTAACGTTTGCTGTCAATTTAAAATATGCCATACTTTACTACCTTGATCTTAGATCAGAAATACATTACTTTTTTATGGAAGAAAAATTTTATTTGCTTCACCTTTTATATAACTTTAAAGCAGCAGATCAACTACCAAATTTTATAATGATTCAGGTATCTAAGGCCCAACTACTGAATTTTAAATAATCCCAGATGGTTATGTAATCAAAAGGGAGATGTTCTTATTTCACATTTAAAATGTTTCTTTTATATTTTTAATGATTCAATTATTTATGATATATTTTGATAGGAAATCTAAAAGGTTTTATATGGAATACAACTTCTTTCCTTTTTTTAAAAAAAGATTTTATTTATTTATTCATGAGAGACAGACAGACAGACAGACAGAGAGAGGTAGGGACACAGGCAGGGAGAAGCAGGCTCCATGCAGGGAACCCGATGTAGGACTTGATCCTGGGACTCAAGAATCACACCCTGGACCAAAGGCAGGCGCTAAACCATTGAGCCACCCAGGGATCCCCAATGCAATTTATTTCTTTTTGGTCTCTCTTGAATATCTTCTCACAGTCTCTTTAAATAGCCATAAAAGACTAATTGGTTGAGTTATGCATCTTTGTGATAATCTAGTCATGGACTCTGAGCTACTTTTTTAAGATAAGGCCCTTGATTTTCCATTTTACACATCTTGTGGGTTTCCTACTCCTTGATCCTGTCTTGTTGCCGGCTCAAACCACTTCCTCTTTCAAGCTTGCCTCATTTCCTGTCCATTCATTTCCCTGGCTTTGGTTGGCAGGTCTTATTTATTTAAAACCATAACAACCAAGCTATACACACACACACACACACACACGCACGCGTGCGCGCACACACACACACACACAATATAAATGATAAGATCTATATATGGTATATCTAAGATATATATAAGATATATGTGTATATTTTTTTCTTTCTTTCTAGTCCTGTGTAACTGAATGAGACAAAACCTTTCATCTTTCCCTCCGCAGGGAATTTCCTTCAATCTGGAGATTATTTTTGAGTATGTGTGGTTTAAAAATTGCTTTGGTTATTGTTTAGTGTTTGCTTTATTTATTTGTTTATCTAGAGATTATTAAAGAGCTTGTGACTCATAGAAGGTATTGTGTATTCAAATTATTTTTTTACACTTATTACTTAGGATGTTTACAGAATTTCCCCCTCCCCCAGGAAGTTAATATGCAGCTGCTTTGTGTACCTCACCTGCTGCCATTACCCAAATATAGACAAGTCCAGAGCACCACAGACACCCTTCACAGAAAACAGGAAAACACTTCTTTTCTTCTTAATAGGATTTTCTTTTAAGTTATTTCTAGCATAAATTTGGAACTGTTTTGTTTTTCTAATAAGTAAGCAAATTCTTAATATTCAGACTGTTCAAACTTGATTCTTTTCCCCTTCATGCAGTTGGATTAAATCAACCAAGTTTTTTTGTGACATGTAAGCATGGTCTTTTTTTTTTTTTTTTTTTGGCATGGTCTTAATCTAAATGTTTACCTTACAACTTTCTTTGTAAATGTGCAGTTTCAATGATTTGCTCCCAGTGGAACAGTAAAGTTCAGATCAGATTTGGAGAAAAGCAATACAGTGATGTATTGTAAGCCCCAGGCTGCTGAGAGCAGGTCAGCTTGATTCATCAACAGATCACGACAGTCCAGTTTGTACCAGATACCTAGACACTTAAGATAACGTAACTTATTTTATTTTTGCAGTTTGTCTCATACTTTTGTACTTTTTTAAAAAGATTTTATTTATTTATTCATGACAGACACAGAATGAGAGAGAGAGAGGGAGAGATACAGGGAGAGGGAGAAGCAGGCTCCATGCAGGGAGCCCGACATGGGACTCGATCCTGGGTCTCCAGGATCACACCCTGAGCTGAAGGCGGCATTAAAACGCTGAGCCACCCGGGCTGCCCAGTTTGTCTCATACATAATCAGTACATAACTAAACATATTCTTTAGGATGAGTCATTCTGACAAGTTATTATTTATTTAAAGCCTTCCTGGTTCCCTAATGAAGGGGAAATAAACTCACAGTATGAAAGAAATAGTTTTGGAATAGTTTTTTAAAGAATTATAAAGGTACTAACTGGTTTAAATGTTGGTATAAATGTAGCGTTTATTTGGCAAACTAATTTTCCATTTGCTTTCCCCTTAGTTCTGTGGTGGTAGAGGTTGAGAAGATGGGTAGGGAAAATGCATTCAGTATAGAACTAATATTGCTAATATTACAATATCAATCCAACAGATATTTATCAAGGCATACCATGTGCCTGTTACTGACCTTTCTAGGCTCTCAGGAGGCAAGGGTGAGAAATGCACTTTCAATGAGCTGTGGAGTCTTTAGCAGGAGACTAGGAAATATATGACAGAGTGTAGGAGAGGTTGGGATGACAAACACCTATGTAGGAGTTATCGGGGTGTATAACCTATGAGATTGGATTGTGTTTCAAGGGGAAGAGTGGCTGATTAAGAAGCAAATAGGGGGTGATGAGGCTGGGAACAGTGGGTTTGGGATACTGTTCAAGAGGTTTGATGGTGAAGGGGAAGAGAGGATAGTTGCCTGAGAGGTAGATGAGGTTTTTTTTGTTTTTTGTTTTTTCCTTCAGAACTTGAGTACTTGTCTGGGCCGGGAGGTGAAAAGGAAGTGAAAAGAAAGATAATGACAATCCAAGAAAAGGGACATAATTGACGGGGTAAGCATTTGGAGAAAGAAGACTGGGGTATGTTTTGTTTTGTTTTGTTTTGTTTTGTTTTGTTTTGTTTTGTGAGAGAGACAGGAAAAAGGAAAGTGTAGTGGATGAGGAGATAAACTTGAAAATGGATAGGACATAGTTGAGACTTCTCTTTGTTTTCTGGAAATGGGAAGTCTTCTGGGAGTAAAGGGGGAGTTAAGGAAGGGAGCCTGAGGGCACTGATGAAGATAGAACAGCTGCTGGGGAGAGTGGAGAGGCAGTCAGTCACCCAGGATGAGAGAAGGCTTGCCGAATAATGTTGGGTCCAGCCCAGGCTGGAGCTCATCTGTTTGTAGTGGAGCCAAACACAGCTTCGTTATGTCTTCTGAACAGCTGGGATGCCTGCAGGAATGCTATTAAACACCAAACTGTCCCAATCTTAAGAATCAACTGGAAGAACATATAGAGAACACAGAATTTCCAGCCTGTCTTGGGTGCATTCCGTTTCAGTGGGTATGAGGTAGGGAATGTATTTTCTACTTTTGTAGATCTGTTAACTTTAAAGAAGAATACTTTATAATGTGGCTACAAAATTTGTTTTTAAAGGAAGACTTCTTAAAAAGATTTTATGTATTTATTTGACAGATAGAGCAAGAGAGCACAAGCGGGGGAGCGGGAGCGGCAGAGGGAGAGGGAGAAGCAGGGTCCCCATTGAGCAGGGAGCCTGATGAGGGGCTAGATCTCATGACCCTGGGATCATGATCTGAGCTGAAGGCAGATGCTTAACCAACAGAGCCAACCAAGCACCCCTAAGAGGAAGACTTTTGATAAAATGCACAGGAACTTAAGTTGAACCATACTAATTTCATGAATCCTTAATGAAACACAAATCCTGATGTTTTTATTTAATAATGGACTAATTATAGTTGGAGGCAAAAATGGCAAACAAAATCAATTTACTCTATCCACATACTTTCCAGATCTGTTGACTAGGAACCTTGAACCTTTTTCTAAACTGAAATAACCCATTTAATTTAATTCGTACATAGTTTTAAAATATGCCTTCATGTAGGGACTTAAAAAAAAACTCTAGAAGGTCAATTGTGTGTGAAGGGTGAATGAGGAGTTTTAAACTTTGTTACAGAAGATATGATTGAGTACATAGGAAATCCAAGATAATTTAGCAACACATTAATTTGAAGAGTTTTTTTAAGTTTCTAGGCATAAGGCAAACATTTAAAGTTAAGAGCTAGTAATAACCAATTAGAAAATGGATAAGAAAAAAGATTCCATTCATAAAAGCAGACAAATCCATATGAAATTGGGATTTAGGCATTAATCTAATGAATATGTGCAAAAATTTTCATGAACAAAAATGACAAAATGTTGTCAAACAGCATTAAAGAAGACTTGAATGAATGAAGAGATAGGCCATGCTAATGAATGGGAACAGCACTGCTGTCTACAATTGTTGAAGATATTCATAGCATAAGGCTCATAACTAAGGAGGGGTGAGCAGAGGCTAAAATCCAGTCTGCGTTGTATTCTCCACTCATGTGAGGCAGGGTGCATCAGGGCTGAGGAAGGGTAGTTTTCCCTAGTTTGTACATAAGTGCCATATGGGCTAGCAGCAGTCTTAGATGGGAAGATCATATCATAAAGCTATCAGCCTCATACTAATCACAAATTCATTGTTTTTCCAATCAAAATCCTGACATAGTTTTCCTATAGGACTTGACATAGTTTACCTTAGGTTCATATGGGAGTATTGGGTAAGACAATTTGAAGAAGAACCAGGTGGGAAGAGTTTACACTCCTGATATCAGAAATTCTTGTAACACTGTAATAAATAAGACAATATGATACTAAGAGCCCAGGAATAAACAACAGACCGGTGGAATAGACTGGAGAGCTCAAAAGCAACTCATTCAAATATGGAAACTTGGAATATATCAGAAACAGGCACATGTTGGGGGAAATGTGGACTCTGCAATAAATAGTGTTAGAATAATTAGTTATCTGGATGGTAAAGTATGGATTTCTTTATCATAGTCTACACAGAAATTAATTCCAGCTTGTAAAAAGCCTTTATTTTTTATTTTTTTAGAGAGAGGGAGATGGAGAGCAGGTGGGGAGGGGCAGAGAAAGAAAGAGAGAGAGAATATTAAGCAGGCTCTACACTCAGTACAGAGCCCAACACAGGGCTCCATCTCACAACCCTGAGATCATGACTTGGGCTGAAATCAAGAGTCCAAAATTTAAATAATTTTTTAAAAAAATTTATTTATGATAGTCACACCCAGAGAGAGAGAGAGAGGCAGAGACATAGGCAAAGGGAGAAGCAGGCTCCATGCACCAGGAGCCCGACGTGGGATTCGATCCTGGGTCTCCAGGATCGCGCCCTGGGCCAAAGGCAGGCACTAAACCGCTGCGCCACCCAGGGATCCCAAGTCCAAAATTTAACCAACTGAGTCACCCAGGTGCCCTTTAAAGCCCTTTTAGTAGAAAATGTGAGAGGTGCCCAGGTGGCTCAGTTGGTTAACCATCTGCCCTCACTCAGGTCATGATCCTGGAGTCCTGGGATCAAGCCCCACATTGCGCTCTCTGCCCAGTGGGGAGTCTGCTTCTTCCTCTACCCCTTATCCTGCTCATGTTCTCTCTTTCTCTATCACTTTCTCTCTCTCAAATAAATAAATAGATAAATAAAATATTTTTAAAAAGAAGAAGAAAATGTGGGAGAACATCTTTATAAAGAAAATAGTAAGGAAGGATTTCCTTAAACAGACATTAAAAAAAAAAAAAACAACAGAGAGAATAGGATAGTTAGATCTAATTCCACTAAACTTTAAAACTTGTTCAACACTATGATCCAAGGGAAAAGACAAGGCACAGATTGGGAAAAGACAAGAGAAAGATTCATACCTAAAATTGACAAATAATGCCTACATGTCAGCAAGACATGGGGAGATATGGGGAGAGGATATGAATTCACAGAATAAGAAAACTGAATGGCCAATAAATATATGGAAACATGCTCAACTCACTGGTAGTCTGATAAATGTAAATTAAGGCACCATTTTTCACCCATCAACATAGACAAAAATGTGTAAGTGGGACAATTCCTAGAGTTTCTGAGGATGTGGGAGGAAGTGCTCATATTCTGCTGATGGGTTGTGAATGACACAGCTCTTTTGGAGAGAAGTTTGGCAATATCAAGTGCAGATGAAGATGTTCACACTTTGCTCTAGTGTTCTAGACACACATTTGCACCTCTCTACCATATATATTCACATCAGCAATGATTATAAGAGTAAATAGAGAGGAAACAAGTGAGAGGCCCATCAACGAAGAGATAAATTGAAGTATGTGTTAGAAGTATAGATACCAGTTCAAATGAATAAACTAGAAATAAATGTCATATATATACATGATATATCAGATCTATCTATCAATCTGCCATAATCAAGCTGCAGAATGACAGGCAGAATTAAGTTAGAAAATGTGCATAACAATGCTATTAGCTGGGGATCCCTGGGTGGCTCAGCGGTTTACTGCTTGCGTTTGGGCCTGGGCGTGGTCCTGGATTCCCCGGGGGATTGAGTCCGGCGTTGGGCTCCTGGCATGGAGCCTGCTTCTCCCTCTGTCTGCGTCTCTGCCTTTCACTCCCTCTCTCTCTCTCTCTCTCTCTCTCTCTTTCTCTCTGTCCATCATGAATATATAAATTAAAAAAATCTTTTAAAAAATGCTATTAGTTATACATGGATACATACATTTGTTGTAAGAATCCAAAATGACTTAAAGGAATAAATATCACTTTGAGTATAATGGTCCCTAGTAGTGTTGTGGGACAGGGTACAGGGGGCTACAAAAGTAGCTGTAGTGTTTTAAAATTTTTTTGAGCAGGGGCACCTGGGTGGCTCAGTGGTTGAGCATCTGCCTTTGGCTCAGATTGTGATCCCAGGGTCCTGGGATTGAGTCCCTAATCGGGCTCCCCACAGGGAGCCTGCCTCTCTCTCTGCCTCTCTATGTCTCTTATGAATAAATAAATAAAATCTTTTTTAAAAAATAAAAAATTTTTGAATATGGCATAATGTTAAGTGTTTGTTTAGCTGGGGATAGTGAGAATATATGCTATATACCGCTCTGTATGTTTGAAATAGTTCATAATTAAAGAAAACACAGAGGGCACCCCGGGTGGCTCAGTGGTTTAGCACCACCTTTGGCCCAGGGTGTGATCCTGGAGACCCGGGATCGAGTCCCACGTCGGTCTTCCTGCATGGAGCCTGCTTCTCCCTCTGCCTGTGTCTCTGCCCACCCCCCCCCCCTCTCTCTCTGTGTGTCTCTCATGAATAAATAAAATTTTAAAAATTTTAAAAAATAAATAAAGAAAACATAGATATAGACAAAACCCTTATTAGTGATGTATAATTCAACACATTTCATCTCTTGACTCATATAAAGTAGGATACAGAGAAGAGAGCAGAAAAATTTTGTTGGGGGTGCCTGGGTGGCCCAGTTGGTTAAGCATCTGCCTTCGGCTCAGGTCATGATCCCAGGGTCCTGGGAGCAAGCCCTACATCTGGCTCCCTGCTCAGTGATGAACCTGCTTCTCCTTCTGCCACTACTCCCCCTGCTTGTCCTCTCTCTTTCTCTCTCTCCCTCCCTCTCTCTCTCTCTCTCCTCTCTCAAAATCTTTTTAAAAAACAAAGAAAGAAAAACTTTGTTGAAGACATTTCAGATACCATGTGGATGATGGGCCTGGTCCATAGCAGTACCTTTTAACCTTGATTTGGTACAAAATGCAATCTTAAATCAGTAAATAAGAAAATCTACTTAATTAATGAATTTCCCAGGGAGCCTTATGATATTAGCCAGTAAAGACTGTAGCTTTAATTGAGACAGTGATGTTACTTAATTGGAACACCTGAATAAGATTAAGGGTTACTCAGATAAGGTCAGCTTGTTTCCTCCGTGACTAGAGCTTTGCTGGGTATTTGCCTTCTTGCTGGCAACTTCTGCCAATTGGGGTGAAGCTGAGCCAAATGTTTTTACTGTCCTTCATACATCACTTAATGGAATGTTTTAAATACAGATTGCGTGTATTTCAGAATGTATTCTGAAAGAGATCCACATGCTGATTCTATTGATAAATTTAGAACTCATTACATTGAAGCACTAAGATATTTGCATTACTTTTAATTTGTTCCCGACTCAACTGCTTAATATGTATAGATTAAATGAAACAAATTGATAATTATGTTGGGACTCAATAATATATTTTGATTCGTTATATCTGTATTGTCAGGGTTCTCCAAGAGAAAAGCACCAACAGGAGAGAGAGAGATTTTTAAAATAAGGAGTTAGAGGGATACCTGGGTGGCTTAGCCATTGAGCATCTGCTTTCGGCTGAGGGTGTATTCGCAGGGTCCAGGATAGAGTCCCACTTTGGGCTCCTTGTGGAGAGCCTGCTTCTCCTTCTTCCTGTGTCTCTACCTCTTTCTGTGTGTCACTCATGAATAAATAAATAAAATCTTAAAAAAAAGGAATTAGAAAAATAAATAAATAAAATAAAAACAAAATAAGGAATTGGCTCATGCAATTATGGAGGCTGACGAGTCCCAAGATCTGAGGTCAGCAAGCTGGAGACCCAGAAGAGCTGATGGTATAATTCCACTCTGAAAGTCACCAGGTTAGAGACCCACAAGAGCCAATGTTTCAATTGAAGTTGAAAGACCAGAAAAGACCAATGTCCCAGCTCAAGGAAGCCAGGAACAAGGAAATTCCCTCTTACTCAGCCTTTTTTGTTTCATTCAGGCCTTCAACTGATTAGATGTGGCCCACCCACATGGGGAGGGCAATCTTCATTGTTCAATTTACCTATTCAAGTATTAACCTCATCCAGAAACACCTTCACGGACACATCCAGAATATCTGATTACTCCCCATGGCCCAATCATGTTAACACATAAACTTTACCATAACAACATCTTTCTACCCAAATTTAAGATCATTTCATAGGTTTCTTGACAATATGGTTTTTATTACCAAAGAGTACTTACATTCCTCCATTAATAAAGAAGTCCTTGAATTCTTCTGTAAAAAATAATGTAGTATTCATAGAGAAAAACTCTGCTAAAAACATGACACTGATTTAAAATTTTTTTTCATATTCTGTTACTAACTAGTTTGATTTATTTATTTATTTTTTATTTTTTATTTTTTAAAAGATTTTACTTATTTATGAGAGACACAGAGTGAGAGGCAGAGACATAAGCAGAAAGAGAAGCAGGCTCCCTGTGAGGAGACTGATGCGGGACTCCATCCTGCAACCCCGGGATCATACCCTGAGCCAAAGGCAGATGCTCAACTGCCAAGCCACCCAGATGTCCCACTAACTAGTTTTATGACCATGGGCCAGTTAATTTCTTGATCTGAAAATAAGAGGACATTGGAACTTATTATTATGATCCCATCCAATTCTAGAGGTCTGTGATGTTGATCTTTTCATCAGTCTATGGATGTTGCAAGGTGACTAGCATTGGCATGTCTGTACTATACCATCCAGAGGAACTCAAGCTGCTTTCTGAGTGTTATTGTGGAAGGGAATCCCAGTTATTTACAGCTCTCCTTCATATTTAATTTCCTTGGTGCATATGATGACTAGTCTAGGGTAAACAAATCTCACCTTGAGACTCGGACTCCAAGCAAAGCCAAACTTATGTGTGAACTTACTTTATCCATGAGCACTTTCCATAGAAAAAATATGGGGGTTCCATAGAACTTGATACTATCTAAATAGTTTATTAGAAGATTTAGTGGGTCTTTCTCTGTCTCCTTTTTTAAAGCATCACGTATAATAGCTTTGGATAATTTTTTATTAATGTACATTACTCAAGAGTATTTTAATTTAGTGATTAACTATTCTGACTGGCAATGATTAGATGATCAAAAAAAGTAAAATTGGACTATGTGATGAGATGTATTTTAGACTGTGCTAGATCCGACTTTTTTATTGGATATATTTGGGTTGTTATCAAGAAAACTGTGTTCAGAGAACACAGTGCCTGACCGACTCAAGTGGACAGGAATTAGAACCATTTTGGCAGTTCTTAAATTCTTGTAAGGATAAGTTAGAGCATGCTAAAATAATTTTCACTAATGAGTACTTTATCTGCCTTGTAAATAATTTCAAAAAGTTAGCTGGCCTACAGAAATGTTGACTAGTTTATGAAGTTCTCCCTGGACCCTCCCCAGCCTGGCATTATCGTCTTTCATTTTCCTGGCCAAGTCACTCCTACTTACAGTTACCCATATCCTCAGACTAACAAAACAAAGCATATCTGAGCCCCAAACAAAGTTCTCTAAAGATGCACTAATGGCATAGATTCTTGAGAGAGAAGTAGAAACTGTAACAGAAAGCATTTCAAACAAATATACTTCTGCGTGGGGTAAAGAAAAGTGGAATGAAGAAATAAGAAGGAGTATCATTAGGAAAATAAAAGAGAAACCTGAAAGAGACACCAGAACCTTTTGTGTTGGAAGGGAAATCATTTAGCAAAATTCCTAGACTTGTTGCCTGGTTTATTGTAAGTCTAGCCTGATTTCTTTTAATGTACATGTTGGGTTCATTTACATGGCTGCAATCTGAAGGCCAAGAAGATTTTCAAGATTCTGGAATAATCTGAGAAGCCTCTGATAAAAATGTATGCAGAAAATTTTAATAACTATAATTAGACTCAGAAACAGCTAAGGAAATCTCATTATTTGTTCCTGAATTTTAGTTATTTTCTTCAAAACCAAAAAAAGTTGTCTAATGGGCAACCATGATTCCTTCTGATGATGGATGCTTTCTGTAAAAGTAGCTGTGTCAGATTGGTTTAATTTTCTTTTTCACACACTTCCCTCTCGTTTTTATGAAGAAAAAGACAGCCAATCTGCAGCTTCCTTTGAGGACATTAGACGGCTTAGAGAAATGGCAAAATAAACAAGATTTATTCTCATCAGATGTGTCATGGGAAAATTGGAGGCATGCTGTGAGGTAATGGCAAAATCATCTTGAAAATTTCCAAGCACTTTTTCTAAATGAAATGGAAGAAATTTAAACTTAGCTTCCATCTAATTATGGCTAAAGAAAAACTGTGTGCATAAAAATATGGGCATATATATATCTTCCAACAATACTATTATAGTTTCTTCCTCTAAAAAAAGAAGAGGGCAGACTTAAGGTCTTACAGTTCTAGAACGTTGATCTCTGGAATAGCTGACCACAGGGGTGTTTAATTTTTCCATAGAATAGGCAATGAAGGGACCCCTGGGTGGCTCAGCAATTGAGCACCTGCCTTCAGCTCAGGGCATGATCCTGGAGTTCCAGGATCGAGTCTCACGTCGGGCTCCCTACATGGAGCCTGCTTCTTCCTCTGCCTATGTGTGTGCCTCTCTCTCTCTGTCTCTCATGAATAAATAAATAAATAAAATCTTTAAAAAAAAAAAAAGAAGGCAATGGGAACTTTAATATATAATATGGAAGTGTTTTCGCCCTTTCTTAGTAGCCTCCTCTGTTTCTCTTATATTAACCTATGAAGGTATTTTCTGCTAAATACCCAGAACAGATGGGCACCCTAATTTATTTCAGTGCTGTGGTCATTTGTAGAAAACATTGCTTTTGTTTCTGCTGTTAACCTTAAAAATAAAACTGCCAGTTATTCTACCAGCAAAAGATGGGTTTATTCAGGAATAGCAGAGAATTACAATCTGGGACAAGGAAGTTACAGCAAAGCCATAAGCAAGTCCACCGAACAAAGGAGAGGATGCTCTTTTATAGAGCAAAAGGGGAAGTTGGGAAGGTTGTTATAAACAAGAAGCTTGTTGGAATAAACTGGGAGTTCAAGATATAGTAGTTTTTCATCGGTTGAATTATGACTTTCTCCTGCTGGGATAGTAAAGTAGTCCACCAGCAAGGTCCACTTCCTATTGGATTTACAATTGATGAAAAGCAGTAGGGCATTAGTACTCCCCATGGAACCTCCTGACTCCATGTTAGTTAGGTTTTCCTTTATGAATTTTCACACTGTTCACCCACTGCAGTATTAAAGACACCGGACCTGCTTTTAGAACAGGATTGCAAAAAATTGGAGATCTTTAATGGTCCAAGGACAAGTATATTGCAAGCTTAACTCAGGGTTTTGGATCTCTATGAGTGTGACTTTTGGAAACGAGGAAACCATTCTTTGTTTATCCCTAAGCCTGTCTGTTTTCTATCCAGATGCTTTCTGAATCTGGAGAGGGTCCTGGCATGACTTTGAAATATTTAACATAAGCTCTTGGGAGTGTTTGTATGTTTCCCTTATTTGGATTAATATCTGAAGTAAATCACAGAGAACGTAAGTGGTTTATATGTTTCTTGTTTTTAGTACAAAGTAGAGTTTCTGCCAGGTAGGCCTCAGGGAGTCGATAAGATTAAGAATTTTTTACTTTTCCTATCGAATCTGCTCAAAAATTTATCACTCAAGCACCAATAATAAATGTGCTTAAACACACACACACACACACACACACACACCATTTAGTTCAATTATGGAGAATCCAATTTATCCCCATTCTCTAAGGCATTTACTAGAAGAGAGAGTCCTTGGGCATTATTCTGTGTAATTAGATTTTTGCACCTTTGTATTGTGAATTGGGATTTCTGATTTCTCCACCCTAAGGTGTAAAGTGATAATGCAACTAAAGCTGACGTTATAATTCATCAGGACTTTTAAACATTTATAATTTGAGACACTCTGGGGAAAATAAACAATAGTGGATATTATACCCTATTTTATAAATAATAAAACATTTTACTTTTTAGAGCTGCTTTTCTCATCCCCCCAAATTAATCTTCACCAGAAACCTCAATAGTTTTTAAGAAAATGTGTCAAAGACTTAGTTAATCCTCTTCTCATGTGTGGATTTGGCCAAGTTTTCAGGAAATAGCCAGTTTGTTAAAATAAATCTGTTTAAAAAATGTTTTGTATTTGAGTCTCCTGGGTGGCTCAGTTGGTTAGGCTTCTGCCTTCAGGTCAGTTCATAATTCTGAGGCCCTGAGATTGAGCCCCGTGTTGGGCTCTCTACTCAGCAAGGAACCTGCTTCTCCCTCTTCTTCTATGCCTCCCCCATCCTGGTCCCCACTCCTGCTCTCTCATTCACAAATAAGTAAATAAAATATTTTTTAAAAATTTGGGGGGGGGGCACCTGGGTGGCTCAATTGGTTAAGCATCTGCCTTCAGCTCAGGTCATGATCCTGGAGTTCTGGAATCGAGTTCTGCATCAGGCTCCCTGCTCATCAAGGAGTCTGCTTCTCCCTCTCCCTCTGCTGCTCCCCTCTGCTCCTGCTCTCTTTCTTTCAAATGAGTAAATAAAATATTTTTTGAAAAGAAAAAAAAGGGCAGCCCGAGTAGCTCGGTGGTTTAGCGCCGCCTTCAACCCAGGGCCTGATCCTGGAGACCCGGGATTGAGTCCTGCGTCAGGCTCCCTGCATGGGGCCTGCTTCTCCCTCTGCCTGTGTCTCTGCCTCTCTCTCTGTGTCTCTCATGAATAAATAAATAAAATCTTTTAAAATTTTTTTGTATTTTTCTTCTTCATGGTAACAATAAAAATGTAATATCTGAAAAGATGATTTTGAGGGGTAATATCATAGGAAAAAAACAAAGATGAAATGTTAAATAAATAAAACTAGATACAAAATATAATATTCTCGGGGTACCTGGGTGGCTCTGTCTGTTAAGTGTCTGCCTTTGGCTGAGGTCATGATCTCAGGGTCCTGGGATGGAGCCCCCACATGAGGCTCCTTGCTCAGAGGGGAGCCTGCTTCTCCCTATCTCTCTGCCTGCTGCTCCCCCTTGCTCATGCTCTCTCTCTGTCAAATAAATAAATAAAATCTTTTAAAAAACACAAAAAAACCCCACAAAATACAATATTCTAAACTATTAAAAAATTATTTAAAAGATTAGAAGGAAATATAGCAAAAATCATGTTTGTATTTTTCTTTTATCTTTCTGTACTTATGAGTTGTTTTTCTGTTCTCCCTAACAGTGTTTGAGCAGGGCACAATCTGTATTTCAGAGAAGATTTTAGGATATATTATAGTTATATTGCACTGCAAGTGGTGGGAAAACTAGGAATAATCCACTATAAATAGTATCTTTCAAGAAAGGAAATGAACGGTAAGGATTAGATTTGAGTTGAATTACTACAGAACTGGAAGGTTAATAAAGAAACACCTAGAATAAAAAAATATACAAATCTTTCAGGTTGTTCAGATTTTATGTAAGTTTTACCTCATGTAAGACTTCATATACTTCCCATGATTACACATTGGTCAAGAAAAACAAACAAACTAAGGAAAGCTTTTGTTTGTAAATATTTTCCCACATATAATTTTATGGACAAAATTCATCTAAAATCTTAAAAGGAATTAATAAGTTTGATTAAAAAAAAACAAATGAGTCAAGCTTTGAGAGTGTACATTTTCAATAATAAATAATCAGGGGGCACCTGGATGGTTTAGTCGGTTAAGTGTCTGACTCTTGATTTTGACACAAGCGGTCATCTCATGGGTCATGAGGTCATGAGATAGAGCCTCATTCATTCACGGGCTCTGTGCTCAGCAGGGAGTCTGCTTGAAGATTCTCTCCATCTCCCTCTCCCCCCACTTGCTCACACTTTCTTTCTAAAAAAATTTTAAAAATTAATAAACCTTAAAAATATATATATTTGAGCTGAGAACTATGCCTTTCTCCTTTCTGGGGACATTGGCATGGGTTTCAAGATTATGATGCATTGTGCTTTGCTTTACTCTTAAATATTTACTCAGCTATTCTTTCATTCATTCAACAAATATTTGCTGAGTACATAAATACAGTATACCCTTGGAGGAGAGATAAGTTATATTTAAACAGCTGTCACAAAGTGGAGCACAGTTTTGGGAGAACACAATAGAAGGTGAGATTGTTTCCACCTAGGGAGAGCCAACTTCTTTATGGGTTGGAATCGCCATCTGGGCTTAAAGGGTCTGAAAGTGGCTGGCAGGACATTTAGGGGGAGAAAGGAGGGATGAAGACATGAGCATGTACAGGGACAAGGAGATTTCATTTAAGTAGGAGAGGTAGAGGGATCCCTGGGTGGCGCAGCGGTTTGGCGCCTGCCTTTGGCCCAGGGCGCGATCCTGGAGACCCGGGATCGAATCCCACATCAGGCTCCCGGTGCATGGAGCCTGCTTCTCCCTCTGCCTGTGTCTCTGCCTCTCTCTCTCTCTCTGTGACTATCATAAATAAATAAAAAAAAAAAAAAAAAAAAAAAAAGTAGGAGAGGTAGAAAGTCAGGACAGTTGGGGCCAGGTCACAGAGCCTTTGGTGCTGGCCTAAGTGGTTACTACTTAGGCCAATGGGGAACTGTTGAGGTTTTTATGAAGGTGCTGACATGATCTTGTAGTCACGTGTCAAGTGAAACTTGTCAGGCTAGGACCCAGAGGACCATACTGTCATAACCATGAGGTAGACCTCTGATGGTTTTCAAAAGAGCTTCTTGGGATCATTAAAGGCAAGACTTGGTTCTGAAGGATGATTCCCCCCTCTAACATCTGGACCTTGCTAATTTGGGCCAGCTTTCTCGTGAGTGGGGCCATGGTAGCCAGCTTGGGCTCAGCCTCTCATGTTCTGCTCCATCAGCCCTGAACTCACTCTGGCTGATCCCCAGAACCTGCCTCTGCCGCATCAACCAAGCTTTGGCTTATTTCCCATCATCTTCCAGGGTCTGTGGATCAAGACTGGCATTCCCCACTTCCCTCTCTGACTGACGTTTTTGTGCCTCTTTTAGAGCTGAGAGCTAGTACTTTTGCTGTTGTTTGTTTGTTTGTTTGTGATACTGAGGGCAGATTAAGAGACTTTTATTGTGTTGAAGGTGTGCTGGTTGGGATGGGGCCAAGTGGATGGATCAAGAAATATTGTGGGAATAGAAGTGCCAAGATCTGATTATTGAATATGTGGGCCTGAAAGAGAAGGAATCAAGGGACAGTGCTGAGTTTTTGAGGCTGTACAACTTTGAACGGCTTTAAAGGGGCCAGAAAATAACTTTTCTGACTTTTCAAAATTGAACTGAACCTATGTGTTGGAGATAGAGCCATTGAAGAGTCTTCTTTCAGCTTTGGTACTGATTAGCCCGAAGGGTATTATGAACAGTTTGGTCAAGCTAGTTGTGCCAACATAATGCCCTGCACAGACTGTAATAATTGAGTAGGATTGGAAGAAATATGCGTGTGCCAACTATGCTGGTGTATGAAAATGTGGAAGAAGCCCTCCATTGATTCTAGTTACTGATTATCCTCTTTTTAAGTGAGAAACTTAGTACTGTGTTTTACAATTTAGGAAAAAGAATGTGATAACAAACCACAGCAAGGGTTGAGGAGGTAGATAAAGGCAGTTCAATACTTATGAATCTTGGAAACTGTGAAAAATAAGCTGCTTTTGGCTGAGCATATTTTGTGTGGTGCCCATGGGCTGATCCACTTATTTGAATGTTTTCATAGTGAAATATTAAATAATAGTAATAATAGTCAAAACTTATTGAGCAAATAGTGTCAGGCACTGCTCTAGGCACTTTTTAATTTATAGAATATCTCATTTAATCCTCACAAAACCTGTGGAAATGGGCATTTTATCCATTTTGCACATGAGAAAATTGAGGCTCAGGGAGAGAGATTGGCTCAATGTAATACAGTTTTCATGCTTTTCAATTTGGTTCATGAATACCAATGATTTATTTAGTTGGTTTCCATTCAGGGATGCACTGAGCGTCCCTTACATTTCTGGAACATCTGTGAAAATGTGGGTTTTGTTTTGTTTTGAACCTGCAGTGGTGGGATGGCTGTTCTGTATGCATGCAGCTGGGGGGGATGGCCCCAGTTAGAGTTATACAAGGCAACCTGCTTTTGTCTTCTCCCTGATTCCTTAGTTCAGCTTGAGAACCTTCCCCTGGTAGTTCGCTTGCATACCCATCACCATTATCATCATTGATCTAATTACTATTGATTATTGAGCACCTTCTATGTGCCAGCTACTATGCTGAGCATTTTACTGTATTATTTCATGAATAACTACAGTAATGCTATGAGATTACTCCTCTTGTCTTCATTTTATATGAGAATTAACTTGCATAAGGTCCCATTGCTGGTAAGAAGCAGAGATGGCACTCAAACCCATGTCTGTCTGACTTCAGAGTCCATCATCCTAACTACAGTGTATTTTCCTCAACACTAGGCTTTTCTCTAAACGTCAAGATCTGTACTTAGCCATTCCTATAATTAGCTTTAGAGGTTTAAATAGGCTTAATCTAAAATCTAGATACATTTGAGAATCATTTTATATTCTTTTCCGCCTAGAACTTATGATATTGTTAGCTGTTTGATTCACATTTTGAACCAGTCATTAGGTTAATTACCAAAGGATGCTATAATCCCTTTTTTATAAATGCTGCCTGGTGGAAGATGTGTTGAAAGTCAAATCACAAGCATTTTTCTCATACATTGGGAGGGAGTGGTGGCATCATAACACCTCAGTACAAACAGGGCACCCTTCAGTGAGACTTTGTGATGTGGCAGGAAGTCAAGTTTCAAAGCTTTGTAGAGCTCGTCATAAAATGGCATCCACCTTCTTTCATTTAAATCCAAGTGCTTGCAAGAGTGCAAAAATTAATATCATAAATTAGCAGGATGCTCTTCTGCTAGACAAAATGGTGGTCACTTAGTCCCAAAGGGCAAATGTTGTTAATTGTTTATATGTTTCAGCGAGGTGAGACTCATTCTTATGGTGGGAATTTCTAAAGGTATCTCACTCCTGTGTAAGAAAATTATAGGAAAGGAAATAGAATTGTATTTCTTATGCACTAATAAAAGCTAATAAAAATATTAACCAATTAGATAATTATAAAGCCTAAGTATATTAAAGTGTTATGCAAATACTGATTAATAGTCATACCATAGACTCAGAGAGCAAGCAAAAGCATGCCTGATTCAAATTATAGGAGCTTTTATTTGCATTTCTACAGAACCTATTATTAATGGGTCTCAAAGCACCTTTCAAGTGATAGTTATTAAAGCCCATAAATATGGCCCAAAAGTGTCATTTTATTGAGGGAATAAGCAAGAATTCCCCTTTACCTCTTACATAGTAAGAGATCTAAATGCCTGAGCTAAAGTAGGATTCTCCATATAAAGAGATTACTCATTCACTATGGGTGTTTGGAGCTATGATTACATAGGTATAGAAATTGGCAGCTATGAATTCATGGTTTTCATATTGAATATCTCAGTCTATGTGGTTAGAACTTTTCACTTATTTTTGAAATTTTACATGCATGGTAGCTGTAAACAAATCTTGCCAGTATATTCTAATATTTCTCTGTGACTGTTATCAAATTTGAAAACAAAAATTATGCCAAGTTCACATGAAAGTATTTAAAAATATTTTGAAATGTTATATCAGGTTTATTTTTTCTCAAGATAATATCTTACTCCAAGGACTAACAGCTTATAAGCACAGTCAGTGGAACCTGTGTTTATTTCTCTACTTTGTAGCAAGTCCTTGGAAGATTGTAAGGATTTCTAATCCATCTCAGAATATTCTTTTTCCCCTTCTCAATTTCTTTATCTCATTTCCCTCCTTTGCAACTTCCCTACTCTCTAAAGCTAAGCACAGGTTGGAAGAGCTCAAGAATATTCCTAGTCCCTGACTGTCCCTCTTCTTCCATCTTGAGTCTTCAAACTCTCCCCTTCCCTGCCATGATTGATCAAGCTTTATTTTCTGCTGGTGCTGTGAGATCATAATGCATTTGCTGGTCACTATTGTAAGGCAGCCATACTCATGGTTTTGCTTCTATGTCATGTAGTTTACAAGAAAAGCATGGACTAGTGAGCACCTTCCTTTAGAGTTAGAGACGCTGGAGCCCAAAGAGAATGAGGGACTTGACTCAGGTCATCCAGCTGATTTCTGTCTCCCTGGAATTGGGACCACAGCTCAGGTCGCTAGACTCTTTAAACTCAAGCTTTTTCCTCTGCCTCATAATGATTATAAAAGACTTTGAGTCACAGAAAAAATTTAAGCCAGAAACATAAGGGGCAGACCTAGAAAAAACAGTTTGTTGGTTTTATCCAGGGCCATGGGTCAGCAAGATGAGATAGAGCCTCAGGGATCTGAAGAAAAATGGAATGATGTGTGTGCAGAGTTGAAATGGTGGACCCTGGGATTATTGGGTAAGAGCTGGATGACTGGAGGTAGAGGGGAATGAAGAGCAAGCTAAAGTAGAGAACTGCCTAAGGTAGAATGGTAGTTGTAGAAGGATTTAGAAGGATGGCTGAGTTTATGGCCATGGCAATGGGTTGTTGGTATAAGATGAAAAAAACTTCTATCAATTACTGGATGGATGGTCCTTAGGGACAGCAGAGTTTCTCAGGGTGATGTCAGAGGGGAGCGAGAGATAAAGGCACGTATGGCATGTTAGAAAGTTCTCAGAGAATGTGAACTAATAACAAATCCCTGGGAAACAGCGGTATTAGAGGAGTAGATATGTGTCTATTCTGTAAGAGATGTTCCATTTCTAATTTCTGATTTTTATTTTTCTAGGGAAAACTGAGGCTACTATCAAAAACTTCAGTCCCTTTTATAGTCGCCAGTATGCTGTTGCTTTCTGCAATCATGTACGCAGTGAAGTAGAACAGCAAAGAGATTTAACATCACAATTTTTGAAGACCAAGGTAACCCATGAACATTTGGTTGATGATTTTTCCCACTGAAGAATGCTTTATAACTCATCATATTTCTGGAATTAACAGTAATCTGAATGGCAGTTAAAAATAATCTGTTCTCAAATCATTTCTATGTTCAAAAAACTCTATTTGCTTAGAAGTTAGAATGCATGGTTTCTTGTTGATGGTGTAATCCATATAAAAAGAAAACTAGTATGGTTGAATTTTTTTTTGTTTTTCCTGCACTGATGCTTTAATATCAGAAAATTTGACTTGCTAGTCAAATAGTGATGTTCAACTTTAAAAAAGTCATAATTTTAGTGCCTCATATTATGGGCATTTTTGTTTTGATCATTGATAAATATGATTTTTTCTTCTAATCCCCCAAACTTATTCTTTCTTCTTTGCTCCATGATAATAATTACCTACCACCTCAACAAATATTTATTGACACCTACTAGGTGTCATGCCCTGTTCCAAGATTTGGGGATCAAGACAAATTCCCTGCTTTCCTGTATATATTCAAAAGTAAAAGACAGACAGTAAACAAATAAACGAACATCAGGCAATATCAGGTCATAATAAGTGTTCAAAATAAAATAAAGCAAGAGACTTACTTTAGAGCAAATGATCAGGGAAGCCCTCTGTGAAGATGAAATTCAAGCAGAAACTGGAACTGAAATAAGAGTAAGCTGTGTGAATATCTGTGGGATGTGGAGTAATCAGTGCAAAGGCCCTGAAGCAGTCATAAGCACATCAGGAAGGCTATGTGCTGAGAGCAGTGTGAGCAAGAGAGAAGGGATGATAAATGACTACAGAGTGAAAGGACCAGACCATGGAGGAGCTATAAACCGTGATAAGGGCCTTTATTATAAATGGGAAGAGAAGCTATTGGAGGATATCGAATACAGAGTAACACAATTTTCAGCAATCTCTCTGGCTTTTCTATAGTGAATGGACCATGATGATGGATAAGAGGGGAACTTGGAGACTGGTGAGGAGAACACTGTAGCAGTGCAAAAGAAGGGTGAAGTCAAGCTGGATTAGGTGGTGATGATAGCAGTTGTAAGGAAAGGTCCAAGTCAAGATGTACTTGAGATAGAGCTGATGGAACTTGCTGATGGATTAGATAGGACATAATAGAAGCACAGAGAAAATCAGTAATGACTTCTTGGTTTTTAGCCTGAGCAAATAAGTACATGGCGTTGCCTTTTACTCAGAAGAAAGAGTTAGAAGTGGGTGGGAATCATAAGTTCCCTTTTTTTGCCATGTAAGTTTGAGATGCTTATTTGACAAACACCTGTGGAAATATTGGAGACGTAGTTAGTTGACATTTGGAGACCAGGAAAAGAAGAAGCATTCAGTGAAATGGATCGACTCAAGAAATAGCTTTGCAGGAGGAGAAAATCAGGAAACAGGAATGTGCCAGAAGGCAATAAAGAAGGGCTTACTAGAAGGAGGGAGTGATAAATGGGTCAGATATTGCTCAGAGGTTAAGTTGACCAATAGATTTAGCAGCCTGGGTGTGTAGGGATAACTGAGTGTCATTCCCATAAAACTGATTCTCAGAATATAGGGAGCTTGTTAAAAACGCAAAGTTTGGCCCCCACCCTCAGAGATTCTGGGACAGTAAGTCTAGGGTAAGGCCACATTTTGAACAAGTGTATCAGTTGATTTGAGTGACCCAGTTTAAAAAAAAAATTGCCACACATAAAACTATAAAGTTCAGCCTATATATAGTTTCAATCTCATTTAAAGAGAAGAGTGAGATCCTCTCTTACCTGTTAATGAGGCAAGATAGGAAACTGCCCCTTTAATTTTCGGGACAGAATAAATTCAGAAGGCAATTTAGTTCATCCCTTAGCCAATTCTTAAAAAGATTAGCATATCTGCCTTCTCCGTATGGTTCATGTAAATTTTGCTTGAAAGTGGAGGAATACATTTCCAAAAGAACTTTGATTATTTTAATAAAGGAAAAATAGATGTAAATTCACTGACCTGTGAAAGACAGGAGGCCCATTCCTGTGTTTTAAGATAATATGGAGATTTTACCATGAGGCAGAAGGGGAATTATTCCTTGCACGGTTAGCTCAAAGGGAAACCTGAGAATCTAACAGAGACTTCCCTATAGCACATATGTCATCAGGGTGAACGAGGAGTCCTCAGAATTTTATTTAAGTAGAAAGGTAGAAGTGAAGTTCATTGACTTGCCTGCTTGTTCTTCAACCAGAAAGCGAACATGGTCTCCTTAAGGAACACAGGGATGGAGTAAGTGTTTACAGTCTGGGTCCCCAGGGACTAGGATCTGGGGAGACCATTGAACACTGATGCTTGAGGCTATACCTGAAAGTATGGTGGATAAGGGAGCAGCCTGTTGATTTTTCAAGCATATCTGTTTTCGGGCATATTCAAGGTGTTGGGGTCTATAGCCACAATTCACCTCTTCCAGTGTTTATCAAGGATCATAAGTGACATGTATGCATAGGAGGCACAGCCTTATTACTATAATCCCTTCTACTGCTTCTCTTCTTGTAGCATAATGGGTGGAAAGGGAAGTCACGAACATGTCAATAAGACAAGTGTTTGCATTTGTTGAGAGGGAAGAGGAAGGGGAAGTGTGGAGGAAGACAGGGGAAACAACATTTTTCCCAGGATCTCAGCACAAGATAGTTTCCTAAAACATTCCTTGAACTCCCATGGATAGATTTAGTGGTAGTGTGCTATGTCATCTTTTGTTGTAATAATTAATTCTGTTCACCTTCTTTACAGCCGCCACTGGAGCCTGGAACTGTTTTGTATGAAGCAGAGCTATCACAGTTTGCTGAAGACATAAAGAAATGGAAGGAGCGGTACATTGTGGTTAAGAATGATTTTGCTGTGGAGAGCTATGAGAACAAAGAGGTAAGATACTTCCTTGTTTGGACTGGTTCTTGCGATCTTCTTCACCATTGGCTTGGTTGATGAAAATGCCCTCTCCTTTAAGAAGGATTCCTTCAGTAAGCACTCACTCATGCAGCTACTCATGTCAGTTAACATGTTTACTGAATGCCTATCATACGCCAAGTGTTATGGAAGGTTCTGAGCCTTTAACTGCTAGTGAAACAGATGCTTTCAGTCTAGTGGGCAAGACAGACTTTGCACGAGTAATTGGAAGTGAGTGTGAAAATACATTACACTGAGTGACCAGTGCTGGAGACTTTCCTAGGATCATTCAGCCTCAAGGTCTTTGCCAGTCACTGCCCTGATATCTCTCCTTCTCTGCTCAACGTCTCCACGTCTTCCTACTGGTAAGCCTATGCGACACAGAGCTGAGTTACTTCATAAGACTATGACTGCATTTGCACAGGTTCCTAGGAATCCAGACATTTCAGTACTTTACTCCACTTGTACTTCTGGACTTTTTTCATTTAACTTCTTTTTTTCTGGTTATCATATTAGTTTTCTGTAAAATAACTAGGTGACTGGGATGCCTGGGTGGCTCAGCGGTTGAGTGTCTGCCTTTGGCTCAGGGCTTGATCCTGAGATCTGGAATCAGGTATCACATCGGGCTCCCTGTGGGGAGCCTGCTTTTCCCTTGCCTATGTCTCTGCCTCTCTCTCTCTCTCTCTCTCTCTCTCTCTCTTTCTGTCTCTTGTGAATAATAAATAAAATCTTAAAAAATATATATATTTAAAAAAGAAAACTGAAAGCGTTAAAAAAATAACTAGATGACTGTCTAATAGAGTATGTCTGTAAACCGTGGAGAAAATGAGGTCATGTGAAAAGTGCCTAGCACCTGGGAGGACTTCAGTTTTTGCTGGTTCCTGTTTCTTTCCACACGTGGGGAGATCATTTGGTCTAGAAGAAAAAACACTTGGCAGTGAAATGGGAAAACGTAAGTTTAGGTTGAGCCTCACTCAGTTCTACTGGAGAGTCAGGCTGAATGATCCCACTGGTTCCTTCCAGATCTCACACTGTCCACATGGTTAGCCTACATAGATCCTCAAGCTCCTTTTGGAGTGAATGGTTACTCTTTATCAATGAAAGGTAGTGATAGATTTAAAACTCTGCCTTCCTGGCAGCAAGTTTAAGAGTAGTCAGGACAACCTCCGTGGATACTTTGGGTAATACCTCTGATGCTAAACCTTTAAGAAGAGACCTCAGACTGACAGGTCCATGTGTTTCCTTTCCATTTCTAATGGGAAATAGAAATAAAATAGAGTTTGAACTTACTCCACAGGCTACAGGCAATGGTCAAGCGCTCTTTTAGGTAGTCTCATTCTTTTCAACATTCATGACGCTAATATCTTCTCTGCTTATCTATATTAGGACTTTTTTTTTTTATATTAGGACTTTATTGAATACTTGATTTGCTCTCAAAAGCAAAGTATCATTGCACTACATACCATAATGTCAATAATAATAAATCACCTCATGGGCGCCTGGGTGGCTCAGTGGGTTATAGTCAGGTCATGATCCCGAGGTCCTGGATTTGAGCCCCAGGTCAGGCTCCCTGCTCAGCAGGGAGTCAGAGTTGGCTTCTCCCTCTCCCTCTGCTCCTCCTCCCACTCATGCTCTCTCTCTCAAATAAATAAATCTTTAAAAATAAAATAAATCACTTCATATTTTGTATGGCACATTACAAAGTTCTTTTAGGGAAGCTTGGGAAGAGGCAGTAGAGCATGATGGTTTATATAATGTGCTTTGAATCACATCTTTGCCAGCAGTTAGATATGTGTCCTTGCATAGGTTATAAATATCCCTGAGCCTCAATTTTCTCATCTGTAAAATGGTGAGCATGATCCATCCCTTCAAGACAAGGTTGTTGTAAGGATTAAACAAATGACTATATGAATATGAATATTGAAGCACTTAGCATATCGCCAACACTAGCAAGAGCTTAATGTAGAGCCATGGCAGTATGATTATTACTAACTACTAACTAATTGGAAGGAAACACTCATAGAGCTTGCTTTTGGATTTATTAAGGTTTTCACCATATTTGGTGATTTTGGTGTTTTTTCCTTCTAATTTTCAGTTTTTCAAGCTTGCTCTTTCAACTTCCAGTTTATGGACTGTATTGCTTTCTTGGCTTTGCTCATTGTTTTTGAATAAACTTGTTCAGTTTGTTAAGTTATGGGTAGTGAATTTGGTAATAGCATATATTTTTTTTTAACTTGGAAATTTTACAGGGATGCCTGGTGGGGCACCTCAGAGACTCCTCAGTCAGTTAAAAACTTGGAAATTTTTAAAAATGCCCATGCAGTTTGCCATAATTCCTCAAAGTTATAATAATATCCTGTTTTTTTAATGTATGGAAGGGCATTTTTTTGAGTTATAAAAGAGTTATATATTAAGTACTATAAATTGCCCGTTACTTCATTGAGAGTCCAGTTTTGGCAGGTACTTAAGCAGGAAAAAATGAAGCTTCCTTCTTTAATAATCACGCCTTACTTCCTGTCCATTTTCTGGACAGACCTGGGTATGAATCCGGGAATTTGTCACCAACTCACCACTGGGCCATTGGCAAATTCTTTGAGAGCTTCACTTTTCTCATTTATAAAATAGAGATAATAACTAATTCATAGTGCTGTTTTGAGGATTAAATAACATAATGTTTATAAAACCCAGATTGGGGCCTGTTAGAACAAATAACACAATTCAGTCTTAAACCAGTCTGAGCTGATCTGCTCCTAGACTTTCTCAAAGTCACAACTTTAGATTCTTCTCTAAGGAAGTGCCTAAGTCCCTGATGTACTTCTTACAAATGGAAAACAACCTTCTTAGATATGCAAGAATTTGTTTTGTTTGGGATTCTTCACATGCCATTTTATTGATGGAGAATGTGTTACTGTTATTCTGATTCTGTGCCTTGATCAACATTATTTTAGTTTTCCCCAAGAGCACACTCTAGATTTTGGGTTATACAGTTTTCTGGTTTCAATTCTCAACTTGCATTTAGGCTGCTATTCTCAAGATTTTGCCTTGACTTAAACCCTCCTATCAGATGCACATACTTAAATTTTACCTTATCTGGTTGTCCTCCTGAGTTGAACTGCTTGTGAGCATTTAGCAGTTCTCTGCACCTCTTTAACATTTCCCAAACAGCAGAGCTTTTTGTCTGCTGGCCAGAATTTGTTCTGATGCCATGATGTTGCATTTCCATCCCTGATCATGGTACTGCAAAACCATCTTAACGTGGTGGCATGTCTTATCATGGCAACATTTTTATGCTTTTGGTGAAAATCCATGGCAACCATAATTGCACTTACAGGTCCTACATGTGATTAGTCATCTGTCCCCAAGCATTTTGTTCAGTTAAGTGTCTGTATGTATCATCACCCTTGTGGTCATAAGAATGATTCAGGTGCTAGCATCTGAAATGGTAAGTGTGGTACAGGATTTCGAGAAGTTTCAGAGATTATGTTTCCCCCACTTGAGAAACACATCTGGAGTGAATATCCTGAGATTAAGGACTCTGATTTACCATGTTGTGACCGTCACTAAAGCAATACCTTATGAGTTACAGGTATGCAAAACATATTTTTAACTATGTGGCTCTTACCTAGAGACATAGTGTAGGAATTGCTATCTCTGAGTGTATGTGCTCGTATCTATTTCTGATATTCCTGGTATTTCCCAAAAACCCAAATGGGGAAAAGAAATCACTTATTCATGCTTTTTTTTCTCCCCAGGCCTATCAGAGAGGAGTGGCTCCTAAAAGTCGAATTCTCCCAGCTGGTGGCAAGGTGTTAACTTCAGAAAATGAATATAATTTGTTATCTGATCGGTTTTTTCCAGACCCTCTTGGTGAGTCGCTGTGCATTCTTTCTCAAGGCAAAATTACATCATGGAAAGAGCACTGAACTTTAAATTTAGAGGCTGGATTTCTATCTAGTTCTGTGACACTTTTCCCCAGCCATTGCTGAACCTCTCTGGTTTCTGATTTTCCGACTCTAGGCTCTTGAACTTAAAAATCTAGAAGGATGTTTCCAGCTGAAACACACTTGGATTCTCACATATTTCACTTTTTCCATGTAGAGAAAGTGATGGATAATATAGAGACCAAATAGCGCATTTCATAAAGATTCATGAACTGTGGATAATAACTCCATCTGGCTTTTTGTAAATCATACTGCACAGTAATTACTTGGTTTCTTGAAGAGAGCCCTGGTTCTTATTAATGGGCATAATCATATCATTAGAATTTATGGAGAAAAATATAATCATTTTACCAATTGTTATTTTTGTGTAGAATGCTTAGCATAGTGTTTTTAATAGGATTAGTATGTGGACCATAAACCTAGATTAACACACTATTACTAAGTAATTCAAGCTAAAACAACACTTTATGTGCACTATACATATTATTATATTTTCTTTCAACATCTACTTGTATGTCATCTTGGCTCTGGAGCTGCTGCTAGAAATGGGAATGCCAACTTGATGACTCTTCAGAATCTGTCCAGTTAGAACCTTTCAATGAAATCAGTCAGAATAGACAATACATTTATTGGTTTATTGGTGAAATCATATCAGAAGGAATGAGTAGGAATAAAAAACACAAGGCCTGTGTGACTAATGCCATCTGACCCAAGGCTTCTAATTGGGATATTTCAATGACTTTTTTTTATTCTATGGTGTGGCTCTCTGAGTTTTAAAAATAGGATATTCAAAAATAAAAAATAAAAATAGAATATTCTACAGTAGATCACTTGTGATATCTTTGTAACTCAACTCAGAAAAAATGCAGATTAATGGCATCTGGAAAATTGTTGTAAAATACTAAATGAGAGATAACTAGAGGCTAAGAAGAGCCAATTTTATGGGGCTTGCTGAAGCTTTTAAATGCAAAGGGTCAGTGTTGCTTTTGAGTTGTTTGTACAAAACCATGACATATAGGAAAGGACAAGGAATTGTTTCATAAAACCGTGTTGATCTGGAACACTTGCTGTATGATACTAATTCAAGGGGAAAGAATAAAGGCAAATGAAGATGGGAGGCATTAACCTCACTTGAAAAAAAACACTAGAGGTTATAAATAAATATGTCTTCTTCACACAGTATTCTAAGATGGTGTAGCAATAATGCCTTCGCATTTTGCGAAAGTGATTCACTTACTTGACATTTTGTTAGAATCTAGTTTGCTGCAAACAACAAAAGAGTCAAATACACAAGGCTTTATTATTTTGCTGAAAATATTTTGGATTTTACAAGTCCAGGGCTGGTATGACAGTTCCATAAATATCAGGGACTCTTTTAGCTTTCTCTCCCTTTATCTCTAGGTTGTGGTCCTTATTGATAGTCTACGTACGGGGGCTGTTGGAGGTCAGTCATGGTTTTCTTATTCCAGATAGCAGGAAGGAGAAAAGGGAACGAGGTGGAGACATTCCACCCCCTCTTTTTTTTTTTTTAAGATTTTATTTATTTATTCATGAGAGACGCAGAGATATAGGCAGAGGGAGAAGCAGGCTCCCCTCAGGGAGCCCTGAGCCAAAGGCAGACATTCAACTGCAGAGCCACCCAGGAATCCTGAGGCATTCCTTCTCTTTAAGAACACTTCAGGAAGTTTCACTGTCACTCTGGTTTCTAGTGGCTGCGACACACCAAGCTACAAGGGAAGCTGCAAATGTAATCTTTATCTGACATGGTCACTTGCTCAACTGAAAATTAAGGATTTTTATAACTAAGAAAGAAGGGGAAAAATAGATAATGACACGTATTGGTGTGGTCTGGAACCGACGGCCAAGAGAGAATTCTTGAGGCATCTGTGGTCAAAAAAGTGATTTCAGTAAAGAACAGGACAGGATCTGTGGGCAGAAAGAGCTGCCCCAGGGTTGTGAGGAGTGGCTGATTATATGCAATGGGGTTAGGGGAGGTAAGGGGGGGATGTCCAAAAGGACTTTCATATGCTAAAGAAGACTTCCGGATACTGGAGGCCTGGCTATTGTCAAGCTAAAGTGGTTTTTTCTTCTAGTAAGGCATTAACATTAAGACTTACGGAGCTTCCTTCTACTCTGCCTATCTCAGGTCCTTGTCAATGGGCTGCAGGTCATAAAGAAATTTATTTTTTTTTTACTTTCCCTTCTGTCTCAGTTTCCCACATCACTTGTGGAAGAGAGGGTGATATTAGAGCTCCAGGAAATTGAGTTATGGGTCTCTGGAAGTTAGGCTATTGATTAAGAATGCTTTTTCCTGGGAAATCACTCAGACATCAGTAAACTGATGGAGACTCCTGTCATGCAGGACTGTCACCTCCGTCAGTTTACCATGTTTTTCCCTTCCCTTAGTTTTAGGGCAGCCAAGAGTGCCTGAGGAATGTCACACACAGCCCACCTGGATGTGGGGGGAGCGAGGGCAATTTGCAAGGTGTCAGCTTGTGCTTTGTCCTCAACTTGCCTTGAGCTCTCTCATCAGATAATGTGTCACGACTAGAAGTCTGTGCTACCAAATTTGGTCATTCATTTGTTTGTTCATGTATACATTGACTCATTCTCATATTATGTACCAGGTAGTTTATGAGGTCCTGGTGCACCAAAGTTTGTGCTTCTAGTACATTCTACTTTGTTATCTTCAGATTTCAGGACATTGAAACACGGTCCCCATATATGCCCAAGAAATCTATTTATTTATCCTTTTTTTTTAAAGATTGATTGATTGATTGATTGATTGACTGATTCATGAGAGACACAGAGAAAGAGAGGCAGAGACACAGTCAGAGGGAGAAGCAGGCTCCATGCAGGGAGCGCGATGTAAGACTATCCCGGGACCCCAGGGAATCACGCCCTAAGCCAAAGGCAGAGGCTCAACCACTAAGTCACCCAGGCATCCCATCTATCCAGTCTTGATTGATTAATTTGCCAGTAGCAAGACTGATCTGGAGTCTCCCGGGTGGCTCTGAGCCATTGTTGGGTACGCCTAGTGTTCTCAGTGGCCTTAGAGAGTACTTTTGTTCTTCCCTTCCCTGAGACTGGTGCCTATTTTATGTAGACAGAGAGCACAGACCTAATAATAAACTGGGGGTCATTTAACCGAGAGTAATGCATGGAAGGGAATACACTTTAGGTAGGAATCTGAATAGTTTAGCATGGTTTAACAGGAGTTTCTTAGAATTAATTTTGAGGTCAGTGGTAAAAGTCCATTGTTTAAAGCTTTTAAAATTTCCTAGGGCAATATAGCACATTTATTCAAACAAATTGTAGTTGAATATCCACTCTCTGTGCTAAAGGCTGAGCAAACAAAGACATATAATGTGCAGTTTCCATCCTCCTAGAGCTCCAGGGCAGTGGTACTGCTTCCTGGGAAGGAGAACTGGGAGAAGCAGTAAGGGAGCTCATCTCACTCTGTGCCTACCCTGAGCTTAAGTGCCAGACATGAAAACAGATCTTTACAATATTTAGGGAGAACAAAGTAAGGAGCACCCAACTCTGTCTCTCGTGGCATGAGGAGGTGCCAACAAAAGGCATCCTAGAGGAGCAGCTTTTTTTTTTTAAGGATTTTATTTATTTATTCATGAGAGACACAGAGAGAGGCAGAGACACAGGCAGAGGGAGAAGCAGGCTCCCCATGGGGAGCCTGATAATGGGACTCGATCCCAGGACCCTGGGATAACGCCCTGAGCAAAGGCTGAGGCTCAACCACTGAGCCACCCAGGTGCCCCATAGGAGCAGCTTTTGAATTGACTTTTGAAGGATGAATGAGCATCTTCCAGGCAGAAGCATGATGGAAACAATAGAGGAAAAAGTAACAAGACCTGCAAAAACAACATTCCATACCAGAATGGATGACCACACCAAAGAAGAGGAGAGACTAGTAAAAATGGAGTGAAACCAGGACAGAACAGGGCAAACACCAATACTTCACAGGGTGATGGAGAGAAGGGGCAGAGGAACCAATAAAGCTGACCAAGAAGAAACAATTTTTTTTTTTTTAGAAACAATTTTTAAAAAAACACAAAGGAGGGACGCCTGGGTGGCTCAGTGGTTGGGTGCCTGCCTGCCTTCAGGTTAGGGTATGATCATATAGTCCCGGGATCGAGTCCCACATCGGGCTCCTTGCATGGAGCCTGCTTTCTCTCTGCTTGTGTCTCTGCCTCTCTCTGTCTCTGTGTCTCTCATGAATAAATAAATAAAATATTAAAAAATAAAATAAAAAGCACAAAGGACATCAGAAGAGAGGTCATCCGCAAGTCAAGGGGAGAGAATATTTTCAAAAGAAGGGGTAGTTAGCAGCAACAGATGTTTCAGATCAGGTTAAAAGTCTTAGATAATGAGAAAAAAAAAGGCTGAGGTAATGAAGAAGAAGCCACAGGTTGGCAGTTAGGACAACATCAGTGACCTCAGCCATGGGGTTTTGCGACTGGTGGGGCAGGAACCAAACTGAGGTGAAAATGAGGGTTGCAGCAGAAAGAAGCAAGTGTTAGTTTGGCAGCAACAGGGAGGAGTTGGAGAGGGCAGGGCAGAGAGCAGCCTGGTGGAATGGGGTCCTGTGAGGATCGGAGGGTGATTGCTTGCATAGGGACAGGTGAGCCTGAAGAGGACCAGTGGGGGACACCCAGACTCTGTTTGCAGACCATTGATCTGAGGAAAGCTGAGAAAGATGGTGTCTGTGGCCTTGGCAATCCCTGTCAGGTAGGGGGTGAGGCCACCTGCTAGAGTGAGACAGGTAAAGCTGCCGGAGGAAGTGAGAGGAGCCCCAATGACCATTTCCTGCCATCCTGTGAAGACATCCCAGGTCACGTTTCTGCCCCATGGCCTGCCCCAAAGAGTTTCCTTCCCAGCCTGGAATAAGTATTTTAAATAAAAGATACACGTTTTAAAATGTCTTTGTGTTTTCAATATTTCTTTAGCACCCAGTGAAAAGGAGAATGCTCAGCCTTTTGTGGTCTTGCCCAAGGAGTTCCCAGTGTACCTGTGGCAGCCGTTCCTCAGACATGGCTACTTCTGCTTCCATGAGGCCACTGACCAGAAGAAGTTCAGCGCTCTTCTGAGCGACTGCATCAGACATCTCAATCATGGTAGGACCTGGCTGCCCTCACATCCCCAGTGGGGCTGCTTTGCCTCAGGGGGTGTTGGTTGGTTGCCTGTTAGAATGACTCCTAGAGACTGCTGCCCCTGAAAGGAGGGGAAGTCAGGTGAAGCAGGAGTTTGTACACAGGAGCGCCGTCACCTTGGGGCTGTGTAGTAAGGTCTGGAGAGCCTCCGTGAAACAGAATGTGGGGCTTTGTCTGATGGCACCTGTGAGCCGCATTCACACATATAATTTTGCATGAGATTCTCGTCCTCTTCCTTTTTCTTGATGTTTCTTATTAAAATGACAGCAAGAATGGGCCAGCTGTCCCTGGCAAATTGAGTCCTTATGACACTTCATGTTTTCTCTCACCTTTATTTCTGAATAACTTGCACAGAGCTTTATGGTACCTAAAATCCCTGGGAGAACTTCTTAAACACAGATTTGTTTTTTGAGGCTCCACCCTCAGAAATTCTAATTCACTGGATCTCCGGTGGAGCTCCCATTTTACTTGTCTAACAAGTTGCCAAGTAATGCAGATGTTGCTGGTCTCGGGCCACACCTGGAGGGGTGTTGCTTCACTTTGCCTCTAGGTATGGACCTAATTACTATCACATCTATAACGGAAAAGACTTTTCATTGCAATATGGGATGTTTTGATGAGTTCATGTGAATGCTGGTTTTTCTGGAATCCATGAAGTCTTCAGTTACAGATAATTAAGCTCTTTGTTCTCTGGCAACTGGAAAGGCAGTAGTTAGTCAGATATCATTGAGGGCTGACTCTGTGCCAGCCTCGTTAGGTATTAGGAACAGAGTAATGAACCATGCAAAGTTCCTTGCTCGGGGGTCTATATTCAAACAGAGACAAGGGACAACACAAACACAAAATCACAAGGTAGCTTGATAGTTCTCAAAGTTAATGTGTCGCAGAGTAACTAGAAGTGACTCCATGAGGAAGAATGGAGTTTAGTACTTTGAGGAGACTGGTGAGAGGAGGCCTCTTTGACCAGGCAACGTTTGAGGTGAGTCACCTTCCCTATCCGAGCCTTTTTTCCTCTTTCCTAATAAGGCTAATGTCATTGTATCTTTTCTTTAGAGTTCTGAGGTTTCCCTGAGAATGTCAGTCCCAAAGAGCAGAAGTCACGAAGTGATGTGCGTCAGTCTGTTCTTGATTTTAGCTTGTATATTGATAGGAGGCTGATGGGAAAATATCATGTCACTCTATTTTGCTATAGCAACTCTGACTAACGTTGATCATAACTTTGGCTCCTAACTAGTTAGGGACTTTATAAAAACGATACCCTTATTAATATCTTGCCTTGTGGTTTTGCTGTTCTAGAGACAGAGTATCGCCCAGCGTTGCCTGTTCCATCTAGCTCATTTTTCAATTCACTTACAGCTCTGTGTGTAGAGCCTTGGGTCTAGTGGGAACATGCAGTTGGCACTCAACACAAGAACCATGAAGTTTCATTGAGCAGAGAATGTTCTCCGCCTAGCCAGATGGGGCTTGCTTCATTCCCCCTTCCATGTACATAATAGGAAATTCCCTGGGGAGTTTTTGGATGTTATGTAGCCTGCATTCAGATTCCATTTATGGAAGATTTCAGTCAATTCAAAACCCAACTCTGCTCTCCAGTGTTATCAAAGGCTCTAAGATAATGAGGTCTAGTCATGTGGCTCTTTCATTTTATGTCACGTTCCTCTGTCCAGAAACCACTTTTCCTCACCGCGGCTTTATGCAGACTTGATGTGATATAGCGTAACTTCCAGTAGCTCCAGGCACAACTAGAGACCACCAAAACATTGTAAGGAACAGTCCTTGACTGCCATGGGCCAGTGAGCTCCCGGGTCCTTCTCTTCTCACCTGTTTTTGACAGCACAATATACCTACCACCCATCCTTACTGACTCACTTTTGTTATTTCTACCTCTACCTCTTACTCATTGTATGATCTTGAGTAAACCTGTAAAATGTTCACAAACAGAGAGCCATTTTTTTTTCCCGTAATTGCCAGAAGAGTCTGGAAATAGGTGTGAAATTAAGGCTATGATGAGGACCAGAGCTGTGGGAGGACGGTGGGGAGGCCGCTGACTTTCACCCCCAGGAAAATAGAGTTGGGCTGGCAGCCTGCTGTGGCTGCTCCACTGGCCCTCAGGCCACAACACACTCTGTTGTGAACTAGGTCTAAAACATTCTGGAGCTGATACCTGGCAACTATTGATCCTGTCCACTCGTAAGTCCTCAGGGATCTTTTTTGCTTTTCAGTTTTGATGAGATATAATTGATGTATAACATTGTATTAGTTGAAGGTGTGTCATAATGATTTGATGTATGTATATATCGTACAATGATCACCACAATAAGTTTGGTTATCCATCGCCTTGTAGAATCACAATTTTTTTCTCGTGATGAGAACTTTCAAGATTCACTCTCTTAGTGATTTTCAAATATGCAGTATAGTATTGTTAACCGTAGTCACCATGCTGTACATTACATCCCAGAATTTGTTTATTTTATAACTGGAAGCTTATACTTTTGACCACCTTCACCCATATCCCCCGATTCCCCACCTCCTGCTTCTGGCAGCCACCAATTTTATCCCTGTTTCTATGACTTACAGATTTTTAGCCTTTTTCAGATTCCAAATGTAAGTGAGATCCTACAGTATTTGTCTTTCTCTGACATATTTTACTTAACATGATGCCTCAAAGGGTCTTTGAGAGAAGATCCTTTCATTGCCTTTGTGATGAGTTCCTCCAAGGATATCTGTCACTGGAGGTTTTGAGGACACCTCAGCTCAAATTCCACCCCAGCCTACCTCACTTGCCCCGGGAGTCCTGAGTTCAAGTTGATCGAGGTATACTTGTCCATTCATTCTCAATTTAGAACCATTTCTTCTATTCCTCCTTATGGGGTGTGTGTGTTTTCTATTTAACCCCCAAAAAACGGCCTGATTACACCTTGTTCTTGGACAATAAGGCTGTGTCCTAGGATAAGTTAAGGCAAGTAAAGGACTCTCTTCTTCTTCCTTCAAAAGAGGGAGCTGCTTCTGGGCACCTCAAAGATTATTTACACTCCTAAGGTATGTGAAGTATGTGTGTGTATTTTGTTTTGGTTTAATTTTGGCATCTCTTCACTGAGCAGGCATTAAAAAAATTCCACAAAATTATTCTTTAGCAGAACATCCCACTCCAATATACTGGACTAAATATCAAGCCCATTGCATGATGTGTGCCTACAGCAACTGCTGTCCTCTGTCCTTTGGGAATCACACTGCAATCCCTTGTCCCTAGTGAGGGAAGGCCAGGGATCTAAATGTCAGCTGCCATAAAATGGGAGTTATATAATGCTAAGGTATTCCAAGATAGTTCTGTTTTCCAAAATTCAGTCTTACCCTTTAGAATTTTAGTTTGAAAAATCTGGTCATTGTAGTTACAGGGATATAGTTATTACTTTGAACAAATATAGAGAGTTGTATATATGCAATATGGAATAATGATCATTATCATCATGAGTCTGTCTTTTCAGCTCAGGGTGATCATTCCTTGGCAAAGGAATCTGCAGGATGGGGAGAAAGTGTTCCTGGCAAGAGGAATAGGATATGTGGGGGCCAGGAAGAGAGTCAGAGCATGGATCATTAGGGAAACTGAAAGAATTTTGTGTGACTGCTGCTTTGAAAGAGAGAGGAGCCAAGTGAGGATGGGGAGATGGGTAGGATCCAGGCTATAAAGGGCTTTGCAATGGATATTAAGGGATTTGCACTTTATTCTAACAGTAACAGGAAACTATTAAAGGATTTTAAGCAGACAAGCGACTCAGTCATATATTCATTTTAGAAAGGTCACACTGGCTGCTGTGTGGGCAGAGGATGAGAGAGTAGTATGCTGGGATGCCAGGAGGCTACTTAGGAAGCTTTGGCAGGCACCAGATGGTGGGAGCCTGCACCAGAGAGCTGATAATGGAGACAGTGAGAGGTGGCTGGAGAAGAGAGATCTCCAGGAAGTAGAATGAACAAAAGTTGACGTTAGATAGTGTGGAGAGTGAGGCAGTGGTGGGAGTCCCACCTACTGCCACTCTCTGAGACAGGAACCTTGTGTGAGGAGGAGTAGATGCTAAGGAAAGGAGATGATGTGGTCAGTGTTGTAGATGTTGAGTTGGGGAAGTCCATAAACATCCAGGTGAGGAAGTTTCATAGACAGGTGTGCGAACAGGGCTGGAGACAGGAGGGCCATCTGGAGGGGAGACAGAAAGGGGAAGTCAGCAGCCTGCAGGCCACCATTAAGTTATGGCTGGCTTTGTAGGAAAGTTGTAGTTTGCAAGCCCCTTAAAGGCAAATTGTCTTTTTTTTCTATGTATCCCCATTCCCAGCAGTTGTCCAAGGGCCTGGTGCCAGATAAAGGCTCTGTAAATCTCTGTCCCCCATCCTTTGGTAGTTAAAAATATGCTCATGTGTGAAAAAGCATGAAGTATGTATGCTGGTGCAGCTTAAAAATGTTTGTATATAAAATCTGCAAACATTTTAAAGTAAAACGGATCAATGCTTTTATGTTAAGTAAGTGCTAACTTATTCACTTACTACATGGATCTGTGATTTATTATTGAACCTCTAGGCAGTGTGCTTATCAGGAATATCAAGCCTTTGTGAAATTCATTGACTCTGTTAAGCTCTCTGACTCACCCTCTTCATACAGATACCTCTTTAATTGCCAGCGTCTCCTCTCTATTTTATTTCAAGTTCACTGCTACCAACTTGCTTTGGGACTCCTATAAAAAAACATTCCCAGAGGTTTTTAGTTGATCTTATTTTTTCCAATTACTGCCACCTCTTTCTACACGTAACAGTCAGATAAATCATCTGTAAGCACAATTTTTTATTAAAATCCTTCATGGGGGTTATACTATATGTTGATAAATTGAATTTAAATAAAATATAAAAATAAAATCAAATCCTTCAGCGGCACTGCTGTTGTCAGGAAGATGAAACATTTCATCCCAGGGAAACGGGCTGTGCCTGATTTACTGTATTCTGAAGCACAAACCTCCTTTCTCTCAATCTTGCTGTCCTACCTCTCCTGCCTTCTTTGAATAGGAGTGTTATTTGGACACCTTTAGCTTTGCCTACACCTCCAGTACCCACTCCTGCTTTCTACCTGTTCAAATCCTCTCTTGCTCCTTTAAGAACCAGCTTCAGTCTGAGTCCTGCTGTGAAGACCCCAGGGTTAACTTCTCTACCACCTGTTATCCATCCCACTATTGGAAACTCCACAGTCTGCCTTAAATTATTCATATTCATGTCTACTTGTCCTGTTTCTCTTCCTCTATTTCACATCCCTCAAGGGAAATCATTTATCACCCTTTGGATCCCCCTACAGTGCTCAGACAAGTATCTTGTAATGACTTGAGCACGGTAATGAATTAATAACTGACTGCTAATATAAAGCTGATTTCAAAATCAAAGTGCAGTTTTAGAGATGATGATTATAAATGTGGCTTGGCTTATTTCATAAACACATTGGCAATAGTGAGCAAAGAGACTTGTCAATACAAAGCCTAAAGGGTTTGAGGAACAAAGTAGTCAGATGTTAAAAGGCAGCCACCGCTGGATGCACGGTGATTCTAGTAAGAAGGTGGGTGATTCTGGTAAGAAGATGGAATGCTGGCAAAGTTTTCTTCAACGGTGCTGTGCTAGCTTGAAGGACAGCCAAGACTGCCACTGAACAAATGCCCTATGGCACAGGGGACAGTAAAATATCTGGGAAGCGTGAGGGCACATGGTTTGAAAAGATAGCATAAAAGAAGATCCCAGAGGATTTTGGAGAGAAGAACAAAATTATGTAAAGACACTCTGCAAACCTCTGTTTCAAGTTGGACTGTTCAATCACTTACGACATGTATGACATCCAAGGGTGCCTGTGATGGAGTGAGTCAGCCTGAATGTGAAGCTGTCACAGTGATTAAACTTTAGAATTGGTTGCTGTCAGGGTTGTATGCGTTGAGCTCATTTCCCAGAAATCCCATGTCAAATCAAACACCTTTATTAGATTTGGTTTTGACACTTGCACATTTTAGGTGTTCAATAAATGTTGCTGAATTAAACTGAATTTTAAAACAGAAAAGAATCTTATGATTCAAGTAGATAGAGCAAACCCTTTTTCGTGTGTTTATTTGAATATGATGTTTCAAGCTCTTCAGTACTCACCAGCAGAGCTCAGATCTGGTTTTTTAAAATATTTTATTTATTTATTTATTTATTTGAGAGAGAGAGAATGAGCATGAGTGTGGGGGTGGGGAGAGGCAGAGGAAGAAGCAGACTCCCCGCTGAGTGGGACTAGATCCCAGTACCCTGAGATTCTGATCCACACCAAAGACAGACACTTAACCAGCTGAGCCACCCAGGCACCCCTCAGATCTGTTTTCACTAACTTCTTCTACTTGGAGCAATATCTCTTCAACCCATCATTACCTGAAACATGTTCATTACTTGAGGGACTAAGTGTCTGATGTGAGCATCAATCGATTTTAACCGAAAATTTACAATGAGTTTTATGTTATTATATCTGAAACATGCTGATGAATTTGTGGCGCATGCTTTTTTCTGTGGCACATGCTTATATTTAAAACACGTATCTATGAATCAGAAAATTCTAATTATGCTTGGGCTCTTCTGAACCCTTTACTACAAATGAATGTTCAATTAGACATACACAAATAAAAGTATAATTTTTATTTTTTTTAAATTTTTATTTATTTATGACAGTCACACAAACAGAGAGAGAGAGAGAGAGAGAGAGGCAGAGACACAGGCAGAGGGAGAAGCAGGCTCCATGCAGGGAGCCCAACGTGGGATTCGATCCCGGGTCTCCAGGATCGCGCTCTGGGCCAAAGGCAGGCGCCAAACCGCTGCGCCACCCAGGGTTCCCAAAAGTATAATTTTTATAAACATCTCTTTGCATGCTTTTACTTCTAAAACGTATTCTGCAGTGTACTTCTGTTGCACCAAAACCTCTATGCACTACAAAGAACAATTCTTGCCAAATGACTATTTAATCAGTAACTAGATATCAGTTTCCAGTTTTCATAGGACTATCCCAAAGAAAATTCTTTACAAGGATTCTCTCTGCTTGGAGACTGCATGCTCCCTGATTTTAGTTTGGGCTCTTTGCCTCAACAAGTTATAAACATATCTCTGAATTTTCTGTCCTTTTGTGACTATGCCATTTTATCTTAAGGAATTATCAGCTCCCCGTTTCTGACCCTTGCATACTGTTCATAAAATGTTAACTTTGGAAGGGACCTTAGTGGTCACCTATTTCAACCTCTCAGGGCTCATTTATGATAAGGCACAAGTAGTTTGACTCACATGCCCAAGGTCACAGCTGGTTAGTGGTAGAGGACTAGTAGTCCTTGACACCGATGGTCTTTCAGCATTACTTTTTAGAAGACTCTTTCATCTCTTGGTCACTTAAAAACACAATACTATTGAATCAGACTACTTTTGAGATACATTTGCATGACCCAAAGTGAAGCAAACTCAGAGCTGGTCGCTTAAGGTCATCCGAGACCTGAGTTATGTCTGCTTTCTTGATAAGTTTTTTTTTTTTTGCTTTTTTTTTTTGCTTTCTTAATAAGTAATATCTGACTATCTGAATTTAACTCGGTATTTTGCCCACCTGCTAAACATGACTGTCTCTTTTAGTCTAGATGTGCTCTGAAGATAATGTAGTTTGTTTACTGGTTGAATTTTGTGTACGGTAAAATGCAAACTGCATATGGTTTTATACAGCTTAAATAAAAACTGATTTGTAAAAAGAAATTACGGTGCCTGTGAGGACTTGCGTTGGAATAGTCTAAAAATAATAGATCTAAAATAAGCCAGACAGAGAAAGACAAATCCCGCATGGCATCACTTATAGTGGAATCTAAAAAAAAAAAGTCAAACTCAGAGAAACAGAGTAGAAGAGTGATTGCCAGGGCTGGGCGGTCAGGGAAATAGAAAGAGGTTGGTAAAAGAATATAAACTTTCAGTTATAAGATGAATGAGGTCTGAGGATCTAATGCAAAACATGATGACTGTAGTTGATAGTACGGTATCGTATAATTGAAATTTGCTAAGAAAAAAAAAGTAGAATTTAAGTGTTCTAATCCCCTCCCCCACCAAAAGATAAATACATCAAATGATATATGTGTTAATGAACTAGATGGGGGAATCTTTTCATTATATATGTAATCATTATTTATATATATATATGATTTCATTATATATATATAATATATATAGTCATTACATATAATCACCAAGATGAACATTTTAGACATTTTATAATTTTATATGCCAGTTGTACCTGAATAAAGCTGAAGTGCCAAAATAAGAGACCTAAGCAGGTTTTATTCATATTCTTTATACTTATGGTTATATTTAAATGACTCAAAACAGTCTAAGAGTTGATACTGAAAGAACCAGGTCTACATCAGAGACTAGAATCAATAGAAGTGTTTCCTCTCAGTCATTCACCATTTATCACCACAAGGACCTACAAATATAGTCTTTGGTTCATTTGTTGCCTAAAGCCATGTTGCCATGGAATTTCCGTTGAATTCTTCTTTAGGGCCTTCCAGCACGTGTGATCACTTCAGTGATCACTTAACTGATTCTTGCCACCCTTCCCCCTTCCTATTTCCAATGAGCCAAGTAGTTATTTTGGTATGAAGGTCAAAAAGTTGTATTGTGGTAGTTAAGGGTGACAAATTGGAACAATAATTTAAAAAAAATTAAACAAGCAGAGAATTGAAATCAATTCAAGCAAAATTATTTGGGTTATTTTGGTTGGGTAAATCACAAAATTATTGGACAGTTTTTCATGTTCTTATGACTGACTTTGGCAAAGCTTGACTACCTTTCATGTTTTTTGTTTGTTTACTGGTGGGTGGAGTATGGTAAGATTGAAATGACACAGCCAATGAGATGGCTGTTTTAGTATGTGGTTGTTTAGTCAGCGTTATGAAAGATTGGCATATGTTCCTTGATTTCTTTAAACAAATCAACATTTGGGAGGGCTTGGGGAAGAGTCTCATCTCTTGTCATAGAATAATTAGCCGCTGTCCTTCCCACGCAGTTAACAAATTTAGAGCATGTAAGATTAAAGAGAACCATGCTGGGCACTGTCTGTTGCTCATTCTATTAGTTGTTTTGAGTTTTTAAAAATTAAATATTGAATAGCTATAAAAGAATACTTTGGAAGTATGTGGAAGGTTTAAAGAGCATTACTCTTACTTCTTCTGTACTCCTCTTGCCTTCTTTACCCTTTGAGAGAGCACCATCCTGGATTTTGTATTTTGCTTTTCTTCATAGCTTGATCATGAATCTTTATTTATTTTTTAAATTTTATTTATTTATTCATGAGAGACATACAGAGAGGCAGAGACATAGGCAGCGGCAGAAGCAGGCTTCACCAAGTGGGACTCGATCTCGGGACTCCGGGATCAGGCGCTGAGCTGAAGGCAGATGCTCAACCGCTGAGCCACCCAGGCGTCCTGATCATGAATCTTTAATCATTGTGCAAGTTTTTAGACTTTATCCTGTGGAGTTTTATTACAAGCCTTCTTTCATGACTTCCTTTTTCAATCTTTGACTCTGGTGATTCATCAGTGTTATTGCTGGTAGCTGTATTTCATTGAATTTCATTGCAGCATATATTCCATGGTATTAATAGACCATAATTTCTAGTATCCATTTTACTGTTGATAGGCATTTGGGTTGTTTCCATTATTTATTCCTAACAGTGCTGCTGCGAACACTTTCTGTTTGTTGCTGGTTTTTAGAAATGTAATTCTGATGTGGTTTGCTAATATCTCAGGGAATGTTCACAATCTGTGTTGAGTTCATTTTGGCCTGTAATTTTGCAATGATATCTTTAGGTTTTGCCATCAAGGTTGTTCTTATTTCATAAAAGGAATTATGACTGAGTGTCTCCCTCTCCTTTTTTTTTTCCTTTTCTATAATCTGGAATAGTTTGTGTAGGACTGGAATTATTTGTATTTTTGATATTTGATGGAGGTTGCCTGTAACATCATCTTTGCTTGGTGCTGTTTTTGAGGGAAGATTTTAAATTACTGACTTAGATTTTTAAAATGTTATAGGATTATTCAGTTTTTATCCATTTTATTAATGTTTTAAAATTTAATGGCATACGGTTATGCATAATATCCTCTTATTAATATATTCATGGTATGACTAGGTGGCTCAGTGGTTAAGCGTCTGCCTTCAGCTCAGCTCATGATCCTGCAGTCCTGAGATGGAGTCCTGCATCAGGCTCCCCTCTGGGAGCCTACTTCTCCCTCTGCCTATGTCTCTGCCTCTCTCTCTGTCTCTCATGAATAAATAAATAAGTAAAATCTTTAAAAAAAACAAGGCAAAAAAAATGTATTCATGATTCCCCCCTATAAACTCTGCGGCATCTATAGCGGTTCCTTTTTTTATTTCTAATATTATCTATATGTCTTTTCTTTTCTTTCTTGGTCAGTCTTACTGGAAGTTTATCAGTTTTGCCAAGTTTTTCAAAAAACCAAATTTGGATTTTTTCAGATTATTGCATATTTGCTTTCTATTATGTGAATGTCTGATGTTATCTTTCTAATTACCTTTCTTCTGTTTCCTCAGGCTTTATTTTGCTGGTTCCCTCGCCCCCCTCATATCTTAGGTAGACACTTAGCTCATTGTGATAGTTTTAAAATGCTTGCAAATTCTTTGACACCTTTTCCTTCAGAAAAATGAAACCTAATTTTCCTTCTTTTAAATATGGGCCAGACTTGGTGACTCACTTCTTACAAATAGAATGTGGCAGTTGAATAGCTTCTGCCTGGCTTTTTCTCTTTTGGATCATCACTTAAGAGGAGGTAGCCACCATCTAGTGAGCACACACTAGAGCCCTCTATGGAGAGCCTTGTAGAAAGAAACTGAGGCCTCCTGCCAAACAGCTAGCACCAACATGCCAGCAATATGAGTAAAGTTACCTTGGACGTGGATGCTTTTGTTGTAGTCAAGCCTTCAGATGATTGGAGTTTTGGCCAATGATGTGACTGCAACCTCATGAAACACCTCAAGCCAGAACCACCCAGCCATAGGGCTTTCAAGTTCCAGACCCACAAAAACTATGAGAAAGGATAAATATATATCATTGTTTTAAGTCATTAGCTTTTGGAGTAAGTTGTTTTTATAGCAATAGAAAAACGAATATACTCACTAATCATCATCCTTTCTTTTGCTCTAATATAAGCATAAGTGCTTTAAATTTCCCTCTGTGTAGGGGGGCGTGAGTCAGTCAGTTAAGCCTCTGCCTTCAGCTCAGGTTGTGATCCCAGGGTCCTGGAACCCCACATGGGGGCTCTCCCTGCTTCTCCCTCTCCCTCTGCCACTCCCCCTGTTTATGCTCTCTCTCTGTTGAATAAATAAATAAAATCTCTAAAAACCAAATAAATAAATTTCCCTCCACATATTGTTTTAGCTGCATCCCACAAGTTTGGATGTACAGTATTTTTCATTATCATTTTTGCAGTAATTTTCTTTATTAGATTTAAGTATTTTCTAATTTCCAGTACTTTTTTTTCTTTAGCTTATGAGTTACTTAGAACTGTGTTTCTTAATTTCCAAATATATATTGTGTATTTATTATTGGTTTCTAGCTTAACTGTGCTGTCGACAAAAATATGGTCCGCATGATATCCTTTGAAATTTGTTGCACCTTGCTTTATGGCCCTGTATGTGGTCTTCTGGGAGAAGGGGCCCGCAGTCTAGAAAGCTCCATGGGTACTTGTATATGTATGCGTCTATTAACATAAGTGTGCCTTATGTTATATTCCAATCTGTTATATATTTACTGATTGTTTCTTACTATGACAAATTTATCCCTTACTAAAGGGGGGGGGGTCTGTTTAAATCTGCCACTATGGTGGTAGATTTTTTTCATTTCTATTAATTGTTGAGTTATATTTTGTTACATATTTTAACATATACATGTTACTAGATGGATACTTGTTTAAAATTATTGTTTCTTCCTATGAATTGAATCATTTATCATTATGAAATGACCCATTTTATCTCTATTAATGCTATTTGCTTCAAGTCTATTTTGTTTGACATTAATGTAGCAACACTAATTTTCTTTTTTTCAGGGCTTGCTCAGAATATCCATTTAATAAAAACATCTGACAATCTTTTAAATGGAGCATTTAGTTTGTTTACATCTACTATAATTACTCATGCTTTTGGTTTTAAATCTCTCTTATTTTGTGTTTCCTAAATATCCCACCTTTTTTGTTTCCTTTTCTCTACATTCTTGCCTTCTTCTAGATTGGTTATTACAACTGTGTGATAGAAACGTGCATATCCTATTTCTACTTTATTAGTCTACATAACTTAACTTCTCAAAAATTAATCAACATCCTTAACTTTCTCTCAAAAAGGTACAGATAACTTAGAACACTAACTGCTGTAACATTCCACACCACCACCACCACCACCACCACTTATTGGCTATCACTGACTTGAATTTTAATTTTATCTTTTTATCTTAAACCCCCCAAGATGTTATTATTGCTGTTTCATACAGTTTTAACGTTTACCACATCTTTATGATCTCTTTGCTCGCAACTTCTTCTTGTATTTCAGACCTTCCATCTGGGAGCATTTTCTTTCTTCCTGAACTATATTCTGCAGAATTTCTTTAGTTTGGGCTCATTCTTTCTCAGTTTTTGTTTATCAGAAGATGTCTTTATCTCATCCTTGTTCACAAAAGATATTTCACCACATATGAAATTTTGGGGTGACAGTTATTTTCTGTCACCACATTGAATATTTTATTCCCCTATCTTTTGGCTTTCATTATTGAAGTTGAGAGATTTGTTGTTCTTTTGAAAGTAATTTGATGTATTTCTCACTTTAAAAAAAAACAACCTATTTTCTTTGTCTCTGGCATTCTGCAATTTCACAATAATGTGTCATGGCTGTGGATTTCCTATTTATTTGGAATGCTTGAGATTTGCTTTCCTAAATCTGTAGGTTATTATTTAATCAATTTTGGAAAATTCTTAGCCATTATCTCTTTTTCTTCCTTGTTCTGTCTCTTTTCCTTTGAGAAATCTGATTAGATACATATTATATATTCTTATTCTATCTTCTCCGTCCCTTGACTTTTTACATTTTTCACCTTTTTTTTCCTGTTTCACCCTGAACAGTTTCTAGAGATCTCTCTTCTCAGCTATATTTGCTATATCTGCTGCCAAATTCATTGAGTTTTATTTTTGTCATATTTTTTCATTTCTAGTAATTGTTTCTGTTCTTTTTCTAATCCAAATAGTCATTTGAAATCATCTCTTACTCTTTACTCACATTGTCAATTCCTTCTTTTACTTTAAAAACATGTGAAACTGAATATATTTTATATTTTGTGCTGCTCATTCCAACATCTGATATCTTTGTGGGTTGTGTTCTGCTATTTCTTATTTCTGCTTGTTCTTGCTCATGGTACCTTATTAACTGGTGTACTTTGTGATTTTTCATATAAGCTCATATTTTATTGAGGCCAGTTGAAGGTGAATTCCTCCAGGGAGGATTTGTGTTTCTTCTTACCAGATGCTAGAGGGCACTGCCAGATATTTGGACCACTCAGTTAATGTGAATTTAGGCCATAAAGGTTGTGGGAACATGCTTGTGAATATGATTTCTCAGGAGAAGTATTTATCTCCTGTATCCAATGCCAAGGTTTGAGACAGGCAATTTTCCTTGTAAAATTGATCTCCTTGATCTAAAACCATTTATATATGGGTGGTTTCTGCAATTTAATTTAGTACCTTATATGGATTAGGACTTTGATTTTGGTACTCACATCCTGGGAGACATGTAAAGGGTAGCATAAGGTCCTTAACTTAAGGTGGTAAAGGCACTGGATCTGTTATGCCTTCACTCTTCTAAAGTGAAAGTTAACTTCAGGGCTTGGCTTACATCTTGGGACTTTGTATCAGTTTGCTAGGACTGCTACAATAAATTACTACTGACCAGTTGGCTTAAACACCATAAATTTCTTGTCTCCTATTTCTAGAAGCAAGAAGGTGTTGCTTGGGGTTGGCTCCTACTGTGGGCTGTGAGGGAAGTATCTGTTCCAGGCTTCTCTCCTTGCCATACAGAAACATCACTCTGGTCTCTGCCTTCATCCTCACGTGGCATTGTCCCTCTGGGCATGTCTGTGTCCAAACTTCCCCCTTTTATAGGGACACCAGTCATATTGGGTTAGGAGTTCAACCTATTCCAGAACAACCTCATCTTAACTAGTTACATCTACAATGACTTTATTTCCGGTGAAGGGCACTTTCTGAGATACTGAGGATCAGAATTTCAACATAGGAGTTTGGCAGGGGTGGGGGGCGGAGAGCAGAGGGAGGACACAATTCAGCCCATAAAAGATTTCTACTTTACTGCCAGCTCATCAAGGTATTTAAAAATATTATTCACAGTGTAATTTATGCAATTTTTTTTTTCACCGAGAGGACTGGTTAAAATAACAGAGCCTACCATATTGCTGGACACCCACAGATAAGATTTAAATGGTGTTGAAAAGTCACTTGTCCCTAATAGCAATTTTACAAGGGCTGCTTCTCTTTTAAGCACAAGTTCGTTTTGCAACCATGTTGCATTGCACTTGAGGTTTGGCAGCTGCACATTTGCCACCTTGCCCTTGGGGAGAAAAGACTCAAAAGCTAAAGCTGATCTTCAGAAAATGTTCAAGTTCCAGGGCCACTTTAGGAACCAATGTTTCGGCCAACTCTGTTTAATGCTCTTTGCAACTATTGCGCATACCAGCCATGGCAATAATACTAAAGAAATCTCAATCATCAAGGTTAAATTATACCCTCTATGCTATGAGTAAGATGATAGAGAAATACAGAAGACACTATAGAAAGCTTTTCATTAAATATAATTCAGACCTTTCTTGTATATAAAGGACTTGGCCTTGGCCCTCTGAAAACTTTGTCTAATCAGAAACTCTTATTCATTTAAGGTTATCCATAGACACGGATTTTTAACAATATACTTAAGGAATTTATGCATTTATCTTAGAGAGAGAGTGTGTGGGAGCAGAGAGAGGTTCAGAGGCATAGGGAGAAGGAGGAGGAGAAAGAATCTCAAGCAGACTTGGTGCTGAGCCCAAGGCCAGATGCAGGGTTCAATGAGAAGCTGGGCTCCACGTGGGGCTCGATCTCACGACCCTGAGGTCATGACCTGAGCCAATACCAATGTGGGACATTCAACTGACTGAGCCACCCAGGCGCCCCAACAATGTTTTTCAAAGTGTGATCTGTCAACCACTTACTATAAATGAGTATGGGGTCAGGTGGAGGTAAGGAAGCTATTCCAGATTGCCTGGTTTTACCACAGACCCACTAAATTAGAATTTCTGAGGAAGGAAGCCCAGAAATCTGTATTTTAGAGCAGCATCCCTTCAAAGTTAGAGAATGGTGACTGCCTAGAGTCTTTCTCTCAAATGTAAGGCATTTTTATTTAAGCAACTTAATTTTATTTTTTCCTAAGTCACATTCCTCATGGGGAGTTAGGATTTTTATAATACGAAATTATTGCTTGAAGTGGTATTCAATAAAACTGTTTAAAAGTATTAAGTGGATCCAAAAAATAAAAAAATAAAAGTATTAAGTGGCCACAATGTACTTAGCAATTATATGATAAAATCAAACCATTTATAATATTATAGTTAGGGTACTACAACTTCCTTTTTGAAAATAATCTTAAATCTACTAGTAAGTACAACTGAGAAATATTCTATTTATTTATTGAATTTTGCATTTCTGGTGTGAGCCTTTTTCTTTCCTACTGCATAATCTAATTGTACATAAAAGCCCACTCTGGCAAGGTATGCCTTGAGTATGTTTGTGTGGATGATCTCCTCTAATAAGATGGACTCTCTCTCTCCCCTCCTGCCTGTGTCCTCAGCCCTCTTAGGGTCCCTGGCCTGGTCTGAAAATTAGACTGACAAGGACAGATTAACAGGAGAAAAGCATACAAATTTGTCTAATACATGTGGGAGTCTTTATAATGAAGTGAAGACCTAAAGGAACAATTTCACTTGAGCACTTTTATGCTAGATTTGATGAAGAATGGCAAGTTGTGGAAAGACCTGATAGGCCAAGGAGTATGAGCTGAATGTGTTAAATTGAGAGAAGCTGAGCAAGGCCTGTTTTCAGCTTCTTGGTGTCCTTCTCTCTTGGAGGTAAGGATGCTCCTTTCCTCTAGGTATAGGGAGAGTACCTCTCACATGAGGAGAGAAGGGTAGGAGAGGTCAGGAAGACCTTCCAGTTTCTGCCATTTTCTCAAACTACTTCAGCTTGAAAGTTCAATATGCCAAGGCACCATATTTGGGGGTAGAGTGTTCTGAAACCCATTACTATCTTCTACCTCTGAGAGATGGCTCTAAAATCCCAGAGATAAACAATTCCTCTAAAAGTTATTTAGTCTGTTGCCCTGGCCAGTCAGCTATCTTGGAGGCTGTGCTTGATGAGGGGAGGAACCCTGTGTTGTAAAAACTTGAGTTACCTACCTGCTGCCTTTAAGCATTGTATAGATCAGTAACAAGAGTCCACAGTCACTGAGGGCTCCCTGGATGTTCCCAAGAGCATGAAAGCAAAAGGAACTGTCCCATTCACTTTAAAGGGATTAACTCAGTGATTCTTCAACTTCCCTGGGTGTCAGAACCCCCTGGAGAGCCTGTTAAAACACAAATTGCTGGGCCCCATCCCCAGGGTGTCTGAATCATCAGATCTGGGTTGGGTCCTAAGAATTTGCATTTCTAACATGGTCTCAGGTGATGCTGCTGCTGTTATTCTTGGTCTGTTGGCCACACTTGGAAAACCACAGTATTAACTCATTTAGTCCTCACAGCAATCCTGTGAGGTAGACACTATTATTTTTCTCATCCCCATTTTATAGATGAGGATTCTGAATGGGAAGACAGCCGGTGGGCAGCTCTGGTGGTGCAGCAGTTTAGCGCAGCCTGCAGCCCTGGGTGTGGTCCTGGAGACTCGGGATCGAGTCCCACATCAGGCTTGTTGCATGGAGCCTGCTTCTCCCTCTGCCTGTGTCTCTGCCTCTCTCTCTCTCTCTCTATGCCTCTATGAATAAATAAATAAAATATTTTTTTTTAAAAAAAGGAAGACAGCTGGTAATGAATACAAGATTTTGAACCCAGGCAGCGTGACTCCAAAACCCGTGCTCCATCTAACCTACTTTACTGTGTGGCTTCTTAGTCGGCGAGTGCTTATTAAGCATCTATTGTGCATCATTATTTGACTAGCTGCTATAAGAAAAATCGAATCCAATTCCTTATTCAGGCCTACATGAGTTCAGATTAGTCACTTCTTACTGAACTTGACACCAGCATATTTAATTTTGTAATATCTGAGAGGGAAGTGAGCTGCTGGACATTTGTTGAAATTAAGGTAGCACTTGAGATACAGAAGTTAAATCTTTTCTCTGCTTTTCATCATGAAGTTGTGCCTTAACCCAGATGGGTTTTCCTGTGGTAAATTGTGTACTGTAAAAATGCTCGCCAAAGTCAATTTTCTTGGCTTGTACAAATATACAGCTGAGAATAATTTTGTGGGGTATGTTGCAGGGGTGGGATTGAAAATTCATGGTACTTATGTATTACCATCTCCTTATGTTTTAAGTACTTAGCCTTTTTTTCTCCCCTTTCAGCATTTTCTTATGTTGGTTGGATTCCTATATTGGCTATTGCTGGAGGGGAAGTCCTGACTTGACCTGATTTTTTTTTTTTTAGTGTTTTCTTGTGGAGACCATAAATTATGCTTCAAGCAGCCACCATCCGGCTGTTAGGAGGATGTTCCTATTTTAAGGGGTGCAGAAAGGGAGGTGAAAGAGAAGGAAGTTGAGGAGGAGCATAGACCTCATAACACGCACTTGCAGACCAGGTTAGTCCCCCTGAGTTCTCTTTCCTGTGGGGGATCAGAGCATGAGCTATGCAAGTACCAGCAAAGAAAACGACTGAGACTGCTCTTCATTTGAACTCGCCTAGTCCTTTCCTAGATTTCCATAGAAATTAAAGGACTGCCCAGACTGCCCAAATGTCTATATTAATGGCAGTCATTTTTCTTCTGGTTTTGTGCATGTCTGTCAAGGATAAATGACATCTTAAGTGATGAGATAGGCAAAACTTGGAACAAAACAACCTTTAGTAGGTATCTCCCATATCCAGAACACTGTCTTAGACATTGGTCAGGAGGGTGGGCAAGGAGCAAACCAAAACCCAACAGCCACTGCCTATAAACAAGACTTCAGCTGTAAGGCTAGCCCATTCCATCAACAGTGGAGAGTTTTGGGAATTGTATCCTCCCACCTTTCAAAGACAGATGGAATAACAATTGGAAAATGGACCAGGAACATCCTTTTACTTCATTCTATCTCACTTTAAGTCAATTCCTGCCCAACCTGAGGTGTCTCTGTTCCAGAGAACATGGCTCTTCAGACTAGATGTGATTGTCTTACACATCTTCACCATTGTTCTTTCTTTGGTCCCTTTGAAGAGGATAATAGTCAAAGGGCCCCCATCTTCTTTTCTGCATCACTCTTTAAAACATCAGGTTAGATGTTTTTAAGTTTTGAGAACCAGAAGCCTCCCAGCAAAGCTGTAGACTCCTTTAGGCAATACTAATGAGTCATTCTTGCCAACAACATAGGTAGTTTGCGTCGGTCTAGCATTTCTTGTCAGAGGAAGCTTAGCATACATGGCATGAGCTGTACTTCCTGGCACTGTGTGCCCTAGTCACAAACCACAGAGTTTTGCAAGAAGACCATTCATTAAGGGCATTCAGTATTGCAGCTGGGCCACTTTTCATATGTGTATTCTGCGTGTGTGTATCTGTTGTGCTGTGTGTGATGGATGCTACATTGCAGCTTCCTGGCTGGTCTCACTGATATCACTGCATCAGTACAGGCACTGTGCTTCATATCTTTTGTGCAGAAGCAGCTCATCATTGTTTGTGTTTGTCTTTTTTTTTTTTTTAAGATTTTATCCATTTATTCATGAGAGACACAGAGAGAGAGAGAGAGAGAGAGAGAGAGAGAGGCAGAGACACAGGCAGAGGGAGAAGCAGGCTTCATGCAGGAAGCCTGACGTGGGACTCGATCCCAGGTCTCCAGGATCAGGCCCTGGGCTGAAGACGGCGCTAAACCACTGAGCCACCCAGGCTGCCCCGTGTCTGTCTTTAAAATGAACCAGTTTACCACTTGTGTGCTGATGGAAGAACGGCAATAGAATGAAAAAGAAATATTGAATTCTGGTTGGCTAAAACAAATGCACAACTTACATTATTTCTTCTATAGATACCTTGAAAGCAAAATGTTCTTAGGATTGCCAGAAGTTTATAAATATCATTAATATTATTAATTTTAAGGTAGGTTGATTGGTAGTTATGGTTCAGTTTGGTTGTGATGAAGTATAGGGAAATTCCCAGCATAGATGAGTGAGTTACCATTGGATTGGGAAGGTGGTCTAAACTTTTTCTGTCTCTGGTTTCTCTTCTGACTTCTAGTTCCATATTTGGTGGTATTTTTTTTTAATTAAAAATTTTTTTTTAAGTTTTTTTTATATTAAGTGATCTCTACACCTGACATGGGATTCAAACTCACAACCCCTGAAATCAAGAGTCACATACTCCACTGACTGAACCATCCAGGCAACCTCATATTTGGTGGTTTTCAATGAATAGAGTACTACTTTGCTCAATCTATTTATTCTTTTACTAGGTCAAGAACCTAAGTCTCCTATGGTCTCATTAAGCTGTTCCTGGAATTGTGAATTCATAACTGAAGAGAAGGGAACCAAAATTGAAATATTATAACAAAGAGCTGACACTTGGAGCTAAATGGACTGTTACACATTATAGTCTTGAAATTATATTTCTTGTCTCTTTATAATCACAACACGAATTTTACTGCCCTTTGCTTCTTTCTGCCTTGGAAACAAATCCTGTGCCAGTAGCTCACCTGGGGCTCCTTAGTTCAATTTTCTGAAGCCCTTAACTTCTATGTCATTTTCCCTGGAAAGCCTTTCTTAATTTGTCAGGACTAGATGAAACATTCTCAGATTTCCTTCTTTTTATCTGTGCATTCATCTGTCCTTCCCTCTTTCCTCTCTGTTCCTATTTCCAACAGAGTACTAACCACATTATATCATCATTGACTGTTTACTTGTCTGGCTCCTAAAACTAGAAACTCCTAGAAGCCAGGCCAGCACCCATCTCCTATTGCTTCCAGCAACAGGCCTAGGGTATAGTAAGCCTGCACACATTTTCATATTTTTTAAGAGTGAAAGAGCATATAGAGCAGGAGTCATTATTTGAAGATATGTATAGAAAAGATAAGAATAGTAACAAAGTTATTCAGAGTGTTTTGGAAGAGGGTCCAGTTTACTTATATTAAGAGCAAAGCCAATTTCCTGGGAAGGCTTAGCTTTCCTTCTTGAATACCCATGCAGTTTTTTACTTATTTTCCATTTCTCCAAAGGCTCGTCAACTTTGAAACTTTTTCTCTTGCTCCTCATCACTTGCTGTCATTCCCATTTAGTCTTTCTTCTGGAAAGAAATCAGTACTTTTGGCTTACTATTCAGATAATTTGTGAGGATCAATTTTACTAGTGGATTTCTGACCAAAATTGGCCAGGCAAAATGATTATCATGCCATTATTTAAATTGTTTTGCTGGCTATGCCTCATTAAACATCCCTTCTTTTGTTCTTTCTTTCTTTCTTTCTTTCTTTCTTCTTTCTTTTCTTTTTCTTTTTTTTAAGATTTTATTTATTTATTCATGAGAGACACAGAGAAAGAGAGAGGCAGAGACACGACACAGGCAGAGGGAGAAACAGGCTCCATGCAGGGAGCCTGACATGAGACCCCATCAGGGGTCTTCAGGATCAGGCCCTGGGCCCAAGGCAGCGCTAAACTGCTGAGCCACCGGGGCTGCCCCTTTCTTTTGTTTTTTTAAAAAAATCTTTATTGTCTTTTATATGTCCATTTTCATTTTACACATAATTTTTTGGAGTTACATTGGTAACTGTAACTTTTCCTTTTAAAAGATTTTATTTATTCATGAGAGACACAGAGAAAGAGGCAGAGACATAGAAGGAGAAGGAGGCTCTTTGCAGGGAGCCTGAAGTGAAACTCGATCCCCAGACTCGGGATCATGTCCTGAGCTGAAGGCAGATGCTCAAACGCTGAGCTACCGAGGCATCCCAGTAACTGTAACTATAATTGCTTTTGAATAAGTAACTTGGGACACGTGGGTGGCTCAGTGGTTGAGCGTTTGCCTTTGGTTCAGGGCGTGATTCCAGAATCCCGGGATCAAGTCCCACATCAGGCTCCCTGCATGGAGCCTGCTTCTCCTTCTGCCTCTCTCTCTCTCTCTCTCTCTTTCTCTCTCTGTGTCTCTCATGAACAAATAAATAAATAAAATCTTTTAAAAAAATGAATAAGTAACTTAACAAAAGAAGAACACAAACATTTCTTCACCTCTGTGAGTGAAAGACTTCTCTCACATTAAAGTGGCTTCTGAAACCCAACCCCCTCCATGAAGCTTTACTAGAATAATGCCAGGACAGATATCTTCTTCCAATTGTACCCTATTCAAATGTGAAAGGGACACTTACTTATTCATGGACTAAAATTACGCACATGTAAAATATTTGTTTATTATTAGATAGCTTCTAGAGGAAGAAAATGGAAATGAAATGTTTAATATGTTATAGCTTGTCAGATATGATTGCAAATTGTAATGGTAAAATATTGGCTAACATTGCTAACATTTATTGAGCACTTACCATGTGCTATGTGCTAGGGCTTATAACAGTCATATGGATTAGTGTTATTCTGAAGAAATTGAGGCTTAGAGAGGTAAAGGAACCTGCCTAGGAAGTGGACAGTTAATCCAAGTGTAGACTCGGAATTCAGTCCTGAATATTTGACCCCAAAGCCCATGCTCCTAACTGATGTGTGTTTAAGAGCTCATGGAAATTAAGAAATTTGTTTAAGGTCATAAAGCTATTAGATGGCTAGCTTGATTCATACATAGATCTGTGTTCTTGCCGCTGCAATACTACAGTGTGTTCAAAGAAGTGTTGAATAGTATGAGGTCAGGAAACCAGGTTGTATTCTGAGAAAATTGGGTATGTGCAGCCTCACAATGATTGAGGAGAGGAAAAATCTTCAAATATCTTCTGTCACAAAGAATGGGGATCAGGCATATTTTATTTTGCTCCAAAGGGCAAAAGTGTCTCTTATAAATGTAGGCGATCCCGATTCTGAAATCCCAATTGTAGTTGCTTGCTTCTAGGAATTTTATTTAATTAAAAGTAGAAATTGAATCTATAATTCAAAATTACTAACAACCAAATTTGAGCTCAGTTAAAACCCCTGAGTGACATCTATCACATGCATCACATAGCATATATTTTTTAAAGATTTTTATTTATTTATTAGAGAGAGAGAGAAAGAGAGAGAGAGAGCATGAGCCCGGGGGGAGTGGCAAAGGGAGAGGAAGAAGCAGTGCTTCCCACTGAGCAGAGAACCCGATGTGGGGCTCGATTCCAGGACCCCGGGACCATGACTTGAGCCAAAGGCAGATGCATAACCGACTGAGCCCAGGTGCCCATGAAATATTTTTGTTGTATTAGAAGGAACAACACTTCCAGAGGACAGAGGTAAAACCACAAGTCTGCTCCATATCTGCCAGAAGGAAAAAAAAATCTTTTGTTTTTTACTTCCCTCTAAGAAGGTGTCAGTAGTCCCAATGGATAAGGTCAGCTGATGGGATAGGAGAGGGGAATTGCCTCATTGTTCAAGGCTTCATAAGGCAGAAGACATTGGACAAGTCAACTAATAACACCTACCACAATTTTGTGGTGATGAGGAGAGTCAACTACTGAACATGAATTTCTTAGAACTCTTTAGAGGAGGCATATAATGTTAAGTTCATAAATCCTGGTTGAGCACCAAGTACGAAAGGATGTGAGCAGGATCAGGAGTCCCAGTGTTGGCCAGCCTGAGGGTTGGCCTCACTTCCCATCACAATACAGTGGTTGTTGTTAGCCAGGAAGAGGAGCATTTAAAGATAAACAGGCAGCATCAAGGGAAGGTCTGCAGGTGATTTTCCAATATGTACTTTGGCATGGTCTGATGTTGACTTGGTACAAGGAAAGACCATGTGAGCCTTGTCATTATTTCCTCTCCTTGAATGGTTAGAATAACTGTGAGTGTCCTTGCACCTGTAGGGGAAAGAGTAGAAGATTTTCTTTTCTTTTTTTTTTTTTTTGAAGATTTTATTTATTTATTCATGAGAGACACACAGAGAGAGGCAGAGACATAGGCAGAGGGAGAAGCAGGTTCCCTGCAAGGAGCCCGATGTGGGACTCGATCCCGGATCCCAGAATCATGCCCTGAGCCGAAGGCAGACACTCAATCACTGAGCCACCCAGGCATCCCACAGTCCTTGTATTGACCTGACCATTGCCCCCATCCATGTCACCCACCCTCACCCTAGCTCAATCTGCCCTGAAGTTCTGCCCTCTTGTTCCAGTTTCCTATGGCTCTGCTGTGCAGGAGTATGTAAGTCCTGATTGATCATCACCTGAAAAGCCATGAGGTGAGGAGGTAGCAAAGGTGAAAGGTAACTACCTTGCACACATTCACTCAGCTGTCCCCATCCCACTGTTCCAGACCTCAGTTCCCTGCTGAATAGTGGAGTTCTCACCATGCTGTTCATGAAACTGGCACCCAGACCTTCCTGTAAAATGCCTGTTTGGTGGCCAGCAGTTATCCAACAGAAATTCGGTGATGAACATTGCAAAGCACACCAGCAATTCACAGCAAATGAGCAGGCTTTCACACTGTGGTCATGGCTTCGCAGCACCATGAAAATGAGCATTGGGTTGATTGCTTAATCAAGAAAAAAGATCAGAATGGGTAAAACAGAAACCAGTAGTAAGATGTACTCTGCTTCTGCTTTCTGATCTATTTTGGTTTGTTTGTATGGGCTACATGGTTACTGGGGAAATACAAATGTAGGCTTGTGTTCTCTGAATCAAGTGGCATGGGAAGCAGAGGCATCATATCAAAGAATCTTATAGACCATGTGCTTCACTGCCATCATTGATAGATAAGGACATGGGGTGGTTGAAAATTTACCCAGGATCACATGGAGGAAGGTGGCATTGATAAATGTGAGTGGGCTGAGGGCAAATTTGCAGGCAGCAGAGGGTTTTAAATGAGCCAAATTGCTTTTTGAGACAAATTTTATTTCGCTATTTTTTATTTAAAAATCTTCACATCTATCATCTATATATCATATTTTATACAAATACATAAATTCCATCATATCATAAATGCTAGGCGTCTTTTTTTTTTGCTTGCTCTCTCCTCTCATTCTTTTATAAGCAACATTAAAAACCCCGAATGTATCTTTCTGTCACTGATTTTTTTTAAAAGTAGGACTATGTGAAAATAAAATAAAATAAAATAAAATAAAATAAAAGTAGGACTATGTGATACATTTCTGTATGTTGTTTAGATATTAACTCTTTTCTATTTCTCCACTTAAAAACATTCTTCTCAAAATCATCAGTTGTTATGATAACTTATCAGATTGACATTAACCTTTAATTGTGATGTATTTTGCCATGCGAGATGTCTCATTTTCATATAATCAGATATGTCCACCTTTAGCTTTTGAATTTTCTATTTTGTTAAGATTTCCCATCTCTAGATTATATATGTAATTTCCTTGAAGTTTTTATGTTGCTTTATTTTTAGCATGTCTGTCTGCACCCTGTCTAAAAGTCATGCGTATATATGTATGTCAGTGGTCTAAAATTTTCTCTTTGAATGGATAATCAGTTGTGCAGGCATTATTTATTAAATCTAACTTTGCCCACTGAATTAAGCTGCTATCCTTGCCATATAGAATGTATACATATTTTGAGGTTATCTAGGTATTCCCTTTTCCATTCACCTGTTTATTCCTATGTTACTGCAATTTTGATTCTATTATAACAGATTTTTGTTGTATGTTCTTATATCTGATAAGAGAAACTTCTACTTACATATTCATTCATATTATACTTTTCTTGACTACTTTTAGGCACATATTCATATTTGTACATTCACACTCATTGTAGCTAATTACCCTCTAATGCCTGTTGGGATTCTAACTGCAATCACATGGATTTATAAATTACTTCAAAAAGTAGTATTAACCTATTGCCTATCTATTCAACGAAATATTTTTAAAAATTCATTTTAAAGACCAGATTCAGGGCAGCCCCGGTGGCTCAGCGGTTTAGCGCCACCTTCAGCCCAGTGATCCTGGAGACCCGGGATCAAGTCCCAGGTCAGGCTCCCTGCATGGAGCCTGCTTCTCCCTCTGCCTGTGTCTCTGCCTCTCTCTCTCTCTCTCTCTCTCTCTCGCTCTCGCTCTCTCCCTCTGTGTCTCTAATAAATAAATAAAATCTTAAAAAAAAAAAAGACAAGATTCACACTAATGGGGATAGACTAAAAGCTGTAATGTGTGCACTTCCTTTCAGTACCAAGGTCAAGGGTGCAGTTAGGACACTGAGTGAAGGAGAGCAGTCAGCAGCCTTAGAGAACCCATGTAGTGTCAGGCTCTGTCCTCAGTCCTTTGCTCACAGAATACAACAGCATCTTGGTCACAGTTAGAAAGCCCCTAGGCCTCTTGGACTCCAGAGCCCACCACCTTGCACTCTGTCTTTGGGAAGCCTTTGTAACCATGTAATGTTACCTCTGCACCTTTAATATAAATTAAAAACTCTTTCTGCATATTGGCATAAAGGTTTCATGGTTTGCGTGTTTAAAAGCAGGAAATGCTCTTTGATGAGGACAGGTCATATATGCCCTGTATGGTTTGCCTCTGCTATGGATCATGTTCTTCCCTTTGCAATTCAATCTATCCAGTCTACTTAACTCCCTGCTCCAGGGAAACATTGCTGTCCCCAGCCAGAGAGACTCCTTCCTCTTCTGAATTCGCATGATCCTTTACTTTTTCTGATAGCATTTGTTACACTCCCTTTTTTTTTCATTTGTTACACTCTTTATTGTATTGTGGATAATTTTGTGTTCTTGTTACCAAAATTTACCAAATTGAGCATCTGCCATGTGGTTGTTTGGGGGTGCAAGGGATACAGTGCTGAGCAGGTGGTGTATTTATCATTATTTCCCACATAAAGCTTGATGACCATAAACCAAATCTTATTCCCTTGTATTCAGAGAATTCCTCACAGTGACACACACATAGAATATGTTCAACCAATGTTTGGTGAGTGAGTGAATATATGATAGGGAATAGACCATGGGAGCAATAATTTTGGTTAAAATATAATTTTATCTATTTTATATCAATCATCACTTTTTTCCTAGCTTTAAATTTTTTAAAAAATATTTTATTAATTTATTCATGAGAGACAGAAAGAGAGAGACAGAGACACACACAGAGGGAGACACGATGTGGGACTCGATCCCAGGACCCCGGGATCACAACTTGAACTGAAGGCAGACGTTCAACCTCTGAGCCACCCAGATGCACCCTACTTTAAGTTTTTTTAAAAATATGCTGTATTTGTTGCTTTTTCAAAACCAAATGTCCTTGGTCAAATTTTTCTAAGTTTACCAGAATTGGTCTTCAGTCAATCAAAAAACACAAATCTTTTTAGAGCACTTACTATATTCTAATTCCCATTATAAGCATTGGAGATAAAAAAAATGGGGATCAAAAATAAGCCACATTGGCAGTTGTCATTTGAAAAACTGAAAGTTGGGTCAGTTTTCTCCAGATAGCATGTAGGCACATTTTTTCAATCTAAAATTATGAGATCTAACAGAAAACAGGTAAAGAAGTCAGTCAGGAGCCCAAAAATAGATTTAATATTTGATGCATATATACATATATAGATTTGTTTGTTTGTTTGTTTGTTTGTTTGTTTGTTTGTTTGAGAGAGAGACTTGGACTTGATCCCAGGACCTGGGATCATGACCTGAGCCAAAGGCAGACACCTAACCAACTGAGCCACCTCAGTGCTCCAATACCTATATTTAAATTGAGAAGTAAGTGAGCATAACTTTGAATATTCTAAATTTGTAGAATCTATGATTAGAAAAAATGTGGGAATAAATCAGAAACATTTAGTATTCCTTTTTTGAGAGAGAGAGAGAGACTATGTATCATATGTACACAAGAGGAGGTGGGGAGAGGGAGGGGAGCAGAGAGAGAAACTTAAGCAGGCTCCATGCCTAGTGTGGAGCCAGACATGGAGCTTGATCTCATAACTAGGAGATCATGACCTGAGCTGAAATCAAGAGTTGGTGGCTTAACTAACTAAGCTTCCTAGGTGCCCCAATAATTATTATTCCTAATCCTTGATACTGAAGAATAACAAACTTTTTCAAGATTGAATATTGCCAGTAAAACTCAGTTTTCTCCTGTATTGTAATAAAACAAACATTCATTTTAAATTTAGACATTTGCTTCTGTCTTGCCTGACATCCTTACTAAGCAATTAGAAACATGGGTCTAAATGAACATTTATACATTAATTTAATTAGAGACATGTGGGTTTACACTGATTAGATCTACATTCATTTATTAAACAAATATTTATTGAGTATATACTATGTGCCAACCACTGTTGTGGGCACTTAGGATACAGTAGTGAGCAAAACAAAGACTCTCATTCCTGTGACACTTATATTCTAGTTAAGGACCAATGGTAGAGACAGAAAATAAATCCTAAACATAAAAAATGAGCAAATTATATAATATGACAAAAGGAAATAAGTAATATGGAAAAATAATGGAGTAGGTTGAGGGGCACAAGTGTGCTAGAGACAGAGGGGTGATGGCAGCCTGTGGTAGAAAATGAGGTTATATTAAATATGCTGAGAATTAAGGAGAGAGAACCATGTCTAGCCTAAAACTTAAGAAATGTTGAGTTGTAGAATACTATGAGAAGAGATCTCAAAATGTAAATATGGGGTTGAAAAATAAAAGCTGTAAGAAATGTTAAAGACACTTGTATTATTCAGCTTGAAGTGGAAGGTCTGGGAAGCCACAATAATGGCTTTCAAATAGTATCTCTAACTTCACTGAAGATGCTCCTTGCAGGAATATACTCAGTTACAACATGAGAAATATAGGTTACCCATGAGGGAGAACTGCCTGATAATGAGAACTCTTGTGTTTAAAATGTGATATACGGAAATGGTTAGGGAATGTCTTTTTTTTTTAAGGTTTATTTATTTATTTATGATAGACCTAGAGAGAGAGAGAGGCAGAGACACAGGAGGAGAGAGAAGCAGGCTCCATGCCAGGAGCCCAACATGGGACTCGATCCCGGGACTCCAGGATCGCGCCCTGGGCCAAAGGCAGGCGCTAAACCACTGAGCCACCCAGGGATCCCCAGGGAATGTCTTTTGAATGACTTACACCTGATTACTTTTTTTAAAGATTTATTTATTTATTTTAGAGAGAGAGTGAGAGAGAGCACAGGTGAAAAGGGCAGAGGGAGAGAGAGAGGGAATCCTAAGCAGGCTCCATGCTGAGTGCGGAGCCCGAGGGCGTCTCAATTCCAGAACCATGAGATCCAGACTTGAGCCAAAACCAAGAGTCTCTCACTTAACCAACTGCACCACCCAAGCACCCCAGATTAATTTTAATTCGTAAACCCGAGTGGAATGCACTGCTTAATAAATATTGGCTTTTACTATTATTCACAATAATCATAGATCTGGAATAATTTATATGCTCTTTCAGTTATTTAAGAAATAAATGCTAGTAGAGAAAAGAACTAGACATTAAAAGCTTGTTCTAGTTTTATGATTCCATTATGTCTTTTTTAATAGTAAAAATACCATTAAGAATGTGAATACTCAAGAGGCATTTACTTATAACTAACACATCATCATAGGAGATGTACCCACACGCTCTCTCCCCCTCCCTCCCTCTCTCCCTGTTTCCCTCCTCTTTCTCTCATATGTTTAGAAACTTTGACATTTCCAGCCCAGGAATTGAAATTTTGTTTTTATTTTCCTTCTCTGCTTTCCCATTAGGGAATTAGATCATTGGGCTCCTTCTTCCAAATAGTTTCATGGAATGAGTTAATTACATCACGTAATTCAAGTCTGTAGCCACTACTGAGATTGTCTACAATTGAAACAGGGGACACCTAAAACCAGCAAGCATTTTAGCTGCTTTTTCTTTTTGGCAAAGGGTAAGAGAGGGGTGAACAATTTGTTGCTATAAATGCAGCAGATTGTTGTAAGCCTGTATCCTGTTTGGAAATGATCTCATCTAACATGTCTGTTGGTGGTTAGCAGTTTTCCACCATGAGGAACAGGACTTTTAAGACAATGCATTGCTGTTAGAGAACCCTCAAAGTTAAAGCCGCAAGGATTCCTCAGGGCCCATAACAACGCAGGGTTGATGATCGAGATTTAATTGTCAAGGGTCTTAAACTCTAACCCTAATCTGTCTAGGGACTTGTTATAAGTCATCTTATTTCTCTTTTTTTTGTGCATTACTCTAATCCTGGGTTTGTTCTATTGGATGAACTATGTGTACGATGATGAATTAGAGATAAAGTCAGGATTTTTTTTTCTTTTTTATTGATTCAGAATAGGTACAGATCTGAATTAGATCACCTTTGTAATGATGCTGCTTAAATAAAGTTCAGATGTGCAGTGGCCTGCTCTCTTTTATTCCCTCCCTCCTCTTCCTCACTCAGATAAACAATATAACTCTGAAACCATGTGCATGTTTTAGGGCTCTGTGGCCACCAGCCAAACCTGGCTACTGAGCACTTAAAATGTGGCTAGTCCAAAATAAAATGTGCTGTTGAGTGTAAAAGACACACATTTCAAAAACTTAGTACAAAAAAAAAAAAAAAAAAGGTGCGGGATGCCTGGACAGCTCAGTGGTTGAGTATCTGCTTTCAGCTCAGGGAATGATCCTAGGATCCTGGGATTGGGTCCTGCATCAGGCTCCTCCCAGCGAGCCTGCTTCTCCCCCTGCCTGTGTCTCTCATGAATAAATAAATAAAACCTTAAAAAAAAGTATAAGATAGTCAATAATTTTTATATTGCTTACATATTTTGGATACGTTGGTTTACATAAAATATATTATTAAAATTAATCCTAACGGTTTCTTTTGACTTCTATCATGTGGCTACTATAAAATTTATGATTGTATATGTGGCTTTCATTGTATTTCTACTGGGCATTGCAGGTCTAGAATCTCTTGTGCTTTCATTTCCCTTTCTTTTACTCTGGAGGACCCTTCAAAACCAGTATTGAGGGACGCTTGGGTGGCTCAGCGGTTGAGCTATCTGCCTTTGGCTCCCGGCATGATCCGATCGACACCCACATTGGGCTCTCTGCATGAAGCCTGCTTCTCCCTCTGCCTGTGTCTCTGCCTCTCTCTCTGTGTCTCTCATGAATAAATAAATAAATTCTTAAAAAAAAAACCCACAAACCAGTATTGATTACTGTCTGTAGCCTACGGACAGATTTGTTCCTGGGTGTGTGTGTGTGTGCACAAATGCATGTGCGCATGCATATGCATTTGTGCACCCGAGTGAGTGCATGTGTGCAGGCGGGAAAACGTTCAGTGGAAGGATAAGGAACAAAGGACAGGAAGAGAAGTGAGCAGTTTCAATTGGTCTGAGATGCCATCTACTCTCACTTAGATTAAGGAAGGAAGAAAGGCTGAGAGTAAGTTAGCTCCCCACAAGGCAACTTTGCTCTTTGTTTAAAAACTAGGGTGGAATCATTGGAACAGCAGACACATCTGAATTCAAATGTAAATGCACAAGAAGCTTCTGTAACATCATTCAGAAGCAAACATGAAATTTTAAGAATTAGCATTGTCATTGCTTTCCCTAGTTAACAAAGATAATCAAGAACTGAGCTATATTCCAACGGATAGCTCTGTTTTGGGTGAGGGATATAATGTGTTTTGTTCTTCAGCATTTCATAAAAGAGAAGTTTCTGGTTGAGATGGAATGTTTTAAGGGCCTTACAGTTTAGACTCAAATGCCCAAACTAGTATAGTGATTTTTCTGGAGAACAAGATTGTGTAAACCATGATGCCTTTGTTAAATGTTAAATTAAGAGATATCAGACAAACTTTTTCTTTTTAAAGAAAAAAAACGGGGATAGGGGTGTGGATTTGTGACAGACCATGGCCATATGACCATCAAATTTAAAGATTCAGTGTTTTATGAATCTTTTATATAAGACAAATCAGTTTTGCTGTCTTGTCATAGACAATAAAATGGAAAATTTGAATAACTATTATTTCTTGGCTTAATTACATAGCCCATGTGCTAAGCCCAATGGAAATAACCATGAACTGAACTGTTATTCAGGTTAATGGAAGGGGAAGAGGGGAGGGCAAAGAGACTCAGATCAGCACAGTCCACTGGAAATATTATGAAAGGGACATACATAATTTTTTAGCTGAAGTATGGTGGACACACAGTGTTGCATTCGTTTCAGGTGCACAACATAGTAATTAGATAAATCTATACATTATGCTGTGCTCCCCACAAGTGTAGTTACCATCTGTCACCATGTGACACGATGGGTGCATCATTGACTATACTCCACATGCTGTATCATTCATCTCTATGACTCATTCACTCCATAACTGGAAGCTTGTATCTCTCACTCTCCTTTCCCCATTTTGCCCATCCCCCACCACCCTCTCCCCTCAGGCAACCATCAGTTTGTTCTCTGTATTTATGGATCTGTTTCTGCATTTTGTTTGTGTGCTTATTCACTTGTTTTGTTTTTTAGATCCCACCTATGAATGAAATTATAAAGTATTTGTCTTTCTGTGTCTGATTTAATTCACTTAGCCATAATACTCTCTTGGTCCATCCATGTTGTTGCAAATGACAAGATTTCATCCTTTGTATGGCATTGTATATGTACCACATCTTCTTTATCCATTTATCTATCAATGAATACTTATGTTGCTTTCGTATCTTGGCCATTATAAATAATACCCCAATAAACATAGGGATGGGGGGCACCTGGGTGGCACCAGTTAGTTAAGTGTCTGACTTTTGGTTTTGGCTCAGGTGGTGGTGAGACACCTCGGCCCCTGCATCCAGCATGGAGTCCATTTGAAATTCTCTCTCCCTCTCCCTCTGCCCCTCCCTGCCAAAATAAATAAATCCTTAAAAAAAAAAAATAAATGGGTGCATATATCTTTTTGCATTAGTGTTTTTGTTTCCTTTGGGTGAATACCCAGTATACCACATATGTAATTTAATATTTTCTGGTAGTCACATTGATTTTTTTTTTCTGCAGCCCAGAGAAAGTTGCATATTTGAGAGAGAGAAGTTTAGTGGGAAGAAAAGGAAAAGGTGGTCCTGCAGCTGGAACTTTACATCCAGTAGAACTCTGTCACAGAAAGCACTACCCAAATGTTGGCAAATTAACTGTATTTGCAGTTTATTACAAAATCACACTCCTTCACAGCTGAAAAAAGGAGAACTGACAGCTTCTCATTTCAAATGTGATAAATGAGGCCCAGAGAAGCAAAGTAACTCATCTTAAGTCCTACAGCCAAAGTGACACCCAGTTTTGATTCCCACCAGATAGTTGTCTCTCCTATTCCATGTTGTCTCTGTCATTGAGTCATTTATTTCTTTGTTCATTAGTCTGTTCAAAAGAGCAGTTGGTGCCAGGCACCATGCTGTGGCCGTAGGATACAGTGACGAACATGACAGTCCTTATAATGTCAAAAACATTATAGTATAAGGGGACACGGGTTCATCCAGTGTGTCACGGATGACCCTCCAGTTTCTGACACATGTCACACTGTGTCATCCCAAGACCTTGCTCAGTTTCCATGGCAAGCAGGGAATAGTAATAATACTTTAAAGGATGTTTGTGACAAACCAGAAAGTGCTCTAAGATGTAAAGGTTTTCCCTCCACTCGTGAAAACACTTGAAGGAGGCAGTAGAGATGTATTCTGAGTAAACCACACTAATACCTTTAAGGAGAGGAAAAGAAGAATGAGCTCTTCAATTATTTTACTTTACAAACCCCTCAGTATGGACCCTGACTGGAGCATAGAATGTGCTCATGAGAGTTCGCTGAGGTTCTAAGAGGCAAGCTGCCACAGAAACATTTGGACTTGGGAAATGCAAATATTGCTTATAGTCATTAGAGGACTGGTATTTAAAAAAAAAAAAGAGAGAGATAGATCTTCCTAAGGATAATAGTATAACACTTCATAAAGTTTGAGCCACAAATACTATAATCCCCCATAGCTCACTTTTTATTTCTTATGCATTTATTTTCAATCATATGAGTGAATATTTACAGTAATTAATCAGGATGTATGTGTAGTTTTATAATTTTGTTTTTCCAATTAAAATTATCTTCAAACTACTTTTCCATGATGCATATGAGTCATCATAATTGTTATTTTAGTGACTGCATAATATTCCATTCAGTAATCCTACCATGTTTTGCTTAAATGTATTAGTAGTCAAGTTATTAAACAAGATGCTCTTTGGACTATACTGAAAATAATTGTGGAGATGCCTGGGTGGTTCAGTGGTTGAGTGTTTGCCTTTGGTTCAGGGCGTGATCCCAGAGTACCGGGATGGAGCCCCACACCAGGCTCCCTGCATGGAGCCTGCTTCTCCCTCTGCCTGTGACTCTGCCTCTCTCTGTGTGTCTCTCATGAATAAATAAATAAAATCTTTTTTTAAAAAATTGTGAATGCTTAGAGTTTTCACAACAAAATCTCAATTTTTACCTCTTAAGCCACTTTCAAGGGATCCCTTAGTGAGACAATGGAAGCTAATACAGTTATAGGTTTTCAACCACCCCAATAGCAAGATGCTTTCCAAGTATCTTTGGTTTAAAGCAAAATTAGTGCACACTATGGGCTCAGTTAACACAGAAATTAAAAAGAACTCTGTTGGCAGCACTACCCCATTCCTGTAAAGATCAGGAGTGTAGACACTATTTTTTATTGGTACCTGACTGCTAAAGTTCCCAGTTAAAAAAAAAGACCTGGTCTCTAAGAACCTGAGGACTAAGTTGTATACTGCCCCTCCAAACTGTGGTCGCCATCCCTACTTCTTAAGGAGGCAATGGATCATGGGTCAACTTAATTTCTTAGGTCTTTGGGGAAAAGTTACAAATAAGAAAACAGCCATTTTATCCTATACAAAAGCACTTACCACTTCTGCTGTACTTAGATGTTTTAAATAAAATGAGGTCCTTTTTGAAGTTGAGTCTGTGTGAAATTTATTTCCTGCTTGTTATTTTTGCTCTCATTTGATGACCCAATAAAATGAGTTGTGTATTTATATGACCTTGGGTAATGACTTCAACTTCTTTGATCTTGAGTTTTTCCATTTTCTACCCAGAAATGATTACATCTGGCTTACCTGTCTCATGAGATTGCTGTGAGACCCAAACGAGATGTAAACTGTAAAAACTTCTGACAAGTGCAAGGTGGATGCTATTATTAATCGTTGGTGATGCCGATGAGTGGAAAATCCCCAGATAGCATCAGCAGACAGTGCTACACTCAGTGGGTGTGTCAGGCTAGGCTAAGATAAAGTGATGCCAGTTAACCCCAGTGATTTGTTCTCGAATGTGAACTGGGCCAAGTCCTTCCACTGTCTGCCTTACTTGTAGAAAGCATGCTCCCATGGATGTGGGAGCAGGCAAGGTGTTATGAGCTCCCAAGACAAAGGTCATCCATGGACTCAGTCAGGAAGACTCTCCCTAGTATTTCTGTGTGGTACAGTGACAAATTATAACAAGGCCTGTGTGTAAACAATCATATCCAGGAATAAGAGAAAGTGTTATCAAAAGTGAAGGAAAAGTCTGGCTAGAGGAGCATCTTCCCTACTTATATGAAAACTCAGGCTTCCTTTAAAATGTGTCCAGGTTGTGTGGTAGAGTTTTGCCTGCAGGGAGTGAGCCACACAACTCCCCACAATGACAGAGGGAGGCACGTGATCCAGTTTCTGTGGTTGGAGTGAAAGATTATCCAAGAGTGTGTGCATGCTGCCACGACCGTTTGTAAGCACTACATAGTGAACTCTTCTTAAAATTCACATTTTAAAGAGGAAACTAGATCGTTTTCATTTGTTTTGCTGAGGTTTGGAGATGGATTTTTTTTTTCCTGCTGAGGTCATTTCAGCACCATCTCCACAAATGGTTATTAGGATATTGGGAGACAGTTCTGCACTCGCTGTCTTCAAATATGAATCTCCCCCATATAAAGACATGTAGAGTTGTCCTGGGCAGAGAGTAAATCATTGGTTGTGTTACTGTTCTCCTGGCCTGACTCTGCCCAGGTATCTAGGGCACACAGGGTGACAGATGAACTCTCTCAGGCTCATGGAAAACGTGTTCAATGAGCACAGCTTCAGGACACAGAGTATCTTCACGGTATTCAGAAAGAAGCAAACATCCTCTCCTCCCTTACCAGGATTTTGACACCACCATCCTTACTTTCTGGGAAGAGACAGGAAGGAGTGTGAGTCATTTTTTTTTTTTTTATTTTTATTTATTTATTTATTTATTTATTTATTTTTATTTTACTTTATTTTTTAAAAGTATTTTTACTTATTTATTCATGAGAGACACACACACATAGAGAGAGAGGCAGAGACACAGGCAGAGGGAGAAGCAGGCTCAGCAGGCTCCATTCAGGGAGCCCGACGGGGGACTCCATCCAGGGTCTCCAGGATCATGCCCTGGGCTGAAGGTGGTGCTAAACCACTAAGCCACCTGGGCTGCCCCCTCTAGTGTTTAAATCCCTTCCTTCCCTCTCTCTCTCCTCTTCCACCCAACCTCTCTTTATTCTCTCTCTCTTTCTCATGTGCCAGGCACTGGGCTAGGCATTGAGGATGCTGTAGAGAATGAAATCTAGAGTTCCCCATCCTCTTGGAACTTAGAATCTAGAGGAAAAGCATATTTCAAAAGAAATATTTCTGGAATTATAATAATTGTAAGTGCCTTGGTGAGGAGGCACATGATATGCAAGTGCACAATAGAGGGATTTGAGCAAATCTGTACACCTTCTACAAGACAACTGAACCCAGATGGAGCACTACTTCTTGAGGGGAAATTTTGACATCCTACTGGAGCCCACTTCTCTTTGAGATACATCTAAGTGCTTGGGTATTTGTTTCCTGTTTGAGTCAAAATCCACCACACTGTACTTTGACCCTGAGGTCCTGGCTGGAGTATCTGAGTTTAAAGAGGACAAGTCCAGTGCTCTTTTCCATTGCAGCTCTTCACATCAATGAAGATTTCTTTCCTCCAGGTGTTTTGTTTTCAAAGCTGGAAGATTTCTCATTTCTTTGATTTTCAGAAGTACGCCACTTTTGGGACCTCTGGGTGGCTCAGTGGTTGAGCAGATGCCTGCCTTTGACTCAGGTCATGATCCCGGGATCCTGGGATCGAGTCCCACATTAGGCTCCTGACAGGGAGCCTGCTTCTCTCTCTGCCTATGTTTCTGCCTCTCTCAGTATTTCTCTTATGAATAAATAAATAAAATCTTTTTTTTAGAAAAAGAAGTACACCACTTTCTAAAAAATTTTTGCAAAATATTCTGCTTCTCAGTATGAACTAACAGTGTGTAATTGTAATTTCACAAGAGCATATCTCAGAATCCATCTGTGACTGTCCTTATCCTGCTCACATTCCCATGGCCCGACCTCACCCGCTCTGTGTACAACTGTATCACATCACTGACTTGCACTTAGCTCACAGTTAGGTGAAACCCTGCGGTTATCTATCTTACCTTTTTTTAAGTAATTGAAAATGTGTTAAGGGCAGTACCCAAGAGATTTTCCTCTAAGATGTCAGCCCTTTCACCAACATCCTTCACTGAGATTGCTTATTCGGTTATGTTTATTTGCATTATTAACCAATCCAAATTTCTTCTGTGTGTCAGTCAAAAGCATAGAAAACCTTGATAATTGCCTCGCTAAAATCTAGATACAGGATGTCTCCAACAGCCTTCTAATCTGCCAATCTAGTATGTCTATGTGAAGGAAATGGGTTAGTCTGTCTTCACTTATTCTAGTAATCACCACTTCCTTTTGTCTGTTGACAAACAGTCTTTTAATATCTATTGACAAGCAAGAATTTATGAGATGCACTACTTTTAGTCAGATGAGGTACGCAGCCTTTTTCTATGTGGTTAAAAATTTCTATCAAAACAATATCTTCACTAGAACACCTTTCTTACATCCATTTGAGAAGTCCTTCATCTCCTCAGAGTGAATCTCACATCTTCGTATTTTCACCTAGAGCAACACCATTATTACTCATCCTTGGGTCCCTGGATCTCCATGGAGGGCACATTTTTTCTTGGCTTATTCCTCTTCTCTTCTTGATAGGTTTGTACCCACTAACACAAATAAGATTTGGTCAGTAGATGAATATTTTAGTCTAGAAGTTTACGAAACACAATTCAGGGACTTCTGAATAATCCTGGGGCTAGTGCTCATAAGACTTATCATTTGTAATATGGCAATAAATATTTGCTTAGTTTGGTAATAAATAATTTTTTAAAATCAAAAATTTTATTACCATTTCATGAGAATGGACTCCATTCTTTTTTTAAAAGATTTTATTTATTTATTCATGAGAGACACAGAGAGATAGTAGCAGAGACATAGACAGAGGGAGAAGCAGGCTCCATGCAGGGAGCCCAGTGGGGACTCGATCCCAGGGTCTCGGGATCACAACCTGAGCTGAAGGCAGATACTCAACCACTGAGCCACCCAGGGGCCCCTGGACTCCATTCATTTTTAATTCTAGTGAGTTTTGTTTTGTTTTGTTTTTAATAATGTCACATTCTGCCTGGCCCTCAGTCTACCCACTTTTAAACACATGGTTTAGATTAGATGATCCTATGATATATTCAAACTCTAGAATTATATAATTGCAAACACTTGTTTATTTATTTATTTATCTATTTATTTATTTATTTGAGAGAGCAGTAAGGAGGAAGGGGCAGAGGGAGAGAGAGAAGCAGACTACCACCCCCCACCCAAGCAGGGAACCTGATGTGGGGCTCAATCCCAGGATCATGAGATCATGACCTGAGTTGTAGGAATTTTATTTGACTATAAGAAAGGTATGAGTCTCTGGTGCAATGTGTTTGTATTAAAAGGGCAGATGCTTAACCAACTGAACCACCCTGGTGCCTCTCTATGATTCTAAACTTTGAGAAGGAAAGGAAGTTTAAAATAAAAATTAAACCACAATACATACACATATGTATGCAAGCATACATACATGTACGTGTGCATACGTGTTCACATATGCCAGACTGGTTGGACTGGTTGGACAATTAACCCACTAGGCCACCCATCACCTCACCGCCATATTATTTCCATAAGAACATGTGAACCTACAATTATCTGAAAATAAAAAGTTTTTAAAAATTAAACAGGACTTTGGAAGTAAGTAGGCCTTACTTAACCACATATTAGCTTAAACAAATTATTTAGCCTTCCTGAAGTCAGTTTCTTTGTCAGCCTTAAAGTGGGAATACTAATTCTTACCTAATGGGATTGCTAGAAGGATTATATAAGATAGTGTGTGTAAACAGCTTACATGGTTCATACTTACACTGACAGTATTCAGTAAATGTTGGTTACTTTCCACTGTGCTTCTCCTGTGTGGTAGAGAAGAAACTAGGGCAAACAGCCTTATTGCAGCTCTTCCAGAAAAGACGACATTTGACCTGAAGCTGAAGACAATTTAGAAGTATACATTAGTGAGATGAACCCCATAGCAGTGTAGTGAGTAATGCTGTTACATAACTTTTACAAATCACCAGGCAGATCAGCTAACATGGCCTGGCGTAGTGAACCGATCAAATAAAATAACAACACAGCTTCCAAACCCAGCCTGAGTCAGGGAGTCCCAGCACAGCAGCCAGAGTCAAAATCCAGAATGACTACATAGGCCTTGGAGCTTTGGCATTTCAGTTGACTCAGACATGCTGTAAATCTGTGTAAGTGGAAAAAAACAAAAGCTGCCCCTTGAATAACTGTTCCCCAAGGGGCCTAGAGACGCTTTCTTTTTCTTGCAGAATCCTTCATCATGTCTCCCAAATATGAGTTTTCCATGCAACTGGGCACAGGAGAAATAGGGAGAGACTAAAGAAAATAGACATGTCTTGGTCCTGTGGATGTGATTGTTGAATGAATGGCCAAGATGTGTGTCCCACATGGCTTCTAAAATGTTTAGAATTTCCCAGGGATCTGTCCTTGCCCCTGATCCAATGGATGTTTTTATCAGTGACCTGGAGAAAAACACAGAAGAAGGCAAGTCCACCAAACTTTTTAATGATATAGAGGTAAAAGGGAGTTTGGAAGCGGAATTATAATTTTAAATGATTTGGGAAGGATCTGGGGCACTAAGTTGACCACAGTAACTTATAATTTATTAGGGGTAGCATTAAAACATGTACTTCAAAATCAAAAGCAGAAGTACAGGTTATGAAAAGATTAAATTGACAGGGTTTTTTATGAAAAAGTTGTAGGAATTTTATTTGACTATAAGAAAGGTAGGAGTCTCTGGTACGATGTGTTTGTATTAAAAAAAAGAAGAAGAAGAAGAAGTTGGGGACCAGAAAAAGAAAGTAATCTTTTTACTTTACATAATTTGCACAAGTTGGAAAATACTCATTGGGTTATATTCAGTGTAGGGGCCACATTTAAGAAAGATGTTGATTAAATGCAATTGATTACTAAGGGAAGGAAGGAAAAGAGTGGGCTAAATTTAAAAAATCCCAAAGCTATATTGTTTAAAGAATGGTTGAAGGAAAGTAAAGATATTCAGCTACTTTTTTAGAGTTACCATTTAGAAAAGGAGTAAACTTGTCTATTTTGCTCTGAAAAGCAGAAATGAGATTAATGAGAGTTCATGGAAACAGATTTTGGCTCAATAAAGGGAAAAATTTTCAAATAATTAGAGCAGTTCCGTGACTATTTCATAAATTGTGAGCTTTCTGTCACTGGAAATATTCAAGCTAAGACCAGATGAGTGTCTGGGATTCTGAAGGCTTCCAGCATGGAATGAGAGCTCTGGGTAGGTGACCTTTAAGACCACTTTCAGCGACCATAGTCTGTGATTTAAGTAAGCATGAATGCCAGGGCCGCTTCTGACATGCCAGAGCTCCTTTTTCAACTCTTGGCTCTGATTCTGACCAGCTGTGTGACCTTCAGCTAAGAAATTAACCTTTTTTTTTTTTCAGTTTCCTTATCCACAAAATGAGGGATCTGGATTTAATGATGTCTAAGTTCTCTCCAGCACATCTGTCTCCTTGAGCATCCTCATAGTCATGGCATGTTGGAAATGCACAGGGGGAGCTGATACCTGCCATTTTTCTAAGTCGGCAGAAGGCTTAACAACCAAGAGCCATGGTTGATTCGGAGGACCACTGGACTAAACTCTCAGCTGCTTGTTGGCAGGAGAGTGGGGGATTGTGATCCTGGAATTTGTTCTCCTGAGATCTATGGCAGGAAGTTGATCAAATAACTGATAATCCGGTTTCTCTCAAACACCTGTACATTCTGGCTGAGTTCAGCAATGCCTCTGCAAACAACTCAGAAGAAACGAAGGTCGTATTACCATTGCAAGAGTTCTATCTTTTACAAAGCAGACCTTTGTTCTTTATTTCCTTAATGATCTGGCAATTGCTGTTGAGCTTGGCTTACAATCATGAAAACTAATATCCATAAAATGGATACTATTCTACGAGGCAGACACTGTTCTAAAAGTTGTGGATAAGTTAATTTACTTAATCAGTTTATAACCTGAAAGTCTGATGATGAATCAGTAGATGAGATCCTTTTTTCCCCTATGGAAAAGGAATAGTTAAAATCCAGTTTAAATCCATGATAATGGTAGAGAGCCCAGAATTTAGATCCCTGCCCTCATTCTTTTAGGCTTTATTGCTGATGTTCAATCACTATAATTTCCTGTGTGGTTCATCTGAGTACTAACCCTTTTCTTCTGCCTACATTAAGGTGCCTCAATCACCACTACTACATTCCAGCACTTCTTTCTCCTCTTGGACTTCTCCCTGACTCCTACATCATTGTCTCCAAATCCCATTTCTTCTTCTTCTTTTTTTTTTTTTTTCAAAGACTTTTGGAACACAACCCTACAGGGATTGCCACCGTTGGCTTTGAGACAGTTATAGAACGTATGGGTAGGATTTCAAATTCTTCCTCCAGTTGCTGAGGTTAGTGGGGGAAGCAGTAAGTAAATTTCTGCTTTTTGTAAGGACATGAAGAATTTAAAACCTTATTCCCAGGCTCGCGGGTCTGGCAGTACTCACTCCATCCAAGTACCACATTTTCTTCCATCTTTTTGTTTCCTTAGCTTGGAAATGAAAACAGCTGTTAAAAATAAGAGCACATGAGTCAATCTTGAATCTCAATGTATAATTACAGTTTCCATCTCTGTTGGTAAAGTCCCTCCCAGTGTCCTGAGCCCCCTATCACAGCCCCCCTCTTGTCAATTTCATACCAGGACTCTAATTTGTGTTTTCCAAACCTCTAAGATTAAACACTAACTCACTGGGCAAACCAGAATAAAATAACAAGGAAGCAAATATTTCCATTTAAAAACTTGATTCTCAGACATGATCTTTCTGATTTAGATCTTGAGCAGATCTCTCTATCGATATCAGAAATGTCAGTTACTGTTCCACATTTTTGAAGGTGGAGATTCAGGTTTTATGGTATCCTTACCATGAAGAATGTTGCATGAACCCTTATAGAGGCTATGCCTTGAACTATATTTTCCCTTTTCCCAGTTCCTGAGGCTTTTGACCTCATAAACCAATCTTAAAAGAGTCATCTACAGCCTATTAATTGATTGTCACCTTCTGGAGCAGATGGATCCTTTTTCAGTTCTGCCCAGTACCCTATTTCAACCATTCATTCCTTGACAGTCATCCCATTGTCTGCAGCACTGAAGGCTCCCAGTGAATCAGCTGGCCAATTTAATTTGCCCTGTAAGTGCAGATCATATGCTATTAGCAAGAGAACTTTGTGTCCTACAGGAAGAGAAGCAGGAGGCAGGAGATTTGGTGCTTTCGGTGACTTCATTTAGCCTTATTTCCCCTAAGATTTGATTTCTTTATTGTTAGATTAGATTATTTCTAAGCTTCATTTCCCTGAAAAGATTTTTATAATTCTGTTATCATTTTATCCTCCAAGAGCTAGTTTTGTGCACTAAAAATCGCCTTGGTTATGGGATGCCTGGGTGACTCAGTGGTTGAGCTTCTGCCTTTGGCTCAGGGCATGATCCTGGGGTTCCAGGATGAGTCCTGCATCAGGATCCCCACAGGAGCGTGCTTCTCCCTCTGCCTATGCCTCTCTCTGTATCTCTCATGAATAAATAAAATCCAAAAACAAAACAAAACAAAACAAAACAAAAAAAGAAAGAAAGAAAGATAAAGAAAATTGCCTCAGTTTGGGCTGCCATAACAAAAATGACATAGTTTTGGAAGTTTAAGACCCAAGCACTGGTAGATGCAGTATCTGGGGAGAGAGATGGAAGAGGAGGAGAAACTAGCTTCTTATTAGGGCACTAATCCTCATCATGATAAGGGCAGTTAATCCCATCATTCCTTCCTGACCTGATAGACCAAAGCTCTATCTCCCAATATTGTCATACTGGGGATTAGGGTTTCAACATGAATTCTGGGGAACACAAATATTCAGTCCATATAAAAATGAAGACATTTGTATGCACGGTGTGATTTGTGGAATTCTGGGAAGGCTATTGAGACCTTCTTCCTTCAACCATACTTAAAATCCTGCCATTAAATATTTTCTCTCAGTTGTAACACCTTTTAAAATCTAATATGTTTGGCTATGGAAAGAGCCCAGATGTCCATCAACAGATGAATGGATAAAGAAGATATAGGATGTGTGTGTGTGTGTGTGTGTGTGTGTGTGTATAATGGAATATTACTCAGCCATAAGAAAAGGAAATGTTACCATTTGCAAGGACATGGATGGAACTAGAGGATATTATGCTAAGTGAAATAAGTCAATCAGAGAAAGACAATTAGTATATGATTTCACTCATATGTGGAAAAATAAGAAACAAAAGAGAGGATCATAGGAGAAGGGAAGGAAAAATAATATAAGATGAAATCAGAGAAGGAGACAAACCATAAGAGACTCTTAACTCTAGGAAACAAATTGAGGGTGTCTGGAGGGGAGGCAGTGGGGGAATGGGCTAATTGGATATTGGGCATTAAGGAGGGCATGTGATGTCGTGAGCACTGAGTGTTATATACAACTGATGAACCCTGACCTCTACCTCTGAAACTAATAATACACTATATGTTAATTAATTCAATTTAAGTAAGATCAAATCAAATCAAATAATAAAAAAAAAAATCTAATGTTGGGTTTGGGAAGGGCAAACCCATAAAACTAGTATGTGAAAAAAAAAACTAGTATGTGAGGTAGTGTAGTGCTGGTATAGTGTAGTGTAGTCTGACTAGAATCTACACATACCAGCTGTATAACCTTAGGCAATTAATTAATCTTTCTGGGCTTTTGGAGCATCTATATAATCAAGATGATAATAACACTCAGCCTGAGGGGTTTTGTTAAGTTTCAGTGAAATATGTAACATGCTTAGAAGAACAATATCTTGCTGTATAGTTGTTAGGAATTGTCATCCCTCATTTGCATAAATCAGCATATTATATTGACATCCTTTTGACAGAAAGTTGACATCAAGTGACAGAGAAATCAGAGTTTTGTTCAGGAAACTGGAAGGGTATTCTGTGAATACACGAAGCCCTGCTAAGGAATGGCCTGCAGTAGTGAGGCGCTACGGTTGGAGGCATAAAGCCACTAGGAGCCTAAGTGTCCAGGGGAAGCATTTACAAGGGAGATAAAGGGGGACTGATCTGCTTCTTGTCCCAGGTGGTGTGCCCAGTAAATGATAGAATTAATCAGCTGCTATGGGGAGCAAGTAGTGTGATACACATCCGCACATGAACTGTGAATTCAGCACCTGCTTAATTTTTCTGTGTCTCATAATTCTCTCCCTTGTAATATTCAGATAATGTTATGTCTCCGAATCATTACTCTCGAAAAACCATGGTAAAAGGTAAAAAGTATTCTCTGCTAAATGCCCTTGTCTCTTTCTCTCAGATTACACGAAGCAGACGACGTTCGAAGCCCAAGCTTTTTTAGAAGCTGTGCAGTTCTTCCGGCAGGAGAAGGGACACTATGGCTCCTGGGAAATGATCATTGGGGATGAAGTCCAGGTAACATGGGCTCAGAGTTTTGGGCCCTCTTCTCTAAGTGTAGGAGGTCAGAGTCATAATAAAAAAAAATCAAAGAAAAAAGTTGCAAGAATGGAAGATGTGGTTCCAAAGGCTGTTTCGCTCATCGTCTAGAAGCGTTTGGTCCACAAGCTATTAGGTACTCTCTCCAAACACCTCCAGATTGGGCACTAAACAAGGCAGCTTGAAACACTTTCAACTACAATGGAAAAAACTTGCTTCTACTGCTTTTCTTTTCTTTTTTTTTTTAAGATTTTATTTATTTATTCATGAGAGAGGCAGAGACATAGATAGAGGGAGAAGCAGGCTCCACGCAGGGAGCCCAATGTGGGACTCGATCTCAGGACTCCAGGATCATGCCCTAAGCCAAAGGCAGATGCCCAACCGCTGAGCCCCCCATGCGTCCCACTTCTACTGCCTTCTATACAAAGCATTATTCCTTCAAATGCTTCCAGACCATAAGCAAACATGAGCAGAGTGACATAGTGCAAAGTGTGCAGTGGGAGCTTAGGTTCATGACTTGGGTTAAATCTTGCCAAGTTATTTACCTCTTTTAGTCTCAGGTAGTCCTCTGAGAAAGAGACTGATGATAATGTTTACCTTGCAGGGTTCTGAGCATTAAATGAGATGTTGTTGGATAACTATTTGGCATCTACTTATCTTTATTTATTGACTGATTTGTAAGCGTAGTCAAGGAAACACATCTTAAAAGCATTAGACAGTTTTATTTATTTATTTTTAAGATTCTATTTATTTATCATGAGAGACACTGAGAGAGAGGCAGAGACACAGGCAGAGGGAGAAGCAAGCTCCCTGTGGGGATCCTGATGCGGGACTAGATCCCAGGACCCCGGGATCATGCCCTGAGCCAAAGGCAGACGCTCAACCACTAAGCCACCCAGGTGCCCCCATTAGACAGTTTTCTATGTGTTTTATTTACCTCTTCTAGTTTTCTATCCTCTGTGGCCTGATATAATTTCCTATGACCTTGATTAAATGCTAATCATGATGGGCTGAGCACCTCCATTGGCTTGGTACCAGGGACATTGTTACAAATCTCCAAGGAAACCGTGTCCATGAGAACACCAATCATATGGCTGATGCAGCCCAAGAAGAAGAGGCTGGGTATGGCATTATTTAATTAGAGGCACACAGGATCCAACAATGCTATTCTTTAATTTCCCCTCATCTCCCCGAGTGCCTCTTTTGGGGACCAGTGGAATTTGTTATTAGGAGACAATATTTGGAAGAGACCAGATGGGGCATTGCCTTTGTATGGTCATTAAACATCTAAAGCTGAAAACACTTGCTCATGATAATGGGGCTGTTCTTTATTGTTAAACCATATGACTCAGAAGCTTCTCCACCCCCCGCCCCACTCTTTGGAGGATTCTAAACTCATTTATTTCTTAGCCTGAGACTTATTCCAGCACTTTAGCCAATTCTTGGTTTCTGATATTTAGGGGAAGCACATCCATTTATCAATCTGAGAGGATTAAGGACTAACTGTACTTATGCCAAAAAGAAAAATGAAAGCAAAAGGGTAGGCTGAAGCATTTGATGCTGATTAGCCTGCCATATAAACCAACATATTTAATAGATATATCAGTATTAAAATGCCCTTGTGTAATACTTTTTGTGTGTGTGTGTGTGTAATACTTTTAATGTTCAAATCCTAATTCTGTGTGTTTGTGTTACTGATCTCATGAGGTTACTGGTGTATCCATTTTGTAAATGAGAAAACCAAGGGAGGCATATACCACTTAAGTCACTTGTCTGGTTTTATTCACCCAACACCTACTGAGCCATTATATGCCAGGCATCAGGCTGGGTGCTGGTGATCCAGAGATGGGCAGGACAGGATGGCTCCTGCCCTGTGCCGCTGTCAGTTTCATGGTCACACGTTAAGGGGCCTAATGGCAAAGGAAATGATGTCTTCCAATTCCTGGTCCAGTGAAAGAGCAACACCAACAATGGGACTATACCAAGTTCAACATTTATTTAACTCCTCCAGTTTACCTATGCTACTTGCTTGATCTCTTCTTTCATTTGAAATCTCATGTCCACTCACATTCCTTCACGATGCCATTGAAAGCAGGTACTTAGTGAATCCTTTCTTTGGGTTGAGTATTATGTTTCTTTTGTTGACCTTCTGGTTTTTGCTTTGGGTTGATATGTGTGAAGTGCTAGAAGGTGCAAGAGAACTAAATGACTCATCTCTTGCCATCACAGTGAGGCAAGACATACCTAGAAACATCCAGAGAAAAAGGCAGCGTTAGAAGTGTGTATGGATAAAGGTATGTGGGTCTGTACGTATATGGTCATCAAAGAGCATTAACACGAAGCAGTGATAGGCAGGTGCTAATTTTGCAGTATAAAAAAATACCACAAGTGAGAGAGCAGAGCAAAACAAAACAAAACAAAAACAGAGAAGAGATCAGTAAAGCTAGAGTTATCAAGTGACCCAATAAGAAGTTTTGCTCCCCCTGGAATCTGAGTATCTCTGTGAAATCAGACTCATAAGAGAGAGCCCTGGAAGGGCATTTCAAGGATTGTCTGTCCAAACCTTCCAGGTAAGAAAACATTCAGAGAGGTTGGCTGAGGTCACAAAGCCAATCTGGGATGGAAACACATCTTGAGCCATGTCCGGCTCTGCTTGGAGAAGCCGGTGAAAGGAAATGGAAGGAAATGAGTTCCAAACCTCTCCTGTCTGGGGCCCAGTGAGGGTACGCTTCACTCTAAGCTCATGCATGGAGCTGAAGCAGCATCTGTTGTAATGCTCACAGGAAAAAGAAATCAGGGGCCCAACAAAAGAACCAAGTAGTTAAAGAAAATGGCACGACATAACTGAGTTTGAGGATATGTCATCTTTTGCTTAAAGCACTGGGTGTATTTGCACTTTTTTCATATCTGCTAAGAATTTGATCATCATTTTCCTAACCCTTTCTGTCTCAGGGCTTGGTATTCAGAAGATGCTCAGCATTGTTACATTATTATCTTCATGCTAATGATTCCCATAGCAAGTCTTGGTAGGTCCTCATGGTGGTGGTTATTTTTCAGGCAAGCGTCCAAGCAGAGCAAATACCTTAGGATAACTTGCCTACAGACTATTAAGATGAAAATACTTGTATACTAGTAAAGACATCAATATATTTCCTACTTGTCTAGAAAAATGTATCAAATGAGGTCATGAAGGAAAGCAGTTTGCAAAATGTAAAGTATTTACAGTTATCTGGTATATTTATTATTTATTTGAGTAACATATTTATGTAATATATATTTATTATTTTATAATTATTATTACAAAATTTAAATTTGCCTTTAAATTAATCAGATGAGCTGAGAAAGTAGTTCATAATTCCCACAGAACATGGGTGGCTTCAAGACAGGAAAACTATCCACATTTTAGGCCTTCTCCGTACATTTCAGAGTTGTCTTTGGTCTAATGACCTTGAATGTGATCCCTTTAAATGTTTTTTTCACCCATGGCCACTCAGTAACAGAGAGACCATAGGCCAGCCTCAGGAAGAAGGAAAGTCTCTCTGGATCTCACACCTTCCCCACAGCGTCAGCATCTGGAAGGTGACACATAGTGTGGCCTTCAAGGAGTGAGCCTGGATTTGTTGATTTTGACCAACCTAATGGCATGTTTGGTTTCTTATATATGTGATGGAATTGTAAAATCTACACATCCTAGCAGTTAAACACACACATGCTTACGCGTGCACACACACATGTGCATGTGCCATTTTTTAAAAGAAAACGTGGTATTTTTAGGGCCCTTATGGTGAAACTCAGTAGATCTTGTTCTGAGGATAGAAGGTGGAGGAAACCCTTTATTACTATGGTTCATTTATTTGACTAGCTACTTTCCCTAGAATATTCCAGGCCTTTAGACCCTACTCTTAAGAAGCTGACCCTGATGGGAAATCTCAGAGCAGACCCTGGTGGGGAGAGGGGGAGCTGTGCAAAATGGGGGATGGGCTGAAGGTTGGAGGATGAGGATTACTTGGTGTTGGGCTGGACGCAGTTGGGCTTCAGTACATCAAAGCTCTGCCTGCCCTGTGGAGATGCCAAGCCTCACACCCTGGCAACCCACTCCTATTCCCCTCCCACCCCCCAACATTTCCTTTTCAATTCCCTAAATTGTAAAATGGAACTCAATTTCTTGGAACATTCTATGGGAAAGACTAAAAGAAAACCATAAGCCTACCCAAATGGAATATTTTTTTTTCCTTTGCCTTTGTAACATTTTCATCTTTTCAAGTCCCTTTTACGCTTATGTTCAGACTCAAACTAATACTTGCAAAAGGATGAAACAGGCAATTATTATGACCCTGAATTTACCACTTTCAACTAAGAGAATATTTCCCATTGATTTTCAGTTCTGCCTCAGTCTCCTTTTTTTCCTAGCTCATTCTCCCCGTGCTATGCTTCCACCAGTCTCAGGCAGGTATGTCTTGCTCAACTAAGGACTTCCTCCATTGAGCAGAATCAGAAGGAGCGTCCATGATTATAAAGTGTCCACCTGAATCTAATTGTTGGACCTGCTGATCTCCATGGAGGTTGCACATACCATGTTTTTTTTCTTAAGTTCCTCAAAGATTCTGGTTCACCTCTTGACTGCTCCCAGAGAATGGTTAAGAAAGAAAAACATCCCACCAGTGAATTACCAGGACTAGTGGAAATCCTATCCCCATTATGATCTTCATCATACCATGAAGTTCTACACTGCAGATGACAGGAGCCCCCCTCCCTGCCCTGGCCTGAGCAGCCTTCTCTCCCAGGAACCCACAGGCACAGGGGGCTGCATAGCTCATCCAACTCCCCCCTGGGAGCACTCCTGTACAGTTCAACTAGTGTTCCACCCTGCTGTAACAGAACCCTTGGTGAAAGGCAAAATCTAGTGTGAGCTCATGAGTATTTCCACTAGCATGAAGCTGGCCGATGACCTCAGAAAAAAATCTTCCATAATTCCCAAAGCCTAATTTGAATTTTATGAGGAGGTCAATTATTTTGTGCAAATATTATTTTAAATTCCTGGAACGGATGTCAAATGATTCTCTACTTTTCTGCCTGCCTCCATTCCCAAAATTACTCTTTTTTTTTTTTTTTTTTGTAAATCTCGTTTTGCAGCCTGATATTGAAAACTAAGCTGTGAGCGAGCCCCCAAAGATTCATAGTAAAACTGAGTCTTGAACGACAGGATCTGCTCCAATTTAGGGGGAGGTGGGTAGTTAAAGAAGAAGTTGGTGTTACGTGGAACGTTGTAATACATTGGCATAGAGAACACTGCTCAGAGTAAACACACACACACACACACACACACACACACACACACACACACATACTTTAATTGAGCCAAGCAAAATTTTAGGAGTGACTTGGGAGCAAATTTTTTTAGACATTCTGAAGACTCTGGATCTCCTCCCCCGTGTTCTGCTTCTCCCACAAATATCCAGTTGTTCCAAGTATTAGTTACTACCTTATTTCTCTAAACTTTAAAGAGGATGGAGGTGGGATTCAGGGAGCAGTAGAGACAAAGAGTGTGAAGACATATAGATCCCAAGGGAGCTTGAAGAGTCACGATGGTCTCAGAGGACACAGACCAGGCCTCAAGCCACCAGAACCAAGCCTGACCCCCTTCACAATGTTGCCAAGGATGCCCTCATCCATAATTAAAATTTTGCCTTGTATCTTAAATGCATTAGATTCTTCTAGTTTGAATATGAGTAGTCTGAATTTGAGGAATGTGGCCTTTCCCATGGCAAACCGTCAGCAGACATTACTGTTCCTTGTAGATATTTAAGAATGTTTATCCTCCATGATTGTCTTAGTTGAGATTTCTGTAGCCTCAGAGCCAGAGTTCAGTTATCAGCCTAACAGATTTTATGGAGCCCAGGACAATCCTATGTTGGGGGTGGGGATGGGGACTGCCAGTCATGACAATTTCAGTTGGCCTGATGCTCAGATTCAGCAAGCACTGGCCAACTGACTGGACCCGTCTTCCTCTCCACAGATCCTGAGTAACCTGGTGATGGAGGAGCTCCTACCAACCCTCCAGACGGACCTTCTGCCTAAAATGAAGGGGAAGAAAAATGACAGAAAGAGAGCCTGGTTCGGTGTAAGTGATGGTTTTGTTATACAACTATGGTACTCGAAATGAATATCCCTTTCTCTTCCTTTTTTAGGGCAGTTTTTTTTTTCTTTTCTTTTCTTTTCTTTTCTTTTCTTTTCTTTTCTTTTCTCTTCTCTTCTCTTCTTTTCTCTTCTTTTTTCTTTCTTTCTTTCTTCTTTCTTCTTTCTTTCCTTCTTTCTTTCTTTCTCTTTCCTTTCTTCTTTCTTCTTTCTTTTCTTTCTTCCTTCCTTCCCTGGGTGGAGAACTGCCTACTTTGAGTCTGCTCAGTCTCACTTGCATGAGGACTAATCCAAACAGACTCTAACTTTGAAAGAAAAATGAGAGTGTGCCTGCAGTTGTGTTTATGTTCAGATAATCTGTGATTAACCCTCCCCACTCTGCTTGACTCCAGCAGGCGCTTGCACATGACAGAGCCCCTATTTATGTGCTGTTCTCTACTGCAGCTCCTGGAGGACGCCTACAACCTGGTTCAGCATCAAGTTTCAGAAGGATTAAGTGCCTTGAAGGAGGAATGCCGAACTCTGACGAAGGGCCTGGAGGGCACCATCCGTTCAGACATGGATCAGATTGTGAACTCAAAGAACTTTTTAATTGGAAAGATCAAAGGTCAGTGGAGATGATCCATGCTTGTAGAGCTAAATAAGCTGTGCATGTAGGGCTCCACCAGGTAGTCACAATTCACGGCTTCAGAGGAAAACTAAACTGAGGAATTGGCGAGAGGTGGTAACAGGTGTAACGGAAATATGCTAGAGACACTAGCAAGGTTCCCTGGACCTTCCCGAAGAAACTTCAGTGACCCAAGCAAGATCCAAGTTTACTTCTTGCCTGTGATGGTGGCCTGTGTATGCTGATACTACTTACATCTCCCCTATTGTAGCATTTCTTTTTTTTTTTCTTAGAGATTTTATTTATTTATTTGAAAGAGCAGGAGCATGAGAAAGAGAGAGATCATGAGCCGGGGGGAGGGGCAGAGGGAAAAGCAGGCTCCCCACTGAACAGGGACCCTGATGTGGGGCTCAATCCCAGGATCCCGGGATCATGACCTGAGCAGATGCTGAACCCACTGAGCTACCCAGGCACCCCTGTTTTGGCACTTTTCACACTTGTTATAATGGCTTCTACGCCCACCCCTTCTCTATAGTAAGCTATCTAAGAATAGGACCGTGTGGCCCCTGTTTCACTCAGGCATACCCAGAGCCTAGTACCATGCCTGGTATATGCAGACTCTCAGCAAGTACTTGAATGGATGAATAAATGGATTTTCCTTTAACAAGAAGAAAAGTGGTCTAGAGTTGATAAATCTAGATTCTAGTCACAAGTGCAACATTGGCTGGTCATGTGTACTTGGGACGGTCACTTGACTACTACGTGCCTTAGCGTCCTCCTCTGTAATCAGAAGGGCCCATGAGAAGGAGGTCTGCAAACTGTGGCCCCTGACCCGAATCGAGCCCACCACTTATTTTTGTAAATAGCATTTCATTGGAGTACACCCCCGCGCATTCACTCATGTGTTGTCTGTGGCTGCTTACATGCGACAAGGACAGAGTTGAGTAATTGGAACTGAGACTTCCTGGACAGAAAAGTCGCGAATGTTCACTATCTGGCCATTGACAGAAGAATGTTTACTGTGCCCTCACAAGAGGCCTGAGATAGGCTCTAAGGAATTCTACAGGATAAAATGTTAAATAGTAAAATGTCAATGTTAATTCCTGTGTCCCAACAAGCACAGCACACCGAATGTCATTTCAGAAAAGCATGCTGGCTCATTTGTGATTATTGATCAGCAATCTTCTTAGATAGTGAGTTTTCAGGTTATTCGCTCACTTACTCATTTGCTCTCTCATTCATTAAAAAAAAATATGTACTAAGTGCTTTCTGAGCCGGGTGCTGGAGCTTTAGCAGTGAATGGGAGACCCAGCTCCCATACTCAAGAGGTTTAGCCCCTAACAAGGAGTGTCTGCTTGGTGGATTATTCTCTGCACTTCAGGTCCTGTTCACACTGCAGCCTAGCTCACCTCAGAGCACTTGCAACCAGTTGAGAGTAGACACCAGAGAGAGTAGAGAGAAGGCCTAACTACAGTAAAGGTGTGTGTGTCTGTCCATGCAATGCTTTCCAGGGCAGATATAAATTAACTTCAGCATTTTGTGTTTACTATCATCCATGTCTTTCATTCCTCCATTAGCACGACTGATCTAGAATTGACTATATTGAAGTACTGTATACAGCCTAAAACTGCCAGCACCTAACTCTGGAGACCACATTCCAGGGAGCTGGGCTGAGCTGGGCCTAACTGTGGCCATTCTCAAGGCCCGAATTAAGCCAATTTCTCTCTCTCTCTCTCTCTCTCTCCTAGTCTCTGTGGCTCCAATCTATCCCACAAAAGATGGAAAAACATTCTGCCCTAGACAAGTCTTTGTTTCCTAAAAGAAATTGTGAAAGGAAGTCACAATCAAGTCTTTTTGAAAGGGAATAGCAGAAACACATATTTACAGGGCCTCTGGTTCTCCACCTTTAAAACAAGAAAGTACAGTTAATGCAGCACCTGGGTGGCTCAGTGGATGAGCATCTGCCTTTGGCTCAGATCGTGATCCTGGGATTGAGTCCTGCATCAGGCTCCCTGCAGGGAGCCTGCTTCTCCCTCTGCCTATGTCTCTGCCTCTCTCATGAATAAATTAATAAAATCTTAAAAAAAAAACAAACAGAAAAAGAAAGCACAATTGAGCCTTGAACAACACAAGTTTGAGCTGAACAGGTTCACTTATAGGTGGGTTGTTTGTTTTTTTATAAATACAAAATAGTACTGTAAATATATTTTCTCTTCCTTATGATTTTCTTAGGACTTCTCTTCCTTACGATTATCCTTTTATTTTCCTTAGCTTATTTTATTGTAAGAATACAGTATATAATACATATAATATATAAAATCTGTGTTCATCTACTGTTTATGTTATGGGTAAGGCTTCTGGTCAATAGTAGGTTATTTATTAGGAGTTTAGTTTTGGGGAAGTCAAAAGTCATGCACAGATTTTCAATGACACGGGGGGTAGGGCAGTTAGCACCCCTAACCTCTACGTTGTTCAAGGGTCAACTGCATACTTCAGACTGCGTCAGTAAAGGGCTTTGGATTTTTAAAAACTCTTGGGAGTATTAAGCAGTGATCTTTCCATTTCCTCCCATATGACTCTTGAGAGTAAAGCAACCAATCTTTAGTTCTGCCCCACAATCATTTATTCATTCAATAAATATTTATTCTGTGCCTGCTGAATACAAGGGCTACAAGGATTCAAAGAAGATAACATGATTCTACAACATGAGGCATGTTACAGATTCTGAAACAGCAGGAAAAAATATGAAAGGTGCCCCAAGAGAAGCAGGAACCAAGGACACCATGGTTCCTAGCCAGGAAGTGTTTCAGCTTCAAAAAACCATGTGGGCCCCTTATAACAATAGTGCTGTCGTAATGTCCGTTGGTGGGGAATAAAGGATGATGCCCACAGGTACGATGAGGGCTCCCAGCTAGTGAGTGCTTCCAAAGTGCCACCTACAGTTGCAAGCATTTGACTACCATAAGCCCACTTCATCTTGGCCACAACCACCAAAGTGATAACTCTCATGATCTCCACCTCACAGATCAGAACACCGAGGCAGAGCTTAAGTAACTTCGCCCCGATTCCAAAACTGAGACAGGCTCCAAGCCCCTCTAATTCCAACGCTTTCCTTCCTATTCCCTCTGCTTGGGTGGCTCCTCCACAGCTCCCCTAATTCCTGGATGGTTTATGAATCAGTGTGTTACCGAACAGTATTCATTACAATGGCATCTCTGCATCCCTGAAAGTCAGCAGAGCATATCCGTGTGGGGCGTAGAATGTATTCAATCCAGAAGGAAGCACAGCCAGGCAGACCGCAGTTCAGGGAGCTGTGTGGTGGTTCCAGGGCATTCAGCTGTCCAAGTGGGTGAAATCTATACTGGCTCTTGAAGAGGTGAGTGGGATGTTCACAAGCAGAGGGGGAGGGAGGAGGGAAAACCCAGGTGAAAGGAACACTGAACAAAGGTGCAGAGAAGAGGTTGGAGCCCACGGGCAGCACCCTGGAATTAGCGGGGAGAGAGAGGGGGGAGCAGTTCTCCACAGCCGGCCCCTGCCTATGCCCATTTCTTCCCCACTCAGTAGCTGAAACCTGCCAGCTGCCACTAAATCTTTACTGCAGATTACCTGTGTTCATGATTATTCTGAAATTTCAATTAGATGCTTTTCCTCTCTCCAAGTTAATTGATAAATAATTCATTTATTCTCCTGACACACAATTTTGCATTTTGGTATCAAGCAAGTCATTTTTAGAAGGCATAGATTGTTTCATATTTAAATCACACAATCAAAAGGCTTTTTTTTTATCCCTAGCAGTTCTATGACCTCTTTAATATTTTATATACCAAATATTTGTGAATTATTCATAGTATTAGTAGGTATCTCAGGTTCTCAGAGTAAGAGGCAGTCTGATTTTCCTTACCTGTGAAATATTTCTGCAAACTGAAATAGGAATGTGCCCATTCATCTTGTTGTAACCAAGTTATTTGTCAATAAAAGATAAAGAAATGTAGTGTAGCCCTAGATCTGGAAATTAGGGTTTGACCTTAGTCAAGCCATCTGACATCTCCATGCCCCTGATTTTCCATGTACAAAATGGAAGGATTGGACACCCAGATGCTTGCACTTCCTTTCTCAGTTCTGTGATACCGTAACAAGGCCATCTGACTTACAAACACCACAAAGCTAACTTTCCAGTTTACGGAACAAGCTCAGGCCTTTTCCAGCTCAGGCTTCATTCACTAGATCACTGCTTTGAAACCTGGTTAATCATGAGAATTTGAACACTTTAAAAAAAAAAAAAAAAAGCAGATTTCCATGTACTATCCAGACTTCCCTGGATGAACACCTTTACTATGCTCTTCCTCTCTTATTGTATTATTTTTTAAGATTTTATTTATTTATTCATGAGGCACAGAGAGAGGCAGAGACATAGGCAGAGGGAGAAGCAGGATCCTTGTGGGGAGCCCAATGCTGGACTTGATCCCAGGACCCCCAGGATCACGCCCTGAGCCAAAGGCATACACTTCCTTTTTTAAATTAAAGGACAGTATTTGCCTTTGGAAGTATGGTTACATTTTTTCACCCTTCTTTATGATTTTTTGTTCTCTCTCTCTCTCTCTCTCTCTCTATATATATATATATATATAGTCTTTAAAGTTTTACTTATCTATCTGAGAGAGACAGAACAAACTGGGGCAGGGTTGGGGGTGAGGGAGAGGGACAAGCAGACTCTATGTCAAGCATAGAGCCCAGTGCAGGCTTGATCCCAGGACCCTGGAATCATGACCTGAGCCTAAGGCAGATACTTAACTAACTGAGCCACCTAGGTGCCCATACTCTATATTTTTGTCACTGTGTATGTTTTCCTTGATTATCAGGGGGAAAAATGGCTTTTAAAAAAAAAATTGGGGGTGAGAATGGTAGTTGGGATGGCATTTGTTTTGAATGGAATTTGTTTCTGTTTGCCCAAGAAAAGACTGTGTTTGAGTTTTTCACCGGTCTCTTAAGGAGGGGAGAGGGGAAATGAATTATATGAGCTGATTAACTCTTAGAGAACTTAATTAAAGCTTGATAAATTGTTATATACAAATAATGAATCATTCTCTTGTACAGCTGAAACTAATATGTCAGTTATACCTCAATTAAAAAACTTAGTAAATTGTGTTTTTTAGAAGATGAAGTATGCACATCTAACAATGATAATTGATAGTAAATAGGGGTGGATCACCAGCATTTTTCTTTTTTTCTATTAAGCATTGCATTCTATTCCGCATTCATAGGGACCATGCAGAAAAATGCATTTCATCCCAGGGCAGGGGAAAGCTTAGGAAGGGGAGGGATTGTTTGTTCCAATTCTGGAAACACCTAATGGTTTTCCATTCTGGTGAATGCTGACACAGGACTTGCTATGCTGGTCTGTCTTGCCTATTTGAGTTTGCCTGGACTGCCAGTTGGCTCTCTGGGGCACTGCCTACCCCTGGCCTGGCTCCAGGGATTTTAAACCCAATTTTGCCCATAATAAGTGATGGTTTTCTGCCTATTTCCTATCTCAGCCATGGTGGCCCAGCCCGCAGAGAGAAGCTGTGCAGAGAGTGTGCAACCATTCTTGGCATCCATTCTAGAGGAGCTCATGGGGCCAGTGAGCTCAGGATTCAGTGAAGTACGCTCACTCTTTGAAAAAGAAGTGGATGAACTTAGCCAGAAATTTCAGACCACCAAAGACAGCGCTCAGCTTAAGGAGGTAAGATACTGAGTCGTCGAGTGTGAATGGTTTGTCTGGGGCTGCCTTCCCTTGGGCCTTTATCTGCACTCGTGCATTCTTTCCTTTCCTTTCTTCCTCCCTTCTCCCCCTTCCTTTTATCCAGTCATCTGTTTCTTCCATTCAGCCAGCCACCCCATTCATCTATCCATTCACCTGATTTCCTTTATTAATAGTTTTCAAGTTGCAAAATTAATAATATGCTTGTGCAAGTGAAACAATATATAGGGAGACTATATGGGCAAAATTGATCACCCATGATGTAGGAAAGACATCAGAGTTCAAAGCCAACAGGCAAGAAAGAATTCTTTTTTTTTTTTTTTAAAGATTTTATTTATTCTTGAAAGACTCACAGAGAGAGGGAGAGACATAGAGGGAGAAGCAGGCTCCTGGCAGGGAGTCCAATGAGGGACTCGATCCGGGAACCCTGGTATCATGCCCTGAGCCAAAAGCAGATCTCAACCACTGAGCCACCCAGGCATCCCCGCAAAAAGAATTCTTGAGACGTCTTTGATGCAAAAATGTGGTTTTATTGAAGCACGGGGACAGGACCCGTGGGCAGATAGAGCTGCACTGGTGTCATGAGGAATGGCCATTATAGACTTTCAAGTTGGGATGGGGGGTGTAAGTCCTTGAAGAATTTTGGAAGCAAGGTTTCCAGGACCTTGAGAGGACTAGTTATTGTTGGGAAAGGATCATTTATTACTGTCTAATAAAGCCTGAGTCATAAGATCCTTCAGATGTGTATTGGTGGGTCATATGCTTGGGGGATGATTGCTAACATGTATCTTGCGGGATAGAGATCAAGGAAGTTTCCAAAGGAATTTTTATATATTAAAGTAGACTTACAGGATCCTGGAGGGTCAGGCTAAGTTTGCCTTTTGCCCTTAGCAAAGTAGCAACATCAAGGCAATTGAGTCCCTAAAGGAATGTCACTCTGTTTCAAGGACTCATCAGTGGGCTGTAGGTAGGAAAGAAATTTAATAATTTTTCTGCTGCTTTTGTTTCCCACATCAACTCCTACCCACACCAACTCCTAGGCTACCTCCACTCCCAACTCCCTGAATTAAATAATATAAATAACTTAGAATGTGTTTTCACATACTTGTTTCTTGTTCATGCAAATATAGAAGCATGTATCCTCATTGATATAAATTGTGTTCATTGGTTTGTTTCCAAAAATAGAGACTCATGATAAAAGCACTGTTTCTCAAAGTGTGGTCTCTAGACCAGCAGTGTCATCATCTGGCTGTTAAAAACCCAAATTCTCAGGCCCCCACCAACAGTCTACTGAATTGGAAACTCGGGGGGTAGAGCCCAGCATTCTGTTTCACAAGGCTTCCCATGGATGTGATGTACCCCAAAGTTCAGGAATCAGTCACGTAACATGGCAGCTTGGTTTTACATTTGACACATCACTACCAGTCAGTGGATAAAACCAGATACCTCTCTTTTTTTTTCCCTTTCTTATTATTTTATGCATACATACACATGTAATTATACATAAACAAGGTAAATTTTATAAATATTTTAAAGTTTCTTTTTGAACCCTTTTTAAAAACTTGCCTTTACCCTCCCTCCTTCCCCTCCCTCAACACCCCCCCTTCAAGTAACTAGTGTTAACATCTTAGCATATGCCATTCTGTACTTATCCCTCACCCCACTTATGTAGTTATAAAACATACACATTTATGAGCTGTTTTTTCTGATTGTCTGCTCTTAAAAAAATAGAATTGTATTACAATCAGTGTTCTCATTCAAAAAATACTGTCTTCAAATTAGCTGCTCTAGCTTTAAATCATTCTTTGTAATGGCTACATAATATTTCATGTACAAATGCACCATGATTTATTCAACAATCCAAATGTTGCAGGCATCATGGACAAAGCTATGATAAATAATCTTGTTACATATATTGTACTCTGATGCTTTCATTCCTGTGGGATAAATTCCTAAGGCAGACTTGCCAGGATGAAAGGTGGGTTTATTTCTCCTGTTAACAGATGTTACCATTTGCATTTCATACAAAAAAGAGGGAATTTAAATTTTGTCTGTCAGTTGTATATGGCAGAGGACTTTCTTCCCCAGATGCCCATGAGCTATAGGCATTCCCACTTATTTAAACTTTGGCCACGCTGATAGGAGCAGAGCATTAACCTGGTTTTCTTCTCTTGTCTGCTTGTTATTTCTTCAAAACAGATAGGTTACATATTGTGTGAGGAGGGACAAGTTTGACTGTGTGTGTTTGACCATTAATCCTACTCCAGTGCAGCTCCCCACAACTCCCTTCTCAATGAGGTTGATGTTTTCTCTTTACAAACACAATGAGAGGGGGGCCTGGGTGGCTCAGTGGGTTAAGGGGCTTGGGTCTTGATCTGGGGCTGGGAGGGGCGGGTCCTGCAATCCAGCCCTGAGTGGGGCTTCTTGCTCAACAGAGCGTCTGCTTCTCCCCCTCCCCGCTGCTGCTCCAGCTCTATCTCTCTCTCAAATAAATAAATAAATAAACTCTTTAAATAAAACACACGCAATGGAAATGAGCCCTGTAAGAATTCCTATTTAGAGAAACCTAGAACTCTAGCTTTGTCTCTTTTCTGTGATTTGAAAATCAGACAGCACATCCTCTCATACTCACCCTGTGTTCCTCCCCAGTTCTCCCTGGGCATCCATTTACTGCACATTTCTATCCCCTCTCTCCCTCTGCCCACCCACCTGTTTATTCTAGGTATTCAGTACTCAATTTTATTTTATTTTATTTTATTTTATTTTATTTTATTTTATTTTATTTTATTTTATTCTATTTTATTCTATTCTATTTTTTAAAGTTTTTATTTATTTATTCATGAGAAACACAGAGAGAGAGGTAGGGACACAGGCAGAGGGAGAAGCAGGCTCCATGCCGGGAGCCCTATGTGGGACTCAATCCCAGGACTCCAGGATCACGCCCTGGGCTGAAGGCAGGTGCCAAACCACTGAGCCACCCCGGATCCCCTCAATTTTAAAAATTATTTGAAAATTCGCTTGGAAAATAGAATGCATTCAGTTGGCAACAACACTCATGGTATAAGAGTATGTTGGTAAAACCTGATGTCTTTAATGGAGGGGATCTGTTGCAGCCCTCTTGCCAGGAGCCCTGTGGCTTCATTCCTTGTGCAAAGCAGAGGAGGCAGGACCCCGGCTTTTAAACTGGATGCCTCTCCCAGGCCGGGCCTCCTCCTACTACCTATCTCCCCCACCCACTAGCACCATAGACAACCTACGGCAGAGGAAGCCCCGTGAGCCCTGGAGCCTCAGAGAATGGTGGAGATTCGGGCTCATTCCCAGAGTCCCGGGGTCCCGGACACCCTGACTTCCCAGAGGTTTTTTAAGTGAATGGCACTCATTAAAGAAGGCTTTGGAGGCCCCAGGTGCCCAGCAACAATTCCTGGTGCCAAGAAGCCTGCCTACCTAGTTCTTGAGCTCTGAAAGTGGGAGCTCAGCATCCATCAAAAGCTAAGATTGGGGCCTCCCAGATGCTCTCCTTCCATCATCCAGTTGATTCTTCTACCAGTCTCTGCCCTAGCAATGGAGCTGCCCCAGGGACCCTTGAAGGAGGAAAGTAAGACATTTGAAATTTCACAGATATAGTAATCTGAGAAGTGAATCACTCTAATAACATACATTTGATTATTTCGAATTTATGTAATATATAATATGCATGTAATATTGCTCCTGTGTCTGAAGGTATTTAATTTTTCCTTTCACCAAAATGCAGCATCTAGGCCAGCTCATGAATCTTCCCCTGGATTCCATGAAGATGGAACCGTGTTATAGTAAAGTCAACCTGCTTCAGGAGCGCTTGCAGGATCTCAAGAGCCGCTTCAGATTCCCCCACGTGGATCTGGTGGTCCAGAGGACACAGAACTACATGCAGGAGGTGGGAGCAGCAGGGGCTTCCATGGGTGGGGGTGAGGATGGAGACAGCAGAGAAACGGGCTGGCTAGTGAGACCGGTGTGCCTGTGCAGCCCTGGGCAAAGGGGCCTGTTTCTGTTGTCATCATGTTGAGTAAGGACATACTTGGTCCTTCCAACTGGCTTCATCTTTCTTCCATGTTGATAACATCAGAAAGAAAAAGAAAAAACATTTCAGGGAAATCAAGTAGCATTAATTGATAATTACTTGATTTGTCAAACCAGCACTTTTAACCTTGGCTACACAAGATTTAGAATTGTTTGGGGGAACTTTAGAGAAATCCTGATGTCTAGGCCCCACTCCCACTAATTTTCCCTCACTCCCATTCCCACTGCTTCTAATAGGTAGCCAGAATGGAGAACTAGTAGCTTACACTAATTCCCGAACCTGGTTAAGAGGAAATCAACCAATCCATCATGGCTTCATATTTGGATTTCTTGGGTCTACTTGATAGATTCCCCCACACACACACAAGGAATTTTTCTCTAGGAACAAGCATAAATTCTTTCCATAGTACGGTGCTTTCTAAGTGAAGAAAGGTGTGATCGCTGGAGCCCTCAGAACACAATTCTATTTCAGGGGTGTTCTGGGGAAGCATACTAAAGGGCTGGGCACAGTGCCAGAACCCACTTCCAGGAGAGATGCTTAGATCAGGTTACTACAGTGTTGAGAGTGCCGTGACAAAGCTGTGTGTTCATGCTTTGGGATCACAGGCTTGGGGAAGAAAGGAACATTTGTTCCTTACAAGCTACAGGATGGATTAAGTGATACACCTTATTATCTAACCTTTGAATTGTGAAGGATTAAAGATGGACCGGGAACAAAATTGGGCAACAGTTTAACAGAAGTCCCTTTGGTAATACCGAACCTTGGTGAAACCGATACAGGTACAAGTGCAGAGAATAAGAAATCTGAATCATTTCCGTTTCCTACCCTTTGAGCGTATCAGCCCACCAACCCCTGACCCTGCCTCCCTTCCAGACTGGCAGAGAAAGGAAGAGAAGTGAGATGATGATAGGCTGGAAAGTGCAGAGACGTGTGCTGGAGTGCTTTGCAACCACAGAAAAGTGGAAGTACAGCATTAGAGCAGCAGAAAATAACTAGGGAAGCCTCCCACCTCAGTAAGTCAAGCCCAGGCTGCAGGTACCGGAGACTGGAGGAAGGGGTTGGCCATGGGAGAGGATGGTATTCTCAATCCCATGGCTGCCATGGGCCTCCCAGCTCAGAGCATGAAGGCGAGAGGAGGAAGAAAATACATGTATGCACACTGACACACGTGTGTGAGCATGTGTTTTATTTCCCAGACTCTTACTGATCCCACTGTGGCCAAGTGCCTATCTATTTCCCAAGCCAGGTAGGGGGATGAAGATCTGTTGCCCTGAGTGGCCCCAGAGTAGTGCCTAAAGGGACCATGATGGTCATCCCCTCCCTGCTCCTGCTCTGGGGTAGAGACCCCGGCCTCTGACCTGGTGCCCTTCCGTGTTGTTTTTGGTTTCTAGCTAATGGAGAATGCAGTATTCACTTTCGAGCAGTTGCTTTCCCCACACCTCCAAGGAGAGACCTCTAAAACTGCAGTCGCCATTGAGAAGGTTAAGCTCCGAGTCTTAAAGGTAAAACCATCTTCTCATTTGTGGGAAGTGTAAAACAACAGTGTGACACCCCCCCCCCCCCTTGCTTCTTTTGTTAAGTGGAAAATACCAAGCTCTGTTTTTCACACCCCGTTTGTAATCCTGCCCTCGTTCCCTCCAGGACTTTCGTGCCTGTCCTGCCATCTAGTGGCAATTTTAGGGACCTCAGGTCCTCAGGATCCTGGTCCATCCGCAAGAAGTGCCCTGTCCTGGCTTATATTCAGAGCAACTGCACTTGATATTTATTGACTGTCCACTATAAGCAAAGCGCCGTGATAGATATTACACAAAAACGTAAAATCAGGCGCAGCATAGCTTCCTTCTTCAAAGAGTTTGCAATGTAGTAAAACCCATTTAAATTAGCCAACATTTTTTAGAAAAATCCAAATCTCCTGGCAAAGGAAATACTCCAAAAAACCAAAAAAGGCACCTGCCATATGAACGTGTTTTTAATGTGCTTACTGCTTAAGTATACAGCAAAATGGTTTTAATAATAGCAGCTTGCACATATATGGTCTATGTTTAAAGCTTTTTTGTTTGTAACCTATCCTGTTTCGTTTGATCCTCACAAGGACTTGCGAGACAATTAGAATGTGTCTCCGTTATAGAGATGAGGAAACTGACTCACTACGAGCTAACGTGACTTACTGAAGCTCAGCAGGCTCGTCAATGGTGAGCCTACAGCTGAAACAATTCTTAAACTTAGTCCACCAATTTCTTACCACCTATTCCCCTAAATAGTGCCTTGGAGCAGAAGATACAAAGTCCCACAGAGCCTAGGGGGCGGTCCCTGAATTTTAGACCCAGTCTTAATACCTCATGGGCAGTAGGAAACAATGGCAACCAAGTCACTGAGATTAAAAGCAATATTTATTATGGAACACAAGTAATAATGAACTTGCAGTTGGAAAGAAAAGAGTGTCAATGACAGTATCACCTCCAGTGTCAAGACGCTTTATACCCCCCCTGGACAGTCTATTTCTTCTCTGGACACTTTTAACTGCAAAAAAGTTGTCATTGTTGGTAATTCTAGTTCTGTTCTCCCTGTTTATGTCCTTCTTCCACAGAGTGGCCTTTGGTTGTTTGAATGGAGCTATAATTTCGCCCATGGTTGTTATCTCCAGTATAAATGCCTTCGTGCCATTAACCATTCTTTATTTGGTCTGACCATTCCACTCACATACCCATGACTGTGTTCTAGTTTGTCTGTGATCTTCTTCTTTTTTTTTTTTTGTCTGTGATCTTCTTAACGTGTCATCTAAAACCAAACTCTGGCCTCTAGGTGTGAATATTCCATGCAGAACAGTGAATCATCATCTTTCTTGGTCTGGATTCTAAACTTCCTTGGTTAGCATGTCATGGTGTTAAGGTAGCTATATGCCAGACGCTCTCTTCCTTTGTGGAAATCATTATAACCCACCGATCCTGCTTTTTTGGATGTAGAGTGAAAGGAGTAGATGATCTTGGTTCCTGTGGACCCACCCAGGATGGGGGTGATGACATACAAACTCACCCCCAACTTCTTTTTGATGCAAAATTTATTGTTTTGATCTTGCCTCAGTTTCTCTATCTGTAAGAGGGGAGAGTAAGATGGTTCATTCATAGTCATACCCTCCTCCCAAAGTATAAGAGAATTGCATAGTAAGATCTTTGAGACCTTGGAAACACCATAAGCGTCCTCAGAAATAGGGGGAAAAGGGAGACAAGTGAGTGACTGCATTTTTGTTTAAGCAAAAGATAACAGATTGTAATGTTGCTATTTAGCATATGTTTCTATCTCTGTATTGACAGCAATATGATTATGACAGCAGCACCATCCGGAAGAGGATATTTCAAGAGGCACTGGTTCAAATCACACTTCCCACCGTGCAGAAGGCACTGGCATCCACGTGCAAACCAGTAAGGGGCTTGGTTACTCCTGAGAGCCTGCTTTTATTGCTGTGAAGTTCAAGCAAATTCTTTGGCTATGATGTGCTTCCAAACAGCTGACTAGACCAGGGAGGGGTCAGCAAACTTTTTCTGCAAATGGTCAGAGAATAAATGTTTTGGGTCCTACTGTTTTTGTTCCAACTACTCTGCTAAGTGCAAGAGCAAACATAGGCAACATATAACAATGAGTGCTTCTGTGTTCCAATAAAACTTTATTTACAAAAGCAAGGAGCAGTCAGATTTACCGACCCCCAGACTAGACAAAATCTCAAAGGTAGAGATCTGACTTTGAGCCAAATGAAGGGTTGTCATAGAGCGCCCGAGGACACCAGGTGCTCCGCATCATAGTATGGCTTATGGGTACCACGTGTCCTCTGAAACTTGACCACTACATCCAGGAAAAGACCTTAAGTAACATGATTACAGAAGAATATTTTTTCTTTCAATGTTTATTTGGTGAAATCAATAAAACTGAAACCATTTAAAGCTGCTACCAGTGACAGCCATGTTTATGAAGGTGTGCATTGGACTGCAGAGCAGAGCCATGGGTGAGCCACCTCCGGAGGTTGGTTCAAGACCTGGGTTCAGTGCTTGCTTCGGCAGCACATATAATATACAAGACCTGAGTTCAAGTCCTAGTTCTTCTGTGTATTGGCTCTGGGCAGTCACTTTTCCTCTATCTTGGCCTAGATTCCATCTTCTGGGAAATGGAGACAATATATTTTGCAGCACCTTTCTTAAGATGACATTAGAATTATTATTTGACAAGTGCTTACCATGTGTTAGGCACTATGTTAAACACTTTGTATGGATTATTTCAATAATTCACAAGACAACTTTAGGAGGAATGAGAAAACCTGAAGATTGAGTCACAGGCCCAAAGTCACAGAGCTGGTGAAGACCAGAGTTTGAACTCAGCTCATAGTCATTGATAACATGGTGTGTATTCAGTGAGTGGTATATACCACTACTATTTCTACGTTTCAGGAATAATCTATGAGCCTGGACATTTTCAGTGCCTTCTCCCTCTTGGAGCAAATCATAAAGAGCTTTTGAGGATTGAAAAAGGGCTTTTGGGCAGCTGAGAGGGTCTCCAAGAATTAGAATGTTAAAATCCTTAGCATGAGTTATTTTACTGCAGAAATGTCTTTGGTTATTTTTATATTCTATAAATGCTTTTTTCTTTAGAGTCTTGGCATATTTAGTACTGGGCATTTACTTCTGGGAATTTAACCAAGCCACAGGAATGAAGAATCTGTCTATATGGATGTCCTTTGGCCACGTGTGGATGGAAATGTTTAGACACCTAAAGGGTGACTTAGTCCACCTCTGGATGTGTCTGCACACAGACATTCTACTTTAGACTGTTTTTCTTTTTCAATCCAAAAGGCGATCTGAGGGCACCAGAGCTACCTCCTCCCAGAAGAGAAGGACAAAGAAAGTCCCCCCTTTCTTTTCTGTTCCCTTTTTCCAAACATCAGCAGAGTTGTACCCAATCTATAAAATACTTTTGTGATTTTTAATCAATTGAGATTGGTTTCCAAAGAAACTGAGACCCCCAAGCTTTTAGTAATGAAGGATATTATTTCAGTGCCAAGAGATTTCTTAAAATCTGGATTTACAGAATGGATAAATTGGCGGATTATCTGCTTCGCTGAAGGATTCTTTATTTGACTAAAGTATGTTTCCTTTGGTTCTTTAAATCATAGCTTCCTAGATCTGTGGTGCTCCATCCAAGCTGCACATTAAAATTGCCTGGGGAAGTATAAAAAAATTTCTGGTTCCCCCAAACCTACCCTTAGTGTGGTTCCAATTAAATTGCTCCAAGAATTAAACATATGTCACACACAGTTCAATCAGTTCAATATAGAAGACCTATGTTACCAAGCTGGACATATCACAATAATATAAACATCCATAGATACTGTTCCTTTCCACACACTTATTTTGGGAGAGAGAGAGTTGCAAGCAGGGAGGAGAGGCAGAAAGAGAGAGAGAGAGAGAGAGAATTTTTTTTTTTTTTGAGAGAGAGAGAATCTTAAGCAGACTCCATGCTGAGTGCAGAGCCTGACGTAGGTCTCAGTCTCACAACCCTGAGATCATGACCTGAGCTGAAACCAAGAGTCAGATGTTTAACCTACTATGCCACTCAGGCATCCCTAGCTCTTTGAAATTTTAAAGGTCTCCTGTTTATTCAGCAAACATGTATTGACTATATATCACATGTGACCCAGGCACTGTGCCAGGCCAACGTCCCTGCTGTGCCAGAGTTTATAGCCTAAAGGCAGGGGACAGGCAAGGACAGGCATATAGTGTGCCATGTGATGAACACAGCGGTAGCCTATGGGAAAGAGGGACGACCAGAGTGCTGAGCCAGGTGCCCAGCTCTGCTTATGGGGTCAGGGAGGACTTCCAGAGTCATGTTTTTGCCTAGTCCTGAAGCATGAATCAGGGGAATAGAGAGTGGGAGACCACCTAGGGAGATGAACGGGTGTTGCAGACATGAGTCTGTGCCCCTTGCTTTGCAGAGGAAGAGAGAGGCAGGGATCAGTGCCATGGCTTGCCTGGGTCCCACAGCAGATCCAGGGTAGTGTCCAGCCTCCTGGGCAGTGCTCTTTCCACACAGTTCTGTTTTGTGTGTCAGTCCTGCCTCACAGACGTTCTCAGGGTCATGGAAGCTCATGTCTTTTCAATCCTTTGACTTTGCTCTAGGGTGGATATAAAAGGACCCCATTATTGCCTGCTGTGATCTGGTCCAGGACTATAGACCCCCAACTTCTAACACTGAGTTGTCTGCATGTGGTGGTGGCTTCTGATCACATGCTGAAGATCCTGTCCCTTTAGGCAAAAGGCATCAAATCCCACTACTAAGGCCCTGGCTCTTGGGCCCCTTTGAATACCAATCACTGGCATGTGACTTGGTACATTTTGATCCCTACCCTGACCTCAAGCCATCTGGAAACTCTTGGAGAGCAGAAAGTTTTCAAAGATTTCACATCCTGCCTGGGTTGTCTTAGAGGGAATCAATGAGTGTCAGGGCCAGTTGGAGGGAAAGAGGAGAATGTTCCTGAAGAGTCCTTGACTAGAGATTCTCCGTATCTGTGAAAAGGGTCCCTCTAATAAAGTTAAACAAACATTTAGTCCAGGACCCAGCAATTTCACTTCTAGGCATATACTTAAGATAAAAAAAAATCATGCACAAGAATGTTTGTAGCAATTGTATTCGTAACAGTTAAAAAATGAGAAAATCTAAAAAAAAAAAATTAAAAATAGAGAAAATCTCAACACCCTCAATAAGGAGGATAGCTAAAATATTTTAGTTTATCCATATAATGAATGCCTTTTATCAACAAAAGGGAACAAGCTACTGATGATACATGTAGCAACACAGATGAATCTCAAAACCAAACACACAAGAATATATGATTTGATTTATGTAAAGTTGAAAAATCAGAAAAACTAGGGACACCTGGGTGGCTCAGTCTGTAAAGCATCCAACTCTTGATTTCGGCTCAGGTCATGACCTCAGAGTTGTTAGATTGAGCCCTGTGTCAGGCTCATTGCTGGGTGTGGAACCTGCTTAAGATTCTCTTCCTCTCCTTAACCCCCTTATGTTCTCTCTCTGTCTCAAAAAAAAAAAAAAGAAAGAAAAACGAATCTGTTGTGACAGATATCAGAGTAGTGCTTACCTCTTGTTTGGGGGTGTAGTCAAGAAAAAGTCACAGGGTGCTGGAAATAGTCTCTATCTTGATCTGGGTTACAGTTAACATGGGTATAGTTATATATTTAAAACCACTGAGATATACTTGTAAAATGTGTATGTTTACCAAGGTAACTTATACTTTGGTAAAATACTATTGGAGTTTAAAAGAAAAAAAAAAGGAAGAAGGAAACATTTTGGTTGTGACAGAAAAAAAAGGAGGGCCTTGAGACCCACTGACCCACAGACAGGGCCTTGAGATGCTTAAAATCTGTGTTGTCTACACCCCTGAAGTACACAGAGTGTGTGCCGAGTACGGGAAACAGTGCCTCGTGCCTGGGGAAGGGAAGGGAATGACCAGTGGCTGAGTGCCCCACACTGCAAGGAGGGCATCATCAGTGGGAGGCTCCCTGTACCTCATCTGCAAACTGGCATCTCATGTCTTGTCCTCTGTCTTCCTCTCTCCTCGGTCTAGGAGCTCCAGAAATATGAACAGTTCATTTTTGCAGATCACACCAATATGATTCATGTTGAAAATGTCTATGAGGAGATTTTACATCAGAGCCTCCTTGATGAAACTCTGAAAGGTAAGGAAGATTTACTTGGGGCTGAGGGAATGTCAGGTACAGGGGACCCAGTGAGGCCAGCTAGGTTCCTCAATAGGATGGAAGGGGAAGAGGAAATGGCTACTGGTTTGTTGGGGAGACAAAGAAGAAAGGAGAGGGAAGAGAGAGGACTACCAGCTTTGATGGAGAGTCCTAATCTGGCACACACTGTGCCGGCCCAGTAGATACTCCTTCTTTGAATACCAATAAGAACTCTGCGAGAAAGAGATTTCAGGCTTCATTTTTCACAGAAAACTGAGGTTTAGGGAGATTAAGGCTAGAGGGTCTCATGAACAGCTGTCTTTCTCCAGCTGCTCCAGACAGAACAAAGAACAGGTGCTTTTAGCTGCAGACTCACAGCCCCTCCCTGAGGCAGGAGGAGGCGATTCCGGGAGCAAGGGTTGTCAGCTGCTCCCTCAGCACATGCCTCACATCCTGTCGGCGGGGCGGAAGCAGACACAGGGCGCCCACACAGTACCCCGTGAGTCTTGTTGGGACTCTAGCACCCCCTGTCCTGTGGAATCAGGCTTGTGATGAGACTGTGGACAGGACAACTCTGATAGAAATATGCTGGTTAGGGCCATTCCCTCAAACCGTAGGCCTGAAACGTAGCTGGTCTCCATGGGGAAGGTGTTAGTATCACAAAAAAAAAAAAAAAAAAAAAACCCTCCACAAGGAAAACTGGCCAAACACAAGCCCCAGTAGCTAATCCAAAGAGATAGGAAATGTAAAGATGTCAGCGCAGTGTCTGATGGGAAGGGCTCACTCCAGCCTGTTGCCAGTCCACCATGGCACCTTTGAGCCAATTAGGAAAAGGCTCCCCTTCTCCAAACACTGGCTGCTCTCTGTCAAAAATTGCCGTGACATACCGATTTTATCAGTGCAAGATGCTCTACTGCTAGTTGCTAGAAAATTATGCTGAATACACAAATCTGTGCCATCTCTGATATGAATGATACATGCTCTTGGATATGACACTGTTGGGCACTGTACAACCTGCAGAGCTCTAGTAGGGGCCTATCATCAAAAATGTCAGCTGCTATAATCATTATTGTTGGTTTTAGTCCCCTCAAGGCCTCTAAGACTGAGCTGGATGCATATAGGTCTTCATTCCAGACACGACAGGTCAATAGAGCTCTCTCTGTGTGTTCAATACTGAGTACCCATTACACGTTCAGGACTGTCCTGCGAGAAACTGAGAAACGCCAGACCTGCCTCTGCAGTGGGGCCTCTATGAATGATACAGATGATACTAGTATAGGTTGCGAGCTCCTTGAAGGCAAAAACCATATTTGATTCATCTTTGGATTCTCAGAGTCTGTCCCTCAGTTGATGTTCAGTTTGAATAAATGAATGAGCAAAGGGATGAATGAATGAACACTACAGAGGTCCAGAGTTCAGAATGGGTCGGTGGGCTTTGGTCATCAGGGACCTGATGGTCTGGAAGAGGGTGGATATAAGCTGGAATTTGAAATTGAGAAATTTGGATGGCTGAAAAGCTGGGAGAAGGGAGTTTGGCTTCTGGATAAAGTCAGAAAATCCAGGATGGCCAGGGCAGAGTGTTAATGTCATGTTTTGCTTTCTGGTCTCTCTCAGTGATAAAGGAAGCTGCTATCCTGAAGAAACACAACTTATTTGAAGACAATATGGCCTTGCCCAGCGAAAGTGTGTCCAGCTTAACTGATATCAAAACCTCTGCAGGGTCGAATCAGGCCAGCCCTGCCAGGAGAGCCTCGGCCCTTCTGCCAGGAGTTTCAGATAGTGAAACGCTAAGTAACGAAGTATTCCAGGAGTCAGGGGAAAAGAAGCAGCCTGGGGTCTCTAGTCCATTGGCCAAAGAAGAAAGCCTTTCTTTCCCTGTCCCCACCCCTCCCCCAGGTGGGACCGGACAGATGATTATTTCAGGCATGGATGGCCCTCTTGTAGATCTCGTGACTGCAGAGGACACAGCAGGAGCCCTGGGCACACACTCATCAGAGCTGGAGTTTGGAGGGGCTCCTAAGGACGGAGAACCCACCCACGAAAAGCCAGAATCCAGCTCTGCCTCGAGCTCCTTAAAGGAGCTCAGAAATTTGTTAACAGTGACCATTGAAGTGCCAGTGGAATCTTCCACCCTCGAGATTGAAGAAGATACAAATGAAGAGACCCTTGCTCCCCAAGAAATGGAAAAATTAGAGGAAACAACCCCAACCTACGCAGAGGCCAATCAAGCAGCTGCCTCCAGTCAGGACAGCTGTGAAGAGAGTGAGATCAGTGGGAGGGAGGCCCATCCTCCCCCTCCGGAGGCGGAGGCCAGCAGGGAGGAGTTGGGGGGATTTCTGGGGGCCGAACTGGCCTGTGAAGGGCTCACCCCTGGTGCCAGCAGCCCAGACCCCACAGAGCAGCAAGCAGAGGCTGGGGAGCCCACTGAGGGGGAGATCCGGGGGAGGTCTTCCAGCCTGGATGCCCAGGATGGAAGAGGGGCTGCGTCCATTGTGGAGGATGAGGCCAGGCCACAGGAAGATTGCACTTCCAGTGCTCACCACACCTGCCCCAGTGAGAGCCCAGTTTCTGTGGAAGAAACCCTGGGAGGGACCAGCAGCATGACCCAGGCTACTACCAGTGTGAAGACAGAGGAGATTAAGGCTGCCGGTGTTCATGAGTGCCAGTGGGTGGTAGAGAATGCTCCAAACATAGATCTGCTAGGTTCACCAGATATGGGGGAGAGTACCCCAGAGCAGCCCTCCGAAGAGTGAAAGGGACAATTTGGCTTAAGTATTTCTTTGTACAAACTCAGCCAAAGGTTAATAGTTATGGGTATGCTTAGGGATTGCACACAAGTTGTTACCAAAAAAGAAATAAATAAATAAGTACTTCCTTAACGTGTGTCATGAAACCAGAGGAAATGCACACAGAGCATGCATAGTGAGGCAGACCTCTGTGGGATTGAAGTGTTCTACCCTGAATTACCGCTTTAGCATTTTAGTGGGAAGTGTTTAGGGTGAGAGGCAGCTGTGGATGTCTAAGGGAGGCAGTGGTGTTCCAGCAAAGATGAAGAAAACAGTAGAAGCCCAGTTTCCAATACACTGCACATCTTCCTCTAATGTCCTTCAAGGCTTTTTAATTTTTGGTAAGAATGCAAATGTTTATTGTAAATCAAGCTTCACCATCCACTCAAGCAACTTCACTGTCTCTGAAAGACTCAGCATTCATCCACAGTCAGGCCACCGGAAAGGGTGGGTGGTGAACACCGATCACCCTGCTGTGGGCAGCCCCATAGACCCTGAGAGATAACGCCTGAGAGCACCCAGGGGGACGCTGAACACAATCAGAGGAAAGTTGTGGTCTGTGGGACTGTCTGAGCTTGTTACTGATTCTACTATCAATTTCTTGTTAATTAATTGTGTTGATTCTTATTAATTAATCACCTTTTGGGGAAATTCAGAGGAGGCAAGAAAATTTCCTTGGCATGTTTAAGCCTGAAAGCATTCCAAATTAGCTTTAGACTGTGCAGGGGGCCCTTAGCTAATTCTTAAGCATAAAAGACTACCAATTAAGCAAGCATTATTTGAGTAGTACTGTATGCCGTGTGCTGTGCTAGGCATAGTGACAACAGCAACAACAACAAAAAAAGAAGAAAGAAGAAGAAGAAGAAGAAGAAGAAGAATAGATAAGGTGCTTTGGCACAAATTAAAAGACCTATGGGAATTAAAAGAAAAACATATGTCAATTTTCAACCCATCATAACTTTCTATCCATCGAAGCAGTCCTGGTTCATTCCCAGAAGAGGAAGAACGTGAATAAATGGGAAAGGAAGGAAGCAAGGAAGGAATGAAGGAAGGACAAGAAAGAGAAAAGCCAAGATGTACAGCATCAAGTCCCAAAGACATCACCCAAAGTGGAAATCATTTGTCTGGTCATTCAGCAAGTTAACTGAGTCCCTATTATGTCCCAGGTGCTAGAGATACTGTAGTGAAAACGACTCTGTTCCTCCCTCCTGGAACTTACACTCCAATGGAAAGAGACACAGATACTTCTCAATGGATCCTGACCAATAAATGTTTATGTTAAAGGACTTACTTGCAGGAGATTAAAAACATAGGTTCTATTATCCTTCATTTCCTAAAAGCTCCAGTCTCAGATACTACCTCTTGACATTTCCTTCCACAAATATTAATGTTAGATCCCAACATACTGTCCTAAAAGCTTACTGTGATCAGCAGCAGCAAGTTTATGTCAGTTGTTTAGAGACTTTGTCCCATGGTTTAACTTTTTCACCAGGAATTAAAATATTTCTCTGTCCACCTCCCCATGAAGAATTTCCAGGTGATAAAGAATGAAGAATAATCAGTATCATCATAGTCTCATATTGAATTGTTTTCACTTCTCCTAGAGTGTTTAGATCTTCACATCTATGCAGGGTCTCCTTATAGAGAGAGAGAGGGTGGAGGCTACTCCTCTCAGGTCCCCGCAGTACCCAATGCTCACTCATATCCTTGCATTTAGCACAGGGTACTGAAATTATGTTTACCGGCCGTCTCTCCTGGGACCCCTCTCTTCGAGGACAGAAATTGGGGTTTATTAATGGTGTGTGCTTCCTGCTAGAGGTACACCGCCTTGCATAATGGCTCCCTGCCTTCTCCAGTCCCTGTCCTATCCCTAGTGCCTCGCCTAAGAACTGGCAAGCGTTGAGCTGCTCCAGAAATGTGAGCCCTGAACATCCACCACGCTCTGTGCTGGGCTGATTTGGGGCTCGCTGTCAGGCAGGGAGACGTTTTTAACTGGGCTTTCTGCCCTTGGGGAGTCTTTCCTCCGGTCAAGTCCAGAGTCCACGAGGCAGACAGCCAGATGGTCAGATGCGCTGCCCAGTAAGGCCGGGAGCCAAGGGCGTAATGCCCGGCCCCACCAAGCACGGCCCTTCTCTCCAGGAGAATTGTCAGTGAGTAAGGAGGTCCCAGCCCAGGCCCAGCCCATGCTGGAGCTTCCTAGCTTCCTTCCTTTGCTCACCTCACGGCTTCTTGGACCCCTTGGAAAACCAAGAGATTTTTCCAACCCTAAAAGAAAGTACATCTGCTTTGGATGGATGAAAATCAGTGCCCATCTTGTAGGCTAGAGGGTACTGAGAACTAAGTGGTAGGGTAGACTTGAGAACACGAAGAATGTTTCTGTACTTATTTCACAAAAGACAAGTTCAGTAGACTAAGCAGGATGATTGTTCCCTTTGGTGATGGAACAGGAAACTAAAGTTCATTAAAAATATCCCTTATTCATTTTAACATGTTGAATGGAGTAACTTCAGATTACTATGAGCTTGTCTTGTTTTTAATAGACTTGTATGTGTTGCTTCAGTGGTTTCCAGGTTAGAGCAAGGTTATTGTAATTTAAATGAGCAGCCTGAAAAGCTTCCAGCATGGTGCTCTGGGGATCTCTCCTCCGGGCAAATCTATTAGAAATGCATAAAACCTTAGGACATGGGTTTTGGGAAAAATTCCATGACTTTAAATGAGTTCTGTTACTATTGACCTTTTACAAGGAGAATATTTTCCTTGAAAAAAAAAATCAGCTTGTCATCTTTTTCCCTTTGCCGCTTAGAGTGGAGACAGCGGTGCCTTGAATTATGCAGAGAAAACTCTCTCTCTAAAAAAAAAAAAAAAAAAAAAAAAAGGCATTTTGGAAACCACAAGGATAAGATTCCCATCTGTCCAAAAGCTTTTAGAAAGAGCTTTTAGAAAGAGGACCTGTGAAAAACCACAGGTCTCTAGGCCTTATCTTCTACATTTTATTGCAAAGATTCTCAAGTCTGGTTTTGTAACCCTCCAGATTGGAGTCCCTGGTTTCCAAGGGGTTCACAGTTCTCCCAGATGAGTGATTTTCATTCTTTTAAAAAGTGCTAAACTCTATATGCTGCATAGCAATTTAAATTAAAAACAATAAAAATAAAAACCTGTATTAAAAAAAATACAGGTTCACTAGGTAAAAAAAAGTTGGGTACATATGTCTTCATACTCTACTAATAAATAAGCGGGTTTGGGGACTTGCCTTCTGAAGTCTGCAACTTCAAGAAAAAATCTACACTGTGGATGGGTTTTTCTGGTCACTATATAAAGCAAATAAACTTAAAGCACTTTGTAACCACATATTTACTCTGCCAAATGCCTATATTCCAATAAAATGTTCATCCTTGAAGAGTTGTCCAAATGTCATATTTACTTAGAATGGGGGTGGTTTCATCTTTTAAGCAAACATCATACTTGAACTGGGAGGAACGGCCCTCAGATGGAAAGGTGAGTCACTGTTGCTGCATCATGGGACTTCGAATTTTCTGTTTTCAAGAAAGAGTCCACAGAGAAGTCACTTAATGTCAGATATAATTATGTTTTGAAAATTATGCTCATTTCTCTAGGAATTGGAGTAAGTCTATAATAACGGGCAATTGCTCTTGACGTAATTGAACTACTTTTCAAACAAATTTATTCTCGATGGATAACATTAAGCAAAATATTCGTTCTTTCTATGATCATAAATAAAATAGTTTTTACTCACCAAAATCTATAGTTGCTCATTCCCCCAGGAATTCATTCATTAAAAAAAAAAAAAAAAAAAAGATCGTGTATCTATTATGTGCAAGGCACTCTAGTGGGTACTGGAGAAGCAGAGATGAACAGCGTGTATATGGTCCCAGACATCAGCGAACTCAAATTCTCATGGTAAACATGGCCAGGGAGGGCCCAGAATGGGTATTTGCTTCCTTGTTTGGCATAAAACTTGTCTCTAAGAGTTTTAACTCTATCTATGCCAACAGCTCTAGCCAGGAAAGAAGAAATATTGGAGAAATCAAGTCTAACTGGGTGCGACAAAGACTTTTGCTACTCCTCCTTACATTCCAAATTCCCAATATGCAAGAATCATTCCCAGAGTGGCTTCTCCAGGACCTCTATTTAGGGCCAAGGATCAGATTGGAATTGGCAGTTCCAATTCCAATTGGAGATTTCATTGATTTGAAATGTCTTCTGCATAGTTTTATCTTAGATTATATGTTTATTTGGTGTGATTTGGGTGGAACTAATGGACATCTTGGGTGGAGTCAAGTAAATAAAGCTCTTCTGTAAGCCATGCTTGGAGCTGCTCCTACTTGAACACCTCTCAGTCTTGGCCACAGTCTTCCCCTTTCTGAGAACTTCTGATCCTCCTTTCTCAATCTGGCCAATTCTCACAAGAGTCAGGATAAGTCTGGACAAATCCTTCCCCTCTCTCCCATAACACTTTGCTAAACTGTCACCTGAATTTACTGCCCACTTCTGGTGGTTTTCTCTCACTTTACTGCAGCCATCTACCTTCTCTGTGCCACCATCTTCAATCTTTGTGTCCCAACAGAGTGTACATAATTGTATACAGAAAGTGCTCGATAAATGTTGAATGAATGAATATCACCAATCCCAGAAGTAGGAGACAAGTGGAGAGATAGCTGATAATTGCCTAGCACAGCATAATGGTCTGGGAAGCTGGTAACTACTTACTCTCAGCCCACTGAGATAGTTCTATTTTAGTAATGGGATTTCATTAAGTGTTTGGGCACACCTGTCCCTCTGGGAGACAGCATCAGAACCAAGCTGCCCCCAAATCAAGCTAGCTGGTATAAACCATTCCTAGTTTTCAGAACAGGTGCTTCCACTGGTTTTTCCTGATAGCCCTATGAGGTCAACACGGTAAAAAGTTAAGAAGTTTACCCTTGAATTTCACCCAAATCTGTGAAATATGAGCAAATGTCCAAGAAATTCGTGGACAGCACCTGCCTTCTGGCAATCCTTCCTCTTGAGGCTGGGCAAGGAACAGGAAAAAAGCTGTGGTCCCTGCTTTTAGGGAACTTAGTCCAGTTAGGAAGACTGAGAAGCAAGTGGTGGTTCTGCAAGTAGAGGAGGGAGCATTCTGGCAGCACAAATGAAGGGCAACTAAAGAGTCTACTCAAGAAATTTCAGATTTGGTTTTGAACCTATTGAGCCTGCCCTTTATATACTGCATCATTTTTTTTAAAGATTGTATTTATTTATTCATGAGAGACATACAGAAAGAGAGAGAGAGGCAGAGACACACACAGGCAGAGGGAGAAGCAGGCTCCATGCCAGGAGCCTGACATGGGACTCGATCCCGGGTCTCCAGGACCATGCTCTGGGCCAAAGGTGGCACTAAACCGCTGAGCCACCCGGGCTGCCCTATTCTGCCTCATTTACTTCTTCTCTGTCATGGACTAAAACCCAAACTCTAGTTGTCTACAGATACTCTGAAGAAAACTTTTTTCAAGACCTCTTTATACCAACCCCTACACACTCTTCAGGAATCTTGAGTCCTCTGGATGCTGATCCAGACCTTCTGCAGATCCATTGGGGTTTAATTTAGGGAATCCAAATTCATGGATCAATTTTCTCCCTCTGGTCTCTATACAAAAGGATACACACATGTAGTGGTGAGACCTCTCTGTCTATAGCAATTCTAGGTGGAACTGTTGGGGTAGGAAAGTGAATTTATGTGTTGGGGAATTTCTACAAGATACTCAAGTGATTTGGAAGCTGAGGGGTGGTTTTTGGTGTAATACTTAACCCCCCCGCCTCCCTGCCCCTGAATTCTGTGCAGCTTCCTGAATCATGTGGGGGACAGTTTTTTTGTACATTGGTTTGAGGAGATCATGTGGGGAAAAAGGAAGGTACTTTCATTTCTATCTGTCAGAGGCTTCAAGCATTGAACCCTTAAATTTTTTATTCAGGTCTTAGAATAAATGATATTTTCCAGGCACCATCAGGATTCCTTCATGGGGTAATTTTTTCCAAAAATATTTGTTGATATCTACTAATGTGCTGTGGACTCCACCAGGCCCTGAGAACAGAGTAGCAAACTCCCATTCTCGCTGCATTCAGACTGTGGGTTATCTTTTCTGAACTGAACATTTCTGTTACTCAGCTTAAGGGAAATATGTTTTTTTATAAATTTATTTTTATTGGTATTCAATTTGCCAACATATAGAATAACACCCAGTGCTCATCCCATCAAGTGCCCCTCTCAGTGCCCGTCACCCAGTCACCCCCACCCCCCGCCCACCTCCCCTTCCATCACCCCTAGTTCGTCTCCCAGAGTTAGGAGTTTCTCATGTTCTGTCTCCCTTTCTGATATTTCCCACTCATTTTTTTCTCCTTTCCCCTTTATTCCCTTTCACTATTTTTTATATTCCCCAAATGAATGAGACCATATAATGTTTGTCCTTCTCCGATTGACTTACTTCACCCAGCATAATACCCTCCAGTTCCATCCACGTTGAAGCAAATGGTGGGTATTTGTCATTTCTAATGGCTGAGGAATATTCCATTGTATACATAAACCACATCTTCTTTATCCATTCATCTTTCGATGGACACCGAGGCTCCTTCCACAGTTTGGCTATTGTGGACATGGCTGCTATAAACATCGGGGTGCAGGTGTCCCGGCGTTTCATTGCATCTGAATCTTTGGGGTAAATCCCCAACAGTGCAATTGCTGGGTCATAGGGCAGGTCTATTTTTAACTCTTTGAGGAACCTCCACACAGTTTTCCAGAGTGGCTGCACCAGTTCACATTCTAAGGGAAATATTCTTATATATAAATGAACCCCTCCATCTTTCAGATCACATTTTAGAATTCTTTATTAAGTTTGCTTATAAACTTGATTTCTTGGAGGTCCTTTATGAGAAAACTGTATGGCTATCAACTTATTGTGTGAACTTGGGCTAATTACTTAGCCTTTACAAGAACCAGTTTGTGAAATGGGAGTAACAGTACCCACATCACAAGGCCACGGTGAGGATTAAAAGAGATAATGTGTAATAGACATTGACACATAGATGAATAAAATGAGATTCAGAGAAGTTTAGCAACTTCCTGAAGATTACACAGCTAGTAACTAGTTGAGCCAGGTGCATCCTTTAGCAATTGCTACAAATAAAACCATTAAAAAACTCAGTGGCTTTAAAACAGTAACCATTTGTTATTGCTAAGAAGACTACAAGCCAGGCATCAGGGAGATAGTTCTTCCGATCTTGGCCGGCTCTCTCAACATGTTTGGGGCTGGCTGTATGTCAGTCTAGCCTAGTGGTGTTTGGGACAACAAGGCTCTACTCCATGTGGTCTGTTTTCCTTCAGCAGGCTGATTTGGGCTTATATGTGTGATGTAAGCAAGGTTAAGAGAGAGAAGGAAGGAGGGAGAGGGAGAGAGAGAGAGAAAAAGGAGGGCGAGAAGGAGAAACAAAAGCTTCTTAAGACCTGGGCTCAGAACTGGTGCAACATCCCTTCTGCCTTACTTTACTGGCCAAAGCAAGTCACAAGACTGGCCAAGATTCAAGGGATGGAAAGAGCTGCAAAGTCACATTGCATTGGTCATGAGTCCAGGGAAGCCATTTAATTGGCTGATTGTCAATGCAATCAGCCTACCTCACCAGGATTCAAATGACTCCTGTACTATGAACAAAACCCACACTCTTGCCTCTACTATGTTAACCATAAACACACTGGCAACACTGGTTCCCATCACATACTTGCCCCAACGTCTATGTGCTGTTCTAGTCCCACTCACCATAGGGTGAATGAAACATGATCACTTCCAACTCAAATCCTTTGATCTTTCAAAGAATCTTGATTTTTGCATTGGTTTTGAAAATGAATCTTCTATTGAAAAATATTTTGTAAATCTTAAACCTTGCCAATTGAACACCAATAAAAAATAAATTTATTATTAAAAAAAAAAACTTTAAACCTTGTAAAGAAGAAAGGTCCAAAAGGGATTTTTCTCCCTATCTTAGCAACAGAATTCACATTGTTTATATACTGCTTTGATCAACTATAACAAGATCAGTGGTGATAAGCAACATGTTAATTATATCAGGGTGAATGAGAAAATTTTACCTGACATAGTATATAACCTCAGGAATACAAGCACAATTCTCTACAACAAATGTGCCAATAAGGGACACAGTTTTCTACAGTGAACACTCATAGTCTTCAGAAAAGGTTACAGTCCTTGGGGGATAATTATAAACACACATCCACCCACTCAACAACACTTTGAGGGAAAGTTTTTTTGCCTTCTCAGAAGTAAAACGAAATGAAACAAAAAAAAATGTTAAACTAACTAGAAAATCTATTCCCTGCTACCACACAAATAAGGATAAATCTTAACACATTTCTCCCATATTTATTCCATATAACTCTAAGGTAACTGATCTGTAAATACTCCTAACCCCTCTCCTTCTCCTATTAAAATATGATCTTCAGGATATAACAGTTTTCAAAGTACTTGTAATCAGATTTTGCCCTTCTAGTTTTCTTGCTAGAATATTGCTGTTGTGACCGATGGTTGTCTTTTAAAATTTTAAATAAAAGGTTTTGGGGCTTACAATAATTTACTCTATACTCTATATCTTGTAGTATAACATTTGATCAAGAATGTTCTTTCTTGGGATGCCTGGGTGGTTAAGCGTTTGCCTTCGGCTTGGGACGTGATCCTGGGACCCAGGATTGAGTCTCACATCAGGCTCCATGCGAGGAACCTGCTTCTCCCTCTGCCTATGTCTCTGCCTTTCTCTGTGTGTCTCTCATGAAAAAAATAAATAATTCTTAAAAAAAAAAAAAAAGAATGTTCTTTCTTTTCCTGTCTACCCAACACATTGGACCACATCATTCTGCTCCTAGCATCAATTTCTCTGAATGAATTCCTTTGGATATTATGTTAACAACATTGATTTTGGCACTTAATTACATATCACCAAGAAACTTTTAATGATTTCCTATGTGTTTTGACTCATAACTTTCCGGAGAAGAAAGAGTTTTCCCTGCATGTCTAGATACTCAGTATATTCATGGAATCACAGACCGTTAGGGTTGAAGATAGCCTGGTGTTTTCCCAGGGCAAATGCACTTCCGCCTTTAAAACCTTCTTGCTAAGTGACCATCCACTGGGGATCAAGAATTCACTGTCTCCTGAAATCATTTCATTTTCAGGTAGCTCTGGTAGTTAGAGACCAAATATCTTACTCTTTCCTTCCCCACTTTTCCTCCACCAATGTCATCAACTGTAATTTCTGTCCCGTGGGGCCCATTCTATCAGGACTGTATACTGAGTGTATATCTGTTCTAAGCTCTTTTCATCAGGACAGATGTCAAATCTCCAAACAACTGATATCCTTTTCTGGAATGAATATTCCCCAATTTTTCTCTCTCTCTTTTTTTTATGTGACATGACTTTTAAATTTTACTTATTTTTTTGGTGAGGTATAATTAACATACATTATATTAGTTGCAGGTATACAAGATACTAATTCAACAATTCTATACATTACTCAGTGCTCACACAATAAATATAGTCACCATCTGTCACTAAGCAATGTTACAACAATATTATTAACCATATTTAAATTTGTAATTAATTAGCTAGAGTGTCGTTTGTAACCAAGAAACTGGACTGATAGAACAGTCACGTTTAGGATCAGATACTTACTTACCAACAGGATCTAACACTCCATCGTGAATATGATAGCTTAGAGGAACTGTGATTTGTGCCTGGCAGTGACTTCATACCATGAGGACATGTAGAAGGTGAATGCCAGCATTCAGGGCAAGAAGCTCTACAACAAGGTACAGTCTACATTGCTCAGCTAACAAAGTGGATTTAGTCTCCACTTAAATTGCAGGAAAGAAAAAGTGGAGAAAGAACTGTCTTCTCCATCAGCAGATTTCCAAACTCATAGCTGCATTGAACTTCAAAACACCAAGAAGAGGGATCCCTGGCTCAGCGGTTTGGTGCCTGCCTTTGGCCCAGGGCACGATCCTGGAGTCCCGGGATCAAGTCCCCGCGTCGGGCTCCCTGCATGGAGCCTGCTTCTCCCCCTGCCTGTGTCTCTGCCTCTCTCTCTCTCTCTCTCTATCATGAATAGATAAATAAATCTTAAAAAAAAAAAAAAAAAAAAAAAAAAACAAGAAGAACCATCTAAATCTTTCTGCTGAGTGAGTGTATTTTCAGCATATGTAGGTGTACCCACCTTGGAAAGAATTGTTTACAAATAGTTTGCGATAAGGGCGCCTGGGTGGCTTATTCAGTTGAGTGGCCGCCTTCAGCTTGGGTCATGATCCCAGGGTCCTGGGATGGAGCTCCATGTCCTCCTCTCTGCTCAGCGGGGAGCCTGCCTCTCCTCCCTGCCTCCCACTTTCATCTCTCTCTCATATAAATAAAATCTTAAAAACAAAACAAAAAACTCCAAAGAGTTTGCAATAAGGTGGAGAAGGCTTAGCCATGGTTTTGAATTTTAAAAAATCTCAAGAAGATTAAATATATATCCATAGGCAAAAAAGCCTGGAAGAAATTTTGCTGAAATGGAAACAGTAGCTTGGGCTGATAAGATTTTAAATGTTTATTATTGTCTTGTATTCTCCACCCTGCCCCCCATGTTCCATAATGAAGATGTATTATTGTCAAAATCAGGAAAACATGAATGTTTTAAAATATTTTAAATTTTAATTTAAATCAGTCAAAAGGATTCTCTTTTTCTGGAATCTCATAAGTTAAAGGATGCTTTGGGTGCATTTACTCCTATCCTTAGGCCCATTAACAACAGTGTATAATTGGAAATGATAGATAAACAAGGGGGAAAAAGTCACTAGAAACCTTTGCCAAGTTAAAAATCAGCCCCTAAAATAACCATTTGATGAGTACTGTTCTGAAGGGCTCTGAGGCTTCTTTGAAGTTCTGATCTTGACTCAAATCTTTTTCACCATAATTCCTATGGTGATGCCCTGGCATCTGTTGGACCACCTTGCCAGCCCTTTCTTCTCACTGTGGAGGGCCAGACACCTGAACACAGCAAGATTTAATGGACTGCCTAGTGGGGAATTAGGAACATCTAGGTTCTATTTTGTGATGTAGTACTGAGGAATCCCCCAAGAGGTCTAACATGAAAGACAACTGAATTTATTTAAGCCCATTACTGCTTGCAATGATATGCCTTAAGAAATTCCAAATACGAAAGAGATCACACTCGTTAAAGCACAACATGACACACCGTGAAAAACACAGCATATGGTTGTTATTTGAAGTCTAAAAAGCCTGAATATCCTTTGATGTGTAAACGTGTCCTTTTTTGATTCTCTGAAAAATAGTGGTTTCTAGATCAAAACCACAGATGGAAACTCTCTCAATGGGTAAAAATCACCTGGAGATAAAGTTGATAGACTCCATTAAGGGGATGACATTAAATACGTGAACACAAAACATTTAAATGCATCTACACGAACAAGACAACCTCATAATTACTCTTTAAAATTTAGTAAGCCCATTAAAATGGGAGAGACACTCCTTTAAATATTTTTCCACTCCTAGTTATGTAATAGTTACCATGGAAGTTGTAATTTCGTCCCACTTATTAAAACCCTTTGTAAACTATATACAGCTGCCATAAAAAATCTATTTGGGAAAAATGTTAGTTCAGAATAACAGGGTTATAGTAAAATCCTTAAGAATAGGGATTATGCACTAAATGTTATACTTACTTCTTACTAATTAAACTACTGCTAAGACATAAGTGATGAAGTTAATTGTGAAATTGTAAAATTTATTTTCTTCTCCTCTGTTATTTCCCTTGACCCCATCCTTAGACCTTTAGCTTAGATTTGTTTCACAGTACTTTTGTCTCTGTATATAAATATGTGTATATATATATATATATGAAGAAATTTATTATATTTTTTTTAGTAATCCCTAAACCCAACATGAGGCTTGAACTCATGACCCAGAGATCAAGAGTCACATGCACTTCTGACTGAGCCAGTCAGGCGCCCCAATATGTTACAAAAGTCTAATCTTCCTCTCTCAATGCTTTTTGGAGGCAAGTAACAAAGTCCTACTCAAACTAGCTTAGGCAAAAAGAGGAGAGTATAATGTCATACAAGTATCCCCTGGAAATCAATGAACCCAAAATTCATTGGGAGATCATTGCTCCATCTTTCTCTATCTCTGAGGCCACTTGGTCTCCCATTTTTGCTTCTCTTGGTACATCTACTTGCATTTTCATCAATTTGATATATAGCCTTCTTTACTTTTCTGTACACAACAGGGACGGTCACTATCTTATAGCCCTGAGTTTACTTATCCCTCATTTCTAGGAACCAGCAAAGACCTGGTCCAAATCAGCAGAGCAAGGTGGTGAGGTCACAGAGCACACATCTGGCCAGAGCTTGCATTTATTTATTTATTTATTTATTTATTTATTTATTTATTTATTTATGATAGTCACACAGAGAGAGAGAGAGAGAGAAAGAGAGAGAGAGAGAGGCAGAGACACAGGCAGAGGGAGAAGCAGGCTCCATGCACCGGGAGCCCGATGTGGGATTCGATCCCAGGTCTCCAGGATCGTGCCCTGGGCCAAAGGCAGGTGCTAAACCGCTGTGCCACCCAGGGATCCCTGGCCAGAGCTTTCTAAATTTATTTGAATATAGAGCATTAGCCACCCACACTGTCTGGCTTTGGAGGAGGAAATTGTTGGGTACACCTGTTCACATCCTTTAAAACAGAATTCCTCAAGATGTGAGTTTGGGGTATTCTGTTTTGATTTACAGTTTTTATTTTAGAGGTAGGCAAACAGACCCAAGGAGACAAAAGAACTTGCTTAAATTACCAAAAATTAAATTAAATTACCAAAATATGATTCAGTCCAACCTGGATACCAAGGAAAAGTATAATGGATACCTGAGCCAGAAATAAAGAATGAGAGTTGACTAGTTCCTTCTGCTTTCCTCAGCAATTTCTAAATTAAGGCGCTGTTTTCTGAAGATTTTATGTATTTATTCATGAGAGACACAGAGAGAGAGAGGTAGAGACATAGGCAGGGGGAGAAGCAGCCTCCCTGTGGAGATCCTGATGTGGGGCTCGATCTCAGGACCGCGGGATCACGACCTAAGCCAAAGGCAGAGCCACTCAACCACTGAGCCACCCAGGTGCCCCTAAATTAAGACTTTTTATCACAAGCAAGGCTGTAGTGATTTCCCAAGCCTGTCATAACAGGTTGAGACACACTTGGAGGCTTAAAGCAACAGAAATGTATTTGCTTACAGTTCTGGATGGTATCCACAAGGCCATGCTCCCTTGGAAATCTCTGGGGACAAATCCTTCCTTGCCTCTTCCAGCTTCTGGTGGCTCCAGGTGTTTTGGGGCTTGTGTCTGCCTAATTCCAGTCTGCTTTAGTCTTCCTATGGCTTTCTCCTCTTATATCTTCTCTTCTGTTTCTTATAAGAACACTTGTCATTGACTTTAGGCCCACCCAGATAATTTCACTTGAGACCCATAATTCTATCTGAAAAGCTCTTTATCCAAATATGATCACACTCAAAGGTTGCAGGAGTGAAAACATAGACATATCTTTTAGGGGCCACCATTCAAATCACTACAAAGGCCTCATAAGGTATCATAATGCACTTAAAAAGATCAAGAGGACACAAGAGGGAAAGGAGAAAAGGTAATGATTTGGGATTTTTCTTTTTGAAATTGTAGAATACAGAATTGAGAAAGAAAATGTATCAGAATTTCAAGAGTATGCAGTATCCTATTTTCCAGGTTACAAAATTTATATCCTAGATATTCATCTAACCTTTGGGCCATGTGATAGGCCATACCTATCATATGAGTGTGGTGGTATTTTTTTGTTTGTAAAAAAAAATTCCCTGGCAAAAAATTGTTTGATAGCACACGATAATTCACATCATATACATTTTGATCCGTTATCATAGAAATCATCCTTTGAAAGGCTTCATCAAATTTCTCCTGGTGCTTCTCAATTCTTTGGCATTTAAATGACTCTTTTTGGAAGAACCTATTGTGTTCTGGAAACACCAGTGTTAAACTAAAAAGGATGCTTGAGTGCACACCAACTTTTTTTTTTTTTAAGATTTTATTTATTTATTCATGAGAGACACAGAGAGAGAGAGAGGCAGAGACACAGGCAGAGGGAGGAACAGTCTCTATGCAGGGAGGTGGATGCGGGACTCCATCCTGGAACTCCCGGATCACACTCTAAGCCAAAGGAAGATGCTCAACCCCTGAGCCGCCCAGGTATCTCACAGACCAACTTTTTTAGAGGTCAGTTTATTAGTGAATATTTTCATCTTATAGTGACTCTTGCTTTTATCCATATAGTTGGATTTGCAGAGTTTTGGAGAATGAATATTCTGAAGTTTCTATTGGGGCACCTGGGTTTGGCTCAAGTCGTGATCCTGGGGTCCTAGGATGGAGTCCTGCTTCCGGGTCCCTGCAGGGAGTCTGCTTCTCCCTCTGCCTATGTCTCTGCCTCTTTCTGTGTGTCTCTCAAAAATAAATTAAAAAAAAAAAAAGCTTCTATTGACAAACGAAAAATGTGTCAAACAAGGAAGAGGAAGAGGAATTGTTCTGTTTGCTCTGGGGAGGAACAGACTTGAGCTGGGGTAGATAAGACAGCATGATAGCTGCACAGTTCCTTACACAGTAACCTGGCAATTTTTAAGTTAAGTTAAATGGTAAGACTCATATGGCAAGAAGCATGAGATCTATTTTAATGATGCTAAAGGAAAATGTCTTAGAAGTTGAAAGTACAGAGAACCAAGTCTCTTACCACTGTAAAGGGTTTCTGACAGTTAAAATTGTCCATGAATGAAAAAAGTAATCATGCAGAGTAGTAAGATATCCATCATTAGAAATTTTTCATCCTGGGGCACCTGGGTGGTTCAGTGGTTGAGCATCTGCCTTAGGCTCATGTTGTGATCCCAGGGTTCTGTGATCGAGCCCTGCATTGGGCTCCCCACAGGAAGCCTGCTTCTCCCTCTGCCTATGTCTCTCTCTGTGTGTGTCTTTCATCAATCAATAAATAAAATATTCAAAAAAAAAAAAAGAAAGAAAATCTTTCAACGTGACATCAATGACTCTGGGTACACCATCAGTATCCTTGCATTGATTTGGGGTATAAGAGAGTATAGGGTGGAAAAGCTGTTGGTTTAATGGTTTAACATTTTGTAAATTTTAGATCCGGACAATGTGCCATAAAGTAGGTCAATTCAAGCCTGGAAAAAGGGATCCTTTCTCTTATGCAGCTTCTAAATCAGCACCATCCAACAGAAGAATGATACAAGTCAGAATGTAATTAAAATTTCTAGTAGTCACGATAAAAAAGTGAAGCCAGGTGAAATTAGTGTTAGTAATATATTTTAACACACTATATCTAAAAATATTGTCACTTAAACATTGACAAATGTTAAAAATAATCAGCTATTCTACATGATTTTTTTCATAATAAGTCTTCGAAATCCAGTATATATTTACACTTATAACTAACCACATTTAGGTGCTCAATAGCCATATGTGGCTAGTGGCTATCTTATTGAACAGCACAGTTCTAGAATATGTCATATATAAAAGTACAAATCAGATTTCTTGGAGTTAAAAAAAAAGAACCTACTTCATTAATGCATAAAAATGGTCTCGAAAATCCGGGTTCCCTGGCCTACTGGAGGAATGGAAGTGACAGGAAAACACTTTTGTTTAACTGGTATATATTCTCACTTCCCTTGGTGACCTCTCTTATAATTTTCCTGCTTTGTCACCAAAACCTAACATTAAGTAAATTAAATAACTTTGCAAAGCATTAAATTTTCTTACGAACTTCTAACAGTCTCCACCTCTCAAAAAAAAAAAAAAAAAGTAAATAACAATCCTCTAATACTTTTATGTTAATCTTATTATATTTCATTCTTTTATTCCAGGAACAACTGCAATTACTTATAGGATAGTCCCCCTTATCAGAGGTTTCACCTTTTACAGTTTCTTTTCTTTTCTTTTCTTTTCTTTTCTTTTTTTGTATATTTATTTTATTTTTTATTTATTTATTTATTTTTTTAAATTTTCATTTATTTATGATAGTCACAGAGAGAGAGAGAGAGGCAGAGACATAGGCAGAGGGAGAAGCAGGCTCCATGCACCGGGAGCCCGATGTGGGATTCGATCCCGGGTCTCCAGGATCGCGCCCTGGGCCAAAGGCAAGCGCCAAACCACTGCGCCACCCAGGGATCGCTATATTTTTTTTATTGAAGTTCAATTTGCCAACATATAGTATAACACCCAGTGCTCATCCCGTCAAGTGCCCCCCTCAGTGCCCATCATCCAGTCACCCCATCCCCCCACCCACCTCCCCTTACACTACCCCCTCCTTTTACAGTTTCAATCACCTGTGGTCAACCACTATCCAAAGCAGTTGATCCTCCTTCTGTCGTGTGGTCAGAAGGTCACCAATAGCCTAACACTATGTCACAATGCCTGAGTTGTTCACCTCACTTTATCTCATCATCTAGACATTCTATCCTTTCATATCACAAAAAGAACAGTGAATACGCTACAATAAGATATTTTAAGAAAGAGAGGGAGACTACGTACATGTAACTTTTATTATAGTATATTGTTATAATTGTTCTATTATTACTATTGTTATAAATCTCTTACCGTGCCTAATCTATAAATTAAACTTTATCACAGGTGTGTGTGCATAGAAAAAACAGTGTATACAGGGTTTGGTCCTATCCAGGTTTTCAGGCATCTACTGGGGATGTTGGAACATATCCCCCATGGATAATAGGGGACTACTGTAGTAAAGCTTTTACTGTTTACTAGTTGTGTCTTATCACTCTGGGATTTACATACTCTCAAGGGAAGCCGTCTTGCAATATTTCCAGTAACACAGTATCTCTGTGCGTCTTACACAGAGGAGAAAAGAAAAGGAAAATCATAAAGACAATCTGGGCTACCTCCATAACTATAAAATTTCCCCAAAGCTTGGTCAAAATAATGATGTTTTTAAACACTTCTCCATGGAGATTTTGTTATATATTTATAGCATTTAGGAACTTGATAAGCTATATGCAAAGCAAAATTAAAAGTAAAATGGAACAGAATGTTCAGTTAACCCATTTTAGGAATCAATAGACATTTCAAAAACTCATATTTGTATCTTCAGTGTAAGTATGATCATGACTGTAAAAACACCAAAACAAGAGTTTGGCAAAGACTGCCAAGTACCTCCCAATATTTATTATTCTCTTCTCCTCTCTAGTTGTACAATCTCCTGAGTTTAAGCTGGGCAAATGGTTGCCCAGTTAGAGGAAAAACAAAAAAACAAAAAAAAACCTCAGCCTTTCTTGTAGCTAGGTGTGACCAATTGATTAATTCTGTTCCAATGAGATGTGAGCATAAGTGATATAGGCACCTTCCTGGTCACATTCTTTATAAAGGAAACTGCTCCTCCTCCTCTTCTCTCCCCTTCAGGCCAGCTGGAAGGTTTATGTGATGCTGGTGAACCAGCTTCTACCATAAAGAAGCCTACTGGGGAATGGAATAGCAACCTGTTCCTGGATGACATCATGGCGTAGAATTGCCCATCCACGATGAATCCCCCATCTGCTTCTGTTATCTGGAAAAGAAACAACTTTCTATCTTGTATAAATCATTGTTGGTGGGATCTCTTTCTTGCAGGACCTTGGCTTATACCCTAACTCATAAAAGGGTTCAACATCATCATCATTATCATTTGTACTATGTTCAAAACTTTTATTACTTTTAACCATCTTTATATATGAGAATATCTCCTTTTTAAAAAAATATTTTATTTATTCATGAAAGACAGAGAGAGAGGCAGAGACACAGGCAGAAGGAGCAGAAGCAGGCTCCATGCAGGAAGCCCGATGTGGGACTCGATCCCAGGTCTCCGAGATCACACCCTGAGCCAAAGGCAGACACTCAACCGCTGAGCTACCCAGGTGTCCCTGAGAATATCTCCTTACAAGACACAGGGGCTTATTTGTTTGTTTGTTTGTTTGTTTGTTTGTTTGTTTTAACCTAGAAAAAAGGCTCTATGACTACTTCCTTGGGAAGATTGTTAGTATTAACGGATACAATATGGTATTTATGAAATCTTCATAAACTTAAGAGGTTTGCAAGTCAAAAGTCATTATGTTAATTTTAAATTAGTAATCCATAATTGTGGAGGGTTAATGATATTTCTGCAAACATTTTAGCCAGCTAATGTGGCTCACCTCCCAGGGTGACATAATCCAGTCAACATATACATGCTTCCAGAGTAATTGTTTTTCTGGGCACTGTAAGATAGCAGTAGGAGAGATACTGAAGTATATAGAGACATAGATCTATTCAATTACTCCTTGGAAGTGGCTGCTTACCTTACTCATGTATAAAGCTGGCTCTAGTTATATGGGAGACTGATTCAGTTCATCACTTAAAAGAAACGTTATAAAATGACCTAATAAAGTGCCACTGTCTAATTGCAATAAGGGTTTCATTTGTTGATGTAAAAGCAAACCTAATTAATCTGTCATTTGGCATAGCATTTGACTAATTTTACTCCACTCTCAAATTATTTAATGGATATAATTTTTTCTGTAAACATTGCTGAATATCCACTGCAACAGAATCCACCTTAAGGAAATTTGCAAGTAAGATAAGGACCTTTCAGTCCTTATGTCATTTAACCTTTCTGCAAACTCCTTCCTTCAAACTCTCTTATCCTGACTTTAGTGACTCATCCCTGGTTTGCTTTTAAACTTTTTGGCTTTCTTTCTTTGCTGCTCTTCTTCCACTTCTTATTTTGGAGATCCTCAGTATTCCTTCCTGAACCATCTCTTTTCACCTACCATTCTTAACCTTTCTGGAGTCATGAACCTCTTGGAGATTGTGCTGAAATACATTCTAGGGAGAGAATGTTGCATATAATTTTAGGATTACATAGACATACTGAAACAACTGGTAGACCCTCAAAGGGTCCTTACCTCTGAGATTAAGAACAACTTTTCCATGGCTTTAACTTCCACCCATGGTGCTTGATGATTCTTTTATATTTAGCCTGAATGTCTCTCTCTCTCTCTCTCTCTCTCTCTCTCTCCCCTCTCTTTCTCTCTCTCTCTCTCTCTCAAACTCCAGACCTACATCAAGCTGCTTATTATATTCCTTACTTGAATGTCAAATAGGTACCTTCAACTCAAACTCATAATATCCCAACTGAACTCATCATTATTCCCCTTCTCCTCAACTGTCCTTCATCTTATGGTTTCCATTTTGGTGAATGGCACCACATCCATGAAATTGCTCAAATTTTAAAGAAATAAGATCACTGGGTAGCCCAGGTGGCTCAGCGGTTTAGCGCCGCCTTCAGCCCAGGGTGTGACACTGGGGAGCCGGAATCGAGTCCCACATAGGGCTCCCTTCGAGGAGTCTGCTTCTCTCTCTGCCTGTGTCTCTGCCTCTCTTTCTCTCTGTGTCTCTCATGAATAAATAAATAAAATCTTTAAAAGAAAAAAAGAAATAAAAGCATCAATCCAGATTACTACTTCTGAAAAAGTTTGTTGAATGGCTAATTTAATGAATGAATAGAAGGATAGATCAAATATGATGAAGACAACAGAAAATACTATTGGGAATGATATAGAGCTATGGTCAAATGTGCACCTAAGTGCTAAGGCCGGTTTAATTAAGTAGTCTTCAAACAAATTAATATGTATTTATTAAGTACTTATTAGTACAAAACACTGTTGTAGGCACTGATTTGATTAAGAGTTAGACTTTAACAATATTTTCAGGGAAATGAGGAACATGATTTGTCAGAAAAAAGCAGTCATAGTATTTTAAGTGGGATAAATTTTTACTGAAGTTCAATTAATCTTACTTCATAACCAAGAAATGCTAAATTATTAATAGCTTGTCTAATTCTTTCTAATAATAGCTCTCTAACTCTTCTGTAATTAATAATAGCTGCTCTTTGTTATGCCTTCAAAGATTTCAATATAGTTTATACACAGGGGCTATTATAATGAATACTCAAGAAGATGGGACATTCTTTGAAGTTTCAGGGCATTAAATTTGGCAGCTTTCCCTCTCCAAATTCCCATAGTTCTTTATTTGCCTTTCTCTGATGGCACTTAACTTCTCCTTCATTTTATGATTTGTGTGTGTATCTTACCTTTTATCAGAGAGATTTTTTTCCTCCCACAGACTCTGTGTGTACTTAATTTTGTGTCTTACATCTGGAAGAACAGTAAATATTGAGTCAATGAATGTTTTTTAATATTAAAAAAACCCTAATTTAAAGTTAACATCAGGGGCCTCTGGGTGACTCAGTCAGTTAAGCATACAACTCTTTTTTTTTCTAAGATTTTATTTATTTATTCATGAGAGACACAGAGAGAGAGACAGAAAGGCAGAGACACAGGCAGAGGGAGAAGCAGGCTCCATGCAGGGAGCCCAATGTGGGACTTGATCTTGGGTCCCCAGCGCTAAACCGCTGAGCCACCCAGGCTGCCCAGCATCCAACTCTTGATTTCAGCTCAGGTCCTGATCTCAGGGTTGTGAGATTGAACCCTGTGTTGGGCTCCACACTGGGCATGGAACCTGCTTGGGATTCTCTCTCTTCCTTTCCCTCTGCTGGTAGCCCTGCTCATGCTCTCTGTCTCTCAAAAAATAAAAAATAAATAAAATAAATAAAGGTAAATTAAATTAAATAAATAAAGGTAACATCAAATAAGTCCTATGAATCAAGTAAATTTTGTTGCAAGTGATGTTAAGAAGTTTGTGATATTTTCCAATATGAGAGCAGCATACTGAACATTTAAGTAAGTTACAGATTTTTTTTTTAGTACTTTAAGGCAGCCAGAAACATGCTAATCCATCTTTTTTTTTAAAGATTTTATTTATTTTTTTGAGAGAGAGTACAAGCAGGGGGTGGGGGAGGGCAGAGGGAGAGGGAGAAGTAGACACCCCATTGAGTAGGGAATCTTACACGGGGTACAACCCCAGGACCCTGGGAACATGATTTGAGCAGAAGGCAGATGATTGAGCCACTCAGGCACCCCCATGCTAACCCGTCTTAGAAAATAATTTATGGGGCAAGGTATTATTAACTTGTTGAACTCAGCCTCCAGGGCTAGACTATGTGGGTTCAGACCTGGCCTTGCCATTCAATGGCTAAGAGGCTGAGGACCCCTTGGTGCTCACTTTCCATCTCTGGAAAACGAGGATTTTAATGGGATTTATTTCCCAGATTTTTTTTTTTTAGATTTTATTTATTTACTCATGAGAGACACAGAGAGAGGCAGAGACATAGGCAGGGGGAGAAGCAGGCTCCTCGTGAGGACCCTGATGTGGGACTCAATCCCAGGACCCCAGGATAATTCCTTGAGCCAAAGTCAGACGCTCAACCATTGAGCCACCTAGGTGCCTCTATTTCCCAGAATTTTTAAAAGGTTAAAAAATAATGTATACATAAAGCATGCAGAATGGTGTTAGAACTCATTAGAACTGGCTATTTTCTTACAATCCTAACAAGAAGAAAGGGGGGCCATGATCATCTATTGAATTAGGAAAGAATGGGATTTTCTTCTTTGAAAAATGCGATATAGACATCTCCTATTTCCCCAGATCAAAACATTCTCATGAAAAAAAAAAAACATTCTCATGACTCCTACCTTGTACATGACACCACAAATGTCTAGGAGGTACTTTCAAATTGTAGATAAGAATTGAAACCCATTTTACTATAAACCAAATAAGTGTAAGTTTCACACAAATTATATTTTATCCTTTTTAGTGTTCGCTACTCAAAGATTTATTTGCCTTCCTAGGCTAAGGCAACAGGTTTTACCATGTGATTGTCTCCTTCTCCCATCCTCCCCACCCTGGCCCCAGCAAAAAAACTTTCTAAAATTTAAATAAAGAGACTGGATCTAACCAAACCTAAAGCAAAATGCAAAGAATTAATCAGAAAATTCCAGGTTGTCTGGGGGGACTTTTGGTCTCCTCAAATGTTCTCACTCTGCCATTGTTGCCAGTTCTTGCTGAGAACTTTTTGGGGCAAGGTATTATTAACCTGTTGAACTCAGCCTCCAGGGCCAGACCGTGTGGGTTCAGACCTGGCTTTGCCATTCAATGGCTAAGAGGCTGAGGACCCCTTGGTGCTCACTTTCCCTCTCTGGAAAATGAGGATCTTAATGGGATTTATTTCCCAGAATTTTAAAATATTTATTAATTTATTAATTTTTATTTTAATAATAATAATAATTTAATGATAATTTTATTATTTTGAATATTTATTAATTTATTAATATTTATTAATCTAAAAAATAGGCCTCGGGCAATGTCAGAGGTGAGAAGAGAGTGCGGCTGTAGCTCAAGCTTGGTGCAGAAGCTCCAAAGAAGAGTAAATTTCAGAGAGGGTGCCATGCAAAACATCGGAATAACAGCCTCTGAAAGCCAAGCCAGTCAGAGTTAGAGGGCTTCCTCTGCCTCACACAAGAGCACTTCTTCATACCAGAGGCCTGCTCACTCGTGGCTGGCTATGTGTTTCCGCCATGGTGAACCTTCATACAAGAGAAGGCCAGCATTCCTCAACCCATCCGCATGCACAGGCAGCTGTCCTTATCATTTTAGGGAAAGGTCATGGCAGTGATAAGGAATTTGGGTTTTGCCTGAAAAAGGAATGCCCTTTGAGTAAATTCTCAGTTCATCTTACAGAAGTGCTTTTCAGTTCCCACAACTGACTGGTAAATTTAACTCTACACCTAAGGTGTGATTTTTATATTATACTCAAAGTGGTAAGATTTGGGGGTAAAAATTGTTTATCCCCTTGGTGTTCCAGAGTAAGTGTGGGAACAAGACACAACCAACAGACACCAAAGTTAGGCAATATGAATGTTCTTTGGCAAACAGGGTTGGAAATGTAGCTTAAGTTCAATATTGGTCTTATTCTTCTTCCTATGATTTTCATTGCATTCTATAATTGATGACTTCAGTCTGTCCAATTTCTTGGTGTCTCACTATTACATTTTTCTTAGCAAAGGAGGAGACTTGTATTTCCTGTTAGCAGGACTTTCTTTTCTTGAATTTCTGCCATATAATTATTCTGGTTTTTCTTCCTTTTATTCAAAATAGTGTGGTGGGGCAAGAAGAAGCCAGGCCAGAACTTGCTCTTGTGTGTTCATAAATCTGTTAGAATCTGACAGAGGTCAGGAATGAGGTCTTTGGACTTTGGAGGTGATGTAATGTAGTTTGGGTGAACATATACTGTTTAAATTGGGACATTTTTGGAAATGAAAGGAGGCACTACTCAGATAAGACAATAAGACAGTGTAAATCAAGACTATCACAGGCAAAAACAGAATTTATGGTCATCCTAGTATGGTAGAAATGATCTGGACTTCTATCCAAATCTTGACTGTACCATTTTCTTGCTATAACTTGTGCAAAGTGATACAAACTCTCTGAACTTCATTTTCTACATCTGTAAAAGAAGGATAAAAATTCTCATATGTTGAGAGTGGGGGAGATGCCTGACATATTGTATATCCTTTGTAAATATTATCATGATGATGTCTGCTATGTATACCCTAAAATCCTTCAATGTAGACAGTATAATATTATAAATGAATTAGTTTAAGTTACCCTACTGGTGCAGTCAGTTGCCCCAGTCAGAAATTCCCACTCCAGGCTGGCAGTTTAGTGGTCTCATCAGAATGTAGGTACTACAGGCACATCGTTGGATCTTATCTGAATTCAGGCCAAAGATCATTTTATTTAATATAGCAAATGTCAAAAATGAATTTTCTTTGTTGGAATTAGTGGTTTGTTAGTCATAATAATGGACATTAGCAATAGGCTCTCATTGATAGAATTTCTAATGATTTCTAAGATGTATGGACTGGCTAACATATTTTAGAAGTACTCCCATGCTTGCAGAACAAGTTGTTGAGGGGATGCCTGAGTGGCTCAGTGGTTTAGCACCGGCCTTCAGCCAGGAGTGTGATCCTGGAGTCCCAGGATCGAGTCCCACATCGGGCTCTCTGCATGGAGCCTGCTTCTCCCTGTGCCTATTCTCTGCCTCTCTCTCTCTCTCTCTCTCTGTGTGTGTGTGTATGTGTGTGTGTGTGTGTGTGTGTGTGTGTCTCATGAATAAATAATAAATAAAATCTTAAAAAAAAAAAACAAGTTATTGAGAAGCTGGACCAGGGGCATCTGGGTGGCTCAGTGGTTGAGCGTCTGCCTTTGGATCAGGTCATGACCCTGGGGTCCTGGGATCAAGTTCTACATCAGGCTTCTGGCAGGGAGCCTGCTCCTTGTTCTGAGTATGTCTCTGCCTCTCCCTATGTATCTCATGAATAAATAAATAAAGTCTTAAAAAAAAAAAGAAAAAAAAAAGAAGCTGGACCATTAGGGATGGTGTGTAGGATGGAGGATTTCCAGTTGTCTGATGCTGTAAGGGTGACAGAGTCCTGGCTCTGGAATACTGTTCCTTTGCCGCTAGTGAACCTTTCATGCAAGGTCACGATTACAGTTGCTAAATGGAAAGAGACCAGGCACTTCATCAAACTCACAGAACAGGTGCTATGTGTTACCTGTTTCTGCCTGCTAACAAATGTTTGTTTAATAAATGTCTGTATGTGTGACAGAAATTGGCCTGAAATTTAGTTTAATAATAAAAAACTGGTTATGAGGTTGTTGAAGAATAGTTCATTTTCATCCCAATTCCTATGTTGGCTGTTATTACTATCTACCAAAAGAATAAGGCAGTCATTTTGCATGATTCAAACATTTTCAAGTTATTTCTCTGGTTTTAACCACTACTGTGATTCTACATCTGGAGCTTCTGCCCACCTCCGTTGGCCATCTGGAATGAAAAAAAAAACAAAGAAACCAGATTTTAGAGAAATTGACTTGCACGGAATAGAAAATGGCAGATCCAGGTGTAGAGCTCAAATCATGTGATTTGAAGTTCAGTGCTCAGGAGTGGGTACAAAGCAAGTGTGTGTGTGTGTGTGTGCGTGTGTGTATGCACATACATGCCAGTGCCAGATGAAGAGGAAGAGCAGAAAGGAAAGTGAGGTGATATGAGGTGACATAGAGGAAAAGCAGAAAAAAACATTAAACAATACTGTGGGTGCTTTGACAACCGAAAGAAGGTGCTAAAATTAAGTGTAAAACCCCAGAGAAGGGTTGGGAAGACTCTGAAGTTAGTATTTAAGAGCTAGTTCTTTAAAAAAATTTTTTTTAATTTATTAGGGAGAGAGAGAGAGCACATACATGCCAGCACAAGTGGGGGGAAGGGTGGGAAGGGGTGGAGAGGAGGGACAAAAGGAGAAGTAGGCTCCCCACTGAGCATGGAGCCCACTTTGGGAATGGGTCCTAGGACCTGAGATCATGACCTGAGCAGAAGCCAGATGCTTAACCAACTGAGTCACCCGGGCGCCCCAAGAGCTAATTCTATAAATAAAAATAATAAGGTCTATTAAGTATTAGCAGTGGACTAACAATAGTACATTTCCATGCACAGTGTAGATGTGCTTGCCTCATTGCCTGGTTGCCATGAAAAATGTCAAGAGGGTGTGCTATCTAAAACCACATCTCTCAAAATTTTAAGTACAATCATGTGTACTGGAGATTGTATGGTGATTTTAAAATACCAAAAGGAAATTGATCTACAAAGAAACTAAGAACTATTTATTCTATTTTTCATCCATGATACATTTTCCCTCCTCTTGGCTTATCACCTAAAATACTAAACACTCTACTTGTAAAAAAAGAAAAACAAAAACAACCCAAAAAAGCACAAGAATCTTTCAAAACATTGAAACAGTTTGTTTCAAAAACAAACTTTTTGAAATAAAGTACTATTTTCATACAACTTTAAGCTGGAGAGGAAAGCCAGGAAGTAGCTAATTTTCAATATTTAAGAACTGTTAACATTTATTTCAATAGAAAGCACATCTCTGAGGTTAGCGAATGATGAGGTTTGACAAATATGTATCACTCTGTCTGAGGATTATGGGATAGGAGGAAGAAAGCCTGAAAAGACAGTAGTAGGTGTGTATAAATTTTCTACATGTATATCTATATATGCAAATGGGGTTTCTAGAAAGTAAGAATGCCAGATTTGCAAACGAGTAAAATCAGCATAGCTACAGCAAATAGCTAATTTTTAATTCTTGAGTATCAGAATACTGAGATGCTTTTTGACCTATTCAACTGGGCATCTTTCACTTTGATCCTCAATTTCATATTAATCAAATCAGTGTGTGCAATTGAGTATCTTTTAAACCCCATGGAGATTGGAAGTAAAAAAGCACATTTCTGAAAACAAAGTAAAAAACAGAGCAAAGTCACACAAAACACTGAAAAGATTTCTGACAAGTTGATTCCACCTCTATAAATTCAAATGGCTTACAAATGAGGTCACTTTTAATTTTAAGAGGGGAGAAAAGTGCCTTGCGTTTGTATGTATGTTTACTCTAAAGCATGAACAAAGCTCTATAGCTTATGCGAGGTTTCCATGGCAGAAACTAGGCATGAATTCAAAAGTCTCTTGAGTCCCAGGTCTAGGGGAGCTATGTTTTTGGACGGGGAGCAGTAGCAGGATGTAGTCCACAAGCCAGGGAAGTGGACAAGATTCAGGGCTAAGTAGAATCATGGTACTGTGGTCTGTGGAGCAGCTGCCACCTACCCCTGAATCCAATGCTCTCAACAATGGCGACTTTTGCTTTCTACTCCACAATGACCAGAATACCAAAAGCTACTATTTATTGAGCTCTTACAAACTGTGCCAAATATCTTACACACATTATCTAACCACCTTCGCAATGCCCCTAGGAGGAAAGTTTTACAACAATTAAACCATTTAATCCTTTTTTTAAAAAAAAAAGATTTTATTTATTTATATGAGAGAGAGAGCATGCAAGAGAGAATGGCAGAGAGAGAGAAGCAGAAGCAGGATCTGCACTGAGCATGGAGCCTAAGGCAGGGCTGGATCCTAGAATTGTGACCTGAGCCAAAGGCAGATGCTTAACCACTTAACCAACTGAGCCACCCAGGTGTCCCAACCATTTCATCTTCTTTTTTTTTTAAAGATAGATTTATTTATTTATTTATTTATTTATTTATTATAGACGTAGAGAGAGAGAGAGAGGCAGAGACACAGGCAGAGGGAGAAGCAGGCTCCATGCAGGGAGCCCGACGTGGGACTCGATCCAGGGTCTCCAGGATTGCACCCTGGGCCAAACGCAGGCGCTAAACCACTGAGCCACCCAGGGATCCCCCAGCATTTCATCTTCTAAAAAATTCTGGGAGGCAGTTACTTTTCTTATTCTCATTTTACAAATGAGGAAAGTAAGGCACAACAAAATCCAGCAATTTGCTAAGGTAACATGGCAAGAAAGTAGCAGAGATGGCTCAGAGCCACTGTTCTTGGCCACCATGTTAGGTCAGCAGCGTTCAAATGTGGAATGGTACAGCCTTAAATCTCTGTGACCTGACTAAAATACAAAGTAGAGACTGTGTTGGTGATGCAAGAGTGGGGATTTAGGAGAGAGGCCAAGGACAAGATGCGCTTGCTTGGAAAAAGTCGTGTAACTTGGCTTTGTTTCTGGTACATGGAAGCAAATGGAAAATGGCGACAGAATGAGACACCCACCACAGAGTGAGCTGAACATTAAATGTGATGTAGGAGCAAAATCTCTTGTCTTAGAGAGCTGGTGCAGGTGTCATGGACAGAAGTGAGAGAATAATCTGAAGCTGAAGTGATTTTTAAGATCTTGAGTCACGACTGAGAGGTGGAAAAAGCCCCGGGGACATCTTTAGCAGAAGCGAATTGTCTGTATTTCCCATTCTCTTTCTTGGAATCTGGGTACGTCAGACAGCCAAGCCCGAAGCCAGCTCACAACATTCACTATGTTCTTCATGAAATTGCCTTTCAATGGCCTTAAAGTCCCTACGTGTGAATGTAGAATACGTACTGTCTGCATTTAATATTTGTAAGATCGGTTTCTCAAGAAGTGTTCTGTGAATTCCACCCACTATCAAATAGTAGGAAAAGCAATTTGATGAATGATGGAATCACTACTGTCAAATTCCACACTTGAGTTTTAAGAGGAATTAGATCTGTTGTATTAAAGAATTCAAGTCATTTAGAGGCAACTGCTCCTGTATGGTCAGTGTCACACAGGAGTGTCACACAGCTGCCTGCAGCCTCCTGAGACTATTTCCCAGCTGTAATATTGAAGTGGAGACCCTCCCTTGTGTTTGTGAATCCATATGATTCTAACCAGGGCTCCTACCACTCCCTAAGTCCTGGTCCATCCAGGGAAGAAAGTAAAGAGAACACCAGGTGAGCATACATATTTACATAAGCTACAAGGTTGTACAAACAAACTCTTAACTGGCGAAAGGGCATTTTACACATGGCTCTTCTTTCTAACCATTTCTTTTGACAACTCTTTCTTTATTTTGTTGATTCAAGTGCAATGAACACAGTGTCACATTAGTTTCAGGTACACATTTTAATGATTCAACAATTCCATACATTACTCCATGCTCATTGAGATTAAGTGTGCTCCTCTTAGTCCCTTTTACCTATTTTATCAATCCCCCCACCCACTCTCCCTGTGGTAACCACCAGTTTGTTCTCTATATTTCAGAATCTGTTTTTTGGGGGATCCCTGGGTGGCTCAGCAGTTTGGCGCCTGCCTTAGGCCCGGGGTGTGATCCTGCAGTTCCGGGATCAAGTCCCACATTGGGCTCCCTGCACGGAGCCTGCTTCTCCCTCTGCCTGTGTCTCTGCCTCCCTCTCTCTGTGTCTCTCATGAATAAATAAATAAAATCTTTTTTTTTTTTTTTAAGATTTATTTATTTTATTCAGTGAGAGAGAGAGAGACTGAGAGGGAGAGACACAGGCAGAGGGAGAAGCAGGCTCCGTGCAGGGAGCCTGACATGGGACTCGATCCCAGGTCCCAGGATCACACCCCGGGCTGCAGGCGGCGCCAAACCGCTGCGCCACTGGGGCTGCCCAATAAATAAAATCTTAAAAAAAAAAAAGAATCTGTTTTTTGGTCTCCTTTTTTCCTTGTTTTGTCTCTTAAATTTCACAAATCATATGGTATTTGTCTTTCTCTGACTGGTTTCATTTAGCATTATACCCTCTGGTTCCATCCATGTTGTTGCAAATGGCAAGATTTCATTCTTTTTATGACTGAGTAATATTCCATTATATACATATTTGTTATTTCTTATCCTTTTAGGGTCTAGCCATTCTGACAGGTATAAGGTGATATCTTATTGTGGCTTTGGTTTGCATTTCCTGATGATTAGTGATGTGGAGCACCTCTTCCTTTACCTGTTGGCCATCTGTATGTCATTTTTGGGAAAATGTCTATTCATGTCCTCTGCTCATTTTTAAATGGATTATTTGGTGTTGAATTGTAGAAGTTCTTTACATAGTTTGGGTGTTAACCCCTTATCAGATACATCAGTTACAAATGTTTATCCCACTCACTGGATTGTCTTTTGTTTTGCTGCTGGCCTCCTTTGCTGTGCAAAAGCTTTTTATTTTGGTGTAGTGATTTCTTACCATCTTTAATGGGCTTTTTACACATCTGAAATCTTTTCCATATTGTTTAAAAGTCCTCTCCTTCTCTTTATTGCTTTCCACCAGTGTTTTTCCCCTTGTATAACACACCAAGGTTTTTCTTAATTCCTATAAACTTTTTTTATCACTAAGTGAATAGGTTCTAAAATAACATATATAGGTTTTAAAATAATGAATGTAAATTTTTCCTACTGTTCATAACTGGCCAATTAGCTAAGAATTTGATTATTTCCATCATGGAGTTAAAATGGAATCTCTTTTGAAATGCACTTTATGAATATATTTTTCTTTCACTTCCGTGGGTTCCATCTTACATAATGATAAGTTGCAATGCTTTTTAGGTCACACATGCTTCTCTCCTTACAGTTTTGCAGAGATTAGTGACAAATGAACTCAACTATTGGCTAGAAATTGAATTTCAGTAAAGGAGGAAAAAAATGCTTATTATTTAGCCAGTCAACAAAAATATGTTTTGTGTTCTCATCAGATGTTTTTCAAATGTCGTGTTAACTTGAAAACAAATAAATAATCTAAAGTAGGGGACAGAAAATGCTAAACATTAAAAGCCAGACCTCCTTCTTGAGAACATTGTTTAATGATAGTTACTAGTCTATTTTTGACTTCTTATAAAGACTTGGAACACCAGGAAGATAAAGGAAACTGAGTTACTGCCAAAAATCCACTACAAATAATTGACTTGACTACATTTCAATAAAACTGAAGGTCATTGGCTATTTTTCTTTTTTTAGATTTATTTATTTGAGAGATAAAACAGAGAGTGCCTGAGTAGGGGAAGGGGTTAAGGGAGAGGGACAAGCTGACCCTGCTGAATGAGAAGCCCCATGTGGGGCCACTGGAGGGAGGGTGGTCACCCAAGGTAGGCCTACCTATGCCGCCTGACCAGAGCCAACATGGGCTCCCCATGTGACTTGATCCCAGGACCCTAAGATCATGACCTGAGCTAAAGTCAGGCACTTAACCAACTGAGCCACCCAGTTGCCCCTGTTTTTCTATTTTATTTGTTCCTAGTTTTCAAATACTGAATAGTTGGTATTGACTTTTAGCTTGTCATTTTCTCTATGCTAGAGCCAAGAACAATTCACAGGTATTATTTATTTAGCTAACTTCATCCGTAAAGCTGCCAAAGAGGATCCAGGATGGAACAGATATAGGGTTGCAAGTCCATAAAAAGAATAAAATTAAATGTTGTACAGAAATGACCTTATGTGTTTTCACAGCCTCTATATAAGTAGATAAAAGGACCAAATTAGTCCTCATTTTGTAGATAAGGAAAATGAAGGAATAAGGAAACAAGTATATTCAACATTATTTAAGCATCTAAAACAGGAGAGGCACAGTGCTGAATTTTGGAATATACATGTAATTAAGCTGAAGTGTATACCCTCCAAGCAGTCATAATCTAATGGACATGGCTGGCTGAAAAACACAATCATAAACAGAATACAATGAAAGAACAGAGGAGGGAATGACTTCTAGTGGCTGGAAGGTTTTGAAAGGATTCTGTGGAGCTGGAATCTGAGCAATGATTTAATGGGTAGAGTGTTCTACAGACAAAGATGGTGGGATAGCAGACATAAGAGCAAAGGCATAGAAAGGTACAACTCGTCGATTTGTTAGTTATTGCATGAATCTGAGGGCAGGGCAGGTGTAGACAGGAGATGACATGTTTAGAGGGTCTGTAGATGTCCTTAATGCCAACTCTGGTAGCAATGTGGTGTAAAGTAGGGTGGCAGGGAGATAATTAGGAGACAATTGCAATGGTTCAGGAAAGAGGTAATAAGGCTTCAACTGAGAAGTAGGAGTGACAGCAGGTAGTGATGGCAGAAGTAAAATCTATATAATTTGGCAACTGAGTAGGCGTGGACCATGAAGGAGGAGGAGTTGAAGATGATTCCTACGCATTAATTTGAACCAGAAAACAGGGACGCCTTGGTGGCTCAGCAGTTGGGCATCTGCCTTCAGGTCAGGGTGTGATCCCGGAGAGCGGAGATCGAGTCCCACATCCGGCTCCCTGCATGGAGTCTGCTTCTGCCTCTGCCTGTGTCTCTGCCTCTCTCTGTCTCTGTGTCTCTCATGAATAAATAAAATCTTAAAAAAAAAAAAAAGAACCAGTGAACATATTACATTTGAGCTACCTTTGGCCAGATAAGGGAATTTCTATTGGGAAGGGAGAAAGTGGGACTAGAGATCAGGACAGATATGGATTTAGACATCAACCACAGGCACGTAGTGGCTAAATCCGTATGAGTGGAAGAAATCACCAAAGAATAGTGTACAAAGAGAAGAAAAAAGTCAACAAGAAAAACCTTAAAATGCAGAGAACACCAGCGTTTTAAGAAAGTGTAGACAGGGGGAGTGAAGGAAGAGTCATTGGTGTCACATGAACGGTCTTGTCTGAGACAAAGCAGATGATGCAAGGTGATAAAAATCAAGGAAGAAGAGTTTCCAGAAATAGAGCTGAATGATGCTGAAGGGATCAGTAGGCGATTTCCTGTGGTCACAGAGATCACATCCGCACCCAGAGATCACCAACCTACTGAATTATCACACACACACACACACAATGTGTTTTTTTTTTTTTTCAAGAGGAAACCTTACTCTTCATTTTACCAATAATTAATGTGGGACTCAGTAATCAAAATCAATTGCAAGTTCCAATTTCCTTTATTAAGTTTTCTTTGCAACTCCTTCTACTCTCCTTACGTTGGACTTTTAAGAGAAGTCTTACGTGTCCTTTTTTTCTTTTTTTTTTAACTTACTTATTCATGAGATACACAGAAAGAGAGAGAGGCAGAGACACAGGCATAGGGAGAAGCAGGCTCCATGCAGGGAGCCCGATGTGGGACTCGATCCCGGGTCGCCAGGGTCACGCCCTGGGCCAAAGGCAGGCGCTAAACCGGTGAGCCACCCAGGGATCCCCGTACGTGTCCTCTTTAATCCTTGTGGATGCGGCTACATGCAGGGATTCCTGAGTCAGAGAGAGGGGCTGGACATCTAACCCAGCAGGGTGCCGAGGACTTGCTACCTAACCTCTTCGGCCTCGGTTTCCTCATTTGCAAAACGGGAACGGCGGTCCTTAACTTCTTAAGAGTCGAGAAGCGTGCCTGAGATGAACGCAAGTAAAACTCTCAGCACATTGCGTCAAAGGTCAAAGGCATTTTTGCCGTTACCGTTTTTTGCAATCTCCCCGAGGGTAGAAAAGTATCCCAACGCCAGTCCCTAAGGCGTGTGGCACGGAGCTAGGGACGTGTGAGCCCTCGGAGAAGCGTCAGGGCGGGAAGAGGGACGCACAGCTGTTGACAGGCTCCCCGGGACGCTGCAGCTGACAGCCCCGGAGGAAGCACCGGCTCCAAGGCGCCGCGGGAAGCGGGATCCCAGGCACCGCCCCGGCCCCTCGGAGGACCACACGTCCCAGGGTGCAGCGCGTCCCCCCCGGGTGGAAATTCAGCCCGGCGGGGTCGGGTGGCCCGCCCGCCGGGGGGGGGGGGGTAGCAGTGCACGCTGGGACTTGTAGTCTTCGCGTCGCAAGCTCGCGGGTCGGAGGAGGGCCGAAGCCGGAGGCCCCGCCCCAGTCCCGCCTTTTGTCCACGTCTCCCTTCTCCCCGCCAATGCCCTCTCCTTCCCCCGGAGCCCGCCCCTCTCCCGTCACGTCCCCATTGGTCTGGAGCCTCCGGGCCTCGGGCCCTACCCGGAAGTAGCGTTGGGGGAGGCGGTTTCCTAGACTACGACACCGGAAAGCTGGGGGAGGTGCTCCGGGCCGCCGAGGGCGGAGGGCGGTGGCAGCGCTGGCGCTGGGGACCGAGGGCTCGGTGGTTTCGGGAAGCAGATCGGCGACGGCTGCCGCTCGCGTAGCTCCGCATCCCGCCCTCGGCACGGCTCGCAGCCCCCTTGCCACCGGCGTCCGGCGATGTGTCCCCCCGGCCGGGCGTAGCCGCTGCGCGTGCGCGCAACCGCGGGGCCATGAGCGAAGCCGGCGGCGGCCGGGGCTGTGGGTCCTCGGTCCCCCAGCGAGCGCCATGGAGCCTGGTGGCGGCGGCGGCCGCGCTCTGCCTGGTGGCGGCCACGTCCGTGCGGACGGCGGGGGCCGCGCCCATGAGTAGGGAGGAGAGACAGAAGCTTGGGTAAGGGTGCCGGGCGGCCGGGGGTGGGTTTCCTCAGGAGGCGGACGGCGGGCGAGGCGCCTGTCAGCGCCACCCGGGCGCGCGGCGGCTGGACCCTGGCGGGGGGCGGGGGGCCGGGGGCCGGGGGGGGCGGCGCCGCAGGGCCACCTCGAGGGGCCGCCGGCATGTCCCTGGGCCGCCGGCGACGTGTGCCGGCTGCCGGGGGCCGTCCGCCGCGGGTCGGCGCAGCTGCCGCGTCAGTGGCCCGCGAGGGGGGCTCCGGCCCGTGCGGCTCCGTGCCGGGGTCCCGCGCCCGCCTTCAGCCGGAGACACGGCCCGAGTTGGCGCACAGGCGAGCTCCCCGCTGGGCAGGCGTCGCCGAGATCTCGCAGCAGTTAAGGAAATGCGCTTTACACCTGTTACGGGCAGAGGGGGCGTTCGTTGGAATTGGAACTTTACACGTTTACCGGGTCTCGGCGGCGCAGAGCGGTATTTAAAGGTATTATTCAGACGCCTCAGCGGGGCGCACCTGCTTACTCAAAGTAGGTTTCTCGCTTTCGAAAGTGGTCATGAAATTACCAGTTTATATATATTTACAGCGCTGAAGCGGGAGTTGCGTATCCCTAATACCCGCTGGGGTCCCACAAATCAGAAAATAAGCCCGAGAAGTAGTAAGAAAATAAAGAGCGTGAAGAGTTAATTCGCACAAGAGGAAATGCAAATGGTCAATAAACATGAAAAGTTACTCAACCTCTTAAGTGTAAGAGATGTAGATTAAAACAATGAGATCGCTGGGTTTTTTGGATTTTTTTTTTTTTTTTTTTTTTTTTTTTTTTTTGCCATCAGATTAGTAAATACAGGGGTCCCTGGCTAGTTCAGTAGACCTGTGGCTCTTGGTCTCCAGGTTGTAAGTTTGAGCCGCACGTTGGGTGTAGAAATAACTTAGAAAAATTAAATCTTAAAAAAAAAAAAGATTAATAAGTACAAAACAGAGTACTGACTAGTTGAACTGTGAGAAGAGACTTGGTGGGAGTGTGAATTGCTGCGAGTTACAGTATCCCCTAAAATTTAAATTGTATGTACTCTCGGGGAACCAATCCTACAGAAATAAAAGCGCTATTGATGTAGAGATAGATGTACAAAGATGTACGTTTTGAAAGAATGGAACTGTTCTTTGGAGCATCTGTATTATGGAATAACATTCAAACATTAGGGAGGATGTAGATAACTGGAAGGACATCCAGGATATATTTCTAAGACAAAAAAAAAAAATTCGAGTTGTAGAATAGTATGTATAGTGCCATCCCATGTTCTTTTAAAAGCAGAAAAGAAATTGTCTAAGCTTAGAAAAACGTGGAAAGATGATTACCCCCTGGGGTTAAGATGGAGGTGAGATGGGACCATCAGGTTTTGTTTTATGTACTTACTTTTTGTTTAAATCACTGCAAGAGTATTGTGTTTTTCAAATAAGGTAACAATAAAAGATGCCTGATGGAAAGAAATCAGCTACCAAAGCAAAATCATCAGTAAACTCTTAAGTATCTTACGGTTTTCTTTCTTTATGAATTTAATGTGTCCTTGATAACTGTTTTAATGAATGCCCTGATCTGTGCCAGATACTTTACATATGTTACCTCTGTAATCCTCCCTGTTAATGAGGTGGAAGTGATCCCCATTGTGCAGGTGAGGAAATTGAGACTCAAGGTCAACTTGTTCAAACTCAGAGCTAGTAAATGGTGGTACCAGTATTCAAAACCTAGGTCTGTATGGACTTCCCGAGCAGAAGTTCTCTCCACTGTGTTGCACTTCTTAAAACTCGAAAGAGAAGCTTCAAATCTGTAAAGGAAAGAAAGTATGGTGACTACCACTCCCCTTTCTTTTTTTTAATTAGACATTTTTATTTGAAGAAAAGTCATTAGTCATTTTTGACCAAAATTAATTTTTAACTGGAAAAGTTCAACCAAAGTGTCTTGAAATTTCAGCTCAAATTTTGAGAGGAAGAGTCTGAAACTATAAACCACAAACACAATTGTTTTACTGCTTTCCCCTTTGGAAATTTTCAGGAAACTGAACTTTGATTCATTAGGTTTACCTGTACATTTTTTTTAAAAGCCCAAATAATGATTTATGATAAAAAGCCTAAAATACCTCATCCCCTTTTCCTATTCCCCATACCAAACAGATGATAAAGACTGGAATTATCACAAGTTGTAAGCAGTTACTCAATTGCTTGCAGTTTGTAGTTTATGGAATTTTTTTACTTGTTCATATGTAGACTTACCCTTCCTGGGATACATTGTGTTTTGCTTTTGTGGTTTAAATGTTACAGCAGTTGTTAATGTTATCTTTTCATTAAAAAAAAGAAGTATAAAGCAATCCAATTTCTGTAGCACATTGACAGGCAATGTGGTTTTAGAAAAAGCTGACTTAAAAAATTAGTTTTAATCAAAAAGGCAATTTTTGAACTATGGATCTGAGTTCCAATACATTTTTTTATAAGATTTTATTTATTTATTTATGACAGACACACACAGAGAGACAGAGAGAGAGAGAGAGAGGCAGAGACACAGGCAGAGGGAGAAGCAGGCTCCATGCAGGGAGCCCGATGTGGGACTCAGTTCCAGGTCTCCAGGATCATAACCCGGGCTGGAGGCGGCACCAAACCTCTGGGGCATCGGGGCTGCCCCCAATACATTTTTATTCACTTGTTGAATAGCTATAAAACCTTCATAAAGACATTTTTTTTCTGTTTAATAGAGTAAGGTGCCATTCTGTATTTAAATACTTTGTGAGGACTTACATGTTTAAGTAGGAGAGAGAGTACTCAACTGGATATTAACTATCTTCACTTTGAAGTATGTGTTGTGAAATTTGATGATCATGTGCTGCAAAAATGTAAGGATTGGAAAGTCATATGTCCTCATATGCAATTGTGATTTATTCTTAATCCTGAAAATTGAATGCTTACAAAATTTGGGTTAACAAGTTAAAGCTTTTGTTGTCTGTAACGCACATATCTAGGCACTGCCATTACCAGCTAAAGGAATTTCTATTTCTTGGCAATAATCTTGTATTGATTACATATCCGTGGAAGGAAAAGAATAATTTCCCTATTTCATTTGTTGATAATGGTTTAAAAGAAAATTTAAACATTGTTTTTGATTGTTCATTAGCTAATTTGAGAGATCTTTATCATCTGCAATGTAATAAATATGTAGAAGAATTCTTTAAGATACTCCATAGTTTTCTGAGATAACCTGTCCATTTTCTATCATATATGCACACACATAAGAATTAAGGTTTTTAGCATAACGATAAATCTCTTTTTTTAAAGATTGAGTTTTAAAATGATTCATAAAAATAAAATAAAATGATTATTCATAAAAAGTTTTTCAAGATTTCATTTCTTTAGTTTATAAGTTTGAATGTACTTATTTTGCTGGTCTTTATAGCCAGGGTCTGGAAATTAGTTCTTTTTCTGTTTGGTAGCTTTATTATTACCGGTATTTCATCGTCTATGATTACAGTTTTTAAAATGACAATTGCAGTATGACAGGAAGTAAAATAAAATTATACCAACCATTTTCTCTAACACTTTCTTCAATTCTTGCTATTAGTGACCGGAACTTTGGGAACAATAGTAAGTGTTAATAGAAGACTATTGAACTATTTTTCCCTTGCTAATTATTCAGATATTTGGTTTTGTCTAACCATAACATTAACTTTGTAGTTTTTTGTGTAGTCCTCAAACCCCCAAACTTGAGAGTGTTTAACTGAAAGACCAATTCGTTGGTCCAGAAAGTACAGATTTTGACTTGGTAAGTCTGGTGTGGGGATCAGAAATCTCCATTTTAAACAGTCATCTTGGGTATTTTAAGAAACAGAGATAGGCAAAACACACAAATCTCTTTTTGAGGTTATTTTTCTCACTTTAGAGTTGAGTATTATTTATTTGGCTTTTGATGGTTTTTTAAAGGAGAAAAGAGTACATCATAAAATCATAAAATTTTATCTTTTGAAAGTGTGAGCAAATATATATCAATAGATATGTATTAAACTAGGCATTAGTGATTTTATTTAAAATGAAAGGTAGAAGCTTTCCTTACATAACCACCCTTCTATAGAATATATAGATATATACATATATATAGTGTAAGCAATAAACAATAACAGTAATTATTACTTCTCTTGGGAGTCTCCAGGTATAGTCTTCCTTTTAAGACAGATATGTTAAATAATTTTGTTAAGAGGTAATTATTTTTCAGCATCAGATTTCCTTCTCTCTGCATGGTGTGCATCATTTGTCAGTTTTCTTGGGCAGCATAAGGTGAATTTTACATAAATTGCTAGGAAGAGTAAAAATTTGGCCCAGCTCTATATGATTCATGAAAGCTTGTCTACTAACACTTGTGTATTTCTTGACTCTGTTTATGTCTTTTTCTAACTAATTTTTTCTTTTTTTTTTTTAAATTGGTGTAAGTTTATGAAGGAGCATTAACTTTTTTAGAAAAACAATAAATAGAATGTACTTAACTTTTTTCCATTTCTGCTCTTTTAAAATTAGGAATCAAGTACTGGAAATGTTTGATCATGCTTATGGTAACTATATGGTAAGTAGAAGACTTATCTTCACATACCCTTTATGTGAGTGGATTATTACATAAGCACAGTCAGCTGCAGATTCTGAAACCTCAATTAATAGCACTTTTTTTTTTTAAAGGAAGTTTTTGAGAAAATAGTACAAGTGTAAACAGAGTGTAAACCTCAATTAATAGCACTTTTTTTTTTAAAGGAAGTTTTTGAGAAAATAGTACAAGTGTAAACAGAGTGTTCCTTGTAATTGATTCTTAGAGGAGTTTATTGGATAGCTGAGAAATTGAATTAGATTATGAAACTTTGTATTTAAGTAGTTTCCTTTGATGCTATCAGCAATGTGAGTGGCTTTTATGGCTAGATATTATGGATGTACACGAATAAGATGTTGTCTCCAGCCTTCGGGGAAATTATTCTCTTAATTAAAAAAACTGCTTACAATATTGTTTTATATATTCTATGAAGAAAACCGTTCCTTCAAAGAGACAAAATATGACCTAGTTTCTGTCCAAGTTATGTCCTCATAGTGGGCTTTGATTTGAATATATTCTGCTTTCTAGATACACAATCTGTATTGTTTTAAAATGTCTTGGTGTTCACTTGGAATGAAATAGCAGCTTCGGTTTTGCAAGATGAAAAAGTTATGGGGGGAAAAAACGTTAGGGAGATCTCTTGCTCATCAGCAAACATACTTAATGCTGCTGGACTTAAAAATGGTAAATTTCTATTACATGTTTTTTTTACCAGTTAGAAATTTTGTCCCCCCGTAGTACAGGGAGCCACTTGGGGGATGCTAAGGCTGGGAAGTTGTAGCTGCCTCCGATTTCTCTCTGCCTCATGCCCCTTAATAAAATGATCTTAGACTCCAGGAAAGAAATGTTTAGTTTCTGAAAAGATGAACTAGCAGGCAAATTTTAGAGTTCAAAGAAAATTGTCTGTGTAAATTTGTGTACTTTTGAAAAGAGTAATCAAATTGTTCTGAGAATTCTTATGAATTTTAAAATGTTTTTACATTTTTTACATTTTAAAATATGTCAGATTTTCTTTTATGATGAAAGCCTATAAAATATAGTTGGAAAATTGTGTCAGAGAACTAACTTTGATTCTGCTTTAAGTATATTTCAACTGGTTCTGTGAATCCATTTTTCGTTATATATTACACAAATATCTTCATTTATTAACATCATTATAAACATATAAGTACATACACACTTTGTATTTTGTATTTTTTTAAAGATTTTTAGTATATGTGCTGCTGAAGGGAGCACTGTTTTTTTTAAGATTTTTAAAAAATGTATTTATTTGACACAGAACAGAGCAAATGAGAGAGAACACCAGTCAGGAGGGAGGGGTAAAGGGAGAGGGAGAAGTAGACTCCCCTCTGAGCAGGGAGCCTAACTATGTGGGACTCCATCCCAGGATCCAGAGATTGTGACCTGAGCTGTAGGCAGACACTTAACCTACTGAGCCACCCAGGTGTCCCACATTTTTGTATTGTTTAAACATGTTTTATATTTAATAATTCTTGTTTTTTATATTTTGTATTTCTATGAATCTCTATTGAGTTCTTTTTTTTTTTTTTTAATTATTTATTTATTTATGATAGTCACACACAGAGAGAGAGAGAGAGAGAGGCAGAGACACAGGCGGAGGGAGAAGCAGGCTCCATGCACCGGGAGCCCGATGTGGGATTCGATCCTGGGTCTCCAGGATCGCGCCCTGGGCCAAAGGCAGGCGCCAAACCGCTGCGCCACCCAGGGATCCCATGAATCTCTATTGAGTTCTTAAATGTTTTTAGAAAATAATGGTAATAAAGTTTGGGGTGTTTTGAAAACAGTTTTAAATTCATTTTTTTATTGAAAACAGTTTTAATTCATATTGAAGACAGTTTTAAATTCATTTCTAAGGACCTTGACCATTCCCTTACTAGTTCTTTGAAAATTATTTATCTCTATTTAGTTAATTCCATTTGGGCCAAGCATAATTGAGCAAATCTAGGCTAATAGTTTCGAGGTGGCCAAGTAGATCTATGCTACACCCTCAAGCCTTAGTCATCTTGTAAATACACACTTTTGTTTCCAAAGTTGAATAAAAGGGTATATAACTGGATCAGTTCAGTATATTTCACTGTGAATAGGATCCTCTCTTGTAAAGCACAGTATCTTTAATACTTTTTGGTCTTATCTTGTCTCTTTTTTGGTAAACAGTGGAGAGTTCTATCAATACGCTTTTTCCTATTATGCACTTAGTAAATGGATTTATGACAGAGCAGGTGCTGAGAAAAATTCTCAGAGGACTTCCTAGTCCGGTTCCTATTTATTGGACCCTAAGTGGGAAACTTTTTTCATACTTAACCTACCTATAAGACCGAAAGGAGGAGGATTTCAGCCTCAAAGACTGGGAACTCCTGGAATTAAAGCTCCCCTATATTTTCCCAGTGGATTTACACCCATTTGCAATCCACTGGTAGACGTTCACCTGTTTTACAGTGCAGGTGACGCTTGCACTGTACTTGTGCTATGCTCAGTTTATGTGAAGATTATAACCCAAAATTTAGTCTAGAATTCTCACTTCCCTTTTTTAAGTTCTGAACTAACCTGAAACAGTTCTAAAATATTAAGAAGAGACCAGGCGCTCTGTATTTGTTACTTGAAGTTAGTTCAAAATTTTTTCCAGTTACTATACTCAGAAACTATATTAGATTGCCATACAGCAAAAGTGTTGTATAGGTTTTGGAATTAGATGGGTTTGGGTTTAAATTCTGTTTGAATTTGTTTATTTTAATAGCTTGGACCCTAAATAGATCATTTAACCCCTCTGAGCATTATTTTCTTAATTTGTTTATTTAATAGCTTACCTAAATAGGTCATTTAACCCTTCGAAGCATTATCTTCTTATGTAAAATGGGCATAATTGCAAAGGATTATTGTAGTCTATAAGATTGTTGAGAACAGGGATCGTCTTATTTAATTTTTAATAAATTTGTCCTTTATATGTCTTGTGCCTGAAATCATGCTGTGCACAAATGCTTATTAAATTTTTTTAAAGAGGGGCACCTGGGTGGCTTAGTTGGTTAAGCGTCTCTTGATTTCAGCTCAGGTCATGATCTCAGGGCTGTGAGATAAAGCCTTGCATGAAGCTCTGTGTTGAGCTTGGGGCCTGCTTAAGATTCTCTCTCTCCTCTTCCTCTCCCCCTCCCCCTGCTTGTGTACTCTTTGTTTCTGTTTCTCAAAATAAATAAAATTAAAAAAATATATATATATTTTTAAGACTTTATTTATTTATTCATAGAGACACACAGAGAGAGAGAGAGGTGGAGACACAGGCAGAGGGAGAAGCAGGCTCCCTGCAGGGAGCCTGACATGGGACTGGATCCTGGGTCTCCAGGATCACGCTCTGGACTGAAGGTGGCGCTAAACCGCTGAGCCATCCGTGCTGCCCTAAAATATATTTTTTATAAGAACTGAGTTGAATTCTTGTGAAGATGTAATCAAATAGTGGGGCTTTTTTTGCATTTATTATATCTTTGCCTCTTAAATTCAAAGAAACTATTTAACAAACTTCATTAAGGATACAAGTTTATGGTGAATTTTGAGATCTGTAAATCAGCTGCTTTTGTTGTAGTTGGTTGCCTTTGGCTGCCTACTATGCTGAAATGTAAAATACCTGGCATATGGTGGGCTTTTAATAAATGTTGAAAGCTTTTCATTTCTCACTAGTCCTTCTTAATATTACTCTCCATTCTAGTGTAGATTTAGAGCAATTCCTTTTTTTGTTTTAAGATTTTATTTATTTATTCATGAGAGATACAAAGAGAGAGGCAAGAGACATAGGCAGAGGGAGAAGCAGGCTCCCGATGTGGGACTCCATACGGGGACTCGATCTCTGAACTCCAGGATCACACCCTGAGCCAAAAGCACAGCTCAACCGCTCAGCCATCCAGGCATCCCAATTTAGAGCGATTCCTTTTGACTTCCTTGGAAAACAATGGTATTTTCCAAAGATGACAATATAATATTAAAAGCAAGCAAGAAGTCTGGAAATCGAACAAAACACCCTGAGGCGGCTGTGCCACCTATCAGGCTGAGTTGTAAAGAGAAAGTCACCTAATCTCCCTGAGCCTGTTTCCTCATCTCTCTAAATTGATTTGCCAGCCTCACACTGGTGTTATAAGGATTAAACAAGTTAATATAATTCAAGTGTGTGGAACTAGTGTCCAGCAAATAGGAAGTACTGTATAAGAGTTTACTGTTACTATCACTACTACCATCATTATTCTTTCTCTGCCTGAGATTGAAATTGCCCTCCTAAACTTCATCTAGGCTTTAGCTCAGAATTTGTTCCCCGGATTTATGTAGAACTTCTTCAAAACACATTCTTTTCTGTTCTAGGCATGTACCCTTTGAGTTTTGTTTGTTTGTTTGTTTTTTGTTTTTTTTGATTCTCCAAGTTCTGTAAACGGTGGGCGCTACAACACTGCCATTCTTTGTTCTATCCAGGAATTTTCTGATTTTATCAGTTATTGGCTTAAATATTAACATTATAACAACTATGTTTGACAAATCTCTAGCCTTGATCAGACTGCAATTTATCCACAGTAAATTGTACAGATGGCTTTCTTTTTCCCTCAAATAACACGAAATTTGATGTTTGTTTTGGCAGTTCTTGTGTGGCCTTACTTAACCTCAGACCCGTAGCCACTTTAGCACTTCTGTTTGTATGTTTTTAGTGTTTGTGCTGAGGTTAGTTTGCAAATTAATTTAGATAACAAAATGACATGTATTTAGGCCACCAAATGCAGAACCATTTTGGATCTGCGCTCTCTAACCTGATATTTGTCTCCCAGTGTTTTTCCTGTTACTGTAAGCAACTCAAACTATTATAAGCAAAAGCTGTTCTTTGGTAGAGCCCTAAACATCACAAATAAACTTTAAATAAGTTGGTAAGCACAGTTTCTTTACCTAGTAGAGGTATACCTAATAATCACTTTTAAGCTTGATTTTGTGAGAGCACAGTTCAGGGAGATAGCAGACTAGTCTCTACCACTCAAACCAAGGGAACTTTTAAAATCTAAATTCTTTATAGATTTCTAGATTTATGTAAGTTTTCTTAGAATTAATTTTTTTCCCCCATAACATTACTTTCTTTGAACATTTATTGTGGTAAAAAATATATATATAATAAATTTTACCATTTTTAAGTGAACATTCTGTGGCATTAAGTATATTCACCATGTTGTGTAATCATCACCATCCATCTCCGGAACCTTTTTGTATTCCCCATTTGAAACTCTGTACCTAATGTTTTCTTTTTGATTGTTCATCAGAAAGAGTAATTCTGTAAAATAAAGTACTTAACAAGTGGTATTAATGACTGGGAAGAGGGGAGTTGTAATGTATATGTATCTTTTCTTGTGTGGATGAGTGTGGGACTACCTTTCATTAACCAGTGTTCCTTGGCCTGTACTTTCAGAGCATCCTAAAACTCTGCCAAAATGACATAAATTCTGTTTAGTGTCCTCTTGTAATATTTTATCATACTCTGATACATTATATAGGATATTAACTCAGAATGAAATTTTTCTGTTTAATCAGGTATAGCTTATAGGCAAAAATTTTTAAAAAAATATTTTATTTATTTATTCATAAAAGATACAGAGAGAGACAGGCTCCATACAGGGAGCCTGATATGGGACTTGATCCTGGGACTCCAGGATCATGCTCTGGGGCTGAAGGCAGCCGCTCAACTGTTGAGCCACCCAGGTGTCCCTAGGCAAAAATGTTTTTAATTCTAAGTGCATGATTCTGAGTTTTGACAGTTGTTTAATTTGTTTAACTACTGCCATAGTCCTGACATACATTTCCATCAGAATGCTTCCTCATGCTCCTTAGCAATCAGCTCTTTTTCTGAAACTACCTCTGACCCCTGGCAACCAATTAAGTAGTGATCTGCTTTTAGCACTATAGTTTTCTTACTAGGATTTCATATTAAATGGCATTATACAATATGTAGTCTTCTGATTCAGATTCTTTTGTTTAACATGATGGTTTTGAGATGTTAGCCATATTGTTGGATACATCGTAGTTCCTATTTATTTCTTAGTAGTATTCAGTTTATTTGGTAGAACACAATTTGTTTATCCATTTAGCAGTTGATAAGTATTTGGCTTGTTTTTGGTCTTTGGCTGGCTATTTAATAAAAAAAGACTGCTGTGAAAATTTGCTGTGAATGCAAATTTTTATGTGGACGTACATTTTCATGTATTTCCCAAGTAGGAATGGGATTGTTGTTACATATGGGAAGGATAAATTTAACTTCATAAGAAACTGCAAAACTTCCCTAAAGTGTATGTAACGTTTTATATTCCCCACCAGCAATGTTTAAGAGTTACAATTACTCCATGTCTTCTCCGGTACTTGGTATTTTTGTTCTTTTTTATTTTAGCCATTATAATGAATATGTAGTGGTATTTTGTTGTGACTTTAATTTGACTTTTCCCAGTAACCAATGATGTTGAAAATCTTTCTTTGTGCTTAGTGTATCTTTTTTTAGTGAAGCCTGCTCATATCTCTTGTCTATTTAAAAATCAGGTCATTTTTCTGTTATTGCTGAGTCATAAGAATTTTATATTTTGGATATTAGTCCTTTATCACATAAATCACATATCACAGATATTTTTTCCCCATCTGTGCTTTGCCTTATTTATTTATTTATTTATTTATTTATTTATTTATTTATGTGAGAGAGAGAAAGAGAGAGAGGCAGAGTCACAGGCAGAGGGAGAAGCAGGCTCCATGCAGGGAGCCCGATGTGGGACTCGATCCTGAGTCTCCAGGATCATGCCCTGGGCTGAAGGCAGGCACCAAACCGCTGAGCCACCCAGGGATCCCCTGTGCTTTGCCTTTTAATTATCTTTATGTCTTTTGAAGGAAAATGTTTTAAATTGTGACAGATCCAATTTATCCTTTCTTTTTTTTTTCAATGATTCCTATCTTTTATGTATGAAAAATATTTCCCTAGCCCAGGTCACAAAGATTTTCTTCTAAGTGTTATATAATTTTAGCCTATTCGTTTAGATCTAGCACTCATTTTGAGTTAGTGTTTGTATACAGAATGAGGTAAAGGTTATTTGTTTATTCTATGTGGATATCCAGTTATTGCAGTCTTATTTGTTGAAAAGAATATCCTTTTACCACTGAATTACTTTGGTATTTGTGTAAAATTAACCATCTATACATGGGTCTGTTTCTAGACTATATTTTTCCCCCACTGCTCTGAATATATCTATACGTATAGTAATACATTGTCTTAAGTGTGGTCTTAAGTTGTGAAATCAGGCAATGTAAGTCTTCCAGCTTTGTTCTTTTTCAAAATTTTTTTGGATATTCTAGGTTCCTTTGCATTTCTTTTTTAAAGATTTTATTTATTAGAGAGAGAGTGCATAGAGCAGGGGATAGGTGCAGAGGGAGAGGGAGAAGCGGACTCCCCACTGAGCAGGGAGCCTGATATGGGGCTCCATCCCAGGAGCCTGAGATCATGACCTGAGCCAGAGCCACCCAGGTGCCCCAGTTCTTTGCATTTCTGTGTAAATCTTAGAATCATGTTTTCAGTTTTTATAAAAATGCTTGTTGAGCTACTGATTTGGATCATGTTGAATCTAGGACTGAATTTGGGGATATTGATTTAATAGTATTGAATCTTCCAGTCCATGAATGTGGAATCTCTGTCCATTTATTTTGGTCTTATTTAATGTCAACAATTTTTTGTAGTTTTCAGTATACAGGTGTACATCTTTTGTTAAATTTATTTGTATATATTTCATATTTTAACGTTTTTGTAAGTTGTAGTTTTTCAGGTTTCAATTTGTCCAGTTGTCCATTGATGTTATACAGAAATACAATAACTTTTTATCTCTTGATCTGTATATCCTACAACCTTTCTAAACTCAATTGTTATTGTTAGTAGCTTTTTTATGGATTCTTTAGGATTTTTCACACTGTTAATCATGTCATCAAGAAAGTGACTGTTCATTCTTTCTTTGTAATCTATATGCCTTTTATTTCTTACTATCATTACAGTGGCTACAGCTTCTAGTATTATGTTGAAAAGAAGTTGTGAGGTCCTACCCTTGTTACCTAATCTTAGGTAGAAAGTTGTTAGCCTTCACTGTTATGTATAATTTTATTTTTTAAAAGATTTTATTTATTTATTCTGAGAGAGACAGAGAGACAGAGAGAGAGAGAGAGAGAGAGAGAGAGAGAGGCAGAGACACAGGCAGAAGGAGAAGCAGGCTCCACGCAGGGAGTCCGATGTGGGACTCGATCCTGGGTCTCCAGGATCACGCCCTGGGCCGAAGGCAGGTGCCCAACCACTGAGTCACCGGGGCGTCCCTGTTGTGTATAATTTTAGCTGTTGGTTTTTCATAGATGCCTTATACTGGGTTGAGTACATTTCTTCTTATTTCTGGATTACTGAGAGTCTTCATCATTACAGAGTATCAAATTTTGTCAAATGCTTTTTCAAAACTTTTTGTTTATTTATTCAAAGATTTTATTTATTTATTCATGAGAGACACAGAGAGAGGCAGAGACAGAGGCAGAGGGAGAAGCAGACTCCATGCAGGGAGCCCGACCTGGTACTTGATCCCAGGTCTCCAGGATCACGCCCTGGGCCAAAGGCAGCGCTAAACCACTGAGCCCCCACCCCCAGGCTGCCCTCAAAATCTTTTAATATATTCTTCCTAAAAAATCCATTAGTAGCAGGACTTTATTTCATGATAACATTATTTATCATGTATTTAGTTCATATAACATTATAAGTTTATTATTATTATTATTTAAGATTATATTTATTTATTCATGAGAGACACAGAGAGACAGAGGCAGAGCATAGGCAGAGGGAGAAGCAGGCTCCATGCAGAGAGCCCGATGTGGGACTTGATGCTGGGACTCCAGGATCACGCCCGGAGCCAAAGGCAGACCCTCAACCGCTGAGCCACCCAGGTGTCTCTCATAAGTTTATTACTGATCAAAACCAAATTGAATAATTTATTGGAAACTTTTTTCTTATTTAATTTTGAGTATAAACTTTATGCTAGCATAGTGATTAAACCTTACAAGACAACTGCAATTTTATTACTTGTTTCTCCTCAATGCTGAGAAACATTTCATAAGGTATGCTATGTAAAAGGACAATAAATATTCAGTGTAGCAAGTGGGTCTAATAGTTTAATAGTTTGGATAAATGAAATCCTAAACACCTGAAAAATGGTTTAATAAGTGAATATAGTGAACAAAAGGGAATAGGAAAATTTAGGGTGGAAGAAAATTGATAAATTATATAGTTCAATCAGTAATTAGCACACATGATCAGTATGTGGTAGATGACTTATTAAATATCATTTAGTGGAGTTTTTTTTTTTGGAAAGAGTATCTTCTCTGCCTCTAGAAGGGAAGTATTTAATAAGAAGGATATGGAATACAAATGTATATAACTTGGGGCACCTGGGTGGCTCAGTGGTTGAGTGTCTGCCTTCAGCTCAGGTCATGATCCTGGGGTCCTGGGATCATGTCCTGCATTGGGCTTCCCGTGTAGAAGCTTGCTTCTCCCTCTGCCTGTGTCTCTGCCCCTCTGTGTCTCTCATGTATAAATAAATAAAATCTAAAAAAAATAATAATAAAAATTAAAATGTATATGACTTTGGAAATTAAATAGATTTGGTATTTTCAGGAACTCACCTTTATAAATGATACCTTCGTTGTTTTTAGGAAAATAATGTCTCTTCCCTTCGCCTCATTTTTGGAATTGATTTTACTAAAAAAATAATTTTTTTTAAAGATTTTCTTTATTTATTCATGAGAGGCACAGAGAGAGACATAGACAGAGGGGAGAAGCAGGCTTCCCAGGGGAGCCTGATGCAGGACTCCCTCCCAGGACCCCGGGATCACGCCCTGAGCTGAAGGCAGACATTCAACCACCGAGCCACCTAGGCGTCCCAAAAAGTAAATTTTTGATGCTGTTTTGACTTGAGTATTTTAGAGCAGAGTTATATCACCTCGGTGCTCTCATAAATTTAAAATCTGTTGTGGAGTCTGTTCTGTTTTGTTTTATGCATTTGCTTGTACTTTTAGCTAGGCACATGTTCTACTTAATTAGTATAGGATTCTTTTTATCAGCTGAGTTTTACTTCTGAGTGATAATTATTAAATGTGTTTTGTGGTTCTGAGTCATAGCAATATGAATTACTTATCCCTTTTCTGGCAGTACATTGTGAAGGGAAACTATTACTGTACCTCCAGCAGATAGGATATTTGAAGTGTAATGTGGCTGTTTATTTGCCAGGTAGGCATTGCTCCGGATTTATGCAAACCAACTGTAGTTCACTTTGTGGTTAACCGAAAGAAAAGGCTGTGGTTTTGTTTTTATCCTTAATCTTGAAATAGGGCATGAAGTGTTTTTACATCTGGTTCAAAGCTCCCTTATTTAATTATTCTGTTTGTAATTGTTACTAGTGTTTTTCTTATCTAAATCAGCCTAGGATTTGAGTTTCATGTTTAGTTTCAGACATAGGTGATTGTGCATTAATGTATGTTTTTGCAAAGTAGAAATTTAGTATAAAGCATTTAAGCCGTGGGGGTAGAGATAGTAAGGAACTCTTTATAATCAAATTAACATTTAAACGATCTCTTACAAAGTTTCAAAATACATCAGCAAATTGAAAAAATATCACTTTTTTTTTAGTTACTTCTGCATGTTGTTTAGATGTGTTAACTTTGAAACTTAAGCAATAAAAAATAGTATCCATTTTGGGAAATCACAGTTCTATTGGAATTAACATGGAAAAAGAAGTTAGGAACTTAACATGTTAAAAGACATGTAAAAATTATTAGGACTTTATGCTAAAAATTGTATGTAATATTAAAATTACAATATGTTCAATTCAGAATTTAGTAGCTGCATGTGGATTCTAATTATAGTGCAAACAGTTGTCTGGAATCCTTTCCTCAGGAAATGAATCATTATGGAGCACTGAACTTTTTTAAATATCCAAAGGGTTGCAGTCTTCAGTGCTTTTTGTATTTTTAAGCCTACTTTATTATTATTATTATTTTTGTCTTTCCTTTTCTGTTTGACCATGTGTTTAGTGTTCCTGTTCTCTATTCTATTTTTGTGCTGTTAATGTACTGTGGGTTTGAAGTATAGATAGTTGAGTTTAGTGAGAGGCAGTAGGATAGAGCTGGGCATGGAATTGGGAGAATTTCTCCTGATCTTCCAGAATTAATAGTCATAGAAGCATACAGATATAGGAGGTGCAAGTTATTCAAAGTACGAAGGATCAGACTAGTCTTAGAAACTTTGTCATAGTCATACTCAATGAATGCAAGAAAGTTGTAGAACAGTATCCTCAAATTTCTGAAGAAAAGAAAATACATCTCAAACATTTTATAAACATTCGTTTTATTTTTCAAGTGTAAGACAAGAGACATCCTGACCCAGGGATACCAGAGAATTAACAATATTGATGACACTCTTTTAAAACCAACCAACCGGGCAGCCCGGGTGGCTCAGCGGTTTAGCGCCGCCCTTGGCCTAGGGCATGATCCTGGAGACCCAGGATCGAGTCCCACTTTGGGCTCCCTGCATGGAGCCTGCTCGTCCCTCTGCCTGTGTCTCTGCCTCTCTCTGTGTCTCTCATGAATAAATGAATGAAATCTTTAAAAATAAATAAATAAATGAATAAATAAATAAAACCAACAAACAAAAACATACCTGTGGACAAGTCTAGGCAACCAACAGCTGAATCAAAATAAAAAATCAGAAATGGAGAAGCCCTAGAAAAATGGTGTGTATCGACTCTACTTAAATAAAATTCTAATGCTAGCAACTGTGGGAATTAGGGTTCCAGACCAGAATACAAATGTTACAGACCTTTGAAAATCTTGTCAGAACATTAAAAATTTCCTTTCTGATGCTTATAAATGTACAGAGATTTTAAGATAGCAAAACTAATATTTAAATTTTAGGGACTTTGAAAATTAAAGTGTTACTTCTTTGCAAATATCACTGAGAAGATTGAATAGTCTTGCCTCGCTTGCCTTCGTCTCAGCTGTATAACCTAACAGCACACATCTTTTCTATGCATCTGTGAGTTTGCCCTACTCCTTTCAAAATTTAGATTATCTGAAAAAAATTCACCCTTTTCCCTCTGTATCCTGAAATACCTCTGGGAATTCCTTTAATGGGAACTGTTTTGCAGGTATTGTTTCCTTTGTGACATCTTCACCCTTTATGTCGCAACCACTTTCTTCATCTGTGTAGATAATTAGGCCTTCCCTCAGTTCCTATAGCTGCATCTCTGCAGTCTCGAGTGTCAGTGTTCTCAACATTTCACGGCCAGCTGTTCTATACGCTATGTTCAGTTTGAATTGCACTTGCAGTGTCCTCATTTTTCATTTCTTCACTGAACTTTCATCCTTGTTGGCTAATTTCCTTTTTTGATTATCCATTATTGTAAATTGTCACACTGTCATGTGTGATTATCACTGGCTGACAAGGAGATAACTACATGCTTGCTGTGTATGAACTAACAACTAGACACATGGTGATCAAATCACAGACTTTGAAAGAAGTGATGTGATTGATTACTGATCACGATGAGCATTTGTTATTTACATAGTGAGTTGTGGATTAAAGAACTGGCACTGAAGTTTTGTATTTTATGCCCTTACTTGCAGTCAATATACAGTGGTAACTGAAATTTGAATCATGTTGTTGAGGGTTTATTTAACTAGATTGTAGAAACCTGTATACAGCGAAGCCATGTGGAGTGAAGACTGCCTATAATAACATCATTGCCAAAAATCCTAAGTTGAATGGAGAACAGTGTGAGTGTATTAATCTTATTATTCTTGACAAGAAGTTAGTAAATACTGGCTGAAGTTGCAATATATAAGCACAGTGTTTCTAACCTCTAGATGTTTCTCATCATCCTATCATTAATTTTAGAGAAGTCTTTTAGGGACTCTCTCCCGTAGTGAAGAAAGTATCAAGTTCAGCAGATCTTTTTTGTTTCTGTCCTTTTCTGTTAAAACCCATAGCCAGAAGGTTCCAGTCTAGTTTCACTGAAGCAACTATCCAACTTAACCTATTTCTCTGTCTTATGGCCATGTGTGCAAGGCCAGTAGCATCAACTCTCATACCCTTTGGGCATTAACATAATTCCCCTGAAGCCTGTCTTTATTTCTAATGTCCATGTCGTGGTCACCGCAGCTTCATCTTTTGTACTCCATTAATTTACTTTTGGTACTTGAGAATTTTTTCTTGTTGTTAAGCTCAGATATGTATTTAAAATAATTTAACACTGATACAGCATTTCTGTGTGTTTGTAATGAACAGGAGGGAAGATTTTTGCATGTGCTTCATCATCATCTAGATTAGAAATAACTCTGTCATGGTCATTCTTTAAAAAAAAAATTCCAGGGGCACCTGGGTTGCTCAGTTAGGCGTCTGACTCTTGGTTTCACTCAGGTCATGATCTCAGAGCCCTGAGATCAAGCCCTGCATCGAGCCTGGCATATGGCTTCATAATCAGCAGGAAGTCAGCTTCTCCTTTGTCTCTCCCCCTCCCTCCACTCACTAACACACATATGTATATTCACGTGTGCATGATTGCAGTCTCTCTAAAATAAATCTTTAAAAAATTCCACCCAAAATAGTATCCCAAACTATAAAATTCCTATTAATAACTATTAAGAGGAGCACCTGGATGGCTCATTGGTTGAGTGTCTACCTTTGGCTCAGGTTGTAATCCTGGGGTGCCGGGATTGAGTCCCCACATCAGGCTCCCTGCAGGGAGCCTGCTTCTCCCTCCTCCTATGTCTCTGCCTCTCTCTGTGTGTCTCTCATGAATAAAACCTTTAAAAAAAATAACTATTAAGAATGTGTGAGACCTGGCGATCCCTGGGTGGCTCAGCGATTTAGCACCTGCCTTCAGCCCAGGGCGTGATTCTGGGGTCCCGGGATCCGGTCCCGCGTTGGGCTCCTTGCATGGGGCCTGCTTCTCCCTCTGCCTGTGTCTCTGCCTCTCGCTCTCGCTCTCTCTCAGGGATAAATAAATAAAATCTTAAAAAAAAAACAAAAAGAAATGTGTGAGATCTATAGAAGGAAACCAAATTATAAAAGAAGATATGAATGTAGTGATACATACAATACATTCCTGAATGGGAAGACTCAATTGGTAATAAAGTCAATTCTCCCCAAATTAGGCTCTTCCAATTAAAATTTAAATGGAATTTTAAAGAAAATCTAAAGTTATCCAGAGGGGTAAATTTGAAAAAATAGTTAAGAGAATTTTGAAGAAAAATAATGGGGGAGTGAGTTGCTATACTAAGTAGCAAGGTATGGTGCAAAGATGGAATAATTAAGATAATGGTTTGGAGCAGGAAATAGGTCTGTAGGGCAGTAGGAGTAGGAAAGAGGCCTGTCAGGCAAATTGGTCTGTAAAACAAAATTGAGACTATAGAAATGTGTAGACAATTTTGAACTAATGAAGCTGTATTTCAGGCAATTAGGAAGAGGATGGGTTGTTTTAAAAGTGGCATTTAGAAAATTGGCTATTTTGGGGGCAAACACAGTTATGTCCGTATTTTACGTCATAAAGAAAATTAAATTCCAGATGGAGTAAATCTCTAGACATAAAAAAAATGAGCATTGTTTTCAGAGGCTCAAAATAGCCTTTTAACCATGCTCGAAATCTAGAAACCTTAAAGAAAGAGAGTGATAGAGTTAACTACATATTTAGAGCTTACAGTAAGAAGCACCAAAACAAAGTTAAAAGCTAAACAAAAGACAGGAGAAATAGGGCAGCCCTGGTGGCTCAGCAGTTTAGCGCCACCTTCAGCCCAGGGCGTGATCCTGGAGATCTGGGATCGAGTCCCATGTTGGGCTCCCTGCATGGAGCCTGCTTCTCCCTCTGCCTGTGTCTCTGCCTCTCTCTCTCTCTCTCTCTCTCTCTCTCTCTGTGTGTCTCTCATGAATAAATAAATAAAATATTTAAAAAACGAAAAAGACAGGAGAAACATGTTTATTATATATAACAAACAATGTATAGAGAGTGTGTTGGCCAATAAGACAACCAGTAGAAGATGGACAAAACATAAACAGACATTTCAAAAAAAAAAAAAAGCAATGACTAATACGAAAATGTTTATCCTCATTAGTAATAAAACTGGAGATATCATTTTTTGTTTCGAAGATTGGCAAAATATAGATCATTGGTCGTCTCCTATGTTAGAGTATTGTTAAGGATGTAAATTAGTGTCTTCATGGGCAGCCCCGGTGGCACAGCGGTTTGGCGCCACCTGCAGCCCAGGGCGTGATCTTGGGGACCCTGGATCGAGTCCCATGTTGGGCTCCTTGCATGGAGCCTGCTTCTCCCCCTGCCTGTATCTCTGCCCCTCCCTCTCTCTCTCTCTCTCTCTCTCTCTCTCTGTATCTCTATGAATAATAATAAAAAAAATTAGTGTCTTCAGTCTGATAGTTATCAGAAATTAAATATCCATATCTTTGACCCCTTGGGTCTATCTCTAGGGAGTCAATCTATAGAAATACAAGCATATGTGCAAAAGATGTATGTATATAGATGTTTATTATAGCATTGTTTATATAGTGAAAAATTCAGTTCAATCTATATGTTCCTCAGTAGAGGAATGAATGAATAAATTTTAGTGTATCCATACTTTGGAATACTGTGAGGCGGTACCATGAAGGATAATAGGCTCTAGAGTCAGATTGCCAGGCTTAAATTCTGGATTCATTATCTGCTGGTTGCATAGTAACTAGACTGACTGAACTTCTTTGGGCCTCAATTTTCTCATCTGTAAAATAGGGATAATTGAATCTGTTTCAGAGATGTGATAATTAAATGAACTAAACTGTACAGAACAGTGCTTAAACTGTACTCAGTAATATTAGCTGCTATTAAATGATCACTTTGTAGTTAAATAACATTTCTAAAATTCTAGCATGGAAAAACCCCACTGTGGTTTAAGTAAACAGATTTTAGAGCAGTGTGTGCATATGGCATGAGCACTTGTTTGTAAATAAAATGTAAATTATATATGTGCATGTATTTTAATGTATGTGGATAAATTTGGAAGCATAAATGCCAGTCATAACAGTAGTTACCTTTAGGGAGTGAGATTTGGTAGAGTGGAAGCAGATTATCAGAATTTTTTTTTATAATAATATGTGAGATAGTATAACATTGTGCAATTTATTTTTTTAAGATTTTATTTATTCATGAGAGAGAGAGTGGCAGAGACATAGGCAGAGGGAGAAGCAGGCTCCTCACAGGGAGCCCGATGTGGGACTCAATCCCTGGATCCAGGATCATGCCCTGAGCCGAAGGCAGATGCTCAACCACTGAGCCACCCAGGAGTCCCAGATTATCAGATTTTTAAAGAAATATATTTTAGTATTGATTTTTTCTTAAGCATGTATTACATTTATAACTAATTTTTTTTTTAAAAAAAGATCCTTTATACTGTAAAAACTTCTAACTTTCATTTAACTGCAAGAAGGTTGTATCTTCTAAGTGATGTTTGCTTTCTCTTATTTTCCTCAGTGACTCACTGAAAATTTCCTTGCAGGAACATGCTTACCCAGCTGATGAACTCATGCCTTTAACCTGTAGAGGTCGTGTTAGAGGCCAGGAGCCAAGTCGGGGTGATGTTGATGATGCCTTGGGAAAGTGAGTATTATCAACACAGTGGATGGCGTGGCATCTCAGGGCTCCCAGGTTTTAGACTTTCTAGATGCAGCTTACAGTTGTATTTCTGGGAATTGGTTAAATTTCAAGACTGCTTTAAGTATTAACATTAAACTCTTTTATTTCCTTTTGTTATCTTTTATAAAAAAATCATTTACCGGTTAGATCAGTGAAATAAAAGATGAATATAACTTTTTAAATGTATATAAAGTCATTGACACGTTATATAAAGTGTGGGTGGTTTAATATTTTTATTTGATTTTAGAAGTTAATATTTCTATTCATTTTGAAGATATGTAGATGCACAGAATATTAAACGTAATATTAAGCTTTTTCAGGGGCCTTCGGTGCTTTATAGGTTACATTGTACTATAGATGCATGGAAGTACTAGCTAATAGAAACTACCAGTCAATAAGGCATAGATATATCTGCTTATGGATATAAATCATGGATAAAATATTCAGAATTCTAATGGTTTGTATCTCATTATACTTCTTTCTTAGATTTTCCCTGACACTGATTGATTCTTTGGATACTCTTGTGGTAGGTTTGGTTCTTCTTGAATTTACTTATTTTATAAACTTCATAATTTGCATAATCAAATATGAATATAGTCATTACACAGTAAGTCTGAAGCAGAGGTTTTCAGAATATAATATCTTCTGAGCTTTGCTTCTAAATAGATCTTTCACACTGTTGATTATGTCACCTATCAGGTGAAAGTATTTAGAAATCATGGAGATACTGAAATAATTTGTGTGTTAGCTAATGTGATGGCACATCAGGAAGTTTGTTTCCCTGTTATACAAAGAAATTGAAGCCATTGGAAGAAATTAATTCTAGAAAATACCACTGATGTTCTTGTTCCAGAATGGCATGCCATAATGATACTTAAATTGTTAAATTAGGATTCTTCTGTTACGGTCATTAAAAAATTAATTTTTTCCCAGCAGTGATTTTTAGTTCCAAGTGCTCCCTTCTTAGCAATTCTTTTTCACCTCATTGGAATACAAAATCATTTCAATTCTGGCTGGGGATGTTTATGATGGCAGAGGGGAAGGATTGACCTACAGATGTCTTGATTTCTAGATATAGCATCTTTCTAACTTTCTACTTTGAGACCACTTACAATATAGAGTAGGCTTGCAGGCAGCCTGGGTGGCTCAGCGGTTTAGCGCTGCATTCAGCCCAGGGTGTGATCCTGGGGACTTGGGATCGAGTCTCACATCAGGCTCCCTCCATGGAGCCTGCTTCTCCCTCTGCTTGTGTCTCCCTCTCTCTGTTTCTCATGAATAAATAAATAAAATCTTTTTTTTTTAAGATTTTATTTATTAATGAGAGACACACACAGAGAGAGGCAGAGACACAGGCAGAGGGAGAAGCAGGCTCCATGCAGGGAGCTGGACATGGGACTCCATCCTGGGTCTCCAGGATCACCCCCTGGGTTGCCCTTTTTTTTTTTTTTTTTAAAGATTTTATTTAATAAATAAGATCTTTAAAAAGAAAAAAAAGTAGGCTTGCTTCAGGATTTTCCTGAAGACCTAATTCTCAACTTTGAGTATATATATTAAGGACTGATTAATGTTTAAAAAAACAGGTGAACTTAAGTTTGTTCTTCATTTTGTCAGCTTTGCTTTATCCTTCCATATAGAAAATTCCCTGTCATCTCTCTGTAAGCCCTTAGTTGATTTTGTTGAAATGGATCTCAGATATCATATGCTTTAAAAAATCTTATCAGAAATGAAGGGATAAAGGTGGTTTCAGGCTACATAATTTTCCTAAATTTAGAAATCTGTTGGCTTCTAATTGAGTAGCCATTAATTATTACAAAAATTCTATCTTTCATGTTATACCAGTTGTATACTTTGACACTGATCTGCAAAATACGATCCCAGGGCAACAGCAGCAGCAGCAACACCTGACATCTTGTTAGAAATGCAAAATTCTAGCACTTCATCCCAGACATACTAAATCAAAAGTCTGGGAGTAAGGCCCAGCAGTCTGTTTTTAAACAAGCTTCCAGATGATTATGATGTATACTAAGTTTGAGAAATACTGTATAATGATGCAGTGCTTTTAAAACTTCAATGTACTATAAGTACCCAGGGATCTTGCTTTAATATACGGATTCTGATCCAATAGACTGAAGAAGGTAGGGTTCAAGAATCTGTGTTTCTAATAAGCTGCCACTTGGTGGTGCTGCTATTCCTGGTTAGCAGACCATACTCTTCGTAATGTGTGGGAGAAACTTGAGTTCTGGCTCCTTGTGGCAGGTAGTAATAAGTGATCTGATAAACTGATATGTGTGATTTTGGCCAAATTAAATAACTTTTAAATAAATTAATTAAATAAATAATTTAATTTTAAATAACTTTTCTGGGCTCCTATTTTCACCTCAGAAGGGCTAGACTAGGTATCTAAGTTTCCTGTTAACTATGAGGTACTACTTCTTATTAATCTTTGGTTCAGATTCAGATAAGTAATTCCTATTTGTTGAATTTATCCTCAAGAGTTAAGAAAGGCTGATAAAGCCTTACATCTAAAAAAATGATACTTTATAAACTCCTTCAATTTTAAATTTAAATTTAATTTAAATTTAATTCCTCTTTTCAAGTAGGAATAACCTAAGTAACTTCTTACGTGTCATCATAGCTTTGAAACATAAACATTCATTTTGAATTTTTATTACTATTTTAAAATTTTCTTTTTAATCAAAACAGAAGAATTAGTTTAGAAAGTTTTTTTTCCCACATTTATTATTTATTTATTTAAAAAGGATTTTATTATTTGAGAGAGCAAAGAGCACAAGCAGGAAGTACAGGGAGAGAAGGGCAGAGGGAGAAGCAGACTCCCCATTGAGCAGGGAGCCCCATGCAGGGCTTGATCCCAGGACCCTAGGATCATGACCTGAGCCAAAGGCAGACACTTAACCAACTAAGCCACCCAAGTGCCCCTATTTCCTACATTTAAAAGGAATTATTTGGTACATTTTATTAATACACATTAATATTTCTAACTTACTTTGCCTTTACTTTGTGAGCTTTTTTATTTTGTGATTTATTTGAAAATATTGATAGACCTATCATGTATGATACTACATGTATCAAACAATGTTTTTATTTTGGTCATACCAAGTAGAACTTCTGTTGTCATAGTTTGATTTTTAAATTTAATCTGTTCCTTGTGCTCACTTCGGCAGCACATATACTAAATTTAATCTGTTCCTAAGTCTGTCCATCTAGTTTTTATTGATGTAATGATGCCAAGAACTAAATTTAAATTTCTCTTTAAATTCTACACTGCCAAGGCACCTGGGTGGCTCAGCAAGTTGAGCATCTGCCTTTGGCTCAGTTGTGATCCCAGGTTCCTGGGATTGAGCCCCACATTAGGCTCCCTGCAGGGAGCCTGCTTTTCCTTCTGCCTGTGTCTCTGCCTCTCTCTCTGTGTCTCTCATGAATAAATAAATAAAATCTTTTTAAAAAAAATTCTACATTACCATGAAATTCGTAGAAAGAGATATTGAAACAAATTAAAAATAATAAGGGAAAGGAAGCCCTGAATTCATCATTGTTATCAGCTAGGAGCTGATAACTAATAGAGCTGATAACTAATAGAGCAATTGGAATGAGTTTTCTAACTAGTTATAGACAAAGAGAACTCTTTCTACTTTTATTCTCCTTTGAAACAAATAGCATTGGTGTAATTCTTGGGAATAGTTCTCTGGAGATAGACCTAGGAAGAATAATAAGATTAACAAAATGATACTAAAAAGTGTATGTGTAGGTGAGTGGGGGGTAGAACAGTTGTGTTTCATTCTAAAAGTATGATATAGGGCTGCAGAATTTACTTGGATTTAGAGATTGTCAAGGAAAAGGAGTCAGTTTAAAGCAAGGCTTCATAGTATATTTTACTCAGGACTTACCCTACTTGAAATTTGGTCAGATACCCTTTTTTTTTTTTTTTTTTTTTTAAATTTTACTCTTCTATCTATTCATGAGAGAGAGAGAGAGAGGCAGAGATACAGGCAAAGGGAGAAGCAGGCCCCTCTGCCCCAGCAAACCTGATGTGGACTTGATCCCAGGACCATGACCTGAGCCAAAGGCAGACAGTCAACAGCTGAGCCACCCAGGTGCCCCTTAGATATTCTTATGGAATATTTTATAACTAAATTAGAATTTTTAGAGAAAGAAATCAAGTGAAAAAACACTACAAAATTTTATCAAAAAGATTAAACAAGTAAAGGAAAAATACCTTTAGTGGATCCGAGGTCTAAAAGCATGTAATTATGCAGCTGTTACTGATCAATCTATGACAACTGCTAACTCAGGAAACAAACAGGTAAGGCCTGCCACACTGCCTCGGCCAACTGCTTCCTCCCTGGGAATCCTGAGGGGGACAAATTGGAAGCATAGCACCTGGCTTGGTTTGCCAACACTGAATAGATAAACCTGTGGCATTACTCAAGAGAGAGGAAAGTTTGGAAAAGAGTAGGGGAGAGATTTATTTCAGGTGCTGGTGGCTGGGAAAGATGGCAGGCACAAACCTTAACAATAGACCTCTCCATGGGCAAGATGGAGATGTCAGGTGGGCATACATGCAAAAAAACATGCCGAGAGTGTGTGATCATGGGCGGGGCAGGGGGTTGGCGGTGGGAAGGAAAGGTACAGGTGTTCAATCCATGATCATGGGCAGGTAAGGGGACATGTAGGCTGTGTCTATCATTCCATTGATATCAGGGCTTTTCTAGTCTGGCAGTTGGAATATTCTGGTGACTGCAAAATATCTTGTCAGTGACTCAAGAAAGTGTGATAAGCAATAAGCACGGTGGGTTATAGTTAGAGCATGAGTTAAGTCATCTTGTCTATTTCTGATTGTAACTGTTGGGATCAATAGTTGAGCAAGAGGGCTCACTGATACAGCCTTGATTTAGACTGAAAAATCAACGCAACTATGTAATGCATTGGCCCCTTCCTGGAACAGAATTCTTAACCTAGTCAGGATTCTAGACCCCCATGGTAATAATAATAATAATGATAATGATAATAATAACAATAACAGTATTGATATTAAGCACTTATTAAGTCAGGCACTCTACTGAAAATAACTTCAGATATATTACCTCATTTAAGAGAACAATCCTATGAGAGTAGATATTTCCTTTTTTTATGGATGAGGGAATAGGCTCAGAGATGGAAGTCATTTGACTGAGATACAAGTAGTGAGTGAAGGAACCAGAGTTCAAATCAGAGGTTGCGCTTGACCACAACATTGTACTCCTCCTTAGTTAGGGGTCAGGGCATCCATGGGTGAAGATGGCAGGTGGTATGTGGTTTACAGTCATTCATTCTCTGGAGGTTGTACTTTCTTTTGAGAGCATCCTTTTTTTTTTTTTTTTTTTTTTTTTGAGAGCATCCTTAAAATGATGTTTGGTGAATAGGATGGTTTTTGTGTTGTTTTGATTTGGAAACCAAATCCTGAAAGAGCTCATCTCACGTAGCTCTAGGTCATGGGTTATATATTAAGAAACCACTTATGAGTTCTGATGATTATTATTTTAAATTCTTAATGATTTCCATGTGTCTAAAATAGTATATAAAGATTCCTTATAATGTAGGCATTTAATTTTGGAGGATTTTAGATACCACATTTTTATAGTAAATATAAAGGAAACATTTTATATTTGTCACTTTTTAGTGTCTTAATGTATTAACTTGCTTTTAGTCGCTCATTCTAACTATTTCTTCTTAACATGGTAGAAAAGAGCTTTATTTTCATAATTTTCTTCTAGGTATTAAATAAAACTAAAGAATTTGAAGATGCAGTGAGAAAAGTTTTAAGAGATGTTAATTTAGATAATGATGTAGTTGTATCAGTCTTTGAAACAAACATCAGAGTTCTTGGGTAAGTATGTAAGACACTAAAGCTATGTTTTTGTTTTTGTTTTGTTTTTTTACTAAAGCTGTAATTTTAATAACAGAAGCCTAAGCTATACTGTTTATTTCTTGATGGTAATAAAACAAGAAATTGCTTATGTTTAAAAGATGAAAGTTGGGGTATTATGAAACAGAGGCTGGGGGATGACCTTGCATTGTATCGGAGACCGACAGCAGCAGAGTTTGGAAGTAGTTGCAGACTCAAATCAAAGGTAATCCCCGTGTTTGTTTAAAAAAAAAAAAAAAGGGGGTTAGAGGTTGAACATTTGCATATTAGTTGTATCTCAGGTTTTTCGCTAGTTTACATAGTTTGCTAATCTTAACCAGCATCTCTTCAAGCCAAATGAAATTAAATGTATAATATTACCTCTCAACTAAACAGCTTGAAATGCTCTCAGAACATTTAAAAGTATCAAATTACAGGATTTATTAATTCAGGTTTCAACATTATTAAATTTTTATACTTTATGGTTACTTTTATATTATTATACATTTCCTTTTGTCAAACAGGTAAAGTGAGTCTTTTTCAATTTAGGAAATATTTATGTAGCTTTTCACAGAGTTTATTAATCTATTTAATACAGAGTTGGGGAGGCTTTTAAAATATTCTGTGAGAGTTAAAGATTGCATGATATAATTAAGTTAAATTTAAAAGCTGTTAGAATCAAATGTCAGGTTTGTTAAAATAAGTGATTTCTAGGATACTTTTTTTTTTTTTTAAGTATCTTCTTTATTTTAAGGAATTTTAAGGTGTTTGAGAATGCCAAACACTTTACAGCAGATAGAACATCTGAAACTTTTTTGTACTGGCTGTGGTTTGCCGTAAAATGAGTAGCCAGAGTTAGGTTAAAAAAAAAAAAAGGTCCTTTTTGAAGTCTTCCCTTATGTGTGCTAAATTGTTGGTAACAAGATATCCATATCTTTTTAGGTGGTAACTTTCAAGTGTCTGTAAGAAATGGATAATGTTTCCTCTCTGTAATTGTAGGGGTCTTTTGGGTGGACACTCCCTGGCGATCATGCTGAAAGAAAAAGGCGAGTACATGCAGTGGTACAATGATGAACTTCTCCAAATGGCGAAGCAATTGGGTTACAAACTTTTACCAGCTTTCAATACTACCAGTGGCCTTCCTTATCCAAGAGTAAGTAATCTGAAAACCATAGCAGTCTTTATATACTTTCTTTACCATCTTAAAAAAAAGAATTTTTGTAGTTGGAACCATTTGTTCATTACCTGCTTGAGGCTGAGGAAAAATACTTCATAGCTATATAATAATTTATATTGACATTTCAGTTCTGCATTTGAGTGGTATGAGAGTTTAGATTAGTTTAAGCCTTTTATGTGTCACTGTGTAACAGTTTAGATTATGCTGCAGAAGAAAGAAACAGATGCCAAACTAGAATTTGGGCACAGAATTATTTGTGCAGAAACTACATTTGAAACAGAGTGAATGTTGACTCTCCAGAAGAGAGGGTATGGAGAGAACACAGGACAGAGGGGCATGAGGAGGAAGTAGAGTGGTGGAAAAGACTCAGGAGGAGAACCACACAGTAGAGGCTATAGTATTATGAAATCTTAGAGCTTCAAAAGGAGGTCTTCTAGAAAACAATAGGAGGGGAGCCTGAGTGTTTCAGTTGGTTAAGCATTTGCCTTTAGCTCAGGGTCCTGATCCCAGGTTCTGGGAAGAAGTCCTCCCCCCCCACCCCCCCAGGCTCTCAGCTCAGTGGGGAGTCAGCTTCTCCCTTTCTCTGCCGCTCCCCTAGTCATGCTTTCTTTTTCTCTCAAATAAAATAAAGAAAATCTTTTTTAAAAAGGAAAAAAAAAACAATAGGAGAATTAGATGCAAATAGAACCTTAAAGGATGTACTGTGGAAGAGTAAAGAGGAGAGAAGGGTTCAAAGTAGGTGAAAACACAGGTCTGTTTATTTTGAGATTAGTTAGAGGTGGCAGCAGAGTCAGTTGAGAGAGTTTGTTTTTTCCTCCCCCAAAAATGTTATATTTAAAGCAAAGGGAAAGAAACCATTGAATATGGGAAGAATTTTCTTGGCTGATTTCTTTATTAACACTATTGCTCTTTCCATCTTGTCCAAGTTAGATACCTCAGCCATTACTAAGTCCTGATAATTTTTCTATTTTCTTACTGCTGGTATGCTAGTTGAAGCAACTAATTATAATATATAATTTTATTCTTAAACTATTGTAAATACCTATCTTACTCTTTTCTCTCTGGTTTATTCTTTAGAGACTTAAAAAAACTTACTAAAACAACTTTTATCAAACTACCCTCAGAAGTTTTACTGACTCCCTATTGTACAGAGTATCTTTTAACTTTCAGAATTCATTATGGTTTGGCAGTAGACTTTCCGACTTGCTCTCAGAACCTCACACCCCAATGAAATGAGTGTTCCATTTCAATCAAAAGAATCTATTAGTGTTTCCCCAAACACCTAAGGTATGTTTTTCTTTGTTTTTTGTTTTTTCCATTTCCATGCTGTCAGGCCTGCCATCTCTATTATCTGGAATAACTTTTCACCCAATATAAATCAAGTAAGATTCACTTTCCCCATCAAGAAACCTTTGGAGAAACAGCATGATACAGAGCAGTGCTTTTCAAACTGTAGGTCACAGCATATTACTTTACCCACCAATGTAGTGGATTGTGACCAACACTTTTTTTTTTTTTTTAAGTGAAAGAGACTAGTTATTAAATCTTTTATTTAAATTTCTCATTCTTGATATTTTGAATAGCTCTTCTGTGAACATCTTTGTATAGATCTCTTCTTCCATAGGATAAATTACTAGAAGAGGAAATAGTCACAGAAATACGGAATGCTTTTTAAGCTTTGGGTACTTATTGTTGCCCAGTTCTCCAGAAAGGTTCTATTTTTGCAGTTACCTGTGTTTTATAAAAGTATATGTGTCCTTGTACCATTGCCAACAATGTGTATTGTTATTCTTTAGTCAATTTAATGAGAAAAAAATGGAGTCTTGTTTTAATGTGAATTTCTTTGCTTTTCGGTGTGGTTAAGCTTGTTTGTCAATCTTTTTATTTTCTTAGCATATTAAAAGCAAAGTTATTTCAAATAACCTAGATGTTTATTTAAGTAACTTTTAGTGAATATTTTTAGTTTTTGTTATAAATGGAGGTGCTAAATTTTGGGGAATCTAGCATTTCTTTACTTTTGCTGTAACATGAGAAACAGGTGAGGAATTTAAAAAGCTACTAAGAGTCTTACTGTAAAATAAAGAAAATGTATTATTTTCTTATACTCTGAAGTATCAGGAAAATTTTAAAAGTTGCTTTTTAGAAGAGGACTAAAGATACAAAACAAGTGTCTTTCTACCCTGCCTTCTTCGTGCTTATGAGCTTTTGCTCTCGAAAGTGTGTACAATTGCTCTTGGTTATCCATAATTGGTAGTATTAATGTTTTTAACTCAAGAATTTGCTGGGCAGAAATGCTATTTTAATAGTTAATGGTCATTTGTTACATCTGCATATAAACCCTAGAAGTAGTCCACACTTTATGATGCCATTTCCTCAAAGTTAATTAAAAACACTTTGCCACTTTTTCATTTAAAACCTCATTTATAAGATTAGGTAGATGGTTATATCCATAAAACAGGGTTAATGGGAATTCCATTTTGATATAGTACATATTTTGGGGGTCTTATGGGTGTAGCAAATATGTAATGTAGGTAAATTTAGTGTAGGTAATTTAAACTTCTACCTTTTAATAAAAAATATTCTTTTTTAAGAACTACTTTGTGACTCCCTAGAACATAGGACCAGGAGGGAGAAACCAGGTTCCAAATTCCTTCTAAGTACAAAAACCTTTATTATACTTTTAACCTTTTTGTATGAAGCCTTTCCAGTAAAGGGCAATAAGCTCCTTGTTTCTAGCTTCTACATGACTTAACAGATGCTCCTACCAATGCCCTCTCTACCCCCATCCTCTGAGATCTAGTCAGAAGGACTGGAGCTTATTTAACCAGCCTCTAGATCAAAAGTCAACAAGAGGATTTCCATAAGCAAAAAAGGCGCTCAACCCTTTTTCCTCGTCTTATAGAAACAGTAGTGCCCCCTGAAAATTTTGCATTTGGAAGTTGTTTAAGGCAGATCTTCAGCATAGAAGAGTGAAATGATGTAATATAGATGTATTAAGAAATAGTTCTTTTACATCATTTAGTAGTGACCATTTTGGGACAGTAAAGACTGTAATGCAATATGCAACTATCTTAAGTATTTTTAATGTACAGAACTTCAGTGACAAAGTATTTCCCTTTTTTTGTTAAAAGATACCATTTTAGTTTTCTGTTTTACCTTTGCTTACTCTTGACTATTCCCTGGACTTTGCCATTGTTAGCTCTTGGCTACTCCCAATTCAGTAATATTTTATCAAATATCAGGACATTTCTTCTGATTTTTTAAAAAGGTTTTATTTATTTGTTCATAAAAGACAGAGAAAGGCAGAGACATAAGCAGAGGGAGAGGCAGGCTCCCTGGAGGGAGCCCAATGTGTGACTGGAAACTCCAGTATCACTCCCTGAGCCAAAGGCAGATGCTCAATCACTGAGCCACCCAGGCTTCCCTCTTCTGATTTTTAGATCTTAGCATTTTGTTGTCACTTCCATTCGTTTGGCACTTATGACTTACCATTATTAGTTACTATCTCCATTTATATATATATATCTGTCTTATTTGCTGTGTCTGAATTTTAAGCTCCCTGAGGACAAGAATCTTTTCAGTTACTTTGTATTTTAACCTGATACCCACCACATAGTAGATAACTATTAATCAGTTGATTGTAATAATTAATAGAACTAACCAGAAAATATTTTTTACTGTTGGCTCTTATTGCAAATATTTATAAAAATTATTATACTTTACCTTAGTGCAGTTAATGTAAATATTTTATTATTGAGGATTTCTCAATAAATGATGAGTGATCTGGAAACATTTATATTTGATGTTTTTGTTTGTTATGCTAGATCCTTGGCATTTGCTTGCTCTTTTGTTTTTTATGTGGACTTCAGAAGACCATCAAGTTTTTGTTTTTGTTTTTTAAATATTTTATTTATTTATTCATGAGAGACACAGAGAGAGAGAGAGAGAGAGGCAGAGACACAGGCAGAGAGAGAAGCAGGCTCCATCCCGGAAGCCTGATGTGGGACTCAATCCTGGGACTCCAGGATCACGCTCTGGGCTGAAGGGAGGCTCTCAACTGCTGAGCCACCCAGGCGTCTTGACCATCCAAGTTTTAATCAGTTTGTGGTCAGTTTGGTTCTGGTTAATCTAGGTTTATAATGTAGTGTGATTTTGCTGTCTGAATTATAAAAAAAAATTCCTTTCAAAAAATTTGCTTTGTGTTATTTGATAGCCTGTCAGCAAGGCAATATACTCTATATTTCAAAACTTTTTAAACCTGTAAATAAAATTTTACTTTCTTCTTAAATACATACCATAACTTTATCAGTTTTTTTGCTGTGAAGGATTAATATGGTACTGGTTTTATGCAAATTCTCAAATCTAATTTCTTTTAGAGCTAGTCTAGTTCCCTATTCTTATACTAACTGGTTCAAACTGTTTAGAGAATAAAATTGTAATAAATGATGATATTTTCTCTATGTAATTCTTGTATGGGTAGTGATTTTGGTCTCATTGAGGAAGGAAGTAAATGAAAAATTATTTACCCCATGAATATTATGTGTGTAGTAGAATATACTTCCCTGGATGTTAAATTGAAAAAAGTCATAAAGACCATCAAATTTCAGTGTTTAAATATTTTATGAATTATTTGCGTGATTTGGGATGTCTGGATGGCTCAGCAGTTGAGCATCTGCCTTCAGCTGAGGGCGTGATCCTGGAGTTCTGGGATCGAGTCCCACATCCGACTCCTGTGTGGAGCCTGCTTCTCTTCCCTCTGCCTATGTCTCTGCCTCTCTCTCTGTCTCTCATGAATAAATAAATAAAATCTCTTTTAAAAAATTATTTGCTTGATTTGATGAAAAATCTTGATTGAAAAATAATCTCTTATAGAAACCATTATCTTTCCACAGTTGTTAATGATAATCTTCTGATTTTATTTAGATTAATTTAAAATTTGGTATCAGAAAACCGGAAGCTCGAACAGGAACTGAAACAGATACTTGTACAGCTTGTGCAGGTACCTTGATCCTTGAGTTCGCTGCTTTAAGTCGATTCACAGGAGCAACAATATTTGAGGTTTGCTTTTCAAAGTCTTTGATCTCTTGTGTATTGGGCATAACTAACTTTGTCTTTTTTTCATTGCTCACGTATGAGGAGTATCAATTGAAGGATTATTGTCATTTTAGTGAACTCTTGTCTAGATTCCATCATACATTTTTTGTCAAAAACCTAGAAATCATTGTGAGGTAGATGTATATTAATACAACTTTGCATTTTTTCACAAACTATAAATTTTTAGGTTTAGTTTTTGGAGATTTTTTTAGCCATGTTATATTGATATCAGAAATGTCTTATATGAAAACCTGTCTTTTTGTTTTATTTGTTAAACTTCTAGATGGCCTATTGCATTTCTGAAAACTTCACTGAAACAGTGAAATTTTTGCACTTGATAGTCATATCTGTAAGTTTGTTTACCCCGAGGTTAATGTTATTTCTTATCCAAAAGACTTAATATTCCTCAAGAACTTTGTTGTAGACTATGTCTCGCACTTTTAGTTATATATATATATATATATATATATATATATATATATATATATATATATTTAAGCATGCCATTTTGTGCAATAGTATCACAAAACACCCTCTTTTTGAGTTATAAGACTTAGGAAAATTTTTTTAAATTCAGCAAATGGGACACATAAAGCAAGCAGAAATAGGGAATATATACTACTGTTAGAGACATTGGATCGGACTGTGAAGAAAACAAATCAAATGGTCTTTGTGTGTATGTATATTCACAGTGTCAAGGACAGATTTATCATGTTTGGTTTAATTTTTATTCTATACTTGCTGACATATTTCCCCTTCTTTGAAAAGTATAGTCACTTTGCACTAATATAATTTCAACTACTTAACTCTGAGATACTGATGCATTTGTAGGTTAGGAAAGTGAGACTCAAAGAGGATTGGATGCACAGCTATGGGTAAATAAGTGGAATTGGAATTAGAATCCATGGTTTTCTAAATTCACACCCCGTACTCTTTCCACTGGTCTATTTTGTACTTATGGGCAAATCTATTTGAAAATTATGATCTTTTAACTTTATGAATATATAGTAATTTATTGTAAAAGAAGCAACCTGATGCAATTGACAGAGCATCGATCCAATACATGGTTGGCAAACAACAGCCTCGGGGCCAAATCTAGCCACTGCCTATTTTGTGAATAAAGTTTTATTGAAACACAGTCTGGGGCAGCCTGGGTGGTTCAGCGGTTTAGCACAGCCTTCAGCCCAAGGTGTGATCCTGGAGTCCCGGGATCGAATCCCACCTCAGGCTCCCTGCATGGAGCCTGCTTCTCCCTCTGCCTGTGTCTCTCTGTGTCTCTCACCAATAATAAATAAAATCTTAAAAAAAAAAAAAAAAAAAAACCACAGCCTGCTTATTTATTTATTTTTGTTTGTGACTGCATCTGTGCTAAAGTGACAGAGTTGAGTAATTGTGGCAGTGACTGTATGACCCATAATGCCTAAAATACTGTCTGGCCCTTGTCAGAAAAGGTTTGCCGACTTTTGGTCTAACATATAAAGAGATATGAATTCTCATATTAGCTGTTCTATAATTCAGTTTTAAACTTTGGCTAAGTCTTGGATTTCACTGGGCCTGTTTTCTTAGCTGTAAGATAGAAACGGGAAATATAATCTTTATGAAACTTTCTCACTCTGAAATTATAACTTAATTAAAGCTGTAGTCTACTTTGTTTTAAAAAAATCAGCATAAATTGAATCAAGAGCTAAGTCTTTTATACTCTGTTCTTAAATCTGCAAAATGGTAAATTGGTTTAATGATTTTTTTTTCTTTTGTAGAAATACTTCTCCAATGCTCAATATAGATTCATGCTCTGAAATTAATTTTAACTTAGAAACTCTCCTGTACATGTCTTATGCTTTTATATTTTTTTTTGTTTTTTTTGCTTTTATATTTTATAACATCTTTTCATCCAAGCTAGGAATTTGATCAGAAATTATTTTAATTTGATGTCCAATGGATAAAAAGTGAAAAAAATGGTATCATAAGGTTATGTTTGGTATTGTCAAATGAATAGGAGTTAATTTAGTCTTCGCTAACAAAGTTTGTTCTGTAAATAGTGGGCTCTTGAAATGCCTGTTTGTGTTTCAAAGATGACATAGCAACTTTGAAATTCTCTCTTAATTCTTCAAATAAGAGTATGTAAGGAGATTTTCACATTGTATTTAATGGTAGAAATTATTTTAATAAGTGCATTTAATTATGGCATCAATTAATATAATTTAATCATATATGTGAATATGAACTTGCATGCAAGAGTAGACAAACATGATGGTCTCAAAGTGAAATCACTTCCACTAAATAGCAGTTTTAGACTCATTCTTTCTACCTAGATTTGATTGGCTGAAAAAGAGCCAAGATTTGACTTGTAAGGATGTTTGATGTATATTGTTAATGATTATCGTAGGAATTTTATTTAATCCTTAAAGAAGTCTGTGAACCTTTGATTTTTGTTTCTTTGTTTCCTGTTTGCCAGAGATGTGCAGTTCTTCAAGTGTGCTTTCTTTTTTTTTTAATTATAGGAATATGCAAGAAAAGCTCTTGATTTTCTCTGGGAAAAAAGACAGCGAAGTAGTAATTTAGTGGGTGTGACTATAAATATTCATACTGGAGACTGGGTAAGAAAAGGTATGTAAGTTGGGCTTTTTAAATCAAGGCTTCACATCCTCAGAATGGTTGGGTAATAAAGGATTTTCATTTGTTAAAATAATCTTTGGGACAGTATAAAATATAGTTTTCACTAGAATGCTAGAATTTTAATTTGAACTAATTTAACCTGATTTTCTTCTTTGGTGCCAAATAATAGTATTTATTCTGGATGGACTTACTGTTTTATTTCATACCTTAATAGGTGTGGCATTATAGATATAGGATATAGATGATATAGATGAAGCACTAGAACTAATCAGAATACCTCAGCCATCTCACATTAAATAGAAATCTGTGTTAATGTTATCACTAGATTTTATTGAAACAAATTGGAATTATGAGACAAATGTTACATAAATAAACAGGATATAGAATTATGTAAAGGATATAATTTTATCTTTATACAACACCTCTGTAAAGCATAGATGAATAGAAATATACTAGAATATTCTTAGAATATTCTTAGTAAAATTATGTTATTTATTGTCTATTTAGTATTGTGTAAGATTTTTTTCCAAATTTTATCTAAATGGTTCCTGACAGTAATCTGAATTCTAGCTTCAGAATTCTGTCATTTTCTTTTCTTTTTTTTTTTTAATGTTATGGATTTATTTCAGAGAGAGAGAGAGAGAGAGAGAGAGCACGCACAAGAGTGGGGTAGGGGCAGAGGGAGAAGTCAGCTCTTCCCTGAGCAGGAAACCAGAGTCAGGGCCCTATCCCAGGACTGTGGGATCATGACCTGAGCTGAAGGCAGACACTCAACCAACTAAACCACCATGGTGCCCCCATTTCTTTTCTTTTTTTAACCTGCCTGGAACTCAGGTGCAAATTAATTAGACTTAATTTTAAACTAATCATAATCTTTGGTTTTTGACACACTCATCATTGGTCCAGGAATGACCCATTTTACTTAGTCATTTTTAATAACATAATAAGGATCCACAAATGGACCATTACTTGACAACATACACTTGTGCATATGATCCTTGGCTCTTTCTACCTGCAGTTGTACACCTCTGCCTCCCCTAACTGCAGTAGCCAGCATTCTTGTCTTGTATTGTCATTTGCTTTTAATTAAGTTTTATTGCATCTGTATGTATTCTTAAAAAGTGTATTTTTTGTTTTGTTTTAAATTTTATAAAATCATATTATGCAGACTTTTGAGACTTATTTGCTCAATATGATATGGCTAAGATTCATGCGTATTGTTGCATGAAGGTATAGTTCATTTTTTTTGACTGCTATACATAACATTTTATTAGATGAATGAGCCACAGTCTGGGCATTTAGATCATTTCCTGGATTTTACTATTGTGAATAGTAGTGTCGTGAATATTTTTGTATGTTTCTCCTGTTGTACATGTATAAGAGTTTTTCTTGGCTACATATGGAGGAGTGGAATTTTTAGATCATAGGATAAGTTAATGTTCAGCTTCCGGAGATAATGTCAGAATTGTTTTCAAAAGTTGTTTGACCACTTTATACTTCTACTAGGAAAATATAAGAGATCCTGTGGATCAACACCGTCTCCATTGAGTATCATCAGACTCAAAAGATTTTGCCAATTGAATGATTTCCCATTATAGTAGTTTGATTTGTATTTCTTTGATCACTGATGATACTGAACATTTCATATTTATTGGTCATATAGGTTTCCCTTTTTTTGATATTGATGTTCTTGTAGTTTGTCCATTTTCTATTCAGTTAGTTGTATTTTTAAAAATATTGATATCTGTATGATACTTATCTATGTGATAACTATCCTTTGAAATGTATTGACATTTTCTTTTTGGCCTAAAACATGGCCAGTTCCCCCCCCCCCCCCCGCCCGGCCCCGCCCAAGAGAGAGAGAGAGAGAGAGAGAGAGTGCGCGAGCACGCAAGCACGCAAGCAAGCACATGTGGTTGGCAGAGGGGCAGAGGGAGAGGAAGGAGGAGAGAGAGAATCTTAAGCAGGGTCCACACCCAGGTTGGAGAACCTCATGACCCTGAGATCATGACCTGAGCCAAAGTCAAGAGTTGAATGCCCAACAGACTGAGTCACCCACGTGCCCAAACATGGCCAGTTTTTGTGAACATTTTCCATGTGCTTTAAAAAGTATATATTTTCTCATTGCTAGATATAGATAACTGAGCAAATGTCAGTTTGCTCAGTTAATATTGTTCAGATCTTTGCTGATTTTCTGTTTGCTTGATCTATCAAAAATTAAGAAAGGTAGATAAAATTTCTGGTAGTGAAAATAAGCCAAGACTTATTAATATCTCCCTGTAATTCTGTAATTACAGGGAGAATTAATCTCCCTGTAAATGTATATTTTTGGATGCATTAGTCTATTTTATTGGGTGCATTCATTTAAAATTGTTCTCTCTTCTTAGTTGAATCTTTCATCATTATACAGTGATCATCTCTGATAATATTCTTTGTCTTACAGCTATTTAATCTGATAGTAATACAGTTACATCAGCTTTATTTTAATTGCCCGATAAAGGGTTTTATTTTTGTCCTTTTACTTTCAGTCTTTGCAGGTGCTGATGCTGTAATTGTAACTCTTATTTATTGACTTTTTTAAGAAGCCAATTTGTCAGTTTTGTCTTAATTGGTGGTTTCAGTCCATTTACATTTATTTCAATTTTTAATATATTTGGACTTATACTGTCTTAATTGTAATTTCATTGTGTTCCACCTTTCCTGTTTTCTCTTTAATCCTTTTGTTATTAATGAAACCTTTATTTACATGCTTCTGAGAAATGAGCTTTAGCCTCTTCTCCTATCTCTGTCCCCCCCCAACCCCAACCCCTATCCCCTGTTTTGTTGATATTACGTAGTTATTTTGTTGATATTATGTAGTTCTTGTTCACTATGAATATATTCTTTCTTCTTTGGATCTTAGTGCACTCCTCCTTTCTCTTTAAAGGTAACAAACTGTCAAGGTATTTGGTCACTTGTACCTTGTATATGATTTGTAACATCTGTTAGATTTGTCTCCCTTCTTAACTTTCCCTGTTTTCAGTAGCTTTAATAGTCTAACAGTAATTTTATTATGCTTTCATATTTTTTTATGCTTTCATATTTGAGTGACGGTTTGGCTGTATATAATTTTCTCTTTAAGTTCTTTTCCATCAAGTCTTTGAAAATACAATTCTATTGTCTTCTTACATCATATTTAAAAATGTGATATTATTTTGATTTTTATGTCCTTACATGTGTGATCTACTCCTCCTCTTTGGAAGACTAAGAATCTCAAAAGCAAAGAGAAATTTTTAAAATGTCACTATAATTTTAAGTGTAGAATTTTCTTTGGCTCTCCTTTTGATATTCTGTGGGCCCTTTCTATTTAAAATCTTTGTTTCTAACTGCTGAAAACTGATTTTATTTTTTAGATATTCTTTTCATTTTTATCTCTCTTTTTTGCAATTCCTGTTATCTAAATCACTTGTTTGTGTCCTCCATATATCTTAATCTTTATATTTTCTTTTTTTCTGCCTTTTATTCTTCTCAGTGATTGCCAAATGGTAGTCTTCCAATTTGCTGATCTGTTCCTTAGCTATATCCTTTCTGCTATATATCCCATCTGTTAGGTTATTTTAACTGTTATATTTTTTATTCCATATTTCTACCTGGTTAAAAAATTTTTCTTCCCAGGGTACCTGGCTGGCTTAGTTGGTAGAATTGTGAGTTCAATCCCCATGATGGGCATAGAGCTTACTTAAAAAAATTTTTTTTTCTTATTTTATATTGCTAATACCTTCCATATCTCTTTAGTATATCTATTAGGCTAATTTTAAAATTAAATAATTTAAAATAAGTGTGCCTGTTCTATTATTTCTTCTTCTCATAAATTCTTATTCCAACACATTCTTTTTATTTTCAGAAAGTCATGCTTCTGGGGCACCTGGGTGGTTCAGTTGGTTAAGCATCTGCCTTCAGCTCAGGTCATGATTACAGGGTCCTAGGATTGAGCCCCAGGTCGCCTCCCTGCTCAGCGGGGAGTCTGCTTATCCCCCTCCCTCTACCTGCTGCTCCACTTCCCTTGCTTATGCGTGCGTGTACGTGCTCTCTCTCTCTCTCTCTGTCAAATAAATTAAAAAAAAAAAAATCAGACCTTTCTCAGTTCCTGGCAAAGCAGATGATTCTTAACTGTGTCTGGCTGCCTACTTCTCTAGGCCAAAGCCACCCTCTCCCTGACCCTCCCTGCTCATGCTGCCAGGTTTCTTCCAGTTTTCCTATTTTCTTTCTTTGGCCCTCATGATGATATTGGAGGAAGAAGCCAACAACCATGTTAGTTGCAGTAATTAAAATTGATACCTCCAAATAGGAGCAGTCTTGATTTTGTATCTACTCTAACTTTAAAAATTGATGTCTTACTGATTAAGGGTCTAAATGTTTTTAAAAATGCACAATGGTCCTCTCCAATGTTTCCTCTTTGGGAGTTCCTCACCGAGAAAATGAGCTTAGAAAAACTTCCTAAAACTAATATCTTCTGGGACGCCTGGATGGCTCAGCGGTTGAGTGTGTGCCTTCAGCTCAAGATGTGATCCCCTACCGGGAATTGAGTCCCACATTGGACTTCCTGCAGGGAGCCTGCTTCTCCCTCTGCCTATGTCTCTGCCTCTCTCTCTCTCTCTCTCTCTCTCTCTCTCTCATGAATAAATAAATAAAAATTAAAAAAAAAACTAATATATCTTGCTTTTAAAAAAGTAAGACTTATATTTTGCAAAGTAAGATTCTTTTTTTTGGAAATACAAACATTATCAGCAAGGAACTGTTGTTATTTGCATAGTAGGATTAACATTTCTATAAATGTTGAATTTTTAAAGTTTCATGTTTAAACTAATGTTTCATTCTCAGTGTACTAATACCCTCACTTGTACTCTGTCAAGAATTTTTAAGACTTGTTTAATAAAGAATCACATTTATATGTATTTTTTCCGTAGATAGTGGAGTTGGAGCAGGGATTGATTCATATTATGAATATCTATTGAAAGCTTATGTCTTGCTTGGAGATGACAGTTTCCTGGAAAGATTTAATACAGTAAGTTGACCCAATTTTATATTAATTTTAAAGCCAATTTTATTTGAGTGCCAGATTTTGATAGAAACTTAATTACCTGAGTGGTAATCTAAGAAATAATCTTTTAAAATTGTGAATTAATTTTTTGTCTGTATTCCTGATGATGTTGGACAGAGACAGGACAAAGTTACATACATTCCAAAAATTAGTTTACAGAGTGGTTTTATTTTCATCTCTTTTTTTTTTTTCATCTCTTAACAGAAGTTTTTAAGTTCTGCCAATAAGTCATAAAATAGGTAGATCAGAGTTTACTTAATCTTCTTTTATACAAGGAAGAGGATTTATTGGAATAAATTACTAGTTATCTTTCTCCTTTGGATTCCAATTCTTTTTGAAATCTTGAAAGTTTGGCCTAGTCCTTGATCACACCTGCACACACATGCAGGGCCGGAGATTGAGCGAAACTAGTGAGTATTCATTTCAAAAGCAGGTCTATGAGTCCTAAGTCTGGGTCAGAACCACAGGCATAGGAGAAGGGGAAGGATTATTGAACCTGATTGGATTGCCTTCGTAACTGAAGCAAATTGAAATCAGTACAGCAAATTCATCAGCTTTATCCCTGTATTCTTTTTGAAATCATTTACAATTTCTTTGTGTACCCATCAGTTCACCCACATTACTGTGACATAGTATAGTATAGTGGCTAATGTCCTGCCTGGGTTTAAATCTTGGTTCCACTGCTTTTGTCACTTTGGGCAGGTAATTTTTTTTTCAAGATTTTATTTATTATTTTTATTTTTATTTTTTTAGTTTTTTATTTTATTTTATTTTATTTTACATTTTTTAAAAAATTGGAGTTCAATTTGCCAACACGTAGCATAACACCCAGTGCTCATCCCATCAAGTTGGGCAGGTAACTTTACACTATTTGGCTCTGTTCTTTATCCAGAAAATAGGAATACTAGTATTATTCATAGAGTTATGGGAAGGATTAAATAAACTAGTGCATATGAAGTGTTAGAACAGTGCCTTAGCATCTAGCAGGTACTCAAGAATAGTTATTAAATAATAGATGAGTTAGGAAAAAACAATAAGAGACCTAATAAGTTACTAATTGGATACATTAAAAAACATGATCACATATTGGTGATTAGATTATAACAAGAATTTTTTTTTGCTTGAGGTGAACAAGGACAGATTATTTTTGTTGGCTCATTATCGTAGGTTGACTAACAACTCGACCTGTTGTTGTCAAACCTGAGAAATATCTAGAAGAGGAGAAAAGAAGAGAAAAAAGAGTTTGAAGAACATAGAAGACAGATGTAGCAGACTATAAGAGTGGTAATAATGAGTAGATGCATTAATTTAAGTAGGGGTGAGCACCAGAGTATTACATTAGCTGAGAAGGGACTAAACTTCTACACACAGGAGAAAACACAACTAATTCTGTAATATAGAAGCCTGTAACTATTTCAAGAGGACATAAGAGCATCCTTTGGCCACAGGGTCTTACTAACCATGGACCAGTCCCACAAGACAGTGATGTTCAGGTCTGGTCCCCTCAGAAGATTCTATATTAACTATAATCTTTAATATTCCATGTCAGAATTAATGCAGGGAAGTACATATAATATATTTTAGAAAAATTTCCATAAAGAATAATTTAAATATTTACACAATAATTAGTCAATTTATTTACATATAAATTCAGTTTTGCTTTCTTCACAATGCAATTTAAGTAGTGTTTTTAGAATAATACATCTTTTTCATCTACTTTAATGAACACATATTGTGATCTTCTAGCACTATGATGCCATAATGAGGTACATTAGCCAGCCACCTCTTCTACTTGATGTGCATATCCACAAGCCAATGCTGAATGCTCGGACTTGGATGGATGCATTGCTCGCCTTTTTTCCAGGTTTGCAGGTAAAAAACCAAAAGAACCCCCCCCCCCCAAAACCTATGCTTTCTTAATATTAACATAGAACAATTAAGTGCATATGTGGTCTCTACAATTGAATTACCAAAATGGAGTCAGGTTTTAAAATTTATTAATGTATATTTTTCTGTTTATATGATGACTAGATAAAATCAACTCCTATTTTTATTAGATAATTTTGTTCTTATTGTTGACTTCTAGGTCTTAAAGGGGGATATTAGACCTGCTATTGAAACTCATGAAATGTTATATCAGGTGATTAAAAAACATAACTTCCTACCAGAGGTAAGCAAATCATCATTGGAATTCTAATTTATGTATAGTATAAATTGCTAATTTAAAGATAGCAAATGTTATCTAATTAATTTATTTTTGGTTTATATAGTACTATATACATTTTCCTTTTTTTCATATATTAAGAGAAATCTAAAGTAATGCTGACCTTTTATGTAAAAAAACCCCAACAACCCAAATTAGTATTTCTCAGCCTTTTCTAATCTATGCCATTACCTACATATTGTCTCATTCTAACTTTTACATATATCCACCAGCTAGAGAGATTTTTTACTCTTTATTTTCTAAAGCTTATTTTATGAAAATGATACACACTGAATGTATACTCTTCCTGGTCACATAGACTGCCTAGTTTTTATATATTAGTAATAAATATTCTTGCTAGCTTGATATGGTAAGATCTTAACAGGACACACTTTGGCTTTCCAGAAATGTACCATTAAAAATTTCCAAATTCATGTATAGCCTTATTCTGTCCCTGTTTATTTATTACACTCTGTGAGATATCTAAGCATTCCACCAACTTACATTGCTTCCCAAAGTATCTATTTTAGAAAGTATAGTTTTATTAGACTTTAGGCAAGTAGGACTGTGCATTGCAGAAAATTCGTATTCACTCAATAAACCAAAGTTCAACTAAATACATCTTACCACAGATGAATTTTTATTTGGTTCCCATAAAGGTTTTGGTTTTATTTTTAATCTTTTTTTTTTTTAAACCGGTTGGCACTGTTAGTGAATAATTTCAAATGAGACTAGTTTTCTTTTCTTTTTTTTTTAAGATAATTTATTTATTCATAGACACACAGAGAGAGAGAGAGAGAGAGGCAGAGACACAGGCAGAGGGAGAAGCAGGCTCCATGCAGGGAGCCTGACGTGGGACTCGATCCAGGGTCTACCAGGATCATGCCCTAGGCTGCAGGCGGCGCTAAACCGCTGCGCCACCGGGGCTGCCCGAGACTAGTTTTATTTTTAAATAATGCCTTGTCTCACTCGCAGAGGATTTGAGGTTGTTATAAAAGAAAACATATGCTAAAATGCTAAAATAGAAATATAGAGAATGACTTAATAATTAAGAGAAAAAATAGAGATAAGGAAAAAGAAGAAAACCCAAAGATCCATGTGGTGGCATTACGGAGTTTCATAGTTTAAGCTTCCTAATAGCTAAAATGATCACTTACAGAAATAATTACACTTAGTTGGTAAAAATAGCACCTTAGCAAAAATGAATTATGATCTTAAGAAATGAAAACTTTCGTTTTATAGGTGAAAGTTATCAATATTTTAATTTATAACTTGTTTATGGTCTAACTTATGTACTACTATATATTCTAGAACCACTTGTTTATTTTTAAAATCACATTTCTATACCTGTTTATATGTTGTTTTGTCCAGGCATTTACTACAGATTTCAGGGTACATTGGGCTCAACATCCTTTAAGACCAGAATTTGCAGAAAGTACCTACTTCTTATATAAAGTAAGCTATTTTACCTCTCTTTTTTTTCTGTTTAGTCCCCATTTTCTGTTGGATATCTCACTACCTTATAATAGTAATTGGGTTTTCAGAGTCCTTGTTTAATGTTATAATGGTTGGATATGTTATGGTTTTCATTCATCTAGTCCATAACTATTGAAAGAAGAATTGACATCTAAGTTTTGTGTCTTTTCAAAATATTTACATGAACATTTCTAAAAAGAGAAATGTTATATTCTAGAGCTGCTTTTTAAAGCATGTCTCTTACCTTTCTGGGCATTGAAAATGTTATTTAAGAGCCAAGATATATAGTTGGACAGCTTTCCAGTTGTGTGTTTAAGAAATTCCATAAAGCAGGTCCATGGCTTATTTTCAGAGCTAAGTTCTGTGTAACATGTGCTCCAGTGCCTGATACAATGCCAAAGCACCTAGTAGGTACTCAATAAATATCTGATAAATGAGTGGGTATATGGTAATATATAAGCTATATATATGTATACATATATTCTCCTTTTTAATAGGCTACAGGAGATCCTTACTACCTTGAAGTAGGGAAAACACTTATTGAAAATTTAAATAAATATGCTAGAGTGCCTTGCGGATTTGCTGCCATGAAGGATGTTCGTACTGGAAGTCATGAGGACAGGTAAAACAATTCCTAACATCCCCTTTCCTCAGGGTAACTCTGAAACAACACAGAATACAACTCTTAGTTAGAATTCAGATAAGCTTAATGCTTTTACAAAGGGTTTTTGAAGGTGCAAAGCTTAGTTCCTTGTGTTTATTAAACTCTCTTCAATAGGCTCATTTAAAATGTTTGTATTTTTATCATAGTACCTGGCATATAGTAGCTGCTCCAATGATTTTAAGTAGATGAGTAAGTGTTCATTATCAGAACCTTGGTAATTAAGAGTATTAGGAATGGGGGGCAGGATTCTGTGTTTATTTCTAGCGTTGTACATAATATAAAAACTGTTATCAAGATGATGATGGATGATCTGGATTGTGATTTGTATTGAGTCAAGAATTCCTCAAACATATCTTGGTTAATGTGTGTATTCTTAACTCTGTTGCTGATTTGGAGCGCTGGTGAAGACCATTGGCAATTTCTGTTTCATTGAATACTGGATAGATGTGGATGGTATGAAATATTCAAGCTGTAAAAAGCTTACTCTGGTTACTATGATATTCACTAACATTACAGTTATCCCAGGATTACTTTTCTGGTTATTTTAACCATCCAGAACATAGCGACACATCTCTAACGAGCACTAACGTTTGCTTATTTGGTTACCAAATGTTCATTCCACAGGTATTTATGAAGGTGTCTTCTGTGCCAGAGTTATACTAGTTTCTGAGAATTAAAGATATGAAGACATGTCTTTTCCATCTTTGAATCATTGAGAATAGGCAGATAAACAGACCATATTAAAGGGACATGAAATACATTGGGATATGACAGTCCCTGGGAGGTTTATGGAGGCTTCTGTATCTTGAAGGATGGGAAAGGAAGAGAAAAACAGTGGTAGAAATTTCAGGCAGAGGGACTAAAGGCAGGTGAGACACATCTTTCATCATTACTCAAAGTTGTCCCATAGTCCTTCAATCAGAGTATTTCGATAATAATTAATGAGGCTTGAGACCTACTTCTCTGATCATAGCTGATAAGAAATGGATGGGTTTTTGGAAGTAGGAATGCAGATACCAGCAAGAAACGAAAGCAGATAGGCTGTGTATTTATTTTTAACATTTATTGACTGCTTCCTATGTTCTGGGCACTCTTCTGATTAAGTACTTGCTTTGTTTAATTCACTTGATCCTGACAATAACCCTCTGAAGTGCAACTTCTACAATCTTTGTTGCATAGATGAAGAGGCCGAGGCACAGAGAGGTTGGGGAACCTACCTAACGTCACACAATTAATAAGATTAAGTCAGAATTCTCATCAAGGCAGATTAGCTTGTGAATACAGTGCTATTCTGACAACTCATGCAAGGAACAATATTTAGGCTCCTACTGTATGCTAGGCACTGCCCTTAGGTGTGGGGATAGAGAAATTAGAACCAGTTCTTACCCTCCCATGACTTGTAGATAGTGAAGAAGATAGGTGTGTAAAGAAATAATTGTTGTAATCTTGTGATTTGTGTTATAGTAGAAAAAAGAGTAACAGGTTGAGGAATTATAGAGGACGGTATGATTTACTGTTTAGAGAATTCCAGTTTTTAAATTTAGCATTCTTTTTCCCTATCAAATAGTCCTTATATGACATTGTTTCTAGATCGTTTACCACTGCATTTGCCCCAATCTGATTATATTCCAATATATAGAGTATCTCTTAAACTATCATATCCAGGATTAACCATACTCAAGATGTGCCTGGCAGAACATCACTGTTCAAGAACAGCTGTGAGGTTGCTAATTTTCTAAGCAGATGATGGGTTTACACCCTCTATTCAGTTGAGGATCATTGCTTCATCAACTCACTGTTCTCGTGGCAGCATTGTATTTGGCCCAACAAAAGGTTGAGAACTACTAATCTTCATCATTCTGCGTTACTAGATGTGCTTTAGATTTTTAGGCAGCTTAATTATATTTGACTCATAGTGAAGCTATGGCCAGTTGACTTCAGTTAACTTAATTGTGGCCTGCTGACACATGGGTATTCTCCACCCTGCTTTTGAGCAAGTGATTTAGTATAAGCTTAGAGCTTTATAGCTTTATACTTACCTCAGCAAAATTTGATTTTGTTGGGTTTGTGTGTGTGCATGTGTGTTTCTAGACCGAAAAGAGTTTCTCATCTCAGTCACCTAAATTACCTATTTTCAGTGATCTACAGTTTGGATAGGCATGGTTAAAAAAATTCATCTAAATTGTTGGGAAGAATTCTGGTTAGGACCATGACTGTGTACTTTATGGTGTGACACTTGAGAGCTTTTACAAGCCCTTTGCATCTGGTGGCTTATTCCCCAACAGATCTACTAGTGCTGTCACCTGTCCCACTAGCATACATACACGCATGCACACACAATTTTCAAAATGGAAATATTTATATGTTCCTTAATAACTGAAATAATTTAAATGGCCAAAAGAATATGAAAATCTTCCCTAAGACATTTCCCCTACTTGCCCACCCTAAGATGACCACTGTTGGCAGTTGATAAATAGTCTTCCAGATTGTTTTATTGCATATGTGTTTGCATTTGTGTATGTTTATGGTTTTTTAATACAAATTAGATTATATGAAATGATACCCAGTTTGCTAGCTTTACCCAATTCATATTGTGGTGTATCATTTCTCTGTTCAAAGTGTTTACAAATCATCTGTTTCATAATCAGTTCTAGAATTCAGCAAAAATCAACACCCTGCTCATCAGTCTACAGTTTTCTTTTCTTTTTTTTTTTTTTTTTTAAGATTTTAGTTATTTATTCATGAGAGACAGAGAGAGGCAGAAACATAGGCTGTTTCTATGTTATTCATTCAGTCATGCAGGACTTGATCCCAGGACCCCAGGATCAGGACCTGAGCCAAATGCAGATGCTTAAACGCTGAGTCACCCAGGTGCCCCATTTTTCAGTTTTCAAGCTAGCATTTGCTCATGACAATAACTATTCCTCAGAAAAAGTTAAACTATAATAAGTATATTGCAAGTTGACTGGAGGTGTTTTATCTGTTCTGAAAAAATTAACATATAAAATGTTCAAAAAAGTTTTGAAACATTACAGATGAGTCTTTGTTCCAAAACAAAATATCATTGATGTGTAGGAAAAAGAATGATAACTCTGTTTTTGAGCTTATACATATGCCAGGTGCTATGCTAAATAGTGGACTTTACAGTATCTCATTTAGTCTTTAACCCGGTGTTAGGCTTGTATTATGTCCTTTCCAGAAAAATAAACTGAAGCTCATAGTCCTTGTATAATAACCTCATGATTACACAGCTAGTCATTGGAAAGTCTTCTATTTCCAAAGCCTGTGTTCTTTACCTCTATGTGCCATTGCCTCTCTAGTTCATTCTTTAGTAATACTGTTAAAACTTGCTTTTGATTTAGTAAATGTTTATTGAGTGCCTACTGTGTGCCAGGACTTGTGCTTGGCTGGAGGTGTGAAACTATGCAATCTGTCCAGTAAATTACAAGTTATGGCCAAAACCTAGGATATTTTGGGAGGTAGTAAATATAATTTCATGTTACTGTAACTCCATTTAACAGCTCTGCTCTTTCTGCCACTTTTAATTTTATTAAAGCTTTTCTTTAAAATGTTTATTAAAACATTATAACATTAAATAATTTGTAAAATTGTGTATATTTCTATCCTTCTGTTACTTCTGTATTCCCTTCTTGACAGGTGTTTAAATATTTACAAAGTTATCATAGTCCCTGTGATTTTTGTGTTGTACTTATTTCATGTAATTTTTTATGATTTCCTTTACCTTTGAAGCCTTCTTATTTGTCACTTAAATGGCTACATAATGAACTCCATCAAAATTGTATTACTTATCCAGTTTTAATTAATACTAATTGAATTCTTGTATGGCTCTCAGTAGTAAAGTTGATCTGTATTACTGCCCTACTGTTAGTTCTCTATTAGAAGAATAGAGGAAAACTCTCCTTCATTGGAAGGCCAACTGGAAAATCTTGTCTGTACTATTAACAAGATTTAGTGTACCTGTGTGGTAGGCAGTGCCTCTGGTCTTTTTCATTTCCTTGGAATATTCTTGGAGTCAAGACTATTACCACTGGGGTATGGATAAATTCTATAGCACTTTGGACATCTAAAATGGTATAAATGTGTTTATTGACCTTGACTCTCTGTCTTTCAGAGTGTTGGCATTTGAATATTTTTATGTTCTTAGATTTATGGTGACTTTTTATTTTAGAATGGATTCTTTCTTCTTGGCTGAGATGTTTAAATATCTTTACCTATTATTTGCGGATAAAGAAGACATTATTTTTGACATAGAAGATTACATCTTTACAACAGAAGCTCATCTGTTACCTCTTTGGCTCTCTACTACAAATCAAAGCATCTCTAAGAAGAATACAGTAGGTTATGTTTTTTAATTAAATGTCTGATTCTCTTGTATGTGTTTCTTTTTCAAGTGAAAGTAATCCATGAATAGAATTCAATAAATAGGGATGCCTGGGTGGTTCAGTGGTTGAGCACCTGCCCTTGGCCCAGGGGTTGATCCTGGAGTCCCAGGATCAAGTCCCACATCGGACTTCCTGCATGGAGCCTGCTTCTGTCTCTGCCTGTGTCTCTGCCTCTCTCTCGTCGTGTCTCTCATGAATAAATAAATAAAATCTTTAAAAATTAAAAAAAAAAAGGATTTTAAAAAAGAATTCAATAAATATATGTATGGTAAGAGGAAAAGTATACTTGATATTTTCTTACTTTGTTTTCTTTTATTGTTTTATCCTGTACACTCTTACTACTAACTGTATTCTTGTTTTGTTTTCTTATATTGTTTATTTCGTATATGCTTAGATTTCATTTAGTGTTTCATTTGAACAAGCTATAATGTTAAGTAAAATCATTATTTTTATTTATGTAACATTCTTTTATATTGTAGACTTCAGAATATACAGAACTGGATGACAGTAATTTTGATTGGACTTGTCCAAACACTCAGATTCTCTTCCCTAATGACCCATTATATGCTCAGAGCATTCGTGAACCCTTGAAAAATGTGGTGGATAAGAGCTGTCCTAGAGGCATCATCAGAGTGTAAGATGTTATTTTATATTTGTTCATATCAAAGTTAATTGTCAGTAAATGATAGAATGTAAGGAACATATAACAACTAAAAAGATACTGACTTAGGCCAAAAATATGTTGAAGTATGCAGTTATCACTAATTAAAAATTATTCATTGGTAAAGTTAGATAGCAAAGTTTATTCTACAGTAATGTCTGTTTTATTATGGAAATTTATTGTGATTATTTTGTTTATTGAACTAACTATTAGTCAAAGGGTGGCATATAATAGTCTTTAACTTCTGTAGTTGATTTTTGCAGAATAGTTTTGTCAGATGCTTCCACATGTCTTATATACGTAGAAAGTATTTTTCCTTTAATCTATAGTTTCTAATAAAAATACAGTCTTTTTTGTTTTATTTAATATTTTTTGATGACGTGCTTATTCTTGGTTTTTAAATAAAATTTTTGGCTTAATGAGTTCATTCCCAAATAGTTACATTAGAAAGGCCATCAGTAAAAAATTAAAAGAAAATTTTTAAGTGAGTTTTATTACTCATGGATAGAAGTATTGGTTTGCTTTTAAAATATTGGGAGAAAACCCTGTGTGTCAAGGAAGAAATCAATAATAACAAATCCCCAAGTCAACCTATTCTCTACCTTTAGATAGTTACAAGGCCATTGGCTAGTATACTCTGTAGGTAGCATACATGCGTTGATAACTGTAAAATATATTTGAGAGCTATACTACTTAATAACCTAAGTTATATATGGGAAAATAACTGTTTCTAGCTTTTCCAGTTTCACTAGTTCTAAAAATAGCATTTTGCAAATATCTAAAATTATTTTTATTTGCCTTAGGTTTTTCCCCCAGTTCTGATTTGTAGTTTTTTAAGCCTTGCCTATAATTACTTTTAGCAGAGAGGAGAGTTTCAGGAGTGGAGCTAAACCCCCTCTGAGAGCCAGAGATTTCATGGCCACTAACCCTGAACATTTAGAAATCTTGAAGAAGATGGGGGTGAGTTTGATTCACCTCAAAGATGGGAGAGTCCAGTTGGTTCAACATGCAATCCAAGTAAGCCATTGCTGTACTAATTAGATACCATCTTGCCCTTTTTGGTCTTACCAACTTTAATGAGATAATGACATTTGCCTTTCTAAAAACTTTTAATCTGTGATTTAAATTCGAATTTTAGGACTTGGGACTATCTTGGAAAGCCCTGTAATTCAACCCCTTCATAGTATAAATCAAATCACAAACAGGTTGGGTAATTTGCTTAAATCTATAGAATCAAATGTAGGGCTCAAATCCAGATTTTTCTGTTTCTCAACCCCTTGTCTTTCCACTATTTTACTTAGAGCATAATCTTAAAAGCTAATAATTAGTTTTAATATCTCTGAAGTTTATAGTATTCTAGCTTCCAAAAAGCTACTGAATCTACATATTTTATTCATTATGGAAATCAAAATTTGCATGTATTTGTCTATGCCTAGGAAAGATAACGTGCCTTTTTGGGAAAATTCTATTGTTTTTTGCTTTAAAAGCTTTCATAACATGAGGCCTTTAGTTTTTCACCTTATTCACCTTATTAGTACATTGATTCTGAGAAAACACAGTTTGCTAAATAATTTCAACATGCAACGGTCCCCTATATCTGTTAATCTCAAATTCAGCCTTCTTGCAACCTTAGTTTCCCCTCAGATTTCTTTCTCATCTCTGTTGTCACTTCCATCCTTCCTTAAAGAGTATCCTGCCTACCTCCTTATGTTGTTTCACTTACTGTCACTTCTCAGCAGTGGGAGTGGCATCTCTAGTTACATTACTTTCACTTATGCCACCAGTGACATAACTACCACCTACCACCAGTGGCCTCCTACTCTTTATTTGGTTCAATATTTTGTAACTGTTGACTGACCCTTTTTTTAGAACATACCCCTTTCTTGACTTCCAGGGCGTACCAGCAACATACATCTTTCCTACTTACTGTTCATTGCTTTGTGAATTCCTTTGGAGCTTTCCTTTTTTGGCACAACCACTCAACATAGGCACTACCAAAGAATCTGGATCATACCCTTTTTTCTCTGTATTCTTCTTCAGCAGTCACATCTATTTTTACAAGTTCAGCTGCTATCTTTGTACACATGATTTCTTAGCTATACATAGGTAACCCTGATTTCTAACTTTACACTTAAATTCAGCTTTAATCGGCCAGTCATACATGTCTGCATCTCTGTCTCAGTCTGCCCAAATCTGAATGAGTTATTCCTTCCTGCCCCCACCTCAGTCCAACTCTCTTCCTTTTTGTGTGCCATTTCAATAGACCTAACGTTATTCTCTTAAGTCACCAAAACTAGACATATCCAGATAGGCTTGAACTTTTCTCTGTCTCCTGACTCCTTTCTGTTCTCTGTTATCATTTCACCCCCGTCAAGTCCAAAGGACTTTTCCTGTTAGGTGTCAGGATTCCACCTTCTTCCCACTATAGTCAGGCCTTCAGCTTTTCCTCTCTCAAGACTCAATTCAAATATCCTTCTAAATATTTCCCAGATCCACACTGGCAGACTCAATCATTCCCTTGTCTGTGCTGCTAATCTGCTTTCCCATTTGAGAATTTTATCAGAAGTAAATTTATATGGTTGTATACTCTAGATATAAACTTCTTAAAGTGAAAGACTCCCCAGTTCCTAGTCAAGTGCTGGGATCTTAATAGATGCATGATACATATATTTTGAATTTAGTGTGGTTATTGGTTCATAATTCCAAAGTCAGTATGAGGTTTTTTTCTTAAAAAGGGAAGCAGTGGAAAAATCAAGCAAAGTAAGCATTTCAGCATTTGGTGGAAGTCCAATTCTCAATTCATATCAGAAGTAGTTTGTAGAACAGTGAAAGAGATGTTAAAAAATTACAAATGTTACTTTTGGAAAATATTTCCAGAAGTAATATTTTTAGGACAAATCAGGACATAAATATTTGATAGGGACCGAAACTAAAAGGGGAAATATTAGAGTAGATTATAGCACATTAGTATTTAAGACATCAAAAAGTTGAAAGTTTTCATTTCAAAAGGATAAAATTAATCTGTTTTCTTCCTAGGCTGCTAGTTCAATTGATGCTGAGGATGGTTTGAGGTTCATGCAGGAGATGATCGAATTGTCAAGTCAGCAACAAAAAGAACAGCAGCTGCCTCCACGAGCTGTTCAAATTGTATCCCACCCATTTTTTGGCAGGGTAGTATTGACTGCTGGACCAGCTCAGTTTGGGCTGGATCTGTCTAAACATAAAGAGGTGTGTACACTTATAATATGCTTGTTGAAAATGAATGTAAAGTATGTAAGTATTGTCTAATTGCTTAGTCTAATTTACTAGTTTTAATTAATATTTAATCCAAAGCTCAAATATTTACTCTCCCAATTAAAGTTAAAAGTATATCTTGAAAATTTTGAGTCATGTTTTACGTATATAACATGCTTATAGAATTTCACTTAAAATATTGTTCAGATACTGCCCAAATCTTGACCTATTCTCTTTGGTATCTTTAATTTATCTAAAAATGTTTTTTTTTTTTTTTTAACTTTTTAACAACTACTAGAACCTTTCATTGAACAGACATCTAACTTGGAGCTTTAACGTAGTACGAACAGGTAAAAGCGAAGGTGTTCTAGCTCAAGTGGCTTTGGAGAGCATGACCCTATAGTCCCACTGAGCCAACTTGGAAGACCCACTAAGCTGGCCAGCTCCTTAGTTTTAAAGTAGGAAACAAAGACCTACATTGCTAAACAGTTCATAAGTTCATTTGATTGGTTGCAGAGTTGGGACTAGACCCAAGTAGCCTGATAATCTAAAGCCAATGCTCTTTGAACTCCATTATCCCTAAATGACACCTTTTTTGTGTGTGTATTTTAAAGCTATAAAGGTTTATAGATTGATTCATCCATTCAGCAACTCTTTTTTGAGTCCCAGCTATATTCCAGGCACTATTTTAGATGTTTGCTGTCTTTCATGTTTACAGAGTACAGGTCCATACCTTCATGGAGTTTGCATCTAGGAGAGAGGGGGATATTAGTATCTTTACATTAGTATCTTTAAAATCAGTTTTCTGGTGGAGTTAATTTTTCTGGGAAGAAGAACAACTTGTGGATTTGTATAGACTAAATCCATTTTTTCCCTCTTTCAAAAATCTTTCTGGCTACAAGTGATGGTTTAAAAGTGGTTCCCAGCTATTTTAAGTGTAGGTATGGTTATGTAGTGAATCTGCCTACGGATTCCAACTTTACCACTTACTAACATTGTGTCTTTGAGCAAACCCTAGTCTCAGTTTCCCCATTTGTTAAATGGTGATATTATATGTATTATTTTTCTTAGAGTCATCTTAAAGATCAGATTTAGTAATTTATGTAAAAATGCATAAACTGCAGAGCACAGTAAAATGTTGGTTTGGTGCTATGATATGCAAAATGTTGAAAACAAAATCTTATTCTAAATAAATATTGAATATGTTATCATTAGAAAAGAAATAAGGTCTATTTAAAGCTCTATATAGTGAATTTTATTGACTAGTGATTTGAGAAGATAAAAGGATATTTAAGTTACTTTTATTTCTGACAGACAAGAGGATTTGTTGCAAGCAGTAAACCATACAATGGTTGTTCAGAGCTTACTAACCCCGAGGCAGTGATGGGAAAAATCGCTTTGATACAAAGAGGACAGTGCATGTTTGCAGAAAAGGCACGCAACATTCAGAATGCTGGTGCCATTGGTGGCATTGTTATTGGTGAGTAATCCTCTGTGCCATTGTGTTGACTAGGAGGAGATCATTTTTAGGATTTTTCCTTGTATTTTTCAAAATTTTATCAGAGTTCATATTATTTTTACTTCACTAGACAGCGTAATGGATGGGTAATCCAGTGATGCTCTTAATTTCTGTGTATTGTATATGTTTTTTTAAAGTCTAGATTTGGCTTTTTGTTTTTTTTTTTTTTTGTTTTTTTTTTTTTTTTTTTTTTTTTTTTATTTTTTTTTTTTTTAGATTTGGCTTTTTGTATATTAATGCTAGTACAAGTACTTAGGGACAGTGTGAAGGTGGGCACCCCAAAGCACCCAACATCATGGAAAGAAAATGTGCTTTGAGATCCAAAGCCCCTTAAGGGCAAGAAGAAGCAGGCAGAGGGGGGAGCAAGCTCCATGCAGGGAGCCCGACGCAGGACTCCATCCTGGGTCTCCAGGATCATGCCCTGGACTGAAGGCAACGCTAAACCGCTGAGCCACCGGGGCTGCCCTAGATAAAATCTTTAGAAAAATAAAAATAAAACTACCCATTCCTCCACAAAGATGCAGGCTTTGGAGTCAAATACATTGGAGTGCAGTTCCTGGCTCTGCCACAAAATCATGGTGTAATCTTGGCTCAGCTTTAGTTTATCAGTTTATTCAGTAGAATATTTTTTGAACAGTTAAAATGGTAATATCTTTTAGTTGTTTGTAAGGTTTGAAGGTATATATAAAATTTCTTAGCATAATAGCTTACATATCATAGGTATAAACCCTAGTTGAAAGCAAATTCTTATTTCCTCAGGTCTTTTTCCAGTGAAATTACAAACTCAAATCATTTTACCTCTGTATTTCAACTAGCTTATTCTGCTTTTTTATTTTTCATAGAAAATCACTTATAACAAGAAGGCCATGACAGGGAAAATATAAATTTTTCTTTCCCTTTTTAAGATTTATTTTGAGAGAGAAAGAGCAGAGGTGAGAGAGGGCAAAGAAAGAGAGATCTCAAGCAGATTCCCCACTGAGTGGGGAACCCCATGCAGGACTCGATCTTACAACCCTGAGATCATGACCTGAGCTTGAAATCAAGAGTCAGGTGTTTAACTGACTGAGCCACCCAGGTGCCCCAAATTTTTCTATGCTTTATGTATATAGTTTATATTCAGAAAGAACTAGAAGACCTGAGGTCACATCCTAATAATGAACTTAAGTTTTTATAGCTTCTCTCACAGGGGAAATCTCTTTTGAATTTTTTTTTCTTATTAGGATAGATTTCCTTTATGAATTCAAGGTAAATAAAAATTAAGGTGTTTAAAATAGGATTGTCTTCATTGAAAATAATTAAGATATTTAAAATAAAATATTAGGATTTATTTTAGTGAAAGTAATTATTTTACTATTCCTTTTGATTATCCCATTTAGGTACTAGTGTTGATTTATTAAGTGCATAGATCATTAGCTAAGTATATAGGAGAAATTCTGCTTAATAACTTAAATCAACAATTGGCAAACTATAAGCCTGTCGGCCAAGTCCGTATCACTGCCTGTTTAATAAAAGTTTTATTGGGACACAGTCATGCCAATTTGTATAATATTTTCTTTTTTTTTTTAAGATTTTATTTATTTATTCATGAGAGACACAGAGAGAGGGGAAGAGACATAGGCAGAGGGAAAAGCAGGCTCTCTATGGTGAGCCCAATGTGGAACTTGAACTCAGGACCCAGGGATCACACCCTGAGCCAGAGGCAGACACTCAACCACCGAGCCACTCAGGCATCTTCCAATTTGTGTAATATTTTCTGTGCCTACTTTTGAGCAACAATAATGGAGTAGAGAACTGCATAGCCTAAAATATTCAATCTTTGCCCAATTACAGAAAAAGGCTGCTGATGTCCAACTTAAATCATCTCTCCATCCTTGGTTATTTTCCACACTGAGATTTCTTTTGAAGAATTTAATAGCTTGTCAACACAACCATTTTGAATACCTCTTTATGAAGACTTTAAAAATATAAAATATTTTTTAAAAAAGGCTGGAATATGTGTGAAATAGTTTAGATTTTCCCTCTAATTCTAATTCTCATGATTTTTTATACTCTGCAAGGTTTGTCAAGTCAAGTTTGTTTTCTTTAGTAGCTGTTAGGATCCTCTACTGACTTCTGTGGATAAACAAATAACAGGCAATGATCCTGACTTTCAGGAAATTTCATTTTTAAAGGGAAATTTTCTTGTATTATAACTTCTTTTCCCTATGTTTTTTGTTTCTGACAAAGTATTTTGTTTGGTTTTGCTGGTTTTCATTGTATATAAACGAGCAAATTAGGGCTTAGTTGTTTTATCCCAAGGACTAAAAGTAAAAATTATCTTAGAATAATCATTTGTCTGCAAGAGACTGTAATTGATTTAAGATGGTTTAAGAAGGGAGGTTTGTTTACTACATGGAACCAGATTATTTTAATTGAATGCAAGAATAAGAAGTTCAGCTGAGCAAAAATCATCAGTAACCATGATAGCGTTTTTCATATCTTTCTCTCTCATCTCTGGGTTTTTCTACACTGTCTTCTCGACATCTCTTTGCAGTTCTGCTTCATTCTCCAGCTTGTCACCAACTTGCTCCCTCTCTGCTCATTAGTTCCAAAAAGGTCACCCTAAACTTGCAGCCTCAGCCAATGAGTCTGTCACCTTACTAGGTCACCACCCACTGCTAACTGAAACAACCCTGTGTGCCACTTCCAGGTCCTCCAGAGAGACTGAGAGTCAGGTGGCCATGCTTTGTCCAATCAGTTATCACTAAGGAGGCAGGTCCTATGTGGTATTCTCCACTTAACAGGACCCATCAGAATAAGCTCTCTGAGAAGGGACAGGCGGGCTTCATCTGGCATGTGCAATTAGAGGTGGGCATGACTGGCCCACCCAGGAAAACAGTATTTAGCTGCCCTACTGCAGTTACCTCAGCGGTGTAAAGTAAAAGTAGTAGTCACCTCAACTTGCAGAGGAAAAACCACAGTCATCATCCTTCTTTGTGAACCGTAAATAAACAGTAACTATCAATTAGTAGTTTGGTAAATGCCATTAAAGGAATTCTTAAAACAACAATAAATTTCATTCATAGTCCTGTTACTGTAATCCAAGTCTTTGAATGTTTCTACTTCTAGGCTTTTTCATAAGCATATGGAAGTTCATAGTCATAATCATAGAATTTTCTGTTCTACTTTTTTAATGTAATAATATTCTGTTTTTCTGTGTGTTCCATCAAGCAGTTAGTTATAATTTGTAATAGTTCACAGTTGTTCACAATTATAAATGTCTGGTAAACCACTTTAGACATAAATCATTTGCTTCTTTTGAGTTCTTTCCTCAGGATAAATGAGAATTCTAGGAGTGGAATTAGTGAGCTCCAAAAGTATGTTCATTTTTATGACTCTTGATGCATAAAATAAATGCTGCCAACAGGGAAAAATAGTAAATATTGGTCTATAAATCTTTTTAATGGACAGATTTTTTTATGTTTGCTGTATTCATTTTCTGGCTAGATGACAATGAGGGGAGCAGCAGTGATACTGCCCCTCTGTTCCAGATGGCAGGTGATGGAAAAGACACAGACGACATCAAGATCCCCATGCTATTCTTATTCAGTAAAGAAGGAAGTATCATATTGGATGCCATCCGGGAATATGAGGAGGTGGAAGTACTCCTTTCTGACAAAGCAAAAGATAGAGGTAGGATTAAAAAAAAAAATTGTGTGTGTGTTTTTTTATACAGCATTCATTTTACTCCTTTGATAACAAAAATGGATTACAAAAAGTTACTTTTGGTTCACTGGTAAAACAGAAGATGGTTTCAAAATACAGTTTTTTTTTGGAAATAAAGGTTATAAAACATTTATTTTGCTTTGCTGACTTAGGATGCTTTTAGAATTATATTTTTTATATGTAATTTATCATTTTTGCTATGGTTCTGACCAGTGATAAAAATATAGCTAATATATCAAGAGAGTTCATTTAAACATCCACAAATATTCACCATTCAATTCTACTGATACTACATCTTACATTTATTTTACAAAGAATAAAGAGATTATATCAAATGGTATTGTATACAATATAATAGTAGCAGGACACCAATAATCAAATGACCACTGTCTTGATGAAGGCACTAAAAATCTAGCAGCTTTATCCACTGAGGTGTAAGTTTATCACATAGGGATTTATAAGTTACAAGAGTTACAACTGGGTGTTGCCTGAAGACCAGGGTAGCATGCCTTAATTCATGACAATATATAATCTTCTCTAGGCCAAAATATTTGTTAGTAATTTGAAAGCTGTTGGAAATACAAATTTTCATACAAATGCAAGGTCTTATTAGTACTCTTACTAGTAAGAGTAGTACTCTCTCTTGGTTTTACAAAGCCCAGGGATAGTGGAGAAGTGAGGGAAAGTGAACCATCAGACATAGACTGCCATCCTACATTTGGGAGCAGTCCTTCTTATCCACTGGAGCCCCTGGAGAGAGACCTGTACTTCTCTCATTACAGGTGTACATGGCTGAAATCTTGGGATTTGTGCAGGGCTGTTGAATCCCTTGGGATATTTATTTGACAGCTAGGTAGGAAATAGATTCAATTCAGTGTAACTTCCAAGTAAAATAGTAAAAAAAGTTTAGCGATAATCTAGTGCCAGCCAAATCAGTGTTTTGTTGTCTTCTTGTAGCATTTTATTCTTCTTTGAGATTCTTTCACATGTCTACTATTTAAGAGCAATGAAGTGAGTAGGATGAATGTATGTAAGGGTGTATGGATGGAAACAGAATTGAAAGGATTTCTGATCTTAAATCCTCCTGTGTTCCTGACTTTTTTTTTTTTCCTGAGTCTTTTTTCTCACTTAGATCTTCTTTCCTACTTATATGCATTTAGGCACTCAAAAACAGGCAAATTATTATTCCATATAACTCTTTAATGCCTTTGCTTTTTTCCCCCCTGTTTTGTGCTACCATTGGAATTTCAGCAGCAATATTAAAAGGTAAAATGATTCCAAGCTACATTATTAATAGTAGTAAGTATCTTGCATTAATAAGCTTTAAATTATATATATATATGTCTGTGTATGTGTGTATACACACACATGCATGTACAAATATATAAATATATATAATTTTGTTTCAGTGGATACCATGATAATATCTGGTTTAATGTAATTAGATTATTTTCATGGCAGCTGTCCCACAATAATAATTCTTTATTGACCCTATCATAACAAACCCTATGAATTAAATATCCATAGAATAGATGAATTCACTAGTCCATGTAAGAGTCAGTCTAACAAAGACGTTGTTTTGGCATGTATCACTTTTGATCATTTTTATATGAATATAAAGTATTTAAAATATCAGCTTGTTTTAAAAACTCATATGTGTGTAGGGGTACATGAGATTAGGACTACGAGGTCATAGTAAAGTATGTGCTTCTCATATCAGAGAAAGAATAAAAGAAAGGATAAATTCTGCTACAGGTAGTCTTCCCCTCCCACCTCATCCATTGAGGATATATCCAAGACCCCTCAGTAGGTGCCTGAAACTGGATAGCATATTGTTCTGTATATATACCATGTTTTCCTATGCATACATACCTCTGATAAAGTTTAATTTATAAGTTAAGTACAATAAAAGGTTAATAACAATAACTTAATAAAATAGAACAGTTACAACAATATGCTATAATGAGATTTATGTGGCTCTGGTCTTTCTTAAAATATCTGCTTAGACTATACCCATCCTTCTTCTTGTGGTGATGTGAGATGATAAAATGCTACGTGGTGAGATGAAGTGAGGGCAACGATATAGGCATTGTGACCCAGCGTTAGGCTGCTATTGACCTTCTGATGCTGTGTCAGGAGGAGTATCATTTGTTTTCCGACCCCAGTTAACTGTGGGTAACTGAAACATCAGAAAGGGAAACTGGCAAAGGGGGGAGGAATTACTGTATGAAAAATATAATCTGAACAGTATTCTTTTAAGGACTGTGCAGTAAAAGGGCTTTATTTTAAATGATATATTTTTTAAAGTTTTGCTAGTCTAAATTTAGTAAACTGTGATTCTGTTACAAGTGATCTTTTGACAAATCTAAAAACTCCTCTTTTTGTATAGCTCTTTCAAGAACTGTACAACTATATTAACAAAATCAACGTAACAAAATTACCAGTGTAACGAAAACTCAATAATAGCTTTATTAAATCAACTACTTGATTCACTTAGGAAAATATCCTAAGAAGTTGATGTCTGTAGTGGTTATCATTAATTTATCCTGTGCCATTACTGCATGCCGCATTGTTTTATTTCTGCATCAGCATCAGCTAGTGCATTCTTTACAAGCATAGATTCCAGAGTCTTACTCCAGAATATTAAATCAGACACTCTGAAGGCAGGGGTCCAGAATCTGACATTGTAAACAAGCATCCCAGGTGAATGCATCAGCTACACTTTGAGAAGCACTGAACAACATGAAGAAGGCATCTCTCTCTGTCTCTTTTTTTTAATTTCCCACATATGTATGAACCATATCGTACCATCAAGGGTACTAGGTAGGATTATGTAATACAATTAGCATTCTTAAAATCAGAACAGTAATATGCCCTCCAGATTGCCTTTTAAAAATCTCAGTCCACAAATACATACTTCCTTTATAAAATTACACAGTTTTCATTGAGCAGTTCTTCCCACATAATTGATACAGAAAATAGAAGCCCCAGAACAAGCCCCCACTTCCACTCTCACCTTCTTATTCAGACGATAAGTCTCAGCCATTAATACAGAAATATCTGCAGTAGTCTTATCTGCTAGCAAAAATGTTCAGATATCTTACTACACATTCTTCTTCAGAAGTCAAGCATTAGTAATTTATCATGTGGAAATGTTGCTTCCTCAGGTCAAACCAGTCATACTTCTAAAAGTTGAGCTCTTCACAGAAGTTTTATTATCCTGTCTCTCATGTGTCCTGTCTTTTCAAATTTCAAGAATTATTCTAACCCTGTGCTCACCAACAAAGACACAGTGCTGTTACGTTTAGATCCAAATTTAGTTAATTTAAGTTTATAATTAAGGGTCAATTTCCTTTTCTCAATAGTATTTTCAAGGGGAAAAGAATCAGCATTTTAAAGTTTTCATACATTGTCATGCTTGTGGTTTACAATATAGGCCTATGGTGCCTTGAGAGCTGTAGACAGATGTTTTCAGGGCTACTCCTGTATTTATATCTACCTAATAAAGAGGTAGACAGAGAAAATGAGGGAAATAAAAGTCCCATGGCTTGAACAGCTATTTAAGTCTAGCAGTGTTATTTTTCCTAAGATTTGCCCTCACTGAACTTCACTGGGGTGAATCTGCCTCTAAAGTTGAACTGCAAAATTTAGCATGTATGCAGAAGACCTCTTTGCCTGGAAAGGAGCATCTGAAAAATTCTTCTTAAGCCAAATTGATACCTGTACCCCTTCTGCAACCTGGCATGTTTTCTTGTGCATTTTTGTGTTTGCATATCTCTTCCCTTTACTGAAATGCTTATCAATCCCTATCCCCACTCCCATGGCCCATTTCCTCTTTGAGGACATGTAGCCATCTTACATATCCAGTTTAAACACCATATTTTGTGGAATTTTCTCTTACTCTCCTAAGTAAAATTTAAGGGTGTCTTTAAAAAAAAGATTTACTAATTTTAGAGAGTGAGGGGGGTGCAGAGGGAGAAGGAAGGAGAGTCTTAAGCAGACTCTGCGCTGAGCACAGAGCCCAACATGGGGCTTGATCTCAGGACCTTGAGATCACGACCCAGCCGAAACCAAGAGTCAGGTGCTCAACCAACTGCGGCACCCAGGTGCCCCAAGGGTCTTTTTTATATAGTTCTACTTTGACATTCATTACATCCTGCTTCTTTACCTGCTCTCATCTCTATAATCCTTGCTTTCAACAAATGCTGGCTGTACAGATGAATGAATGAATGTAGAACGTCCAGTCTCTTAAGTCTTTGCCAAGGCTCCCCTGTCCTATTATTATTGCTATTATTATTATTATTATTATTATTAGATTTTTAAAAATTTATTCATGAGAGACAGAGAGAGAGAGAGAGAGAGAGAGAGAGGCAGAGAGAGGCAGAGAGGCAGAGAGGCAGAGACAGGCAGAGGGAGAAGCAGGCTCCATGCCCAATACGGGACTCCATCCCGGGGCTCTGGGATCACGCCCTGAGCTGAAGGCAGGTGTTTAACTGTTGAGCCACCCAGGCATCCTTGTCCTTTTATTATTAAAACTTAATAATTTTCTTGTCTTTTTATCTTGAGACTTTTTTCCATTCTTGTTTTGCTTCCTGTGTTTCTAATACACCATTCCTGAATTTAATGATGTAGTTGTTAATGCTCTAAGGACTATGATACTCCATACTGGGTGCTAACCCACACCTTAGAATAAAGATGTGAAGCAGCGTGGCACACTCTGACTCCTTCCTTGCTTTTGTTTCTCTATCATCTTTACTTTCCTGATTGCTGCCTCTTTGCTATATATCATATAGTCTTAGTATCTCCTCTGTCTCCAGATTTGCTCTTCTTTTCCACTAATCTGTTTACTCCTATGCCGATAATAAAAGTTTGCTGTTTTGAGTGCATTTTGTTACCTGATAAGGCAACTCTCTTCTCACTCTTTTCAAACCTTTTTGACTTTTCTTTGATATATAGTCTTCCATAGGAACTTCTGAATAGTTCTGTCTCACCCCAAAAGAAAACAAGTAGAAATGGGGTTCATTTTGGAATTGTGTGGTTATATGCTTTACATATAAATAGGAAACTTTTGTTAAATATTAAGGCTTGCCATGCAGAAACATACACTTATCTGTAAATGTCATCAGATCTTGTTTTGTTTTCTTTTTTTTATACAAATTATTATTTTTAAGATTTTATTTACTTATTCATGAGAGATAGAGAGACAGGCAGAGACACAGGCAGAGGAAAAAGCAGGCTCCCTGCAAGGAGCCCGATGTGGGACTCAATCTGGGCACTCTGGGATCACACCCTGAGCAGACACTCAACTGTTGAGCCACCCAGGTGTCCCTTGTTTTATGTTTTCACTGAAATTTTATAGTATTAAGTAATGTAGGTCTTGTACCTTCCATAATGTAATTGTTTTAGTTTTTATGTTTATTATGAAAAAGGTACTTAATTTTATTTCTAACCAGTTGTTACTATTAGAGAGGTTATTTGCTTGTCTTACTTTTATACTCTTTATCAAGTTCCTTTATCATATTAATGGTATTTTTAAAAATTAACAGTTGCTTTGAGTTTAAGTATATACGACACAGTCTGAAAATAAAATTTGATCTATTCTTTTCCTATATTTACATGGACTCTTCTTTTTTCTTATCCTATTATATAGTAGCTAGATTTCCAAAATAATATTACATAATATATGTCTCTAGGGTAATTTTTTTGCCAAAAGCACGATTTTTATTACTAGATGAGACAGTACTACATACACCTTTTCCTATACTTCCTAACTAGATTAATACAATCTAGAAGAAAACTTGAAGGTTTTTCTTTTTGTTCTCCCTTGAACTTAGAATAGCCTAGTGTAAATGAATGTGAAGCAGCCAGCTCCTGCTCTCTCTTCTTTGGTCCCCACGATGGCTTTCCTAATTGTTGAATTAAAGTACACCTTTTCCACAGCCTAGAAGAGAAAGAGAATGTGGGGACTCCCCCAGCCCCCAAGAATTTGTACTTCCCTAGTCAGGTAATCCTACTTAACCAGGGTGTACATAAATGCCCCTGTTTGTACCTTCCTGCATGCCTGTTTCCTTTAGCTTTTCTGGTTTTAGGATATGTCTGTCTCCCCTTCCTTCTTTGGCTAATTATGTTTTAAATCTCAGCTCAAGTGTCACTTTCTGAAGTAAAACCTCAACTGTCCTTATTCTTTCCTATTCCCTGTAAGCTTTCCTAGCAATGTAAAACATGTTGCAGTTAGAGCTGTCTATTTATTTTGTGTGATTATTTGTAAATGGTTTCCCCAACTGGACTAAAAGATCTGTAAAGGTAGGACTGGTGTTTGGTTTTGCCTCATTTATCCCTAGCACTTTGTACAGTGCCTGCCACACAGAGAGAGGACACTCAGGACCTATTTGCTGACTACTGCTTACAGAGACAGAGGAGGATGTGGTGCGTCATTGCGATGCATCATTGCGATGCGTGTGCTTTCTTGCAGGAACCCTAAGTAGAATGCCTTTAGTGGTTTCACTGTATATTCATTACAAGAGGTTTAGCTTACTATTCAGCCTTCCAGTGGATTTTAAAATGATATCTTATAATTTATAGACCTACAATAACAAATACAAGTTTTGTAAATAATCTCAGTTCTTACTTGTCTTTATGAAAATATTTTATCTAACCATATTAATACCCTCAGATCATCCAAAATTTTGTATTATTGGCATTTTCATGGCTTACTGAGTGGGAATTGCCCCTTTTAAAAGAATATTGTCTTAAAATATAGTGATGATAGTGTTGTTTAAAATTTATTCTATTTCATATGTTCTCATGTACCAGCTTTTTTGAATTTAGATATTTAATAATAAATTTTAGACATATAGTGTAAATTTATATGCACTTTAGTAATATTATTTAGTATATTTCTTGGCGTTTACTAATCCCGTTGAAGGCATTGAAACAGTTATTAGAGTCATTCCTTTCAGTTTGGAAGAACATTTATTTTGTACTGTCACATTTTACAAAATGCATATACAGGAAAAATGTGATTACATTTTGTAAGGCTTTTACTCTTCAGCATTAGTGTTCACTGTTCTGTGTTAACATGCTTTTCTTTCTCTTTTATTTTTTCATTTTATTGCAAAAACCAGTATGCTCTTAGCTACGATAGTAAATATTTTGAGTGGAAAAGTAGCATGAAGCTTATTTCTTTCATATACAGATCCTGAAATGGAAAATGAAGAACAACCATCCTCTGAAAATGATTCTCAGAATCAGAGTGCTGAACAGATTACATCAAGTTCTCAGGAGGTTGATTTGGTGGATCAAGAGTCTCCTGAGGAAAGTTCTCTAAACTCGCAACCAGAATCATCATCTCCAACAGATACAGACAATGCTGCAAGTGTTTCTCCTTCTGAACAGAATTCTAACCCCGTAGAAAACCATGAGACTACAAGTCTTGATGGTGAATGTACAGATTTAGATAACCAACTTCAAGAACAATCAGAAACTGAAGAAGATTCCAATCCTAATGTTAGCTGGGGTAAAAAGGTCCAGCCTATAGACTCCATATTAGCAGACTGGAATGAAGATATAGAAGCATTTGAAATGATGGAGAAAGACGAACTATGACTCACTAAAAAATCTGATGGTAGGTATTTAAAAAGAAGAGGCAAACTGTGGTTCACAGACACCCTGAAACTAAGCAGGCTCTTTAATGGGAGTCTTTAAGTATGGTGATGAGCAACCACGTTCTGACTGAGATAGTTATAGGAATCTGGAGCATGCTGTGTTAGAACTGACCTTGCTTAAAACTGTCCCATCCAAAATGGAAACTCACAGTCCCTCCCCCACCCCGATCCCCACCCCATGACAGCATCGCACCACCCTGCAAACACCTCAGGCCAGGAAAAAGATTGCTGGGCATTCCTAGGAACCAGATTTCTGCAGTCTCTGGGTAGACAAGAAACAAATTCAGTTAATAGTAGAGTGGAAAATAGAAATTTGTATAGCTTTCTAATTAAAGAAAGCTCGGCTTTCTTGGTTTGGAGGTTAGAGGCTCTTTTGGGAAAAGACAAGTGAGTATTGTAGACATTCTGGTTATGCTGCCTTCACAGAAACACTCAAAGTGACCTAAGTGGTTATGAAGCAAATGCATTTATGGTGAAGACAGCCTTTGCTCATCACTTTCACTTGCTTCATTGTGTAACAAATGATCAAGATGACTTGATTTTTTTCTCTCTTAACAATGTCCTTTTCATTTAAACCAAAGGTGAAGCCAGTATACTTTCTCAGTGAGTTCTCTGCATAAAGGTTAATCATTGGGACCAGGTAAAAAGGTCATATAATATATTATGGAAATTGGTTACTTAATACTTACGAAAAATGGAACAAGGGAGAAACTATAATGTAATATGAACTTGCCATTGGGCCTTCCGTAGGGAAAGCCGTGACTACTCTGAAATGGAACTTAAAGTTCTATCCTTGTCGGGTAAATTATAAATCTTTTCCAGTTCATTTCTCTTCGAGGTAATTACCTCTAGCCATCAGCCTTACTCCATCCCATGTTTAGTATGCAATTTGAGCCACAAGGGCCATATCGCCAAGAGCTGAATACATTTTGTTCCATTTTTCTATCTTAGGGAGCCATAATAAAACTGTGGTAGTGATCTAAAAATCCTAGGGAAACTACTATTTTTCTTCTTTGAAACTATGGTTTCTAAAGTTGCACCTGAGTCTGTCACATTTTCTGTTGAATCATGGTTTTTAAGGTTTGTTTAAAAGAATTTTTTTTAACAGATATTCCTTCTGATATGGACTTGAAAATTAATCTATGGTAACCTGTGTAAGAAACTTACACAGTAGCAACTAACATAGCCATACAGCGGAATGAGAATTTAGTTTCCTTTTTTTTTGGGGGGGGGGGGGGGGTTGGCAGTCTGGTGCTGGCCTCATTTAAGTTTTAAAAACTGTTGTTGATATCCTGTAGACAGCCCTGTAGTTGAAATCATGGTTTTACTCATTTTTATTTATTTTTTAAACTTACCTAAATCAGTTCTAAAGGAGTATTTGTGAGACTTAATTTTCCTTCTCTTTACCATGACATTACATAATAATCTTTTCTTAATTTTCCTTCTCTTTACCATGACATTACATAATAATCTTTTCTTAAAACACAGTTTTGAGGTACTGATGAACTTAAACTGTATATGGAGCTGTTGAAAGAACAGTGCTGTATTGTAGTTATGTATATTCATGTACAGTATGTCTTAGATCCCAGGTAAACATATTCTTTTATAAGAAGATAAATAGCTGCTTTCAAAAATTCCAGCTAAATGTAATTGGGTCAGTGAGTAATAAAACTAATAGAGAATTCACTTTTTGGGGGGGGGGGGGGGGAGGGATGGGGAAGAGTAGTATTATAAGACCTTTATTGGCCCTTAATTAAACCTGACACTAAAATGGATATTTTAGCCTTTCTGCATGTGAAATTTGGTGTAAGAAGATAGAACTATAATACATACAGTATATGGAAGGATAGACATAGTGCTTTGTTCGTACTAATTGCAAAGCTGCCAAAATAGCTGAAGCTTAATTACTTGACTTGCCTTGATTTATAGGACTGGGGCTTGGAGAAAAGGAGCAGATGTTCCTCTAAGACTTTTATTACAGAAGCCTTATATACATTGATTTGATTTTGTATTTGTAGCTCAGAGCCATTGTTGTCTAAACCCAACTTTTCTAAGTTATCAACAACACAATTTTTTCCCCCAGCAAAGACCTCATGGTATACAGAGCCAGCTCACTCTCCCTGCCTTTGGCCATTAGGGGGAGTTGTTGCCATTCATTAAAGTCTAGAAGCAAATTGTTAACTTTTTTAGAGAACTGAATCCTTTAAAAAAAAAAAAAAGGAAAAAAAATTAAACAAATTATACTTAACACCCAGAAGGAATCATACTTAGTTTTTTCCCTAGTTAAGAAGGTATAATGTTCAGCTTCAAAACTCCCAGCATTATCATTAACTCCACATTCTTACTCGACATACTGCCATGAAGTTGTTTTTGAGTTCATTAAAAAATTCCAACAGCATTAGGTGTTTTTTTTTTTAATGTTTTGTTTTTTAAATACCTTTGATAGACATTTTATTTACTTCCTAAATATTCAGGGGACTCTGTGAGACCTTGAATTTTAGAAACATCTGGTCTACCTCAGTTAAATGTTGACTGCATAGAAACAGAGCTGAAGTGATCACCACAGCCATAAAAATTGTTTGACTAAGAAGGATTTATACAATGTTTACAAACCTGGAATCAAGTAAGGATTTTATCTGAAAGTGAAAAGTTAGATATTAGAGTAAGTATTTAATTCAGGTATTTTCAAGTTTTAAAACTTAACTTGTTTACCTACTAAAAACATAGCTGTAGTTTTTTCTGCTTATGAAAGTCCATTGAAATGATACATCCTAATTTGCAATAATTTTCCCATAAAGTTGTAGGTATAACAGAATTGTAATTTACTGGATATGTTTAGGATGGGATATTTTGTTGGGTAGATTTTTTTTTTCTTCTTTTTAACCTTTAATAGGCTTCCAACAAGAGTACAATTGTTTCAGAACAAATTGTTTTTTGACATTATTCTTTTCCCTTTTCCTTCACAGTATTAGAGAGTAAAATGAAAAATTGTGCACTTTCTGATTTTAATTTCTAATATAATTATTCTTTTGAGAATTTTTTAAAAATTTAAATTACCATCAATGCCCTTTTTACAATAAAACCAGCATTTGTTCTCTTACCAAACCCCATGCCAGATTCATCATAAAGGAAGCTCAGCATAAGTAAGTCAGATAGTGCTTATAATTTGGGAGGTAGGGGGTGGGGGGGAGCTGATTTAGTAAATATTCCAACCGGTCGTTTTATGCACAAGGCTTCAGTCAGAACATAGAAAAAAAAAAACATTCTGTGAATGAAATATTGTATGTTCAGATTTTATAAAAGACATTTTTAAAAGCCCAATTTACAGCCGTATATTTTCTTATGATGTAATTTATGAAAAAGATGTCTGTACTAACAGGTGCTGTAACACTACTGTTGTTGGATTTTATTGTTTGGTGATAAATGTATACAATATTTCTAAGGGAAACTATGTACTGTGATGTAAAAGTCTGGGCAAAATGTATATAATCCTTGTATATAATTGTGTATTTGATTATAATTACTGATTGTAAAGATTTAATAAAATATGTAAATATTCTGGTCTAGTTTTAATTTGGGTTTTTAGCATCAGTGTGCCTATCTTCATACTTTGGTATCTTTAAAAAAATTTTTTTTCACCGGTCTGTCTTCCCTTTAATTTTTATTTTACCCCATAGGAGTAAATCTGGGGACAATTTAGGGTACAGAAATAAACATTGAAGAGTTCCACAACTCAAATAGTGCCAGGGACCCTCAGAGCAGAGCCAGAGTTAATAATTCACAGTGTCAATATTGATAACATGTTTATGTTTTGAGTTTACTGAATAAAATAAATTCTTTTGATGTCATCATCCAAAGTAATCCGAAGCTTTCCTATTAATTCCAGTGAGGTTATTTCCTTTTATTTTTTTTTATCTTTAAAATATTTTATTTATTTATTTGACAGAGTTCTCTGTCAAGCAGGGGGAACGGCAGAGGGAGAAGAAGCAGCAGGCTGCTGAGCAGGGAACTCTGATGGATGCAGGGATCATGACCTGATCCAAAAAAGCAGATGCTTAACTGACTGAGCCACCCAGGCACCCCAGCAAGGCTACTTCCTTTTAGCAGCCACTTTCAGATACTGTGATACTGTACTTTTATCCGTACTGTTCCAGAGTTTGTGAGCACAGACATCTTGAAAAGCCTAATTGTAATCACTATTACCTATTGATAATTGCTTTCTTTAAAGATGAGCAGATTGAGACCTGAAGTTCTAAGCGTCTCACTCAAAGTCCCACATTTGGTGACTGGGCAATGGGATAAGAGCCCTGGTCTATTTCCTGAGCCGATGCTCCTTTCAGGGTACCTTCTCCCTTTCTCTGTCTTTACCCCTTCTCCCACCCCCATTACAGTTTCGGCTCACCTTTTGCTCAGCCATTACCTTCCCACTTGACCACTTTCTCCCCATTTGGGGTTGAACTTTAGAAATGGTAGCAGCCATTCTCAGGTTCTCAGTACATTAATTCTTGTGTCAGCATGCCTCCATTCACTGAGGACAATGCACTACTATTTCAGGAAAAGTTTAAAGGATCTAACAGCATCTCTTGGAAGATCTTGGAAGGGGAGGTTGCCATTCTTTCCTGGGTAAAGCAAACTTAAGAGGTCTCTCTACTAAGAGAAGCTAAGTATTTTAAGGGTTGAGAATCGTGTCAGCATTTACCTGCTAGGAACATTCATAGTTCCCAAAGCTTGGCTTTTGATTTACTCTAAGCCTGAAGGTCTGTAGTGTTCATCTAGAGTGAAGAAGTAAATGGGGGTGGCCACTGATAGACCCTTGAGGATTCTTTTAATTCATAAAAGAAAGTACTCATCGTCTCAGATGACAGAGATGCTTAAGTTAGTGGCAAGACGGAGTATAATGCTAAAGGAAGAAAAAAATCTAGGACTGTGTATATATAGGACTGTATACAGATCTCTGTTGTATACGTAAAGAGAGATTCATTTATTCAACAAAGACTTAGCACCTCCTGTGTGCTAGGCATTGTCTGGGGCGTGGGCAACACATCGTGAAGAAGAGAGGAAATAAATACGATGATGAGTTTATGAAGAAAACGAACTTACAGTGAGAGGATGGTGATGGAAATCAGCATGGCGTAGAATTCCTTTGTCAATAACCAAAATATTATCAGTGGTTATCTCTGGATTATAAGGCGAATTCTATGTCTTTCCTTGTAACTTTCTGAGCTTTCATAAGTTTCCAAAACAAGCATTATAATTTGAAGAATAAAAACCATCCAGGTCACTTAAAGGATAAAAGGGAGAAAGAGAAATAAACCAGAACCCACCTGTACTTTGCTTCTGCACAACTCAACAAATCCCTGTGTTCCAGAAAGCTCTCGTGGACATAAGCAGTGGAGGGGACAGCAGAATACACCACCCCAAAACATGCCACATTGGCAAATTGATTTATTTTGAATTAAAGTTACTTAAGAAATAGCCAGTGCAAAAAGGATACTCTGACCTTCCTTTGTGCCCATGAAAAGAAGAAATAAATCTCCCATGTGAAAGGAACCCTCCCTGTACCAGGAGGCTAGATGGCATCCTTATTACCAGAAAGGGAATTTAGGGTCGAGAGGGTTGTCAAACAAACCTTGTTACTTGTTCACTAATTTCCTACACCGAGTCCAAACTCTTTTTGTCTTGCTAATTCTTCACAAACATATTACTTCCTTGTCTAAAAGGTATAAAAAAGCTGCCTGCTTTGATAACTTATTTGAGTCTCATATTTTTATGGGTTCCTGTTCATACCAAATTTAATTTGCTTTTCTCTTGCCAATCTGTCTTATGTCAAGTTAATTATTAGACCAGCCAAAGAACCCAGAAGGGAAGAAAGGCTTCTCCTCTAAAGCAGCAGATAGCTGGGACTCAAAAGGTTTATTGGGAGGGGTGTGTGGACCAGAGAGGAGAAGAGGATCTAAAACAGGGCCCTGAGGTTGTTGGCATTTAAAGCACTGGAGAAAAGGCTTGTATAAAACAAGAATGAAGGGGGGCAGGTGGAGAGGAAGGAGGAAAATGAGGACAGGGTAGTGTTACAAAAACCAGAAGAGATTTTTTCAAGGAGAAAACTGGGAAATATCTGAAACCCCCAAAGAACTGGTGCCAGCAAACTTGCTACGGAAGAATATAGGTTCAGTGTAACCCTATTGTCTAGTCTTTGAGAAAATCCAGAAAACTAGGTGAAATGTCATCTTAAACACCGTTCAGGTTGAAACATGTCACAACAAAGGCCTCCAGTTTGCAACCTCTGAGCTGACAGGTCCTTAACCTCCAAATGTCAATGTGGGAAGAAGACTCCTTCATGTTCAGGATACCATTCAGCAAGCTCTAGTTCTAGATTTATTATGTACTCCTCCTCCAACTGTTGAGATTTTCTGGCTTTCCGTCCCAAATGGTGATTATGGGGCTTTCCAAACAGAGATTACTGGTTTAATTAGGCAGTTCAATGTGGGGGGGGGGGGAACCCTCATCCATTCGACTTCCTACAATTCTAATGTCAACCATTGACACCTTTGACCTGAGGCAGTGGAAGTTCCGCTTCTCTCTTTTTTTTCTTTTTTTTTAATATCTTGTCATGTACTTGCACTTCTTTTTTTTTTTTTTTTTAAAGATTTTATTTGTTTATTCATGAGAGAGACAGAGGCAGAGACAGAGGGAGAAGCAGGCTCCCCACAAGGAGCCTGATGTGGGACTCGATCCCAGATTCCCGGATCAGGATGTGAGCTGAAGGCAGACGCTCAATTGCTGAGCCATCCAGGCGTCCCGGAAGTTCCTCTTCTGAATCCAGTTTAGATTTCCACTCCATCAACTGGTCTGGCCGGAATACTGACTCAGCTTCACCCCAGCTGCTTCCCTCTGTGGTTCCTGGGGGTTCCCTGACTCCCAGCCAGGATACATCTCTAAGCCTCCACTCAGCCCTACAGTATTTCCTTCAAGTTCCTGCAGTGATCCACGAGGACTGGTCCCGTCAGCTCTCCATTCACAGGCAATGTGACAACTAATGCTCTCTCCACTGACCTGATAATAAAAAGAGCTGCCACTTTTTGAATCCTCACCAGACACAAATATATATACTAGACACTCTATATCGATGAGTCCTTATCTATATGACCACCTCATGAGATGGCTATAATTTCATTCTACAGATCAGTAAAAATAAGATTCAGCAAAGTTGACTGGCTTGCCAAAAGGCACAAAGCCAGTTAGATGGGCATGGGATTTGAGTCTAGATTAATCTAAATCAGATTACTACACAGGCTGCCTTTCCTAACTATGCACAGAGATCCATTTGAACCGAGTGTAATATGGCTGCTAAACAAGCCTGCACCAGAGATGCTTATCAACAGTGTCCTACTGTCAGCCAGCCCGCCACCAAAGGAATCTGGGAATTGAAGGTATTTTGCACTTACCAAAGAGGTGGGAATAGGAGAATGGACTGCTCTCAGGTTCAAGCCTTATGGTCTCTGAGCTAGAAGATATTTATTGAAAATCCTTCAAAAACACCAGGGGAGATAGGTCTCCCTCTTTCCAAGGCAACTACAGTTTCTCCGATCTTTGGTTCAAACACATTACCATCTCTGGTCAGAATGACCAGATCTAGGAGATATCCATAAACCATACCAAAGAAAAACAACCACACGAGGGGGGTTATCAGCTTATCACTGGACTGGGAGCCCTGGGAGAAAACAGAAAAGTTTGGTCTATTCATCTTTTCCTCACTTATACCGGTACCTGGCTCTTCAAAGGCCCTCACTACATTTCTGGAGAGAACTGAATGAAATACCTGGTTTTGAACGAATGGACAAATGAAAGAGCTAGGACTTGCAATCACTGAGAAATGTCAAAAAAAAAAAAATGACATAACGGCTTTGAAGACAGTGGTACAAAGATAATCCTCAACTATTTTTTTGTTGGAAGTAGACATTGTAGGGAATACAACTCAAGTGGTTATCTTAGAGTTTTAGAGCTGAAAGAATTCTGTGTCCTTTCCATCACTGATTCTCCTCTTGTTGGACAGAAAAGAAAACAAAAACCAGAGGTAAAAAGTGACCTGACCAAGGTGACACATATTTAGGATTGAGTACCAGTTCAGGTTCTGGGGCAACTGTTTCAAAGTCTTTCCTTCTGCTTCAGAACCTCAGTACATCCATTTCTCTGCAAGTTAACATTCCGCCAGTGAGATGATTACTAATTTCAGAGCTGCCTCTGAGGTGCCTTTGCAAAATTCCAGGGCTCCATTGAACACACATTAAAAACTACTGGCTTAGATAATTTATTATTTGTTATTTAAACTTTTAGCACGTTCAAGGAAAAGTGTCTTTTAATTCCCTGAAAACTGGCTATTCTTATTGGCAGCATTTATTCTTCTCTTCCTTTCCCGATGAATAAACCCATTAATGAAAGAATACGCTGTGTACTTTCTTTTGTTCTGTTACTCATCTGAATTAATGTGTGTGGGCAAAGCTCAAATGGCGAGACCAAGATACAGATCTTTTGCCTGGTGGGCCCATTTGTGGGTCTCAATCCCAAGGGTTCCCAGGTTTTCTTTGTGGTGAAATGGTTCTCTTTAAACCCAATCACTGAACTGAAACTTCTAAATTTGAAATTCTGAGTAAGATACAGAACTACGATGATAAACAACCTGTTTGTATTTGTATTGGCAAAGCAATAATGGAGAATTCTAGACCAGTGAAGCCAGAGACAACTCATCTTTAGCCAGTATTTTCTAAAGCTCTGTAAAATTCTCTAATAGCTTGCAGTAAAAATGATCACTTATTGGATGCTTACCATATACTTAGAATTTATAAAACCATATGAAACAGGTACTGTTATTATTCATCAAAACATTTTACCAATGAGGAAACTAAATGTTAGCAGTTGGGGTTTTTAACTCAGAGAAACACGCGCTGGATAAGTAGAGCAGGGTGGTGGGGAGATCCTGAAGAGACAGCACTCTCTGGGAGCCTTCTAGTCATGGCAACAAAGGTTGCTGGGGGAGGGAAGATGTTCTCAGTGTAGAAGTTTCAAATACGGGCTCTGAAGCCAGGCTGCTGAGATTAGAATCCTCGCTCTACCCCTTACTCTATGTGACCTTGACCTAGGTCTCTGTTTCCTCATCTGTAAAGTGGGATTGATAGTAGAACCTATTGTTAGCTATTGTGTAAAGTGCTATGTAAATGTCCTTTTACGTCTTCCCCTTGTCCACCACTGCCCCCTACCCCAGATTGCTGTCCTTGAGCTTCAACTATAAATTTAACTATATGAGCCAGTTCATCACTAGGAGCTTTGACCCTGTGATATGTCCTTGGACTTCTGATGGGTTCAGGTGGAGATGTGGGGAAAGTGTCCTAGCAGAAGAAAACAGACCTAATTATCTTGTTCTCTCAAAAGACAGCAGAAAAGTTCCCTTGAAACAATAGGAGCTTTCAAAAGCCATATTTCAGGGAGAAACAAAGGAGTGGCCTGGATTATTTATATAGCTCTTGTGCAACAGGAGACCAGAATAATAAATTAAATCTCAGAATGAAACAAAAGGACACACGAGGGAGCAGGACATGTCCTAAGGACATTGGCTTTTGTCACTACCCCAAGAACTACTAGGGGCATGCCTGCCAAGCCGGGGTGCTCACTAGCTGTCCAACACAATCCCTAAAGCAGCCTCTGAATGACACTGGTAGAAATGAGCCAGACAACAACCCAAGAGGGGAGGGAGGACCTTGGCCACCTAGAATGTGTACTATGGAGAAGGTTGGCAGTGCACTGCCAGAGGAGCTGCACTACAGAGGGCCAGTCTCTTTGCACAGACTCCAAAACTAGAGAAAGAGCCCCAAATGGTCAAGGAATCGTATAGGAACAGGGGTGGAAAGGATAAAAGGAGGGAAGGAAGGAAGGAAGGAAGGAAGGAAGGAAGGAAGGAAGGAAGGAAGGAAGGAAGGAAAGAAGTGAAAAAGAAAGGCAAAAGAAAGAAGAAAAGAATGAAAGAAAGAAAAAGAAAGGTGAAAGAAAGAAGGAAAGAAAGAGAAAGAAGAAAAAGAAAGAAAGAAGAAAGAAACAAGAAAGAAAGAAAGAAAGAAAGAAAAAGAGAAGAAGGAGAAAGGCAATTGTTTCAATAAAGCCTCCAACTTTTCAAGGGAAAAAAATGCAAAGTCACTTTCCTGGGAATCTCATATCACTGTGAAAAAAAAGCACATTTCACAACATATCTCCCCAGAAAAAGTAGGGGAAAGTATCTCCTTCGTGTAGCTTTGGGCCACACAGAGCCTTATGGATTCAGGCTGGGACATCACTTTTCTTTGGTTCTTGAGGGTTGCATCTTTTTGTTATTGTTGTTTCTTTTTTATTTCCCCACAATTTTTTCTGTCACATAAAGAACCCAAATTCCTTCCCAAAGCCTCTCATTCCCAGAGCTTGCTTGCGAAGTATCTGATCCTGTAATGCAAAACCACTTGCTTGCCCTGTGACCTTGGCAAGTTACCTAACTTCGCTGGGACTTGGTTTTCTCCTCCATAGAGTACTGGTTGTGTCTACCCAACAAGCTCTCTCCTCCACTTTCTCTGTGAAGTGGGTTCCACCACGGGAGTGATACTGTAGAAATAAAAGCTCTCAGATACAGTCTTGCTTTGGCAGCCTCTCTGGCAGCCACGAGGTGAGGTCGTAGCTTAAATTCTGTGAGTTGGAACTTTGAATTTGAGGCAGGATCCCCTGGAATCTGTTCACGTGAGAGTGGTGGCACCTAGTACATCCAGTCTCTGGAGATACAGTGACAGCATTCGGGTCCAGGGACACTGCGAGGTCTGTGTCCTCAGTGTGTGTGTGGGTGGGTGTGTGGGTGTGTGGATGTGTGTGTGGGTGTGGGTGTGGGTGTTGGGAAGGGACATACTTGTTTCCTATCTCTCATGTTTCTGCGGGAAGGTCCTCTCCAACCCTGGTTTGCCCGTCCACCCGGTAGTTACTGGATTGGTGAACTGGAGGCCAACCTGTCTGTGGAAAACATGCTTCCTGGGCTCCTTCCTACTTACAGTAAAAGGAGTCAGCCTATGAGTGAAGGGAAGCCTGGGTTTTCCTGCTCGGCCCGTTATTGGGCAGGCCAGTCTGCCTAATTCTGTAACGAGGTGTTAGCAATTCTGAGTTAGTCCATAAATCTATTGTTTTTTTAAAAACTGAAGTTTGTTTCAGAAAGAAATTATTTTAAAGATTTTATTTATTCATGAAAGACACAGCGAGAGAGGCAGAGACACAGGCAGAGGGAGAAGCAGGCTCCCTGCGGGGAGCCCAATGCGGGACTTGATCCCAGGCCCCAGGATTATAACCTGAGGCAGAGGCAGATGCTCAGCCACTGAGCCACTTAGGCAAGAAAAAATTTTTAAAAAGAAAAAATTTTTAAAAAGATTGTATCTATTTATTTGAGGGAGAGACAGAGAGAGAGAATGAGAGAGAGAGAGAGAGAGAGAGAGAGAGAAAAAATCAGGCATCAGGCTCCCCACTGAGCAGGGAGCCCAGACCCAGGGCTCCATCCCAGGACCCTGAGATCATGACCTGAGCTAAAGGTAAATGTTTAACCTACTGAGCCATCCAGGCTCCCCCAGCATCTTTAATGCAAAGAAGTTCTTTGTAACTTTAACATGGGATGATCTTTAAATACATGAATATTTTTTAAAAAATCATATTTGTGTACTACTTAAAATCATCTTCAGACCAGGGTATAACTTTTACCTTGGAAAACACTGTATTATGTTTTACTGCCTCTATTTGTTTGCTTTATTGCCATAGCTACTTTTGTCCCAAAGTAAGAAATGATCAGCTGCATTGAAATGGGCCCTAAACAATATTTATGCAGCTACATCATGCAGTAGGTTTGCATGGTGATTATGCAAATTTCACTTTCTCTTTATTACTCTAGCTTTCTCGTATGTGTTGAACTCAGGTAGTGTGACTCCTCCAGTTTTGTTGTTGTCGAGATTATCTTTGCTATTGTAGGTCTTTTGCATTTCCGCATAAATTTTAAGATAACTTGTCAATTATTTTTAAAAAGTCTGATGAGATTTTGATTGGGATTGCATTAATCCTAGAAATCAAATTTGGAAAAAAATAAACATTTTAGGGATGCCTGGGTGGCTCAAATGGTTAAGCTTCTGCCTTCAGCTCAGGTCATGATCTCAGGGTCTTGGGATTGAGTCCCCCATCAGGCTTCCTGTTCTGTGATAAACCTGCTTTTCCTTCTCTCTCTGCCTCCTGCTCCCCCTGCTTGTGCTCTCTCTCTTTCTCTCTGCCAAATACATAAATAAAACCTTTAAAAAAAAAATAAAAGAAGAGAAGGAATAAACATTTTCAACAATATTGAGTCATCCATTCTGTGAACATGTCATGTCTTTCCATTTAATTGGATCTTCTTTAATTTCTCTTAGCAATACTTTATAGTTTTTAATGTAGAGTTTTTTGAATCTCTTTTATTAAATTTATTCTTAAGTGTTCTGTGTTTATGATAATGTGGAGTTTTTAAACTTTAAAAAATTTTTATTTAAAAATTTTATTTATTGGTGCTAATATATAGACATAAGGACATATAATTGATTTTTGTGTACAATTTTGTCAGATTCACTTATTAGTTCTGGTAACATTTTTGTAGATTATGTAGTATTTTATTTTATTTTTTAAGATTTTACCTATTTATTCATGAGAGACACAGAGAGAGAGAGGCAGAGACACAGGCAGAGGAGAAGCAGGCTCCACGCAGGGAGTCCGACGTAGGACTTGATCCCGGGTCTCCAGGATCACGCCCTGGGCCAAAGGCAGCACTAAACCGCTGAGCCACCCGGGCTGCCCAGATTATATAGTATTTTATATGTAAATAATCATGCTGTCTGTAAAGAAATGACAGTTTTACTTTTTCTTTTTCATTCTTGATGCATTTATGTCACTTTTTGGCCATCTAAAATTGGCTAGGACTTTTGGTACAATGTTGAGTAGAAGAGGTGACTAACATTCTTGATTTATTCATAAAAGGAAAGAGAAAGTATTCAATATTTCATTATTATATGTAATATTAGTTGTATGTTTTTCAGAGATACTCTTTTTCAGATTGAGTAATTTCCATTCCTGATGTGCTGGGAATTTGATCATGAATAGCTATTGGATTTATCAAACCAAAATATTTGACCAAAAATGTTTTACAAACTTGTATACATCTGTTGAAATGATCATGTGGTTTTTGTCCTATATACTACTAATCGTAAATCATATTAATTGGTTTTCTAATATTTAACCAACATTGCATTCCTAGAATAAACTGCACATGGTAATGATGTATTATACTTTTTATATATTGCTGAATTTGACTTACTAATATTTTGTTAAGAATTTTTGTGTCAGGGGATCCCTGTGTGGCGCAGCGGTTTAGCGCCTGCCTTTGGCCCAGGGCACGATCCTGGAGACTCGGGATCGAATCCCACATCGGGCTCCCGGTGCATGGAGCCTGCTTCTCCCTCTGCCTGTGTCTCTGCCTCTCTCTCTCTCTCTGTGACTAAAATAAAAAAAAAAAAAAAAAAAAGAATTTTTGTGTCAATATTCATAAGAGGTATTCTCATGAATACCTCTTTTATTCTTCTTTCTTTCTTTTCTTTCTTTGTTTCTTTCCTTGTTTTCTTTCTTTTCCTTTCTTTCTTTGTTTATTTCTTTGTTTATTTGTTTCTTTCCTTGTTTTCTTTCTCTTTCTTTCTTTCTTTCTTTCTTTCTTTCTTTCTTTCTTTCTTTCTTTCTTTCTTTCTTTCTTCTTTCTTTCCTTTCTTTTTTTTAAAGCAGGCTCCATGCCCAGCATTGAGCCTTGAGATGGGGCTTGAACTCATGACTTTGAGATTGAGATCTGAACTGAGATCAGGTGTCAGACACCTAACTGACTGGGCCACCCAGGCACCCTTTATTGTTTTCTTTCTTTCTTTCTTTCTTTCTTTCTTTCTTTCTTTCTTTCTTTCTTTCTTCTTTCTTTCTTTCTTTCTTTCTTTCTTTCTTTCTTTCTTTCTTTTTTTTATTTTATTTTTAAATAATCTCTACACCCAACATAGGGCTCAAACTTATAATTCAAAGATCAAGAGTCACATTCTCTACTAACTGAGTCAGCCGGGCAACCTTTTCCTCTTTTCTTATAATGTTTTTATCAGGCTTTTATTAGGGCCTCAAAGTAAGCTATGAAGCTCTCCTCCTCTGTTTTGGGAGATAATTTAATATTGGTATTATTTCTTCCTTAAATATTTGATCAAATTTACTAGTGAAACCCTTTGGACCCGAAGTTCTTTTTGTGGGAAGGTTTTGATAAATTCAATTTAAGAATAGATACACAAGTATTCAGATTTTCCATTTCATCTTTTGTCAGTTTTGGTAAGATATTCTTCGAGAAATTTGAAGAATTTCATTTAAGTTGTTGAATTTATTGACACAAAGTGTTTCACAATAATCCCTTATTATTTTTATCACCTATACGATTTGCATTATTTCCTCCCTTCTACATTTTTTGAGTTTAATTTGCTTGTATTTTTTCTAGTTTCTTAAGATTAAACTTAAATTATTGGTTTGAAACATTTGCCTTCCAGTTTCTGCCTGCTTTTGATGTTTTCTCCTACCTTTTGGACAGCTAGGTAAAATATTTTGTTCATCCTTTACAAGCACTAACTGCAGGATACTTTTTCTCATATAAATTATTCCACCCTTACTGGAACTGGAATTCAGGGGTTTCTTTTAGATTTATTATTTAGTTTTAGTGGAAGAGTGATAGAGGGAGAAAGAGAGAATCTCACTCAGACTACCTGCTGAATATGGAGCCTGACTTAGTGCTCAATCCCGACCCTGAGATCATGACCTAAGTGGAAATCAAGAGTCAATTGCTTAACCAACTGAGCCATGCAGGTGCCGCTAGAATTTAGATTTAAGCTTTATCATCTTGGGTAAGTTTTGTTTTTTTGTTTTAAGAGAGTGCCTGTGCATGAGGGGCAGAGGGAGAGAGAAAGAGAGAAGCTTAAGCAGTCTCCATGTCTATGTAGAGCCCAATGTGGGGCTTGATCTCATGACCCTGAGATCATGACCTGAGCCAAAATCAAGAGCCCATCACTTAACCAATGCCATTGGGTAAGTAATTCTAACCCAAGTGCCAACTTCCTCATCTGTAAATTGGGGACAATATGATAACATATACTTTAGAAGACTGTCATGGAGAGCACATGAGATAATGCATAGAGAAACACTTTTGAAAGAATAACGTGATATATAAATTGTATTTATTATCATTAACGCAATGAAAAGAATCACTCCAATGGCATCCACTTGTATCTCCACTAAAAACTAAGAAAAAAATACTAACTCATTTAATTTTCATAGCTTGGCAAATGCAAAAGATAGTTCTTTATTCTCTTCCAAGATGTCCTAACTAAACTTGCAATTATATGCAGTTTCATTTTCAACTGATATTGATTAAATGCCTATTATGTACATACTAGGCATGTCTATGGGCACTATCTTATTCAGTTTATTAGTCATAAAAATAGTGTCCTACAATTTATCAACATGTGAAAATAACTCAAAAACTTTTGTACCTTGATTCCACTCTTAACATTTTATCCTAAGGGAATCATCAGACATGGCACCCAGATTTATATATAAAATGCTTTTTGTAGCCTTATTCACAAAAAACAAAATATTGGAAACAATCAAAATAAACACATTAAAAGGATTTTTCAAAAAATGATTATTTAATACTATTTAGTTGTTAAAAACATTTTCAGAGAGGGATGCTTGGGTGGCTCAGTGGTTGAGTGTCTCCCTTAGGCCCCGGGTGTGATCCTGGGGTCCTGGGATTGAGTCCCACATCGGCCTCCCTACAAGGAGCTTGCTTCTCCCTCAGCCTGTGTCTCTGACTCTTTCTCTCTCTCTCTCTCTCTGGGTCTCTCATGAATAAATAAATAAATCTTAAAAAAAAAACATTTTCAGAGATTATTTTATTTTATTTTCCAGAGATTATTTTATCACATGAGAAAATATATATAATGTAATGTATCCGGAATAAGATTACTATCAAAAAACCCATAAAACAAAACAAAACAAAAGAATAAGATTACTATCTAAACATTATAATTGTAATTTTCTTTAAAAATCTGAATTAGAAAAAAAAAATAGCTAGAAGGAAATATACCAAAATGTTAATAATGATTATTTCTGGAGGGATACTTTTAGGGATGACTCTTCACATACTTTACTGGGTTCTAAATTGTTCACAATGAATGTGCAATTCTGCTTTCAGTTTTCCTTTTGGATGCCAGAACACATTCTGAATTGAATTAATCATAATCTTTGACTTAGCAAATACTCTTCTCATTGGTCCATGCATACTCATCTCTATTAATTTATTTAATAACAGTGCTCATAAACCCAATAACCAATATAAAAGCTAGTATTCAAACAAAAGTTAACATCGAGGTATGGATCCTCTACCATTTACCATTTTCCCTACCCAAAATAACCACCTTCCCAAATCTCATAATCCTATTGTTTTCTTTTGAAAGTTGTATCTAATTGGTTTATAGCCCTAAAAAGCATGTATTTTTTATTATTGTGGCTTTAAGTCTTTTAAGAGGGTAGCATGCTATATATTATGTTTAGGACTTTTTTTTTAAGATTTTATTTATTTATTCATGAGAGTCACACACACACACACAGAGAGAGAGAGAGAGAGAGAGAGAGAGGCAGAGACATAGGCAGAGGGAAAAGCAGGCTTCATGCAGGAAGCCTGATGTGGGACTCGATCCCAGGACCCCAGGATCACGCCCTGAGCCAAAGGCAGATGCTCAACCTCTGAGCCACCCAGGCGCCCCTGTTCTATGACTTTTTTCACTTAATATTGTGTTGCTAAAGTTCATTCATATCAATGCATGTCCCTGGAGCTCATCTCTCTTTTGATGACTATATAATATTCCATTGTGTGATGACTATATAATATTCCATTCCATAAACATTATTGTTTATTCTGTAGGCTATTTCCAGACTCTTCCTGATACGAAGAGCCTGACTATGACTACTTTTTTGGTTTGTTTTTGTTTTTTTTTTTTTTGAGATTTATTTATTTATTTATTTATTTATTTATTCATGATAGACAGAGAGAGAGGCAGAGACATAGGCAGAGGGAGAAGCAGGCTCCATGCAGGGAGCCCGATGTGGGACTCAATCCTGGGACTCTAGGATCTCGCCCTGGTCCAAAGGCAGGTGCCAAACTGCTGAGCCACCCAGAGATCCTGTCAAGTAAGGTTTTTAGGGGAGCTGACCTTTAAGCTAAGTGGTAAGGAATGAGTATGAATGAGCTGGCTTGGTTAAGAGGCCAGGAAGGATATTCAAGGCAGATGGAAGGGTAGAGGAGGCAGGATGAACAAAGCCTGAGAGTGCAGAAACCACAGATGCGCGCTGTTGAAGCCTAGCAAGGGAGATCAGGAGCAGCAGAAGATGCTGCATGGGCGGGTCCTGGACCGCCACGTATATGCCATGTTGCACATGTCTTCCCAGTGCCCCTGTGTAATAATTTCTCTTGGATGTATATGTGGGAGTAGTACTGCTTACCATAGGGTATGTGAAAGTTTACCTTTAAAGGATACTGTCTGAGTGTTTTTACAAAGCAGTTGCATCAGTCAATCTATATTCCCACCGGCAGTGCATAAGAGATCGTAGAGATCTGTGTCCTTACCAGCATTTGGTACCGCTCATATATTATTGCTTTTATATTCAGGAGAAGAAGAATGTTTCTAAAATCAAGAACAAAAACAAAACTGCCTTGCCCTCCTTTCCCCCAAATTCGGGGAAAGATTTGGGGCACAGGAGGTGGTGAATAAAACCATTCCTCCACCGACAGCTTTTCAAAACCTTCCAGTTCTGGAAACCCTCCCTTAGCAATGAAGTGGAAACAGTGCGGGGGTTGTGAGAAGGTAGAGAAACTGCAGCATTTTGTGTCATGGGGACTCTTTCCAACAGATGATGAAATTATTCTGCAGGTCTGAATTAGAAACCTCTCTCACGTTCTCCCCCTCTCTCTTTGCTCCCTCTCGCCCTCTCCTGAGATACATACACGGGACCAGACATACCATTTTCATTCCCTGTACTATGTTCCCAAAACATTCTCTTTGCAACCCTCTTTGCAAATATCAGAGACCTGACCTGCTTTCTAATGATTTCTTTTTCCTGACTGCAGAGAAACAACCCACCAGGTATGCTAAGTGGGGCAAGGGGTTCCCTGCACAAGCTGTGCAAAGGAAAAGAAATTCAGCTCTGTGAGCCTTGGAAAGCCTATTTCAACAGTGGCACACTGCTTGCCTCTCCTTTCAGACCTCAGCCCTAGTTTCTATCACTTTGCAGTTGCCTGGAACGTGTGTGATACAGAGCAGCAGATGCACATGAGGATGTGTGAGGTGCCCATCAATTCTGAGAAAGGTAGGCAGCCCATTCTCAAATATACACAAAAGAACCAGGATGAGCTTAAGGGCCAAACTGGTTCCCAGCCTGGAGTTATCATTCAGCCTAGAGGGTGGCCCCTGGAGGCGGAGCTCCAGGGCAATTTCACAAGGTACATCAGCCAGCCACAGGACGGTGGTTTTCCCAATTAGTTTTAGCAAGGTCCTCTCAGGGCTCTGGAGAAAGTAGGAGAGTCAGGGAGGCAGTTAACAGCCCAGCTTATTTTTAGATAGAAATAGAGTAGCTTCAAAATATGCTGTTTAGTGTATTTGGTTTCAAAATTAATTTGCTTATGAAAAAGTTTCCTCTATTGTAAAGAGAGTTTGGAAACCACTGTAAGTGTTTAGACCTTGAGATCTAAGAGAAATAGAGGTGTAGACTTGAGCTACCCTTTGGAGCAGCAGAGCTGCCATGGAATGAGATTGGATGTGGATTCTGTGTTGCAGGAGGCAGATCCACGTGATTTCAAAACCAACCAAGCACGAAACAAGGTTTGAATCTTCTGATAAACATCAAGGAGGCAGACCCAAGCCTCTTACTCCAATATGAGGAAGATTAGGGGATCCCTGGGTGGCTCAGCGGTTTAGCGCCTGCCTTCAGCCCAGGGTGTGATTCTGGGTCCTGGGATCGAGTCCCACGTTGGGTTCCCTGCATGGAGCCTGCTTCTCCCTCTGCCTGTGTCTCTGCCTCTCTCTTTCTCTCTCTCTGTCTCTCATGAATAAATAAATAAATAAAATCTTTTTAAAAAATGAGGAAGATTAAGGAGGAGAAGAAAACAGTGCCGATTTTGTTCACCATTGTTATTTTTGTGCCTAGGACAGTACCTGATACTTATGGGTGTTAAGTATTTGTTTTTGTTTTGTTTTTAATTTTTTATTTATTTATGATAGTCACACAGAGAGAGAGAGAGGCAGAGACACAGGCAGAGGGAGAAGCAGGCTCCATGCACCAGGAACCTGACGTGGGATTCGATCCCGGGTCTCCAGGATCGCGCCCTGGGCCAAAGGCAGGCGCCAAACCGCTGCGCCACCCAGGGATCCCGGGTGTTAAGTATTTGATGAAGGAAAACAAGGAAGATGAAGGCAAGAATATCATGTGGGCAGGGCCAAGAGTCTCTTGACAAAATAGTTATAAGACTTTTCCAAAACTAAACATGCACAAACGCACATGAACACATGGTGCATGTGCACACACTCACGGGGACATGCCCGCCCCCCCACATGAACCTCTTGTTTTCACCAGAGAGTGCGATGAAGAAAGATTCAGAAATGACAGTTAACAAACATGAACTTCCACTAGAGAAAAAAGCCCAACAACACATCTGCGACACATCCCATTTCAATCAGCATTGGTTCCTTGAACCCTCCAGGAAAAATTGGTTGTGAAATGAGCCTGTAAGAATTGAATGAGCTCACCTGCTATCTCGAGTTGTAAATTGATAAATTACATTTTTAAAGAGCATATGGCAAAAATTATTTGGGCTTTACCGTAATGGATTCTAAACCATTCAATCTGAAGATAGAGAAGTAAAAGCTCCACACTTGGTCCCTGACCATCCTTTGAAATCACCAGTGCATAAGAAGGCACTCTCTGTGCTTAACAGCAGGAAGGGTTGAGTAGGTGGGAAAGCAGGCATTTTTTGCAGGGATCAAAAAGAGGCTGTAAATCAGCACATATTTTAAATAAAGGGCATAAAACACTGCTCCATTTGGTACCCTCTTTGACTAAAAAAGAAAGCCGTATATTTTCAAGAAACCATACTTAACCGACTCCAACTCTGAGGCAGTACAGAATGCTGGTTCATTATAAGGATCAGTTACTGAGCTTCTATTTTGAGTATAAGCAGTGAAATCCAGAAATTGGTTTCAATCCATGGAATGAAAGGTTGAGAAAGCCTCAACATAGGGACCAGAGACTGTCTTATCTTTTGTTCATAAGAGAATCCTGCCCGACTGACAGAGAGACTGTGAATGTTCCATGGGCCTGGAACCAGACAGAGTAGCCCTGGAGATTTCAGGCTGACCCTCACCAGGAAGGAAATAAGCTCAGCATTTACAAAATGTGTTTAGTAAATCCACAGGGCAGCAGCTTGAGTCAGGGAGTCAAGTCCATTCATTGTGCTTTCCAGTGGGTTTGAACTGGTAACTTGCCCTGGACCCTCCCAGCCAGAGGAGGCCACAAACAATCCCTCGGGAAAGAAATCTTTATTAGATTATTACAGTTTTTTAAGGTTTTAAAGTAAACTAAAGTCTATGAGAAGACATGACCAAAATTCAATTGGAGAGAAGCCTGTGATCCATGAATTTTAAGACATTTGTGCTGAAGGAGAAGAGTTGGGAAAAGAGAGGTGTCAGTCTGGCTTTGAGCTTCCGTGTTCACACTCAGCCAGTTCGTGCCTGGCTGATTACGTCCCCACGATCTTACCTCATTCGAGGCTCTAACTGCCAAACCCTGGGCCTCCCACAAAGATTTGGGTCTTTTGGATGCAGTAATAAGTTTATTTAAGATTTGAAGCCAATAAATTCTCAAGTTGACCCCTTCCAAATTCTACTAATCCATGGTCTCGGCAGCTTAGCCAAAGTTTGTGTCACTGCTATTTCCCCTGCCTCAACAAACCAGGAACACGTGGGTGTGACTTGCACCCACCCAAACATGAAATGCATAGAACTCCTCATTCACGGTTTACGAGTTCCTAGGCTGTGCCAGTCACTTTCCTGGGTCCTGGGGAAACAGCAGTGAACAAAGTAAAGTTCCAATCCCCATGAAGCTTCCTTCCTAGCTTTACTCAACAATCCACTGATGGAATTAGGGGGGAGCAGAATACTTCTTGAGGGACCAGGCATGGTTTTATTATTTTATTTTATTTTTAAAAAATGATTCTTTTTTTTATTTTTTTAAAAAGATTCTATTTATTTATTCATGAGAGAGAGAGAGAGGCAGAGACACAGGCAGAGGGAGAAGCAGGCTCCATGCAGGGAGCCTTATAGTGGGACTCGAACTGAGGATCCCAGGATCACAACCAGAGCCAAAGGCAGATGCTCAACCACTGAACCCCCAGGTGCCCCACCCCAGGCATGGTTTTTAAAACACCCAGAGATCACGTTTGTAAAAAGTCACCCAGATGATTAGATACTCTCTGGCTGAGCCTTGTTCTGCTTAACTCCTCAATCCACTAGATCAATCGTGGGCACAAACAAGCCCCAGCACAGCTTCAACGGGGCCATAGAGGAGGGGGACATTATCTACCTGACCCCAGACCTTCATCGTTAGCTAAGTGGAGAAGAATCCGTTATGATACAATGTTGACACCAACTGTAGGGATAAATTTCCCCTAGAGTCTCCATTTTTAGAGTCTCCTTATCCGCAGATTTTCTATGGAAGAAGGATTTTAGCTGCAGAAGTTGCAAATAAGCAGAACATTTCCCAGAGAGAGCTTCAGATTAGACCGGGGCTCAAGATGTGCAGTAAGAACGCCAGGACCTCTTGATGGACGGGTCATGGAAAGTCTGGATCAGAGCAGCAGCCGCCAGAGAAGGAGCAGATAAAAACAGCAAGACTGTTTCAGAGAAGTTTCTAACTACAGTTAATGTCTCACCATGAAAAAAAAAAAAAAGTCTCACCATGCAGGTGGAATGGAGAGGTCCGATAGGCTAAAACGTAGAGTTTTTTGTGCTTTGGCCGATAGACGTTCATTCATTCATGACAGGGTAGAATCATTTCAGCCAATAGGTGGAGGAAAGGCTTGGATGCCATGGATGGAGGAGGAAACTGGTGATAAGGCAGCAAGAGCCCCTGGGAGTAGACCCCACGGAGAATGAGTGTACTCACTTCCTACCTGGCTTCTCTGCCTCGTACTCCCTCCTACACCCCACTCGCTTGTACAATTAACACTCCCAGGCTTAAAATCCTTTCACAGCACCATTATCACCTGCACAGTAAATGTCACACTTCTTAGCACCGACATCCCATCCTACCCAAACCCGAGTTCCAGCTGTTTGCATAACTGCCACTCTTCGCCACTGGATTAGTCCCCAGCAGACGTCATCCCTTAAAGGAATGTACCATGTCTTATTTGACATTTTATGTCACCCCAACTTCTATCAATTCCAATATGGCACTCAACTCATGTAGTAGCACGAACGGAAAAATAAGTTAAGTGAGAGATGGATGAATGAACCAAGGGATGACACCAATCCTGTCTTTGTAACAATGGATTTCTGGGTCCCAAAATGGCCCTTGAAGATAATCTATAAATTTTCCTTTGTGAAGTGTCTCATCAAGTGGAAAGAATCTCTGTCTAAATCCAACCTCCTGTTGTTGCTTAGTCACCACTCAAGTGTTTTATTTTTGAACTTTGAGTTACCTTGATGTTTCCTCATCATAACTAGACAAGGTCAGGTGGTATGAAGATCTCTGGAATATGTCTCGGGGATGTGACGACCATGGTGTCTGGAAGCACAATTGGTCAGGACGGTACCAAGACATAACACGTGTCTGGTTCTGTCAAATCTGAGTCATGCTTGTGGAAGCAACGGAGTCACTGGGATGATAATCGACTTTGCTCAGCGATTCCCCGTTGGCACATTTATTTTAGCTCTCCTGGCAGAGCTGGAGACTTGCTCTACTAATTCACTATGACGTTGTTTTCTAATTAGGTGTCTTGACACAGCAGGCATCGGTCTTGAGCGTCTCCTTCGTGGCTTTAATGTGCAGCAGGCTGACTTCGAGCTGCCTGGTCTTTCCATGTGGTACCATTACCTGCCGTGTGAAAGGGAACACAGGTAAGTGCCCCACCCGGGTGTGGCACCTGGAGGGGGGGGGTCTTCCAGAAATGTTTGTGACACTCCCCTCTTCCTTCGTCTGTGCCCACTGCCCTTTTGGTGCTTCAGTTAACCTCAGGGATCACATTCCACCTTTGGAAGCCTTCGCTTTTTCTTCATCCCAGAAGACAGTCCAGTGATTCTACAAACAGGTACTGGGTGGATTCTGAAAATAATAATAATGGCCCGATGGAATGAGTGCTTTCTAGGTGCCAGGTGTTTCAGCCCCCTTTCCTTTTCTCCTCACGGTCACCCCACGGGATGGACATTTCTACTCTGTTTTTTGGAGGAAGAAACCCCAAGGGAGAAGTCAAGTACTGAGGTGAGGAAGAAACCCCAAGGGAGAAGTCAAGTACTGGGGTGAGGAGGAGCGATGGACAAGAACCCACATCTGCCTTTCCCCAAAACTCTTGGTCTTCACCCCCACCCCTACCACCCTCCCCACCACCAAGCAGGCTCTGAGCCCTCAGCACTGCCCTGGGGACTGTGAGGGTCACAAAGATGCAGAAGCCACAGTCCTAAAAAGCATTCTTCCTGGCTGCAAGAAATGTGACCCCAGATGTGAAGTGGCAACACACCCTGAGAGCCTGGAGATTTCCAGCCCCAGCACCTCGCCTTTCCTCACCCCTTCCTCTGGGAGGGCCCCTGGCAGCCCCACCTGGACGCGGGGGAGGAAGAACTTGTGGCCACAAGAGCCGGCCTGAGCCCTCCCCTCCGGGCACACCCCTACCCCCTCTCTGACCGCCCTCCCCCACCTTGGTCCCCCCCCCCCCCCCCCCCCCCCCGCTGAGAAGGAGGAGGAGGCCTCCTGGGGCCTGGCTTTTTTATATTTTTCCAAATACAAATCGTGTGTATCACATTGTCTCGTTATAGTCGGAATACATGCTGATACATTAATTATGGAAAATACAGAAACTGTAAGAAAAATCTTTACTTCCCATTGTTCGGAGGTGACTGCTATTAAAACATTTTTTCTTCCTTTCCCCCAGTGTTTTATTATTTGCCTTTCTTTTCTTTCTTTCTTTCTTTCTTTCTTTCTTTCTTTCTTTCTTTCTTCCTTCCTTCCTTCCTTCCTTCCTTCTTTCCTTCCTTCCTTCTCTTTCTTTCTTTTTACAGAATTGGCATGGGTATTGCACATTTCGATTTTTAATGTGTACTATATCATGAACATTTTACTGTGACATCAAATAATTCCTAATGCATTGGAGAATTAATGGTCGCTTTTAAATTTTCTTTGCAAGGTGGTTCATAACTTTTGTAGTAGAAAAAAATATACTTAAAAGAACTTCACTGTGTTAAAAATGTCTTTGTGCACTGCTTTGGGGGGATGCACTGCTTTGCCCAGCAGGGGTAGTGTCCTATGTTTTATGTGTAGCTCAGGCCAAGTGGAGGGTGATAATCCCCAGGAACAATCATGACATAGAAATTGAAATAGGGGGATCCCTGGGTGGCGCAGCAGTTTGGCGCCTGCCTTTGGCCCAGGGCGCGATCCTGGAGACCCGGGATCGAATCCCACGTCGGGCTCCTGGTGCATGGAGCCTGCTTCTCCCTCTGCCTGTGTCTCTGCCTCTCTCTCTCTCTCTCTCTGACTATCATAAATAAATAAAAAAAAAAAAAATTAAAAGAAATTGAAATAGGGATAGTTGGAAAAAAAAAAAAAAAAGAAATAGGGATAGTTGGTTTTCTTAGGACTAGATGAGATCAGGTATGTGATGGTCCCCGTGACAGCATGGGCCATACCGAGTGCCCAGTAATGACCAAATTCTGTCGTCAGTGATGATGGAAAGAAAAGAGGATGGGGTGCCTTAAAGAATTGGAGGCTAGCCCTGCCTGTGTGGTGCTGGATCTGGCTCCTACAGGCTCTCACAAGCCAATTGTTAAATATTCAGAGACTTTCAAGCAGGTTGTTAAATGTTCTGAAGCGATGAGTAGGTTGAAATCTGTCGTAGTGGGAGTATTTATACCACAGAAATGGCAAATCAGTAAATGCTACAAATCAGAGCTATTTATTTGCTGATTTATTTATTTATTTATTTATAAAAGATTTTTATTTATTCGTGAGAGACATAGAGACACAGAGAGGCAGAGATACAGGCAGAGAGGAGAAGCAGGGAGCCTGATGTGGGACTCGATCCCAGATCTCCAGGATCACACCCTGGACCAATGGAAGGCACAAAACCGCTGAGCCACCCAGGGATCCTCCTATTTGCTGATCTATTTATGTATTTTTCCAGCGCACCATTGGTAGAGACAATCCAAAGACTGGCTGTGTTGCTGCTGCTTTTTCCTTTTTTTTTTTTTTTTTTTAAAGATTTATTTCTTTGTTTTGAGAGAGTGCACAAGCTGGGGTAGGGGCAGAGGGAGAGGGAGAACCTCCAGCAGACTCCCCATTAAGGGTGGAGCCACAACGTGGGGCTCGATCCCAGGACCCTGAGGTCATGACTTACACCGAAATCAAGAGCTGGATGCACAACTAACTAACCACAACCCCCCACCCCCCAACCCGGGTGCCACAGGCAGTGCTGCTTCTGAGGGTGGTTGAGGCCTGTGGAAAATGCCCCGAAGGACTTGTGTAGCATTAGTGGATGTTGTAAAGGTGGTATGTGAACAACAGGAGCTGGAATTCCTGGTCTGATTGCTGCTGCTTCCGCTGGAAGGAAGAATAGGAAAGCATACCCGGTGGGGAACTAGAAGGGCAAGCCAGAAGAGTTGTTGATTATTCTCCTAAAACAGAAATAACTGGATTGGAGGAGGAGACAGCAGGAGATGAGGGCGCGCCATCCAGAATGGCACGGACCTGTGAGCATGAGCCAATAGGAAGGTCAGGGGTGGAGAGACATCCCTGCCCGAGGGAAGGCTAAGGAAAGTGGTAGAAATATGAGGGCACACAGAGGCACCCTGCCGACCCGCCAGGCCTCGAAGAGCAAGGATCAGAGGCCTTGATCCATGTGCCAGAGGGGTGTGCTCATCTCTGATCCACCTTCTCCATCTGGCAGGTAAGGAATTAGGGGAAGGTAAGGAATTTCCCCCAATTCCAGAATCAGGGGCGTTGGACTCCCAGGCTCAGAGTTCTTTCTCAAACTGCCACTGCCCGATTTATTATGGGTAATAAACTCATGGTCTCATAAAAATGGATGGAGTTTCAGGGATTTCAAACAGAAAAACAAAAGCATAAAGATCCTGTATTGACCTAGTTCATATGAGTTGTTGTACCAAGAATACCATAGATGAGGGCATCTTATAAACACCAGGAATTTATTTTTGGGAGTTCTGGAGGCTGGGAAGTCCAAGATTAAGACGCCTGCAGATTTGGTGTCTGCTGAGGACCTGTGTCCTATTCCATAGACATCTGTCTTTATGTTGGGCCCTCACATGGTGGAAGGGGCTAGGGATTTTTCTAGAGTCTCTTTTATAGTCTCATTCAGGAGGGCTCCACCCTCATGACTTCATCATTCTTCAAAGGCCCCACCTCCAAATACCATCACCTTGGGGGCTGGTTAGGATTTCAACATATGAATTGGGGTTGCCAGAAACAGGCCTTGAGCTTTGGGACTGTGGACACAGAGCAGGGTGAGGACCTAGTGAAATTCTTCGAATCTCCTTCGGTTAGAGAAAACAGGTTCTCATGCAGGTGTTTTGTAAAAGCAAAGTGGCCTAATTCAAACTTTCAGGAAGCTGGGAATACTGTTTGCTGTACCCCATTTCATGTTTGAAGGTTTTCCCAGGAAAGCTCTACTTTCCTGTACTATGGACAGAAAGAAGACACCAGGAAAGGCAATGGTGGTTTTTAGGTATTAACTAGAAACCAGTTTGTCATTGGAAATGGAAACTCCATCCAGGTCTACCAAATACTCTATTAATACCCGAATTAGGTGGACCTGCGTGGCTTAGTGGCTGAGGATTGCCTTCAACTCAGGTCGTGATCCCAGGGTCCTGGGATCAAGTCCTGTATCAGGCTCACAGGGAGCCTGCTTCTCTCTCTGCCTGGGTCTCTGCCTCTCTTTCTGTGTCTCTCATGAATAAATAAATAATATCTTTAAAAAAAAAACCAACAAATTAAGAAGACCTTCAGCCTCTTGCCTCGTGACAGGAGCACGGCCCCAGTAATGACTTGTGAGAACCCCCCACTCCCGGGTGCTTAGGGCCAGGCCAATCCTCTCCCCGTTCTATGCTCTGCACACCCACCACTGTGGCTGTGCCCTACACCCTTCACCTCACAGTCTGGGTTCTCTGGAAGCAGAAAGGAGGACAGAGTTTGGGCGTTAAGCTGTTTATTTGAGAGCAACACTATGGAAGATGAAGGGTGGATGAGGCACCCCATAAGAGCACCCCCAACCAGGTGGAAAATCTCTGCAAAAGGTTTGTATCCAAGTGTCCTGTGTCACAAAGCAGGATTCCTAGAAGCTGCTTCGCTCAGACCCCAGGGCAGAGATGCCCAGAGAAGCAAGGACCAAGGTGAGGCGGTCCTGGGCAGGAAAGGTGGACACCGTGGGTAAGGGCCCCTGGAGGCTGGGGCTAACTGCCCTCTTGCGGGGAGGCACAGCTTGGTTTCTGCTCCATCCCAATCAGGGAGCAGCCTCCTTAATACCCCTTCAGTCTTGCTTCTCTCTCTCTCTCTCTCTCTTTTTAAAGATTTTATTTATTTATTCATGAGAGACACACAGAGAGAAAGGCAAAGACATAGGCAGAGGGAGAAGCAGGTTCCTCGCAGGAAGCCCGATGTGGGCCTTGATCCCAGGACAGGGATCACGCCCTGAGCCGAAGGCAGATGCTCAACTGCTGAGCCACCCGGGCAGCCCAGTCTTGCTGCTCTTAAGAGGAGTCTTCTGAAAGGCTGAGGGACATCAGAAGGGAGGTAGGATCCAGTAGGGAATATGTCCTAACCAGTGTTGGGTGTCACCACTTTCAGAGAGAATAGGTACAGGTGGGCCTGTCTTAGGGGCTCTTTTTTTTTTTAAATTTTATTTATTTATTCATGAGAGACACAGAGAGAGAGGCAGAGATATAGGCAGAGGGAGAAGCAGCCTTCCTGTGGGGAGCCCGATGTGGGACTCGATGCCAGGACCCTGGGATCATGACTTGAACCAACGGCAGATGCTCAACCGCTGAGCCACCCAGGCCTCCCCCCTCTTGGGGACTCTTACCTCTGTAAGAGTAAGATAATAAGGTCCTGTGGCCTGGCTCCCCTGGCTGGCGGCTCAGCCCTGTGTGCTACCTTCTGTCCAGGACTGGCTGCCAGAGGGGAGGCCAGCAGAAAAGAAAATAGAATCAGGCTGCATTTCTGGTCCTAGGATCCAACCCTAGGCAGCACTATTCAAAGTGGAAGGATCATGGGGGCGCCCATTTTCTGTCCACAAGGTGGTGGTGGAGTGAGGGAAGATCCACCTCGCAGTGACTACTCATCAGCAAATTTCGGGTTGTTAAATCTCACAAAATAGTCTGTTTGAGCTGCCCTGATACAGTCCATTTCTTTTTTACTATCTCACACTTGCAATTTGCTCTTCTAAGCACCTCTCTTCCCCGCCTCCCAGCTCTGTATGTCTTGCAAACAATGCTTAAAAAATCCCCAGCAGTTTATGTGGACGGTTTATGACAGAGTGCATTCTAAAGTCATTGGGAAAAGAGAAATATAAGTATTTCTAAACATGAGTATATGCAGACATGCATTCGCATCTCCTACAGACCACTTAGCTTCTTAGTAAAAAATATTTACATTAGGGACAGGAATGATGTCACAATTTTCTTTGAATGAGCTTTATGAAACCAAAGGGTCTGATACACATGGTTTTCCCAGAACAAAAGGATAGTGTACGCAAGGTGAATTTGAGTTTCAATCTTTTCAGGAAAAAGTAGCTTACAATTTAAAAATCACTCTTTTCCTCCCCTTTTACTCACCAAATTAAAAAATAATAATAATTAGGAAACAAATTCTAGCTACTGGATGCCATTAGAAATTCAAATAACTTTTTTTTTTTTTTTTTAAGTGAGCTCCACGCTGGCACAGGACTCAAAGTCAAGATGCTGAGATCAAGAGTCAGACACTCGGGATCCCTGGGTGGCCCAGCGGTTTGGCGCCTGCCTTTGGCCCAGGGCGCGATCCTGGAGACTCGGGATCGAATCCCACGTCAGGCTCCCGGTGCATGGAGCCTGCTTCTCCCTCTGCCTGTGTCTCTGCCTCTCTCTCTCTCACTGTGTGCCTATCATAAATAAATAAAATAAAATTAAAAAAAAAAAAGAGTCGGACACTCAACCTGCTGGGCCACCCAGCTCTCCCTAGAGATCCAAATAACTTTTTAAAGTAAGAAATAAAACTGTGACTAAAATGAGAATAACTTACATGAGAAAACCCTAAAAAGTTTAAAGCAGAAGAAAACTATAGTCCAATCATACCCATAAATATTACTACAGAAATGTTGAAGGAGGGGCACATAGGTGGCTCAGTGGTTGAGCATCTGCTTTCAACTCAGGTCATGATCCCAGGGTCCTGGGATCAAGTCACACATCAGGCTCCCCATAGAGAGCCTGCTTCTCCCTCTGCCTATGTCTCTGCCTCTCTCTCTTTGTGTCTCTCATGAATAAACAAATAAAATCTTAAAAAAAAAAAGAAATGTTGAAGGAAAAAAGAGCAACTAGAACAATTAAACATAAAATTATGTTCTTGAACCAAGTAGGGATTATTCTAGGAATATGAGAATGATTTAATATCAATAAATCTATCAACATAGTTCATAACAATCAATATATTAAAGCACATTTTTAGTAAAAAAATAACCATCCTCTAAGAAAAATATAAATAGAAGGAATTTAAATATACCAATAAACAAATACCTATAGCTATCAATAGCAAACATCATTAAAATAGTGAAATGAGAATACTATTTTCATTAAAATCAGGAACAGAAAACACATGCTCATTATCACCATTATAATTTTGAAATTTTAGTAAATGCAAGATGATAATAACTTGAAACATTTTGTATAAATATTGGAAGAAATAAAATGTGTCACTCTTTAGTAATGTAATTTTATGCTGAAAGAATCCCCCAAAACATTACAACTATAGAACTAACAATAAGAGTTTGTAGCAGGGGGCACCTTGCCGTCTCAGTCAATGGAGCATGTGACTCCTGATCCCAGAGGGTATGTGAGTTCAAGCACCATTTTGGATATAGAAATTACTTGGAAATAAAATCTTTAAAAAGAAAGGTTAAAGAAAAAGAAAATTTTGTAGGCTGTAGACAGGGAAAGTACAAGACCCATATGATGTGAGCTATAATATTTTATCAAATGACCTAAACAAAATTAAAAAGAGAAACAATCAAAAGGCATAGTTTGGAAGGGAAAACTTAACATCATAAAAATGTTATTTTCCAAAAAATGTTATTTTCCTCAATAATAACATGCATAATGAATAGAATTCTAATTAGAATTTAAGTAGAGTTTTTACGTAATTGGATACTTAGTCTTAAAATTCACTGGGAGATTAAATGTCCAAGAATAGCCATAAAATAATGAGGAAAGGATAGTAAGGAGGGCTTCTTTACCAGAAAATAAATATTTGCTAATGCCACTGTAATACAAGCAGAACATTATAGCATAGGAATTTTTAAAAATCAGTAAAATCCCTGAAACAGCATAAAAAGCCCAGAAAATAGATCTCAGTAAACATAGCCATAGAGCATACCATATGTAAAGGTAATATTTTAATCCAGTAGGGAAAGAAAGGTTGATACTGTAATAAATGGTGCTGGCACCGTGTGCTTCTATCTCGAAAAAAGTAAAGTTGGATCTGTATCTCACATCACATTAAAAAATGAAGTTTTGATTATACGAACCCCTAAAATAATAAAAAGAAAGCTTTAATAGAAATTTTGGCATGCATATTAAAACCTATGTGTTGTGGAGAGTATTTTTATTATTAAGACAGGAAAACCAGAAGCCATATATATGCATATATGAATGATTGACACTGATAAGATAAATTTGTATATTGGGGTCCACAGAATGGAGCCCCCCCCACCCCCCAGTGGCCCACATCATGAATTTCAACCTAAGTCAGCCTGGACTTCTGGGAGACACCTGTCAAGGAAATCTAACACAGTAATCACAATCCTCCAGCTCAGCTTTAGCTGGGTTACTTTACCCTGGGCAGTAAGACCTGCTAGCCTCCTCAGGAAACCTCTGAGCTAGCCAGTCATGCTGTCTCCAAGTCTGTCTTCAGACCTAAGGCTTGCTCTTGCCCATAATTCCTCGGGAAGAGTGTTCCAGTGCTTGTGAGGCACTGCACTCCCTCTCATCCATGGGTTGTTTTCCTTTGAATCAAGGACATCAAACTCATTTCTAAATTGTTTTTTTTTTTTTTTTTTTTTTTGTCATTTGACAGCACAAAATTTAAAACTTGGTTAAAAAAGGCCATACACAAAAATCAAAAGACAGATGATACGTTTAAGGGAAAATATTTGCAAGAAAGATTATAAATAAAGAATTTATAGTTAATACCTACTACGTCAAAGATCTGCAGATTAAAGGTCAAAAGGCAGTCCAATAGAAAAAGTGGGTTAGAGATACGAATACATAGTTTTTGGAAAAGCATTTCCAAAAATCCATGATTGCATGAGACGGTGGAGCCTAGTGTAGCGATTAGAGTGGTTAAGCTTTTCTAAAGAGACAGACTAGCTGGTAGTGTGACCTTGGCCAAGTTATTGAACTTTCCTGTGCCCCAGTTATATCATCTTATAAATGGAGATACTCGACATACCTGTCTCACAGGATTGTTTCAGAGTTAAGAGTTGTCATGTGCAAAGTGCTCCATACGGTATGTGGCACATAGTAAGCCCAGCGCAGAGTAAGGCATTATGTTAAGTATTGGCTGATGTTATGAGTTAAGGAAATGCAAATTAGGCTAACAGAGCAATCGCACTCCTTACCCATCGGGTCGGCAAACATTAAAAGAACGACTACAAAAATAAAAAATAAATAAAAAAATAAAAGAACGACTACACTGCTGGTGGGAATTCACTGGAACTCATCAAAAGGGAGTTTATTACTAGTGGAAACATGGAATGCCATGATCATTTTAGGAGTGCCTTCTGACAATATCTCCAAGCATTTTAAGTCCATCTAATGCCTTTTGACTCAGCAATTCAACTCCTGGGAGTCTATCCTGTAGGACTAAAGCCACTAGTACAAGGATAGTCACTGCAGCCTTGTTTGTGTTGGCAAACAACATGAAATAAAATGAGGACCTATCAAAAGGGGAAGGATTGAGTAAAATCATGGCATATTCCCAACTTTGAAATATTATGCAATCTTTAAACAGAATGACTTTGAGCCTTGCCAATTGACTTGGAGAGATTTTCACATTATGTTTTTAAGCGATTAAAGCAAACTTTAGAGAAAGTATGGGGAGAAAACATTTTTGTAAGGCAAATATTGGCACCCTTAAACACATATACGTGTGTTTGTATTTTGATATATAGACATGAGAACGTTAGAAAGGCTGCACACAGTGTTTGTTAATTGAGTGTCTGATTTTATTACATGTTCTGCTTATATATATATATTAATAAATTTAAACTCAAAGAAGTATGAGGGAGAGGATTGAAATTATCTGAAATCCCACCATCTGGAGATTCTCACCATTAACATTTTAGAGATCATCTTTCATCTATCTTTTTGCACAAATTCACAATTTTATGTAGATGAGGCATGTAATATTGTGATGCAAGAAATGGGGGTGATATTTGTGCTATTTGGCGATGCCTGGGTGGCTCAGTGGGTTGAGTGTCCAACTCTTGATCTTGACTCAGGTCATGATCTCAGGGTCGTGGAATCGAGTCCCAAGTTGGCTCTACATTGAGCACAGAGTCTGCTTGAGATTCCTTCTCTCCCTCTCCTTCTGCCTCTCCCCCCTGGCTCGCATATTTTCTCTAAATTTTTTTAAAAAAACTTTTTTAACTTAAGAAAAGAAAGAAATATACATTTGGTCTACAATCAGGTAATTGGCACAAGAAATTCTAAAAATTTTATTTCTAGAGTGGCAGGAGTGAGAGGGGCAACTTTCGTTATTCATAATAAGCTTCTTTCAACCCTACCTGAGTCTATGCTAATGAGGTGACCTAAGGAGAGCCCTTAGATAGTTTTGTGGTAGGTGCCGGTTGCCAGGAGAACCAAGCAGCAATTACAGGGTTAGAACTTTCAAGCCTTTCCCAACTCCAGGAAGGGGAGAGGGGTTAGAATTGAGTTAATTAACAGCCACCAATGATTTAATCAATCATGGCTAAGTACTGGAACCTCTATAGAAACCATAAACACTGAGGTTCAGAAAGAGCTTCTGGATGGGTGAATGTATCCTTATGCCAAGAGGGTGGTGCATCCCAAAATTCACAGGGACAGAAGAAGTTCCTGTGCTCAGGACCCTTCCAGACTTTGTCCTATGTATACTTTGCCTTCATCTGGTTGTTCATTTGGATCCTTTATAATATCCTTTATAATACACTGATAATAGTAAGTGAAATGTTTCCCTGAGTTCTGCGAGAGCCCTTAGGAGGAAATTATAAAGCCTCAGGTAGAAAGGATCATGGAAACCCCCAATTTGTAGCTACATTGAACTGAAGTGTGGATAACCTGGGTCTCACCACTTGTGATTGGTGTCTGAAGTTGGGGGCAGTCTTGTGGAATTGAGCCCTTAACTGAGGTAGGGTTTGCACTAAGAGAGTTGTGTCAGAATTGAATTAAATTGTAGGATACCAGGACGCCTGGGTGGCTCAGTGGTTTGGCACCTGCCTCCAGCCCAGGGTGTGATGCTGGAGTCTCAGGATCAAGTCCCACATCGGGCTCCCTGTATGGAGCCTGTTTCTCCTCAGAGCCTATGCCTCTGCCTCTCTCTCTCTCTCTCTCTCTCTCTCTGTCTCTTATGAATAAATAAAAATAAAATCTTTAAAAAATTGTAGGATACCTAGCTGATGTCTGCAGAGAATTGGAGAATTGCTTGGTGTGGAAACCCCACCCATTTAGGAGTGTTATGTGTCAAAACAGATCCTAGTAGGGCAAATGCTACTTTTTTTTTTTTTTTTTATCATGTATTACTTTGTGAGGGGATCCCAACAAAATCTCACACTGAATCTTATGGTGCCAGAAGGGACCCAGAGTCAGGAGATGCTGAGAAGTGATGGCCCTTGTCACTCATCAGCTCCATGAATGGGAGCAAGTCATTTCACTTCTCGGGGTCCAGTTCCTCCATAAAGTGGAGCTGTCAGTAGATGATGTCTGAGGCTTCCTTCTGCTTTGGAATTCAGTGTTCCTGTTCTGCTGGCTGTGAGAAAGTCAGCATGATGTACAGGCGGCTTTAGAATCAGACAGCCCAGGGTGGTAGAAAGGGAGGTGGGCAGGGGGTGGGGGTGACTGGGTGACGGGCACTGAGGGGGGCACTTGATGGGATGAGCACTGGGTATTATTCTATATGTTGGCAATTTGAACACCAATAAAAAAATAAATTTATTTATCTTTTTTTTTTAAGATTTTTTTATTTATTCATGAGAGACACAGAGACAGAGAGAGAGGCAGAAATACATGCAGAGGGAAAAGCAGGCTCCATGCAGGGAGCCCGACGTGGGACTCGATCCCGGGTCTCCAGGATCACACCCTAGGCTGAAGGTGGTGCTAAACTGCTGAGCCACCCAGGCTGCCCAAAAAATAAATTTATTAAAAAAAAAAAATCAGACAGCCCTAAAGTTCAACGCCAAGGTTGATGTTACCACACACCTTTGGGCTAGGGGGTCACACTAATAATGAAATGCCTCGCTGGGAATTTCAACAACAGGGAAATCATTTCAAAAACAGGGAAATAATAATTATATTGGAAAAATTGTAAAGATTGGAAAATAAAGTGCTGAACACAGCAAGTAGCATTCTTTTTCAGACCTAATGCGACCTGAGAGACTAATTATTTTTTAATAAACAAATTAAAGGACATTATATTATGCCTAAGGGACTACTTTGTCATTTTAAGGTGAAACAGTTTAAATAGGATATGAATTTCCACGGGGGGAAAAAAATCAGCAAATGATGAAACAGAGCCCTTTGCAGTTTCTTGAGAGAGCTCACGTCAGACTGGTTTAATCATGGAACTTTGCTGTTTTGGAGGGCTTTGTCCAGGTCTAGCCAGACACCACCCAGACAGGTGCTGCTACCAGACAGGTGCTGCTATGATAAAGCCTTCCTGGGTTTCAGCAAAATGAAGAGAGGTTTGGTAAGTTTAAACAAAGAGCAATTTTCTTTAAGCTAAAAATATGAATTTATTTGGAAATAGCAGAGGAATGGCCATTTGGGACAGGCAAGCGATGGAAGCACAGGCCGGTCCAAAGAGACACAGGGAAGGTCAGCTTTTTACTAAGTTTTAGGAGGAAACCGGGGAGGGTTGTTCTGAACAAAAGAAAGGAGAGTTAGGTTGTGGCAGTTTCCCATTGGCTGTAAGTGGTGGTTGATGCCTGTTGCCAGGGCAGGGAGGGATCTTCCTTCCTTTTCTTAAAAGCAGGAGAAAGGCTGGCTCAGTCTGGCTGGCTCAGTCGCAGGAGCACATGATCTTGGGGGTCCTGAGTTCAAGCCCCACTTGGAGCTTATAGAAATTACCTAAAATAAATATACAAATAAGTAAACTAAAAAATAAAAAAGCAGTAGGTAAAATTCCTGTGTGAAAAATGTCTTTCCCTGTTGAAATAATTCTTATCTCCTGCCTGCTGGTTCTGCGGGCAGCAAGGAGAGCTCATGGGGGAGAGCTCCCCCCTGCAGGGCTCCCGGCTCCATTTTAAATGAGGTTTCTTTTATTTATTTTTATCGGTTACATTTTCTCCCCTGTGCTAATGCACCACGCTGCCCATAAAACTGGAAGGAAAAAAGAAAAATTGTGATAGGATTTCAGCAACTGGGACATTTTAGAAATGCAGAACCTGGGCTGAAGAAATGGAATAAAATGAAGGAAACCATCATTTTCTACTGATGCTGTCATCGTTGGGTGCCTGCAGGGCCACATGGTGCCCTGGGAGCAGAGCTACTTCATTTCTTATCCATTATGACACTTTCCGTGAGGGATTCCCGAACCAGCCTGTCCAAGAACGTCCTTCAGTGTTAAGTCAGTGATTCAGTCAGAATCTGAAATATTCTTATAGGGAAAATCAAGAAAGATTAGATTAGAAAGTTGCCTCATTGTGGGGGCGCCTGGGTGGCTCAGTCAGACTCTTGACATTGGCTCAAGTCATGATCTCAGGGTCGGGGGGTGGATAGAGCCCCTAGTTGGGCTCCACACTCAGCAGGGGGTCTGCTTCTCTCCCTGCCCCGCCTCATTCTTCAGCCTCCCCTCGATCTTGCACACACACTCTCTCACTCCCCACTCTCTATCAAATAAATAAATAAATCTTAAAAAAAAAAGTTGCATCATTGCAGACTCAATATTGGATCTTCAGCTTCTTTGTATCATTAAAAATACAATTCTTTAAAAACTAAAAACACTGCACAAATAGGAGGTATTATTTTGAACTGACCAAGAGTCATGGTTTGGGGAAGACCCAAGGGAATATTAAATAGGGTGGAAGAATTTGGGATGTGATTTTTTCTTCATGACATGAATTTATATTGTTTATTATGTGCAGAAGACAGGAGGTGTAGTCTGGGTCGGGATGACTCTGTCTCACCAGGTGCCAGCATGAGGTGTGGAAAAGCACCGTTCTTTCTACTTAGGAAGACAGCTGCTCCGGCTAGGCCAGGACGATTTTTTTCCCCTGCAGAGCTGTGTCTTAGGAGCGACTGTGTTGGATTTGCCATAGTGGAATTCGGCTGTCCCTGAGGAATTTTTTCTAAGAGGCTCCCTTTGTTTTGTGTTCTATTTCCAGTTGGATCACCAGCCTTTGGCCTTGGATGAAAAGCCCCAGCCAGAGGGGCTCATCAACCAGAGGGTTGATGTGTAGAAGAATGAATCATTTGCTTGTTTTTAATTTATTTCCCTTCCTGACACACATACTCTGAATTGAAATGACATCGATCTGAAAAAGAGGAAGAGAATTAGTGGGGTTTGCTCTATTTAAAAAGTCTTGGGGTGCCTGGGTGGCTCAGTCAGTTAAATGTCTGCCTTCAGTTTGGGTCATGATCCCAGGTTCCTGGGATCAAGCCCTGCATGGGCTCCATGCTCAGTGAGGAGTCTGCTGCTCCTTCTCCCTCTGCACCTCCCCCTGCTGGTGCATTTTCTCTCTCTCTCTCTCTCTCTCTCTCTCTCTCTCTCTCACTCTCTCTATCTCAAATACATACAATTTTAAAATCTTTAAAAATATATATATGTCTTTATTCTAGAGTATTAAGAGCAGGCAGGGCCATGGAAAGAGCAGATGACTAGGTGATAAGAAACTGATCAAGTTTGATTTCTAGTTTTGTTTCATCTTTAATCTATAATAGTAACAGCTAAAATGAGTGTGCCATGCCCAGTTTATAAATTCCTTTAGCGTGCACTAATGACGCCTCGTGGCAGCGTAATGACACAGATACCACCAATGATCCTCCATTTTACAGATAAGAAGACTGAGGGCCAGAGAGACTGACTTTCCCCAGGTTTTCCAGTTACCAAGAGGCAGAGCTTGAAATCAAGTTTAGGTGTTCTGACTTCAAAGTCCTTGTCCTACCATTAAAGAAGACCCGAAACTGTGGAATCCTTGAGCTGGTAGGGACTTTGGAGACCTGCTGGTCCAGCATTTGCTTGGTTCTGCAGGATGTTAACCCAGGTTCCCACAAACGAAGTTTGAGAACTGGCAGGTTAAAGGATGTAAAACAGATTTCTCGACCACAGAATGTCCCAGAGCCTTTATTAAGCTAATGGATGTTGATGCTTTTGCTAATCTTAGTTGGCGATGGATTTCTTCTAGGGCAGCATCTACTTAAGACCCACAACCTCGGCCCCTAGCCCATCAAGGTGAGGCTCCCCGTATGGCTTGTTGCCTGAGTGAGCAGAACTAGGGCAACACCATGGTTTTCAACGAAACTATGAAGAGTGATGGAGTTTCTTCTGGCTCTTGGGCCACCTCCCTGTTAATGTTGCTTGTCATCCTGGAGCCCCTCAAGCCACACACTGTGTGAGCCACAGTCCCTGTGGGAGGGCTTCACCTTGGCCTTCCAGGTTTCCTTACTGATACCTGCTCTCATCTCAGTCCCTGGTGTTCTGGGCTCCGTCATGAGGTGTCTTGGAGGACACTCTCTGCATCACCCAGGTGTAGATCCTGACTCTGCTGCTCACTATCTGCCTTATTCCTTGTTTCTGTGTGTTAGTTTCCCCATTAGCAGAAGGGAGCTAAACAGTATCTGTTTCATAGGGTCCTGTAAAGATTCAATGAGGTCATCCACATAAAGCCCTCTGCTTACTGCCTGGTCCCTAGCAGGTGTTCAAAAAACTCACACGATGGTTATTATCATCTTAGCCTGGACACTAAGTATTTGCAGAAGATATGTAGGCCACCTTCCATTAACTTCTCCAGAGTGCCAAGCAGCTATGGACCTTGCAGAGTTGCCAGAGGTGCCTTGACGTCATGCCCTCTGCACGTTCGTGGGGTGCTATAGGTTTGGAAAAGTTAGGTTAGGTACCTTCCACTGGGATGGTCCTACATCCCTGTGTGCTGGATGGTGACTTCTTCATGACACGTTCCTTTCAGAATCAAGTTCTGAGAAGGATGTTTTGTATCTCTTTATGATCTTGATGGTGGTTCTTCCCTCATTTTGGCTTAGAGCTAAAACTTTTTAAAAATTTATATATTTATTCATGAGACACACAGGAGAAAGGCAGAAACATAGGCAGAGGGAGAAGCAGGCTTCCTGTGGGGAACAATGAGATCCATCCCAGGACCTTGGGATCACACCCTGAGCCAAAGGCAGACACTGAACCGCTGAGCCACCCAGGTACCCTGGCTCAGAGCTAAATTTTGCCTCAAATTTTCGTTATTTCACCCCCTCATTTTAGCCTTTTTCCCCCCTCTTTTGATCTGTGCTTTGCATATTCCTGAATTTCTGTTTCTTTTTGTATTTTAAAATTTAATTTTTTAAAAAATATTTTCTTTATTTATTTGAAAGAGACAGAGCATGAATAGGGGGGAGGAGCAGGGGAAGAGGGTGAAGCAGACTCCCTGGTGATCAGGGAGCCTGACATGGGGCTCCAATCCTAGGACTCCGAGATCATGACCTGAGCCAAAGGCAGACTTAACCGACCAGGCCACCCAGGCACCCCATACGTGGGCTAACTATAATAAGAATAAGTCATTCTTATTAAGCAATAGTGTATCCATTTTCTATACTGTGCAGTGTACCAGTTCATAATCCTTCAAAAACCAAAGAAGTGTTTCAGTATAAGTTAATAACCCCTGTCATTTCATGAATATTTACTGTGTGCCCAGAAAGAGACTGATGTGCGTTTTCTCTATTTCTCACAGCATGTTGGCACGTTGGGTAACATCATCTCCATTTTAAACAAAAGAAAACAGAAAGCTCGGAGAAGGGAAGTGTCTTCCTCAGATTCATCCAGCTGGTAGGTGGTGGGTTAGAGATTTGAGTCCTGAAAGGTCTAATTACTCTTCATAAGCTCTTCAGCACATTGTGTCCCCCTCACACACAATCAAGAACTTCTCTGGGTGGTAATGGTTATTGTACTTATTTCTCCTGCTGAGGCTATTTTGTGCACATTAGATGGTGCGGTGGTTTGGGAGGTGGAGTTTAATTCTCTTTCACTTGAGTATGGCCTGAACTTAGCGACTTAACTTCCAACAAATAGAACACAGTGGAAGTAAAAGCGCGTGGCAGCGAGACTAGGTCATGGAAGGCACTGAGGCCTCCTTTTTGTTCTCTCTCTCTTGGATCACTTGCTCTAGAAGAGGCCAGCTAACATGTCACAAAGACCCTCAAGGGGGGCCCGCTGGGGAGACCCAATGGGGAAGAACTGAGACTCTCTGCCAATAGCCAGGGAAGAAATGTCAGCAGCCCTGGGAGTGAGCTACCATAGAAGTGGAATCTCCAGCCCCAGTGAAGCCTTTACATGATGGCAGCACCAGCCAACGTCTTCACAGCAACCTCAGCAGACACCACGAACCAGAACCACCCAGCTAAGCTGCTCCTAAATTCCCAATACACAGAAACTGTGAGATAACAGATGTTTGTCATTTTAAGCTAGGGTTTTTTTGGGAGGAGTAATTTGTTATGAAACAACGGATAACTGAGGCCGGTGATATGGGCCTTGCCCCAGGATCTGTGTGAGCCCTTGACAGTTCACGGTTCTCATCCACAGGATGTACTGGATCTGCCCGTAGCTACTCCTGCAGATGTTTCTGCTGAAGATAGTTGACTTTTCTGCAGATGAGACTCAGTCTAGCTCTTAAATATTTGCAGGTGACTACGAATTTGCCTCATTGTCTGGCAGCCCAGAAGGCGCTCACTTTAGGCAAAAGCTCTAATTAGAGCACTTGTTGGGGAGGCCAAGGAGGAACTGACCTGGTGTGTGGTGGTGGGCACCCATAGTCCCAGCGACTTGAGAGGCTGAGGCAGGAGAGCCGGTTGACCCCAGGAGCTCTGGGCTATAGTGTGCTGTGCCCATTGGGTGTTGAGTGTTCACACTAAGTCTGGGATCAAGATGGGGACCTTTAGAGAGCAGGTGACCACCATGTTGTCTAAGGAGGGGTGAACCAGCCCACATTGGAAACAGAGCAGGTCAAAACTCCTGTGCTAATCAGTAGTGGGAACGTGCCCTTGAATAGTCACCACACTTCAGCCTGGACAACACAGAGTGACACTTTCTGTAAAATATACACATAAGCAAAAAGAACAGACCTTGTGTGAAGGTTTGCTGAAGCTCACCTCAGGCCCCCAGATGTTTGAAGCAGATGGCAGGCCCAGGAAGTTGCTCATGTCATCCATGTATAGACCCTCCTTGTTCTATCCCTGTATGAAATTGTTACAAGAAAGCAAAGAGCCTGGAACATGTAATCTCATATTTATCAGGGAACGTCCATAACCATAAGAACCTCCTTTTATTTTATATTTTATTTTATTTTATTATTTTTATTTTTATTTTTTTTAAGAACCTCCTTTTAAAACAATGTTTCTGTGCTTCTGCCAAGTCCTGGTTGAGAATATGCCCTTGAGTCACAATCCAGGCAATATATATTTAATGCCTGCCAGGTACCAAGTCCTACGTGAGGGGCTTGGGGTACAGCAGTGAACCAAACAGACAACATCCCCGCCCTCATGAAGCTCACCAGTCTTCTGAGGGAGACAGTAAGCAAGCAAATAAGTAAGGTGGTCTGGGAGGGGTAAGTGCAATGCAGAGAAGTAAAAGAGAGGGTGGTCCTGGGCTCACGGGGAATCCTGGGGGAGAAGAGGCAGGGGTGGCTGCTCGGTGGTGACACCTGAGCCGAGAGGTGCGTGCTGAGAAGTTCCACGCTGACACTCCCGCCAGAAGGACAGGTCCTGTGGCAGGAAGGGGTGAGGCTTTTGTGCGGAACAGCAAAATGACGCTTGAGGATTTCTGTGTAAGGATTCACGTAACAAATCCCCCTTGAGGTGCAGAGTTTCAGGAGCACTTTGTCCCTGCCGACTAGCTGGTGTTCTTTTTGGAGAGAAAATAACTGATGATGTTCCCCCTTCAGCCTCGTCTTCCAGAAAGCTCCGAGGCAAATCCTGTACCTGCTGGTGGTGGGTCATCAGCTCATCCCGGGGGTCTAGAAGTAGCTGCTCACTCTGCTTCTTTCTTTCTTTATTTTTATTTTTTACTCTGCTTCTTTATAGAAAGAAATCCTCATGTGTCCTGGGCTTCCTCGGGGCGTGCTGCTAGTGCCACCCAGATGCCACCTCAAGTCGAGCTTTCTTCGAGCTGAAGAATTAAGCTATTAATAATTGTCATTCGACAGGTTTTCATCAGTAACAAATGGCAGATGTCATTGCCCTGTTGATTCATTGCACAAACGTTTATTAATTGTGTACCCTTTCCAGAAACTGGGTGGGGATCTGTGTGGAAAGACGAAGGGCACGGCCCCGGCCCTCAGTGTGTTCCCTCACACTCTAGGCTGCAGTGCAAACACGACAAGCCAATAACTACAGACGTCTGAGGCAAGTTGGCACGGAAGGGAGCCCCCAGGGTGGCAGTTAGTCCCAGGGGAGACTTTGCTGGAGGAGGTGTCTGTGCATGGGCCCCCCCCCATGGTAGGAGGAGCCACATCAGCCCCTTCACTGGCACCCCACCCCCCAGGGGAGTGGCTCCTATCCCACTGGCAGGACCTGTGGGCCCCTTCTGGGATCAATCCTGGCCTCGGAGCCCTGGGCTCTGAGCTACGTGGCAAGAGCTTTCCCGACAGGAAGGAAAAATAGATTGAAAATGTCTCAGCTCCACAAGTCCTATTTTTAATTGATTTGCGTGCAGGCTCTTCAATCACGATATTAATATTTAATTGTCCTGTCAGGTCAGATCCTCCCCGGTCAGACAGTTAAAAATGGCCTGGGACGGAGGAGGGGAATGAGGTGGCGGGTGGCCTGCGGTGGGGAAGGTGGGGCGCTGGCTGGGGGACGAGAGGGATCAAGATCTGAGGGCCGAGGAGGAGCAACCCTGGCCCTCCCGTCCCGACGGGAGGAGCAGCTGGCTCACTTTCTCCCTGTCACTGTCCCTTCCCTGCTCACATCCTTGGGCACAGCGGTATTGCCTGCGAGGCCATGTAGGGAGCCGTGTGGGAGTTCAGGTGCCACAGAGGCCTGTGGAGAAAATGGGGTTTTCTTCGACTGGGGGAAGCCAAGGGGCTGGTCTCTTCAGCAGGATCCAGACGACAAAGTGCTCAAGCCTCTCAGTTTCCTAAATTTGAGGGGGACTGGCTGGGGGTTTGGGCCCCACCCCAGCCCCGGTGAAACTTGATTTATAGGCATGTTTCTTTGAGAAACCGTGTCTGTCTTGGCTCACAGGTCCTGGCATCACAGCGACATGAAAGAATGACATTTTAGGTGAACGCACGCTCAGAGGCCCTCAACGTCCACGTGGAACTCATTCGTCTCCACACAACTGATTCCCTCAACGTCTCCATGCGGCTTGTTCCAAGAGGCTATTAACGGGCAGGAGATGAGAGGGATGCGGGAATTGGTTTTCAGTTCAGCTCCAGCTTTATTTATACATCCTTTTTTTTTTTTAAAGATTTTATTTATTTATTCATGAGAGACACACACAGAGAGAGAGAGAGGCAGAGACACAGGCAGAGGGAGAAGCAGGCTCCATGCAGGGAGCCCGACATGGGACTCGATCCCGCGTCCCCAGGATCACACCCTGGGCCGAAGGCAGGAGCCAAACTGTTGAGCTGCCCAGGGATCCCCCTACATCCTTTTTAAAAACAGGAGCTGGGAGGTAAGGCCTCTCCCCCAGAGCCATGGGGGAGTGTGAGCACCCGCACCCTGGAGACCACTGCCCCCCCCACCCCCCAGCCCCTTCTGACCACCGCCTCTTCCTTCCCTGAACAAATGTCTAACAAGTCCAGACAGTCGCAGAAAATCGAGATGCACCTTCCACAAGCTATGAAGAAAACTCAAGTCATCTCAGGAAAAGCTTCAATACCGCCTTCACCTCTCTCTGCGTCATCTTGGTTTGAGGCAATGGTTCTCCTGGCGTCCTCAGAAGGGGGCCTTTAGGAATGTGTGGGTGTGTCTGGCTGTCTTCACGGTTGTGTCAGGATGCTCTCAGCATTCGGTGGGGGAAAGGGCAGCGATGTTAGCCTGATATTCTCTAGACGGTGTCCCCAGCCTGTGCCCCGCATGACTGCGGGGTGCCGTTGTGTGTGCTTGAGTGGAGAACACGTTAGGGATGATCCAAGCCCAAAACCGAACTCTGTTTTACTCATGAAGTCTTTGTTGCACATTTTCAGATACACAAAGTTTTCCAGGAATCCAACTGTTGTGGAAATCAAGGAAAGACTGGCTTTGGAGGTGACGGGACCTTGACCAAGAGCTGTTCACCTTTGAGAAAGATCAGATTCTGGGGTGCCTGGGTGGTTCAGTGGTTGAGTGTCTGCCTTTGGCTCAGGTCGTGATCCTGGGGTTCTGGGATCGAGACCCGCATCGGGGTCCCTGCTTCTCCCTCTGGCTGTGTCTCTGCCTCTCTCTTATGAATAAATAATTAAAATCTTTTAAAAAAAATTAGAAAGATCAGATCCCTGGTGGCAATGGCACTTGTGGTACATGAGCTCCCAGAATCACACAGCTGTACTGTTCTGCATTCACAGCTGTCAGGCTCCCGGGGGCCTCTGCTCCCACCCAGGAGCATCTGATACTTCCTGCCGGCTCCTAAAGCAGTCACACCACACCTTTAGGTATGGAAACACATGCTGTTATCATAAGTCCTTTATATTTCCATTAGGGCATCATGCTGATGTTGAGAATTGTGCGTAGGGGGGTAATATTAATTTAATTTCAGGAATATAAGGGGGACATTATAGAATATTTGCTTTTGGCAGGAGGCATTGCATTTGATCTAGGACCTCAACCAGGGCTGAGATTACTGGTTTATGTTTTAAAACAGCAATAACTGCCCCCCCCTTTTTTAGGTTTTATTTATTTATTCATGAGAGACACAGAGAGAGAGGCAGAGACATGGGCAGAGGGAGAAGCAGGCTCCCAGCAGGGAGCCCAATGCAGGACTCGATCCCCGGGGTAACACCCTGAGCTGAAGGCAGACGCTCAACCGCTGAGCCACCCAGGCACCCCAAAACAGCAACACCTCTTGTAAGAAGAGCCAAGCAGGTGGATCGTCAGGGATTGGATCCCCTGAGTCATGTTTTACTCCGGGGCTCGAATGTTTCTAAGAACACAACTGTCTGCAAGCATCAGGCAGCTGGCGGGAAAGAGCGAAGTGTCAGAAAAGCAAGAGTGCAGGGGACACGCAGGACACTAGGTCTCAGGCTCTCCGGGGTACTGTGGGGTCTGCGGCAGAGGGGGCTCTAGCTCCTGCTGACTGTTGCTCTGCAGGACTGCAGGCACGGTGTTGCTAGATTTTTCCCTCCCAGTGAAAGCTGGAAATGAAAGGTTGGCAATCGCAGTAGCTGGGGTAAAGCTAGCCTGCTCTAACCAAGGGAGCCGGCAGTGCAATGGCTTAAGGACCCGGGACATAGGTTTCTTTTGCAGGTCATGGTCAAGGCAGGGCCACAGCCGCATCTGGGTGTCAGCCAGGAGAAGAGGGTGTGGAAGAGAGTGTGAGCAGTGTGTGAAGATCCAGGCTGGGAGGTGGCTCATCTCAGCCTCACTTGTGCGCGTCCTCTGATTGGTGTCATCATAGGTGGGACAGCCATTGCCCTGCCCTCTGGGACACTGCTGGTCCCCGCCCCAATGCCCAGTTGAAACATTAAAATACATTAGGTGGACTGAGGTAGTTGGGGATTTGAGTTCCACACATGGAGGAACAATTCACAGTAGAGGAGGAGGGAGGAAGGCGGGTGGGACGGGTGTTTGAGTTGGTGGAGGGGTGGAAGGCTCTCAGCTTGGAGGGCAAGAACAGATCTTGAATGCAGGCAAGGGAGTTTTAATTCAGGTTACCTGTCCCACCTCCAGGAAACCTTTCCTGACAGATCCCTCCGGGGCCAACCTCAGTGCTCCTGTGGAAGGCTCCCGAAGCAGTGCTCATCGCATTCACTGTCTTCCTCGCCCATTTTTGTCTTTCTCTCTAGACTCCATTTGTATTTTGCTCACTGTTCTCTCCTTGGCGGTCTTGCAGAGCCATTGGAATGTAGTAGGTGCTCAGCAAATGTTTGATGAGTGACTGAAAAAAATCCTCTGAGCAGTAGACAACAAATGCGCATTAGGGTCTGCACAAGGCATGATCAAGGTGCTTTGGTGGGAAGATTCATCTGGTTATCCTGCTAAGAAGGCCAGAGGAGCAGGGCAAAGACAGACTGGCTGGCAAATGAAGTGCCCCGTGAGCAAGGGCAGAGACGTCTTGTGGGAAGGGATGGGCTAGGGAAGGTGGATGATGGGGGGTCTGGGTGAGGAGTGGAGAGTAAGGAACTCTGACGCTGAGCGTTTTCCTACCAGGCCGGTACACACTCACAGGAAGCCACAGGACCAGTGACCCCCACCCCCCAAAGCCTGAGTGCCAGAGCCAGCAGGGAGCAGAGAGCCTCCAGGGTTAACGCAGCAACGCCAGGAGAGGCGTGCTGTGCCAGGGAGCATTCATGGTGGGCTTTGAGGCGCGGCGAACAGGAATGCTCTGAAAAGGCAGCTCAGCTTCATCCATTGGCCAGGAATATAGCAAAAGCCCAATAAGTATTTTTATAAAATAGCATTTTTATAAAATGAAAGAATAGATTAAAATGGGTGGATGGATGGGTGGATGGAGAGGTGGCTTTGGTTTGTATTAGACTCTTTGGAAGAATGATTAAGAGGACAGTCGGGGGTTCTTCCCAAGTTCAAAAGGTTTAGGTTGCTAGGTCAGGCCTTGGCCTCTCGAGGCAGTCAGGGAAGCTGTGATCTCTGAGGAACAGGGCTCTTCTGCTGGACGGGACGGGGTGTTCAGGGAAAAGTCCGGTCACCTCGGCCCGGAGCCAGCAGGCTAGCGGGGTCTAGCCCCTGTGGCCCAGCAGCGACCCAACTGCTGACCTTGTCGGTCACAGCGGTTGGCCGGGAGGCCTCCGCAGCCCCGGTTGGCAGCGGCCCCGCATCCGCTGGAACGTCCTCAGGGTGGTGAAAGAGAGACACAGGTCTTCCATTGTGTGCCGCCAAGGGAGGCCGCAGGGGGGTAGGGGGCCCTGACAGAGCAGACACGAGCGAGGGGAGCCAGCCTCTGCGGCCAGACAAAGGCTTGGCTGTGTTAGAGGCTCCCTCAGGGAGTCAGATTATCAGGCTTGAGTTAAGGAAAGAGCTTTCCCTGCAACCAGAGCCGGGGCCCGGAAGCCGGGGTGCCAGCTCAGGATGCTGCGGGAAGCGAACCTGAAAGGCCCAGGGTAGCTGGCGGTCGGGGTCACGCATGGTGTCACCAAGTAGGCCTTGGGAGCTAGTGGTGAAGAGGGCCCGGGCTTGGTTCTACCCCTGGACAAGGAGGCTCCCAGCGTGGCTGGAGGTGAAGAGGAGGCAGGGGATCGTCGTGTTGAAGGAGAACTTGGGAGACCAGAAGTCAGAAGTCCTGGGCTGTTGGGCGCCTGGGTGGCTCAGCTGGTTAAGTGCCTGCCTTTGGCTCAAGTCATATTGCAGAGTTCCAGGATCGAGTCCAGCATCAGGATCCCTGCTCAGTGGGAGTCTCCTTTTCCCTCTGCCCCTCACTTTGCTCACACAATCTCTCTCTGTGTCTTTCAAATAAATAAATAAATAAATAGAATCTTAAAAAAAGAAGAAGAAGAAGGAAGTCTTGGGTATTAAATTCAGGCTTCCCCAACTAGCAGTTGACTGTGAGGATGTTTTTCTTCTGGGTGTCCTGCTCTGGCCTGGGACTGCTGGAGATGGGATGGGGGGTGGGTATGGGTGGACATGCTCAAGGGAGGAACAGAGGGCCACAGCGCAGCGCAGGGCCAGTGCATCAGCCCTGGTGATTTCCCTGCATCCCATCACGGTGCTCAATGAATATAAAACAGCAAAGGTGCCAGGCTCAGAGACCCCATTTTGGAATATTCCCTACCAAGGTCAAACAGGCCCCTAATAACCTGAGGGAGCAATGATTTCCCTTCCTGCAGCTCCCATATCAATTAGAAATAATAAAAGGTTTGGGCCCAAGCGTTATAAATTGGGATCGATTTAAAGTACTTCACCTCCAAATATCTCATTCTTCCCAAGATGATGATTCAAATAATTGACATTCCGAAGGAGACTGAAAAATGTGCTTTGGGACAAAGATTAGATATCTTGGCTGCACAATAGATTCGGTCTTTTTGAAACAACCGAGAGCCACGAAGAGAAAGTATCCAAACCGACCTCATGAGTTAACCAAGCAGGAAACTAGGCATCGCCATCATCCAAGTTGAATGGGCAAGACTCCAAATGCAAATAAACGTCTCAGATGTACCAGAACGTCATCTTTGGAAGGGACCTTTAAAGATGAATGTAGCCCAAAGTACTCATTTTACAGATGAAGAAACTAAGGTCCAGAGAAGGAGCTACAGCCAGACAAGAAAGATGCTGTATCCCGAGCTTACGTTACCCTCCGCTGAGTGAGGCTGTGACCACCACGTGTCCACACGTGGCACCTGGCTCGCTGCCTGGGACAACGGCAAGGCTGGAGTGGGGTGACCCGTGGACTGATTTTACCCAGCATTTGAGGGAACATTCCCCTCCTTCTCCTGGGTCCATCAGTCATGGTACTGTCACATGACCCTGGCCAGCCGAGTCACAGGGGTTGGTCTGGGGTGTGCAAGGGACCCAAACGGAACCCATCAGTCTTTTCCTGGAATTTTTATGGGTGGTTCCAGAGCCGCTGGGGTCATAGAAGCATGTCTCCCTCACTGCAAATGGGAAGCTGTTTGCAATAGGAGAGAGTCAGGCTGCTCTATCCAGAAGGGAGAAAATGCAAGATTAGATGGCTTGTGACAGACAGACAGACGGGTAGATGCATACATACCTACACACAGAGAAAGAAAGAACCAGCCCCTGCGCTTGCTAGTTCTTTTGCTTCAGCTAGTTTGAATTAAATTTCTGGTCACTTGTGGACAAAAAAGTTGTGATTGATAAATACAGTGGGAAAACCCAGGGCTCTGTGGCTTTGTTAGTGATCTCAAGCGGGTAAGTTGGTGGTAGGAGGGAAAGGAATGAGAAAACCCAGCTGGTCTTCTGCTGCTTTTCTATCACACTTAAGTTCATTTTTGGATAAATGTTAGGCCACTTTCAAGAAGTCACTGTTCACTGGAAGTCCACATTTTCATTCATCTTTACACATGTCATCCTCTCTGCCCCTGTAATCTCCTACCCCATTCTTTTATTTATTTATTTTGATTAAAAAAAAATTTAGGGATCCCTGGGTGGCACAGAGGTTTAGCACTTGCCTTTGGCCCAGGGCGCAATCCTGGAGACCCGGGATCGAATCCCACGTCAGGCTCCCGGTGCATGGAGCCTGCTTCTCCCTCTGCCTGTGTCTCTGCCTCTCTCTCTCTGTGTGACTATCATAAATAAATAAAAATTAAAAAAAATTTAAATGTAAGCCCTATGCCCATCATGGGGCTCAAACTCATGACCTTGAGATCTAGAGTCACATGCTCCACCAACTGAGCTAGCCAGGCATCCCCCATCTGCTCTTTTCTTTTTATGCTTCCTGGCTGATTGACTCCTATTCATCCTTCAAAGCCCTGCCTTACCTCTCCCTCATTTATTGATTCATTCCTTTTTTTTTTTTTAATTCATTAGAGAGATAGAGAGAGAGGCAGAGGGAGAAGCAGGCTCCGTGCAGGGAGCCTGACGTGGGACTCGATCCCGAGTCTCTAGGATCACGCCCTGGGCTGAAAGCAGCACTAAACTGCTGGGCCACCAGGGCTAGCCTCATTCATTCTTTTAGCAAGAATTTATTAAACTGAGGTTGGCTCTAGCAGCTGGGGGGATGGCAAGGAACAGGACGTGCATTCATTGAACAGATACTTCTTGAATGTGCCAATCATAGCATGCAGGTAATCCAGTGGTGAGCACGAAAGACAAGGTCTGTGTCCTTGTGGAACTTATTGGGAGAGAAAAGATGGCACTAATTTATGATTGGAATATGTACTTCTGTAGTTAATCTCTGTCCTCTTCAATAGCTCTCTTTTTTAAAAATTGTAAATATTTTATTTAAATTCAATTTCCCAACATATAGTATATACCCAGTGCTCATCCCACCAAGTGCCTTCCTCAGTGCTCGTCACCCAGTCACCCCATCCTCCCACCCTCCTCCCCTTCTGTAACCCTTTGTTTCCCAGAGTTAGGAGTCTCTCATGGTTTGTCTTTCTCTATAGTTTTTACCCACTCGGTTTCCCTCCTTTCCTTTATAGTCCCTTTCACTATTTCTTATATTCCCTGTATGAGTGAAACATATGATGATTGTTTTTCTCTGATTGACTTACTTCACTCAGCATCATACCCTCCAGTTCCATCCATGTTGAAGCAAATGTAGGTATTCATCCTTTCTCCTGGCTGAGTAATACTCCATTGTAGACAGAGACCACATCTTCTGTATCCATCCATCTGTTGAAGTACAGCATGGCTCCTTCCACAGTTTGGCTATTTGGACGTTGCTGCTATGACCATTGGGGTGCAGGTGTCCCGGCGTTTCACTACATCCGTATCTTTGGGGCAAATACCCAGTAGTGCAATTGCTGGGTCGTAGGGCAGGTCTATTTTTAACTTCTTGAAGAACCTCCACACTGCTTTCCAGAGTGGCTGCACCAGCTTGCATTCCCACCAACAGTGCAAGAGGGTTCCCCTTTCTCCACATCCTCTCCAACATTGTTGCCGCCTTGTTAATTTTAGCCATTCTCACCGGAGTAAAGTGGTATCTCATTGTGGTTTTGATTTGTATTTCCCTGATGGCAAGTGATGCGGAGCATTTTTTCAGTAGCTCTTTCTTACCTGCGTTTCCTACTAGACTCAGAGGAGCTTAGGGAATAGATACCATGTCCTTCATTTCCTCTCTCCACCTGTTGGGGGGCCCAAGGACACCCCGATGCCCCATCTGAGCCCCGCAGTGCTTTCTTTTTTTAAAGACTGTGTTTATATATTCATGAGAACACACAGAGAGAGGCAGAGACATAGGCAGAGGGAGAAGAAGGCTCCCCTTAGGAGCCTGATGCAGGACTCGATCCCAGGACCCTGGGATCATGACCTGAGCCAGAGGCAGCCGCTCAGCCAGTCAGTCACCCAGGTGCCTCTCCAGCAGTGCTTCCTGGTTCGTGAAGGGTGTTGCCCAGTTAGGCAAGCAGTGGCTGCTGTGGGAGGAGGGACGGGGCCTCCCCAAGGCCTGATGAACTCCTCTCCAACAGTGGGTGGGAAGGGAAATTTAATGAGGTTTCAAAGAAGACAATAAAGTTCAAAGGCATGACCTCTAGACTTCAACAGTTTATGAGAAAGTAAGCCAGGCCCTGGAAGCAGCTGTTTAATCTCTGAAGAGAAGCCGAGTTCAGTCCTCAGTGGAAGCTGCTTGGTGGAGTCCACCGGCAAGGCTGTGACTGTCGCCGCCCTCTAATGAGGCTCTGTGGCTTCTCACCAGCTTCGGGGGAGGAGGTCGGGGACCGGACAGGTGGGCCCAGGGCATGGCAAATGCAGGAGGCCCTAAGAGGTGAGTTCCTGGGAGCTGAGAGGGGCTGGAGACCTACAGTACCCATAGAATGAGCTTAAGGGACTGTGACGTTCATCTGGACCAAACCCCCCATTTTGGTGAGGAGACTAAGGCCCAGAGACATGAGGCAAGTTGACCAATGTCAACCAGCTAGGCAGTGGCAAAGCCAGGAGTCAGCTGCTAGTTCCATCTCAGCAGCAGGTGCAGCCCCTCAGGTGGGAGGTGGGAACCTTGGCTGATTCCTTACCATATGTGGACAGCCTCCAAGATTAGTATCTGCCCCTTCCTTCCTTCCTTCCTTCCTTCCTTCCTTCCTTCCTTCCTTCCTTCCTTCATTTTACTTTCAGATTTTATCCATTTATTTTCAAGAGAGACAGAGAGTGAAAGCAGGGGGAGGAGCTGAGGGGGAGGGAGAGGGAGGAGGAAAGAATCTCAAGCAGACTCCCTGCTGAGTGCAGTGCCTGACTCCGGGCTCCATCCCACACCCTCGAGATCATAACAGGAGTGTCCACACGTATATGGTTAATAAGTTGTGCTGGTATAACTGAACAAGCATGTGCATTAATTGAACTTTGACCTTTCCTGCAAACCACACACAAAAAGGAATTTGAAATGGATCATAGTACTTAATGCAAGAACTAAAATTATAAAGCTTCTGAAAAAAAATTGACAATGAAACTTTTATGGCTTTGGATTAAATAAAGATTTAGCTAGACCAGAAAAACCATGCCTCATAAAAGCAAAAGCTGATCAATTAGACCTCATCAACATTTTTAAATCTTGCTCTTTAAAAGATAGTGTTAAGAAAAATGAAAAGAGGGGCACCTGGGTGGCTCGGTGTTTGAGCGTCTTGTCTTTGGCTCAGGTCATGATCCCTGGATCATGTCCCACATCTGGCTTCTGGCAGGGAGCCTGCCTCTCCCTCTGCCTATGTCTCTGCCTCTCTCTGTGTCTCTCATGAATAAATAAATAAAATCTTTAAAAAAAAAGAAAAATGAAAAGATAAAGTACAGCGATAAAATATGTGTAAAGCATATATCTGATAAAAATGTATATAATATATGTACACATTTGATAAATATGTTCAACATCTTTAGTCATTAGGAAAGTACAAATTAAAATCACAACGAAATACCACTATTTATCCACTAGAATGGCTACAACTAAAAAAAACTTGACAATGCCAAATGTTGACAAGAGTGTGGAACGACTGGAACTTCCATACATAGCCTGTGGGGGTACAAAAACGGTACAGCACACACTTTGCAGAACTTTATAACGATAACCATCCACTTACCATTTCACCCATCAATCCCATCCTTAGATGTTTATTGAAGAGAAAGGAAAGCATATGTCCACAAAAAGACTTGCACTTTTTTTTTTAAGATTTATTTATTTGAGAGAAAGAGAGAGAGAGAGTGCCGGGGGAGGGGCAGAGGGAGGGAGAGGATGAATCCTCAAAGCAGACTCCCTGCTGAGTGCGGAGCCCAACAGAGGACTCATCCCAGGACCCGGAGATCACTCAAGTTGGACACTTGAATGAGTCACCCCGGTGCCCCAGGACTTGCACACTTAATGCTCAGAGAAGTTTTATTCATAACCACAGAAGAGTAGAAAGTACCCCCATGCACATCTCCTGGCAAACAGTTCAACATACGGCGGTATATCCATATCGTGGAATGCTATCTGGATAAAGCACTGCAAAACGCAGCAACGCGGATGCATTGCTGATTGAGAGAGGTAGCACCCTGGGGTGAGGGGCAGGCCTGTTTGACCCCCAGAGCCCACACGCCCGCCACCCTCCACCTCCCTGGCCCTAATTCCACCATCAGGTAGATGCAATTCTTTTTTTTTTTTTTTTAAGATTTTATTTATTTATTCATGAAAGACTCAGAGAGAGAGAGAGAGGCAGAGACACAGGCAGAGGGAGAAGCAGGCTCCATGCAGGGGGCCTGACGTGGGACCCGATCCCAGGACTCCAGGATCAGGCCCTGGGCTGAAGGCAGGCACCAAACTGCTGAGCCACCCAGGGATCCTGATAGATGCAATTCTTAGGGAATTTTTTTTCCCTGGCCAAAAAGCTTCCTCTCCTCCTTGAACAATCTGTACCTTCTCTCAGTGAATGTTGAATTGATTTGAGTGGTTAGGGTAACAAGATTTCAGGATGCAGGAGAGACCTACTTTAGATATTCAGCTACTTTCAAGGACAAAGTAATATCCTGGTTTGTTAAAATAGAGAATGTGATCATAATAACTGATCCTCACCCACCCATCATGCCCTGTTTTTTGTGGATGCAGGGCCCAGTGACGGGTGCCAAGGACGCCAGGGTGCCTCCCCGCCCTTGCTTTCACTTAGGTCTTCTAGGACCTATTGCAACGAGTGCCTCCTTAGCCTAGACACTCATTCATCCCACAAATATTTATCGAGCACATATAATAAAACCAAAGCCAACATTTAAAATGTTTTCTCTGTAACAGGCCTATCGTCAGATCCTAGATCGTGGTGACCTTCGACTCTTTAGAACAAATGATGAAGAAAGTTTTGTTGTTTGTTAGCTTTGTTTTCTGAAACAACTTTTTTTGGCCCATGTGTTCCCCAGAGCAAAGTGGAGAAAACCACAATCCAGGGGCCTGCTGGTCAGAAACAGAGAAGGATCCCCTGAGATTCTGGGCACCTCCTAGAGGCCAGAAACTGACCTGCTGTCATGGGATTCTGGGGTCTCAGCAAAGGATGAAGTTTTGGTAAATGTCTGTTGAGCTGCACTACATTTTAAATTATTCAACTGCTCAGGGTGAAAGACAACCAGTCCCAGGGGAGCGAGTGACTGGATACACCCTTTAAATGCGGCTTCAGGGAAAGTTGGGCAATTGCATCGTCCTGAGGAAGGTCATGTGCTCGCGAGGTAAGGACCAGGGTGGCCCTGGCCAGAAAGCTGAAAACTGGAACTTAAAGATGGGTTAAGTAGGGAACCATTGATGGAACCTGGAAAGGAAAAGGTGGAGACTTTTTGTAGAGAATCCAGAGGGTCGCAGGGTTGAGAGGATGGTTCTTGGCCACACGGAGACTTCCAGGCAGCAGCTGGGGCTCCGGGGAAGAGCCGGCAGATGACAGGTGGACAAGGCAGCCCTGGGCCCCTGGACGCGCGGCCTTGCCCCTCCGTGCGCTTCCCACCCCCACCTCGCCGACAGGCAGGTTTGTTGGTGTACCCTTCAAACAGTCCTTGACTCTTCTCTGCCTGCCTGCCTCCCGGGTACAACTCCAGGCCCTCAGAAGCTCTCCCTTCCATTGGGTGTCCCCAACCAGTCGCTGCCCCCTGAGATCCACCCTTCGCATCATCACCAGGGTCTCCAACAAAATTCCCAGCATCTTCCTTTCCCACTTATTTATTTTTTTTAAAAAAGATTTTATTTATTCATGAGAATACACAGAGAAGAGAGAGAGGTAGAGACACAGGCAGAGGGAGAAGCAGGCTCCATGCAGGGAGCCGGACGTGGGACTCGATCCCGGGTCTCCAGGATCACACCCTGGGCTGAAGGTGGTGCTAAACCGCTGAGTCACCTGGGCTGCCCCCTTTCCCACTTAAAGCCTCTCGCATGCCCGTCTCCCTCTCATTCTTCAGTGCTCAGGATTAGTATCCCCTCCTCCAGAACAGGGGCCCGGGTGCCCCCAGGATGAGCTGAGGGACCCCTGTGCACTAGGGCTCATGGTGCGGCCTGCCTGACCACACCACGCTCCTCGGGACTGCGGCGCACCTGGGTGTCTCTGGGCTCAGATGGATGCCAGGGCCTGGGCACACAGATGCGGGTTCATCTCGGGAAGGAGGGAGAAGGAAGAAAAGAGGACCAGGGGCGCCCTGGGAGGCTCAGTCGGTTGCATTTCTGACTCTCGGTTTTGGGGCCCGTAGCTGGACTCTTATTCTGTTCCACTGATCTATCTGTTTCTACTTGTGTGTCTATACTCATGTGTGTCCAGGACCACCTTGTCTATTTTTGTAGCTTTATATTAAGTCTTCAAATCGGGGAGTGTTAGTTTAAAACACAACTTTGTTCTTTTTCAAAATTGTTTTTCCTACTCTAGATCCCTTGCATTTCTATACACATTTTCCAAATCAGTTTGTGCATTTCTGGACACAAGCCTGTCAGGATTTTGACGGAGATTACTTGTACCCATAGAGGCATTCTTTTTGATAAATTAGAGGAATACCATTCCTAATTGCCGTTGCTTTTTGAAACAAGCTTTGGCATCTCAGTAAATCGTTTTTCAACTAGGCAGAGTGTTCACAAACCTATGATTTTCACCTTCTCTTCTGATCCTAGGATGCAGTGAAACGAAGCATCGCTCTGGTGATGGAAGCACCGGCGAGCGTCCCCAAGGCTCCAGGGACCACTGTTTTGTCCTACGAGGAAAACCAGCTTCCTCCTTCAGGGAAACTCTGTGTCTGTGACAGTGAGGGAAACCTCACAACTCACGCCCAAGAGAAGCTGTTTTAGGCATCTCCAAACAGCCACCCTTCCCTTGTTTGTCCAGAGCACAGTTCATGTGGTTTTGGAAAAGTAGTCTTACTCATAGCCCAAGAACACCACAGGCCCCAGGAAGAGAGTATTCTGGGAAGGGGTTGAGGAGAGGCCCAGAAAAAGCCAGGGCAGAGGCACAACCTTCTGGAAGCATTGCCACCACTAGTGAGTGGGAGGTCTTCCAGCTGGACACTCCAGAGCTGGGGCCATGCTTGCCACACAGCCAGCTCCCCTGGGGAGTAAGACCCTCAGAAAGCTGCATTTCAGCAGCAAGATTATTGCCTGTTCTTTATACTGTGAATTGTTAACAGGTTCTAAATAGACTATTCATTTTTCCTTTTAGCACAGAAGGGTCTCACAACTCCAACTACCACCACCGGCTTGAATGTTTCAAGTCAAAACATTCCCCAAACCACAGCCCTCGGGTGAGATGTAGGGCTGGCCAAGGGTTTGGAGGAAAAACAACCCCCCACAGGCCTGGAAACCATTGGGTACACAGGAGGCTGGTCTCCTTGTTCACAGAAGCTGGGAGCCTGAGCATTTTTACCAGTTAATCTGATAAAGACACTTTCTCTACCAATGCCTGCCTCCACTCTCCCCACCCCGTCCCAGGACTGCGGGTCTCGGAAGAGTGGGGTGCAGGGCACAGAGTGGGACAGCCTAGGGTACCTGCAGGACTTGAGCACTCCCTCCCTGTGTTAAAGAATAAAAGAGGCTTCTGTAATGTTCCCAGCGCTGTGCTTGAGTCAGGAAGCAGCAGGTCCTACTAGGTCCACTGAACAACACCCAGAACAAGATGTGTGCGGTGGCAACTGCAGGGAAGCCAGCTCCAGCCAACCATGGGACAGCCAGAGTTCCAGAAGTTTTGGCTCCCGGGGCCCCGGGTGCAGCCCAGCCCCGGCGAAGGAGATCCAGGAGGTCCTAGTGGACCCCACAGCTGGCGGTGCTATCCATAGGTGTCGCCTTCTGTGAGAGGAGGGCTTCATCGAGGGCCTCGAAATCCAGGTCTCAGATGCCCAGAAGGTGTTTGTGGCCAAGATCTTGTCTACGTTGCTGCTGCTCAAGCCGCACCAGAAGGAGAAGGCGTCCGTGGCGATGCGCATTCACCTCGGCCTCCCCCACCGACACCCCACAGGCTCCCTTGGCTTTTTCGAGTAGAGCGACCTTGTGTTGGAGCTCTGCTGCTGAAGATCTCGGGGCGGGGGGAGCACTGGCCAAGCCGACGGCCGCTACTACCCGCAGCAGATGGTCCGGGGCCGCCAGGACCTGCACCGAGGCCGGGCTAGTCCCCGGGACCTCAAGCAGGGCCAGCCCTCACTCGGTGAGGACGGGGATTGCGACTGGCAAGCAAAGTCGAGTCCTGCAAGGAGAGGAAGAAGGCGTTGGGCGGGACCCCTGAGGTCACAGCTCTGGAGGTGCTGAGCACAGTTTGGAAGGGGACATGTGGCCACTGGGTGAGTCACGTGCACCTTGTCAGGGGGCAAACCACCTTTTGAGATCTCTTGCCTCAAAGAGACCTGGGAAGGATGCAGCATTCCCGGCGCGTCAGGCCCACAGCCACCTCCCGGTTCACGAGATGCTCGGACAGATCCCACTGCCCGCCAGACCGCTCACGAGCTGCCCGAACAACAGGTTCCTTACCTCTGGCCATACCCATCCCTTGTCCCCACACCTGCCTCACCATTCCTCTGAGGCTTTCAGCTGTTCACAGCAGCCTGGACCCCAGCACCCGGAAGCCTCTCCTAGTCCTCAGGAAAGGCAATGAGAACCCTAAACCCCGGGTAAGAGGACTCAGTGGTCCAGGAAGCCAGTGACGTGCTTGCCTGCCACCTTGGTGACATGCTGTAGCAGCTACACAGCACGACTGCCTCCAAGCCCTCGGAGCTGAGGAGCCCGCCTGCCTCTTCCTCTTCCGGGGGCAGCACGTGGGGGGATTATTTGGACAAGTGCAGCCTGGGGTGTGAGCTGCGCGACAAGAGCGTGGGGGTGAGCTTCAGTTACTTCACATGACTCATTCTCCGCCACGACAATGACAGCCTGCAGAACACAGCACGGTGACATAGAGGCCTACCTCGCCGTGGGCTCCCAACCCAGCTCCTCCCTGCAGAAGATCACCCTCTTCAAGGGCTTCCAAAACCATGGGAGCAAACACCTGCCGAAAGCTATCCAGGCCCGCTCGCCTGGCTTTGCACCTGCTACTCCGTCACCTTCACCACGGCCTGCTTGTGTGCACAGCCACTTCTAGGACCATGGCACACTCATCCTGTGCCCGCTCACGGCAGCCTTGACCTACCTTGAAGAGGAGTGGCACTTTCTTAGGCACTACCGGAGCCTCCTGGAGGAGTACCCCTGCTTCCAGGGGCTGGCCAGCCAGCTCCATGGCACCTGCATGATGCTGAACAGGCTTCAGAGCTCATGCTCAGCCACCAACGGCCTCAGGGCCTCCTCACAGGCCTCCCTCCCCTCTGGACGAGTTCCCTCCCTCCCCCCCGCCCCCCCCCCAGCACCTTGGGTCCATACAGGTTAGTTCCCACTGTTTTTTTTTTTTTTTTTTGGTGATGTGCCCCCTGGCCGCTGGGGATGGGGGGGGGGGCTACATCATCCTGGCAGCTGAGAGTTGCTAAGTACATCGCCCTTTTTGTACACGTTGGGGTGTGGATTGGACGGCCTCTTCCCCTTGCCTCTTCACCCCATCATGTGGATTGGATAGACGATTGCTACAGAATCCGGACTGTTCTTTCCTTGACTTTATACACATATAAAAAGTATGGAGAGTATTGCTTGGCTACTGGTTGTCATGTGCTCTCAGGGGGGCTGCCTGTCTCCGCCCGTCTCTTCAGCAAGAATGAACCCCTGAGGTGCAGGGCAGAGGTAGCTCTCTGGGCAGCTGGGACTGTTCCTTGGTCCAGTAAGACACGTAGCAGACATAAATTCAGTGACAGCACACTACTGCGTCCTGCCCAGAGCTCTTTCGACAACAAGGCAGTGTTCTGCTGAGAGCCGTGGTTGGTCCTGGGCCGACAGGCCTCTACGGATGCTGCAGGGACTCTGCTGTAGGGACAGACCTCTCGGCAGTGATCTGAGGGGATGAGGGCAACACTTCCGAGGCCTCATTTGAAGACCCAGGGTCACCAGGCCATCTAGCTGATGAGTCAAAAAGCACAAAAAGCAAGCCCAGAGCGTGGAAAGGCAGAGGAGGAGATGGAAAGGGAGGAAGGAACACAAGGACCCCCCAAAGAGAGCCATCTGGGACCCCACAGTAGCGGCAGGGGGGCAGTGTCCGGCTGGATCTGCTCACCTGTCTCACGGCGGCGTGTGTCCACCAGTGAGGGCTGGTAGGTCCAGGAGGGTCACATGTAGGGCAGACGGGAAGGCTCAGGGATACTGGGGGGAAGCTGGGGCAGGTAGCTCAGCGGTGGCCCAGGCAAGGAGTGCGACCAAACCAAGAAGGGGTGTAGCACTCGGACCCAGGGCATGCAGGTGACATCCCCCCACCTCAGCCCAGCCATTGCAGGCCAGGCTCCGGGTGGGGGGGCGTGAGGCCAAGGCCACCTCTGTGGTCCCAGGCAGGCCTCCCACTGCAGTAGCAGAAGCACAAAGGCCAGCTATTATCTTGAGGCCAAAAGAGGATTTCGGGGACTTGATTTAAAGTCCCTCTCTTCTTTCTTGGGCAAAGGCCTGGGAGGAGGGTGGGACTGGAACAGACGTGAGGGTCTCGCATCTTCCCACGAAGGATGACAGCTCCTGAACCCCGAACCCCAGGGTTCTCCTTCACGTGGCCCTCCTGCCTCGTGCCATCGACCTTGACCTTTAAATGCAGAATTCCATTTGTGCGCCCTCGTGGGCCGGGGCGCCATCTCCCGGGGGGCCCCAGCCTGCAGTTGCCCCTGAGGAGAGGCAGGCAGGGGAGCCTCCGGCTGGCACGAACCCGGGGAACCGGGTGGGCACCCCTAGTCGCCCTCCCCGGGGAGCGGGGGTGCCGGCGCCCGGCTCGCCTCTGTGCGGGGCACACCAATGGCCAGGCCGTGCGGACAGTGGGAGCAGCGTTTGACCTTCCAGCCGCCAGCCGGCTGCTCCGCGTGGCCGTGCATATGCCTTGGCTGGCGTCCCAGCTGGCAGCCTCCAACCCCGGGAGCTCAGCCACCCGGCCCCCAGTTATAGGGGTGACGGCCCCCCAGACCCTGCCCCACTGAGGGATCCAGCTCAGGGGCTCTGCAGGGAGGACGAGATCGTTGTCCCCCGGCCCCGGAAAGCGGGGACCCCCCCCTTCATAGAGGGGCTCTCCTGGGTGCGGGGCAGGGCTCGTGCCTTCCCTGGGGTTCATCACTTTAGGGGGACAGGGGTGCATTTCTTTTTTTTAAGGGCTGAGTTTCTGGAATGCTGTTCCACCTGATGGCGCCTCCCCTGAGAAGGGGTGTCCCGAAGGCTGAGGGGTGAGCGCGGTCAGCGGGGGCTGGCCGGGAAGGACAGACCTCCTGGCCCCCCCCCCCCCCTCCCCGCCGAGGGCCGAGCTGCCAAGGGAAGCAGCAGGTTTCCCATCGGGGTGTCTTCATGCAATTCTCTCTCTTTGGAATGACTGAGCAAAATCGTGCCTGGAAACCAGATGGAGCCTGGAGGCCTCTCCCTGGCCTGAGCTCCGAAGTCTTCCCGGCGTTGACTCATTCTCTCATCCCGACAACGAGAGGGACGCCCCTTGGTGCGTCACTGGGAGCCCCTCCTCACTCTCCCACCCTCGCTGCTGTTGCTCACTGCGTCCCCGCTCCTTCTCCCCACGGGGAAGGACGGCAGCGTTGGGACTTTTTCCGAGCGCTCACAGCTCCTTGGAGCGTGTGTGCACAAACCTGCACCCAGCTGACCTTGAACTCTTCAGGGGCCGGGTTTATTTTGTTCAGTTTTGTTTGCTGGTGCCCAAATCAGTGGCATGCGGTGTAGACACATGATTTTGCAATACCCCCTGTGCCTCATGGTTGCTGTGGCGGGTGGGGGGGATATTTATGCCCAGACCCACTTCCAGAGACCCCGAGTTAACTGCCCTGAGGTCTGGAGGGTGCCGGGCTGGGAAGCTCCCCAGGGGATTCCAGTGTGTAGCCCCTGTTGAGAGGCCTCCAGAAACTTGTCTCAGGATGAGCCAGTCAGGCGGTACTGTCCAAGTCACACTTTCTCCCTCTCTCATTTTTGTTTTTTTGAGGGAGGTTGGATTCTCAACCCCTATTCACACCTAGCATGTATTCACTGTTAATGCCATTTATTTGAGCCATAAAACGCTTGGGGAACCAAGTTCTGGAAGGCAGGCTCCTGGCAGGCATTTCTCCTCTGAGGTTTGGAACCGCCACGAATAACTCGCTCACTCAGTCTTCGGAACCTTCCTCCTCCAACACATGTGATTCTCTCGCTTGTCCTCCAGCTTCTTTAACACCTACCAAGCCTCTTGCCCAACGTTTTCTAGACCTCAGCCCGCAGTTTCTGAGCCTTGGGGAGGTGGTCGTGGGCCGTTCCGAGGGCCGTGTGCGAGGTCCCAGGTGGGCCACGCAGCCCTGGAGGGACAGCCACACGGACACAGAATTTTATGCCAAATTGGAACATACCCAGGAGGACTGACCAGTCTCGTCCATGGCAAAACTGAGAGAATTGGGTCAAAACATGACATTTGAGCTGCTGCTCGCGGCTTCGAGGGAAGTGCATCCTCCAGAACCTTAGGTCATGTGCATCCACGCAGGAGCGCGGCCCGGAGATGGGAGATGAAGAACGGGTCTGCCGCCCCGGGGCTCCCAGGGGAGGGAGGTCCGCCCCCTGTCCCCCTGTCCCCCTGCCATCCTTTAGAGCTCTCGGGTGTGGCTGACGGCAGCCCTCGACGACCCCTGCCGCACGCGGCCACCTGCCTGGGCTGCGCTCACGTGCTCCTTCAAAACACGAGCTGCTCCACGTACACGGAAGAGTCTGCGCGGATGCCAGGAGAACCCATCTCCCCACCTTAGCTCCAGCCAGTGTTTGAAGACTGAAGCCCCGTCAGCCTTCCTCTCCTCCTGCTCTATTGCCATCGGCGATCGTCTTTTCCAGACCCCGGGCGCTTGGGTACCGCGCACCGCAGCCCGCGGGGGTCGCAGGCCTTCAGGCTTTCAGCGTCTCTCCCCCCGGCCTGGGGCTCTCGCGAAGGGTTTGCGCTTGGCCCGGTCGCCTGCACCTGGGGACCTCATCTGACCCCAGACCTCTCCGAGGCCCGAGTCTCAGGGCTTCCACCCCCGGGGCCCACCCCATGAGGGTGGCAGGACAGGCTGGTGTGTGAGCCTTGGGGCCCCGGGTGGGGTCTCGCGCATGGAGCGCCTCCCGACAGGGGACAGCAGGAACCGGAGGGGAGCAAGCGCGCAGCATGGGGGGCTGCCTGGTGGAGGCGGCCTCCGTTGGGGAGCCGGGGCGGCCTTGTGCCGCGAGGTGGGCTGAGGTTGGCTGCGGCCCCCCGGCAGGGAGTGGAGGGTGGGCACCGGCGGTGGCAGGAGGCCCCGGGACGACTGAGCGTGGGGTGGCTCACTCGGACACCTGCGGCCTGCAGCCTCACTTCCCTCCACCCCGTTTGAGTCGAGGCTCGGGGAAGCTGGGCGTCCTTCCCCTCCGTGGCTCGCAGTCTGCTGGCCTCCCAGCCCTCCTGCCTCCGAGCGCAAGGCCGTGGGCAGCCACGCGCAGGCTTCAGCCCAGGAATGGCCCGGGGCCTGGAGGCTGTCACCAGCATGGGCTTGAGGGTGGACACCCAGGGCAGTCCAGCGTCCTGCCAGCCCGGCTCCTCCGTGGCCTGAGTTTAAAGGAAGCTCCCAAAGCCCCCATCTGGGGTACGGGGGTCGGCGGGTGTGTGTGGGGTGGGATGGCGTGGGCGAGGGCGAGCTCCTCAAGCTTGGCTGGCCTTCCCGTCGCGGGCCAGCTTCTGCTGGGAGAAACAGGCTCGTTGGTTTTGGAAGAATTTACTCTGGACAGAAGCTTGGGCTCTTGCCTTGTTTGACAGCCCATAAAAGTCAGCTGCAAAGCCGAACTCCCAGCTCTACTGTTTTCGGGGGCGGGGGCCGGGCAGGGGGAGCCTGGGGATGGTTACAACTCCTTCCCTGGGCTGGCTGTCCCCTCCCCCGCCTGGGTCCACCCTGCCCCTGACTGGCCTCCACAGTTAGGAAATCGTGAGGACGTTCCGGCGGGCAGGGGCGGAGGGCGGAAGGCTGGCTGGGCTGGCGGGCGGGCCAACACTGGTCAGACGTGCAGCATGGAAGGTGGAACCAAGGGAGAGGTTGGACTTCATGCTTTGAGACCCTGCGCGCGTGTGTGTGCGTGTGTGTGCGTGTGTGCGCGCGTATGTCTCTCTGGTAGGTCCAGGAAGGCCAGCGGAGCCTCCAATACGTGCCAGATACTCACTGTGTTGGGAGTTGGCCAGGAGAGAAACCGTTAGGCATCTGCCTACTTTTCATGTTGCTTCTGCATCTGACTGTGAAGAGGGGCATTCCTTAAGTCCTCACATCCCAGCCCGCCCTATTTGGGAGACGCCGGTGCCTGGCACACTCTGTGTAATGAATAAATGTCACCCGCTGAGTGACTGCCTTCGTGAAGTGGGTGGCGGTCTATTGAGCATTTACTATGGGGTTCCTCCTATCTAGCCGATGGAAGAGTGTATTGTTTTTTACTGATAGGGGAGGTACACACCGGGCTCAGGAAGGTTAAGGGACTTGTCCGAGGTCTTGCAGCTAGGACTGTGCGTGTGTACTGGGGAGGGTGGGGGGTGGAGATGTACAAGAGATTGGAAAGGCTCACGGCACCATTCTTAATTATTGCTCATTCTTGCAACTGCATCACATCTGTGCATTTGTGGAAGCTGATGGGACTGAGTGGGCTGCCCCGGGAACCTGGAGGCAGCGGAAACAAAGCGCGGGTTTTCCAAGTGGGTGCCTGATGCAGCACATTATCTGTAAAAACAGAAGTTAGAAGCATGGACAGGAGAGGCCCTCTGTACTGAGAACAGGGAAGAAGAGAGACAAGTCGATGGACAAGATCTTCTGGGACATTTAAATGGTCCCCGCTGAGGCCCACGGAAGAAGAAAGGCAAAAAAAAGAACAAAGCCAGGTCAACTGTTAAAAATTATTTAATAGAAAGTCCAATGTCAAAATGTAACAATAAACAAAAATACACATGTATAAATATGTATATATAATTAGACCTGTACACTTTCTCAGACCCTTTTCAAAATGGAACAGAATCATCATTACATCTTGGTGGTCAAATCAACAATAATATTCAAGCGACGTGGACCCACTGGTGCCGTGGGGAACATACTGCTAAAGCAGTTGGAGGGTTCAAAGAATCCAATCATGAGAGAGCTGGGAATATTGCCAAATGTCCTCTTCTGGAGACCCAGAGAGGGAAGAGGAGCGATCCCCCTGCTCTGGACATTATACTTGATCTTTTCTTAGCACCTGTAGCCACCACTGTCCGGGGACAGCTCTCCCGTTGGGCAGGTTTTTCAGTACTTAAATTTATGCTGTTGGAAGAGTTTGTTTGCCCTGTCTCCCAGATTAGAAGCTCCTGGGGATTTTACCATAAGACCTTCTTACTCTGCAGGCCAAGTGTGCCAGCACAGAGGTTTGGGGATGGATGCCACGAAGGTGTGCTCACTTGCTCTTAAAACAGTAGTGTCCAAAGTGGGTGTGCACACACCAGGGGGTACTCAAGGTCCCCCTAAGGTGTTCAGAGAGAAAGTACCAGAACCTCTGTGTATAGTATTTTGTATCTTATGCTTTTAAAAGGTCTACGTTTATACTTTTTATGAGTCTAATATATTAGTTCAGGAGTATATGACTATATGCCTTAAATAAATTAATAGACGTACAGAGGGGGTGCATCTCACAGAGGTTTTGCTGATAGGCATGTGCGGTGGAAATAAATGGGCAACCACTGCTCTCTGGAGTTCCCGTGCGTGCTGAGCGCTGGGGAGGCTGCCCTCCTGGGCTCTGTGCCTACCCGAGGAAGCTGTGTAGGTGCTCAGAGGAGCGAGACTTCCGGGTACCCCTGAGACCCAACTGAGAGCTGGGCCTCCTGAATCTGCCACGGTATTTCATTTGAATGTAAGGCCTGATTTCCAGATAAAACACAACACACAGAGCAAACACACAGCCATTGACAACTGGCAAGGAGGCACTGTGATCCTTTCCTGGACCGGAGCAGCCAATGGGGAGGGGGTGCCCTCAGGCAGACCTGGCCATATTCCAGGACCACCCCCCTGCCGCCACCCAGGGGACCCTACAGGACCTTAATTTCAAGGCAGGTACGTGTGAGGCCAAATTCTAATAGAAAGGACTAGGCCTGTGGGCTATTCGAGTGGGAACCCCAAGACACAGAATTAGAAGTTCCTCAGCCAAGGAGCCAGTGGGATATCTGGGAAAAGAGTGGGTGTTTGAGTTAAAATCTTTCCACGGGTCCAGAAGGCTGGTGTTGCTGAATATGCCAGGCTGCACCCAGAAGGGCAGGGGTGGGGGTCTTGCAAAAGAGTTCAGGACCCAAGAAATATTCAGGGCCCTTTGGGATCCCTGGACACCTTGCTGAACTAAGGAAAGTGTCTTCAGTCCCCAAATTCCTCCAACGTCTCAGGGAAACCATGTCACTTGTTTGAGCCTTTTCTTAAGTTTCTAGAAACCATGCTGCCTCACAGCTAGTGTTTTGATTCATCGAATTCATTTTCTTCTCTGTATAGAATTTCTAATTATTTGTGGGGTTGGGGGAGGGAAGAACCCAATGCTCTGTACTCCAAATAGGTTCTCTGGAAAACCTTAAAGGCACTGTGAGTAGTCTCCACAGAGAGACTGCTTCTCCCCAAGGCTCCCTGCCTCACAACCGGAGGGCTCAGAGCTTGGAGCTCGGTGGCCCCCCTGTCCCCACGAGGTCCACAGTGGCTATCTAGGCTGGCAGGTGTTTTCCATGTGCATACAATTTATTTGTGCTTTTTAAATTTAAAAAAAATTTTTAGTATCACCTTTCTTTGGCAGGATTCGGGTGCATGCTCCGAGCATAGCAGAGGCTTGGCCACAGGGCATGACCTAACCCGGGGAAAGGCTGTCCCAGGGCAGCTGCCTTTTGGGGAGATGAATGAAGGCGTCACTCTAAGCCAGGGAGTCGTCTGCTGCCTCCCATGGATTCATCTTAGGGAGCACCTTCATCCCGGGGTATATGCCAGCCTCCTACCCAGAGGTATTTTTAGCCTTGGCGGCTCTAGGGACAGGTCACGATGACCAGGCACTGTCCCCTATAGGTCTCTAAGCAAGATCTAGCCTAGGTTAAAGCCTCTGAATTCAAACAGCTTTTGGCTGTGCAGGGTCGGGAGGGGTGGGGGCAGAGGACACGAGAACAGATAGTCTCAGCAAGCAAGTGTGTGCCTGCACAGCAAGAGGGCAAATCGGGCCCTGGTGCTGACCACACTTACGTCTCTGGGTGGCCGCAGCCACGACCTCTGCTTCAGAGGGCAGAGCATGGTCTACGGCTCCTTATCCCTCCCCTCTTCCCCGGTCCACAGTGAAGCCCCCTGGCCCTGGGGGACCAGCCAGCTGACTGCTTGCCCTCACCTCGTCCTCTCTCCTGCTCAACTCCAGCTCCGGCTGCTTTGCTACACGCCAGCCCGACAGCCTACACTGTCCCTCCTCTGGACCAAGTCCCACGCTGTCCTCCGAGCCCCGAAGGCCCTTGGCAATGCTCTCCCTCAGTCCTCTGACAAACTTGAGCTTCGATGTCACCTCTTTCTGGAAGCCCCTTGACTGTTCACGCTGGGCAGCTGCCACTCTGAGATGCTCCTGCAGCACCCGGTACTGACCCTTGCGGTTCCCACACCATCTGTCTCCCGGATGGTGGGCTCCTTGAGGGCAGGAGCTATGTTTGGTTTAGCAGGGTATTACAGGCGATCGTGCTCGGGGCTCTATAAACGACCTGCTGAATGAATGCGTCTTCCACACTGGAGAAGGCAATGCTAAAAATGCTACACCTGGGACAACCTAGGTGAAGGGGCCCTAGATCCACACATCGGTGTCAGAACTTCCTAGTGGAACTGCTGGATTGCCAGTCAAGGCCACGCTGGATGGGCACGAGAGTGTGTGAGAAACGCTGTGGTTGTATATGGCTGGACCTGGCATGTATCCTGAGGGATGTGCCCTTTACACACCAGGGCTTGGGACAGGATGCCAGCCACAATACCTAGGCTAGAGGCCCAAGGGAGTCACACAGGCCAGTGGCTGGGCATCCTGGTCCAGAGGGGGCACGGGGTGAGGTGGCCAGACCTCTGTCCTCCTCATTGAGTCTAACTCAAAGTTTCGCTAGAGTGATCACTAGCTTTTCCTGTTTTGCCATTATTAGAGCTACACTAATACTTTCCTGGATGTTATCTTAGAGATTATGAAAAGCAAAGTGCAGCCCTTCCTTGGAAGTATTTCAGTGATACTGAAATAAAGAAAGTAGTTATACTTTCTTTAAGTATCTGTCTGTGTCTGTGTGTGCATTAAGAAAATAGATCTGAATTTAGAGTCCTAATAAGGCAGCTGCCTGGTTTTGTTCCAGGAACATAGATATGGATTTTTAAAAATAAATTTGCATCTTGTTTGAATGGAAAAGCTGGCTTGAAATCTATTGCGAAGCTTTCCTTCCCTCGCTCACTTGACTGTCAGGAAAGTACAGTCCTCAAGGGTCTGGACTGAAATGCCAGAAAGAAAGGGGCTGTTCTATCACCTCTGGGTCTAGGCCAAATGGCCTCAAAGGTTCTAGAGCCATTTGCAACCCTAGAGACCCGGACGGCAGTTCTGGCTGAGTTTATAGCGTTCTTTTTACTGCTTTTAAATCTTACTCAATCAAGTTCAAAGCCTTGGACTAAAAATAACTCCAGGAAAGGGAAAAAGGGAGAATTCTGGGTAGAGGGGGAAGACAGTATTAGAATGAGGCCTTTGGTTTAGTAATGGATCTTGCTGAATTTAAGCCATTTCTCTGGCTTATGAGAACCTCCCACATTATCTTGAAGGAATTTGACAGCTGCCAGGTTTGAAAGAGGCAAGATCTTGGGGATAGTTTTCATAGAAAACTGAACATAGCACCCCCTCTACACAAGGAAATTCTTTTGATTCTTTCAAGTGGAGTGAGGGCAGGTCCCCTCTAGGCAGCACCTTTAACAGTTGCCATGGAGATGTGAGTCATCTTTTCTAGAGGACATGCCTTGAGAAGCAAGGAAAGGAACTCTGGGGAGTTCTTGGGCTCTTCTGACCTTGGACCCGTTATTTAAATGGCAGTCCAAGTCATTAGATGACCATCCAAAATATCTAAGGTCTTGAAAGAGATTCACATCTAGTTGCAGTGCTTAAATTGGCCTGGAAAATACAGACCCGGTTCAAACATCAAAAAGAGACATCCAGCTCTGGCCCACAAGAAAGGATTCAAGTCAATGCTCCAGGCCTTGTGTCTACCTTGGGCCATCAGGTTCTTCCATACTTCTCTGCAAGGTTAATAAGGCTTTTTACCTTAAAACAATGCAGTCTGGGATGAATGAAGCCTTGGGAGCCAAGAAAGAAATCACAGCATTCAAAGGCCTGTTCTGGCTGCATCTGGAATTTCACTGCAAAAGTACCAGATTCCCTTTCCAGATGCTTGAAAGGATTCCAAGAAGAGTGGCATGTGCCTATATCCCCAAGGCCTTTCTCTTCTGGGCACTAAATTTCTGTTAGCCACTGGCCTCTTCGTGGTTTGTGTGTAGCTCATCAGATACGGGAAGGCCAAGTAAAACACTCCCCACGGCAGACCCAGCTGGTGATGAGCCAAAGAATGATTCTGGAAGGCAGAAGCTCCCAAAGGGTTCTTTTCACAGTGTTGCAAAGGGCATAGTAATAATAAAACAATTCGGAAAATACTTGAATGACATCTTCCCTTCTTTCCACATGGGCATTTGTGTCGGACAGATGCATTCTGTACTTACGAGACGCCACTTGGAACATGAGGGTCACAAATTTACTTCACGGGATAGTGGTGAAGATGAAACAAGACAGTCACAAAATGCCTAGCACAGTATCTGGCACAGAGTGAGTATCAATAATAAATGTTAGTTCCTTTTCCTCTTTCCCCAAGATTAGATCCGATCCCAGATAAGGTACAAGAGTCTCCTGAAAAACGTGGTAGAGCTAGTGAGTTAAGGTTGGTCACAAAAGTTAAATACATTCACCCAGCATCCTTGTTTTCTGCTGTTGTTTTTTTGACCTTTTCCAGAGACACTCGAAAAGGTGACTGAAGGACATCTCTCCCCCTCCCCTTGGAAAAAGACATCCATTCATTGGCAGAAGCCAATCCCTAGAACTCATTCACAAAATCCCAAAGGTTTATTGCAAGGACATCTGCAGCAAGAAAGCTGCCTACGTGATCCAGCTTCACGCGGGTGCGTGAGGCTCTGGAGGTCTGCAGGGGACATCCAGAAGCCAAGGTCCCTGCTTCCTGCCACCGTCTGTCTCATCATGCCCCTCAATACACATGGCCTCTCCCAGACTGGGTCTTCTTTTCCTACTGGGGTTTTGTGCAACTCATCAAAAAGCTTCATTTCTGAGAGGTACAGAGAAATGAAATTCTGAAAGTGCCTTCCGGGGGCAAAAGCATGGAAGGCAGATTTTCGGTCAAATTACACAGTGCAAAATCTAATACTTTCCCTTTTGCTTTGTTTTTGAATTTGGCAGTTGGGAGGAGGGAGGCTGCCTTAGATACCAATCCTTTTGCTTTTCAAACAAAGCATATCTCAGAGTCCTGGAGCCCAAGATACAGAGTCAGTATCTTCCTGGATTAAGACTTTGATCATTCTTCCTCCTACGAAAGGGACATCATTTCACGGGGCTTCCTTCCTAAGACCAGTCGGGATGGAGCGCTCTTAAAATTCCGGCCTCGCGTCTACGCAGCACCTGTAATCAACCGGCTGGCCCGCAGCGCAGGCTCGAGGCAAGGCTCCCGAAAGGGACAATCTCTGGGCTTAGCAGGCTTCCGGGAGAGTCTGGCCCTTAGAGAAAAAAGTTCTCGATGAGGTTGGGAGGATGGCATCCAATGGGATGGAAGAGGGGGCGCCATCACCCGGGGCTGCCGGGGGGCGGAGGAGCTGCAGGCGCGGCCGCTTCTGACTCTGGGTGCCCCGGGCCGGCGGCAGCGCCACCACAGGCACAGAGCGCGGAGGGTCAGCAGAGAAGCCCAGGCTGGACCACGGGCTCTGCGGAGGGGGAGACGCCAGTCTCCCCGCAGGCCCGGGGGTGGGGGGCACTGCTGCTGCTGCTGGCTGACCTAGTTTCCCTGCCTCCGGACTCCGGACGCTCTTTGTCCCTAAATAGACCCCACAGCACCCCTCGATGCTCCAGCCTGGGGCTGAGGCCTCGCTGAGGTAAAGCCTCTTTGAGGTCGTCCGCCAGTAACAAGCACGCACTCCGTTATGACAGCAAGTACTCCGCGATCCCAGGATCTCCGCCAAGCCAAAGCAAGCAGCGCATCCTCCTGCCGGACCCCTACAACTCCAGAGCCCAGAGGGCGTGTGCAATCCAGCTGCAAATCGTCTTGACAGCTGGCCCTGCCCTCCGGCCGCCAGGCAGCTGGGTTTTGAATTGCACCCAAACGCGAGGCCATGCTATCAACTCTCTCTGCTAAGTGCTTCTCAGTCCATTCCTCGTCCTGCCTTTCTCTCCCTCCGTCCACCAGGCCACTCCCCTCCCTCCCTCCTTCCATCTCCCTGAATCCTCAGCCAGAAGCCACTAGTTTGTGGACGATTCTTTTCATTGTATCTAGAACAATCTGCTTCATGTTCAGATATGCGGGGGGCGGGGGGGGGGCAGGGGCGGAAATAAAGGCAAAATATTTTTGCATTAGACCCTTTTCAGAAGGCATAATAAAACGAAGTACAAACACAAATCACTTGACAATTTTATGATTAAAGCGAAACGATGGAAACACAAGACAGTTTTGAGTGTTGCTAACATAATCAAGCGTCTCATGCCAACCCACTCATCCACCCCATTTCCCAGATCTATTTCTAGATATACCAACATTTGTCTGCAGAGGAAATCATGTCTGCACGTCAAAGAGTTAAACTTGGGAGACGGAATTCCAGGTGAAAAGCCCCTGGTTCTCGGGAACCAGCTTCTAGTTTTATGAAACACTCAAAAGTCAAAATCCCAAGAAACACTTGGCTCTGTGTACATGTGTATCATGTAAAATGTTAAACAGGACTAGAAAAAAAATGATAAAAAAAGCATGTGTCATCTTTGGGTAGCAGGGGGTGATTTTCTGGGAAGACACTGTCTGAGACACCAAGTAGAGGAGCCACGTGGAGGATGCTTAGTCATTCTTGCTTGAGAAGCATCAGAAATCACGTAACAGTGAACAGAGTCCCACGTGGACAAGTTTCAGGTGGGGCTCAGCAGTTCATTTACAGTTGAGGAAAAACTATTTTAGTCCTTTGGCCAAACACCATACAAAGGGAACGTAAACCCCTAGGCGACTTGACTCTCTGCATTTTTCTGCTTGAAGCAGGATAAAAAGCCTTAAATTTTGGCTGCATCTCTATTTATGTAACAACCACAGCTGCTCCCCAGAATAGCGGCTGCTGGCTGAGAGAATTAAGGGCTTTTGTTGCTAACATGTGAGTCCATTTTCTGTAGCACTGGACTGAGGTTCCTTCCTCTCGGTGCCCCCGGGTCTAACAGCAGAAGGAGTCTCACCATTAGCACATCAATGGTGCCATCCATTATGCAGATGGATTTTAAAGTCAAGGCTCATCTTCTCAGCAAGAGCAAATCTTGCTTCTTATTCTGTTCTGTGGCAGGTAAGCTCTCAGCTCCCCAGGATAAATAACCACCCACCTTCGGAGGGTTGGCAGCGTGGCTGATCCTGAGCCCCTCACATTCAAACCCCACGAGAGAAACAGACAGTGCTCCTTCTGTGTTTCTGTGGAACAAACCCAAACCGGGCCTGCTGGCCTAGCATTTCATAGGGTGCCCCGCCCGAAAGTAACAAAGAGAATCCTCGTCAAAGCTATCAAACGCGTTAAAAAAATACAAAAGTTATTTTCTCCTTTTGATTGCTATTTACTTGTGACAACATTTGTTAAAAATATTACTTCTGTCTTTGAGAAGAGATTGTTCTCTTCATATAATATGGAAAAATAAACTCTACCAAACCCACAAGTTAACATTCCCCAACACTGCCCTAGGGCTTTGGCTTCCGCATCTCCAAATACCATCACCAGTGTCAATGTACTACGTTTCCAACAGGCAAACGCTTTGCACTGTCCTGGCCAGTGCCTTGAGTAGAAGGGAGTGGCGAGGCTCATGGAACATTTGGAAGGGGGAGAACGAGGAAGTAGGATGGCTTACTTGCTAACAAAATGAAAGATAACAGGGTGGTTTCAGGCCCTCCTAGAAAGTTGAGGAGTGTCCTCTCGTCTCCTCTGACCACCAGCAGCCCTGCTAACACGAGGTGGGTGGCTGATGGGAGGGTAGGGAGCCATGAGGGTCAATTATCGGTGTCACTGCAAAGAAGGGCTCATTTTCTGCACCCGGGATCACCGTAAAACACCGAACTGGATGAATGGGAGAAGACAAGGATACATAAAAACAGTAAAATGTTTATTTTCTTAGAAAAAAAAAAAGTGGGGAAGAGGGATTCAGAATGATTGTGATCACACTTCCGTCTGCATCTGAGCAAAGCCAATGTTGCAAGCTTAATCCTCGATTCAGATACCTAGTAAATGAAACCACCTGCTGCTCCCTCCCATGTCACTCCGGGAGTCACGTCACAACATGCTTGTAATGGACAATGGCTTCTCTACTTCTTCGTAGCAGAGAAACAAGGCTTGCCATAGCAACCATCCCATCTCCAAAGCGCAACATTGCCAGTGAGAAGCGAGGCTCTGGACCGCTCAGGAGAGACAGGGAGGGGGAAGAGAGGGAAGGAGACGCTTGTCTTAGAAGCGGAAGAGTTCTACAACAGAAGTTTGATATCTGAGTTCACCACTACCTCATCTTAGAGAAAATAGGTTGGAGAGCATCTGTAAAACCATCAGTATCTTTAAGGTGAAATCGCAGATTTTTGCTGCATACCTGGACACAAGTGAAAAGTTGCAACAAGTTTTAACTAGCAGCAACAAAGAAAGTTCGATAACAGTTTTTGTGTGTGTGTGTGTGTGTTTGTTTGTTTTTAGCAATATCCCTTTGCAAGTTCGTTAAGAAACACTGTAATTTAATGGGGCATACGATATGGAACGATCTTCTTTTGCTATAGTGCTGTTCGTTGAAGAGAACCGACCTTTGCAAAGATTTCAACTGGGGTGTAACCTATTTACACAGTAGTCGCTCCTGGTTTGAGTAGTAGAATCGGTGCTATGTGATATCCTCTTCTTCCGAGCAGTAATCTCGACCCTTCAGGGGAAAAGAAAAGGAGGGCATGTGAGTGAGAAATTCAAAGCAGAGCCCGAGCCAGCTCATCACCAACAATTTTCTCTCAGTGTGTCCCCCTGGAAAAGAACTCAGGCTTTAGCAGTGACGACTGGGCACAAGGGAAGTTGCGAGATGTGTTGGCTGATTTATCGACGTGGCTCCAGGCACAGCAGTTTTACGGAGCCCCCAATAAGCCCTTACTTTATGTTGGTAAGAACTTCTATCAGACTCATACAAGACTCGGTCGTTCACCAAGAAATTACCAAATGGACGACCTATTCAGGAGACCAAGTTCTCATGAACGAGAGAAACTGAAATAAACCACGAACAAGTCATTTCGCCTGGGGTCAGGGCTGCTCATATTCTATGGCTGTTATTTCCATGCCTGGAATTTATAATTTTACAGAAGGGGATGGTATCATCCAAGGATGCCTTAGTTTTAATCCACTCTAAATTAAAAGAGGGGTTTAAAAAAAATCCCAAAGATTCACTGAGATCTGTGAAACAAACCTGGGACTCTGGTTGGTATGCGTAGGACACACAAGAAAAGTGATAATGTTTTTGATTCATTTGCTACCAAAACAGGTCACTTGAAGGCTTAAGGACTATGTACAATTGTTACTTTTGAACATTTTCTCCTCCTCTCTCCAGTGGGTTATACACTCTACGAAGGCATGGTTAGGATGGGGATTCGAGCGTCCTATCTGACCAGCCGGGTAGTCTTGGTCAAAGCATTCAGCTTCTTGGTCTGTAGTCCCTCGTGATAGGACAAGAACAAGACCACCTGCCCTGCCTGCATCACAGTACTCTAGATAAGGGCTTTGTAAAAGGTCATGTATTGATACGATTTGTACCCTTCAACCTTTCTCTCTTTGTACACACACTACATGTTTTAAGTTTTGGGGGCAAATATTCCCTTAAAAACAGAATCCTCTACATAACTGGAACTTTTTCCTAAAAGTTAACTTAAAGGAAATAAACTAGTTTTGCATAAAACTAGTTCTCCAACGTACTGCAGGTTTCTTTGTCACAATTCTCGTGTACTGAACCGATTTCACGTTCTCCTAACAGCTGAGCATCATCATAATGAACGACTGTACCATCTGGCCGGCCAGTAATCCTGGCTCTGGGACTTACTAACTCTGGCATCTTGATCAAGTTACTTCTCTGTACCTCAGTTTCCCTATCTGTATGGTAGAGAAAACAGTTAATACCTATTTCTCATCGTTGTTGAAGATTAAATAAGTTCCTAGTTGTAAAGTGATGGAATAGTGCCTGGCACGTCAGTTAATGCCTGTTATGTGTGTGTGTGCGCGCATGTGTGTTTGGTAAGAAAATGCTGCCACACAATGAAGTCTTTGGGGTCCACCAGCCCCCTTGCTAAATGGCCCCAGATTGCGTGTTCTCTTCAAATGTGATTCATTAAGGAGCATGTTTTGGTTTCCTCCTCTGTCAGATAGCCAACTCTCACCCCTGCGACTTGCAGAGTGTCTGAGCCCCGAGTCACCTCCAGGCTGATTTCACTTGTGGCACAAAACATCTCCTGGGCCAAGAAACTGGGTAACCAATCTCCCTGAGGAGAGATGTGTGCACTTAGTCACCCCTCATCAACAGCCTCCCTGGCGACACTGCCCAAGCAGATGCCGTCCCTGGCCTTGGCCCGGCCCACTCAGGAGACCCTCTGAGCCACATGCTGGAGAGCCAGAAAGGAGGACCTTGTGAACCCTGATGGTTGGGAGTGTAACTCTTCAATGGGAGAAAGAGGACACATCCAAACCTAGCAGCATGATGCTAGAAACGTATCCGGTGATGCTGTCCACAGGTCCTCACCTCATGAGGTTCAGGGAGGGGACCTGCAAGGGGGCACTGGGTGTTTAGCTGGAGGGGAAAGTCAGGGCTCATGCTGGTTTTATTAGGAAAGAGGACATATCCAGTGTCTATATGGATATACACACTGTTGTGTGAAAACAGGCAAAATACCAGGCTTTGGTTTCCTGGGGATAATCATGGTCTCTGGCTCAGGGTTGTGATCAGGATTAAATGGGGAAAACACTGTCTGGGAGGAAGTCCATAAAGGTTAGCTGCTGCTATCACTGCAATCACTGTTATCATAAACCCTGTGTTGGGTCAGTTCCCTGGCGGGGGAACAGGGGCCTCCCTCCTTGTGGCTGCTAGTAAGGACCATAGTCATAAACTGATGGGACGGATATCGGGAGCCCTTCTTCCCACCTCAGCCTTTTACCTCACACAGGAACCCTGTGAGCTTGGATAAAACTTCTGTGGCAGACACCTAAGGCTCTTCCCTTCTGTCTAAATGAGGCTGCAAATCAAAGGCTCAGCCAGTCAGTGTGGTGTTCAGATGGCACTTTACCCACAAGAAAGAACCCGCATGTGGTGACACACAGGCAGCTACACAAGTACGTGAACTGCTGTACTCATGGCCAAAGCAGTGTCTCCAATTCCGTAAATGAGTTATGGGGTTCACACAGCAGACGGAGCATTTCAGAGCCTCCCTGCTTACTGTTAGCACAAGGGAGCACCCCTTTTGGAGGGACAAATCTCTATCAGCTGCCTGTGCAAACCCAAGAATGCAATCATCATTTCCCGAGCATTTGCTTCTCAGAAATGATAATCGCCATGAAGAGGAGGAGGAAGATGGTATCAGTTGTGTTGTAGATGTTATTTCCTTGACTGTTGACACCAATCCTGCCAGGGGGACTGGCGCCCTGTTATCTAGAGGGAAACCTCACAGGGACCCAAGACCTCAGGGCTCTTCTTCCGCCTCTGGTTACAAATGCAGTGAGCTGACAACTAAATTCAAATTCACATCTGTTCTGTGTTGGTTATTATCACCTGCCAGCAGCTCTGAGAACCAAATATCTCATGGATGGAAAACCTGGAAATCCAAGCAATGGAGAGTAAGAGCTCCCAGAGGGCTGGCCCTGTTCTAAGCAGGGGACCTGAGAAGCGTCACAGGAACCCCACCTACACGCGGGCAGGCCTTCCACAACATGACTGCATGTCTCATTTACATGTATAAACAACTGTGCCAAAAAGAGAACCTGAAAACCTTCAGCTGTCAGAAGACAGAGGTGGGAGGGAGCTGGGTTTGAGAGGAACATGGCCATTCTCCCAATCGAGGCAGCAGCCCTGCCCCATCAGAGCTACAAAGGGGATGTCTGTAGAGATGCTTCCTGCAGGCAGAAGTAGGGCTGGGAGACACAATTCCACTTTGTACAAAGGACTCACTGAAAGCTATGGGGAACAAGATCCCTAGGAGACCCCCAGCCCCCAAGCTGGAAGGCTAGAAAGTCCCAGGGAGGGTTGTTTGAAGAACCACAGGGGCTTCTTGGTGTGGACTCCGACATCTCGAGGAGCTCCTGCCTACGGAGGTTCTCCCCACCACCGTCCTACTCTGTATAGGTTTCTGTGTTCTCGTCAGCTGTCTGTGTTATCTCCTTGGAAACTTCAGTTTATGTCAACTCAGGACAGACATTTCTGAGGTTCTAGGGTGGTGAGGATTGTTTGTTTGCTGAAATGTCCAGGCTAAGAATTAGGGATAATAAGGAACAGAGGAAAGACCATTATCCTAAATTTTAAACTCTGCAGTTCAAAGACAAGCAGCTCAAAGAGTGACTTCGAACAAGAGAATTGTTCCTCCGAAGTACCTACAGTGCTTTTGTCTTTAGATGGGGCACCTGGGGGTGGGGGGCTCGGTGTTTGAGCATCTGCCTTTGGCTCAGGTGGTGATCCTGGGGTCCAGGGATAGAGTCCTGCATCAGGCTCCCTGCAGGGAGTCTGCTTCTCTCTCTGCCTATGTCTCTGCCTCTCTCTGTGTGTCTCTCATGAGTGAATAATATCTTAAAAAAAAAAAAAAAAGTTTAACTAGACAAATAATCAAGGGCTGGCTGTCCAGGTGCGGGTATGATTTTATCTTGGAAGACTCCAGTACATTTCTGTAGACCTGTGTGCATTCAGCCTAATAACTGAATAACATCAAGCACATAATCCTCAGCTGTGAACTGAGTATTTTGCCAGTGGGGTAGATCACAACTATACAGATGTTCCAGAGAGGATGCAGGGAGTCTCCATTTCTCCAACTCTAAAATGGGGACAATAGGACTTACCATGCAGTGTTGCTGAATTAGAAGTAATACACATAAGGTGTTTAGCAAAGCTTGGCACATGGGAGGTAATTAATAAATTGGAGCTCTAATGACGATATTGAAAAATAACAGCAACAGATGCAGCAGTGAATAAACTGTCTAGGTGAGAAATTGGGCCCACAGCTGAATGAGTCAGTTACACTCAGGTCCTCAAACAAGCCAGGCACTCGCGTGCTTGTCCCTCTTCCTCCGTCCTGACTGGCTCCCCTTGCCTTCAGCCCTCCCTACACACATCACTTCTCATTTTCTGGATCTCTGTTCGAACACCACCTCCCTGTCTTCCCCGAACACCTCATACACAATAGCACCTCCCTTAGTCCGCATCATATTTATTTATATTACTTATAATTTCCTGATATTAATATAGTAATTCCTTTCTCTATTAACTGCTTACTTTCTTGAATAGAGGCATCAAGTGGGCAGTGACTGTTTTATGCACTGCTGCATCTCCAGGACTTAACACTAATGTTGGCCACATGTGAGATGCTCAGTGAATATTTGCTGAATGAATGAAAGGATGAAAAATGTCTACGGTTGCAAAGTTTCAGAGTTGAAAGGGGGCCTAGAGTTTTCCCTCTCCAACCCCATTAGATTACACTGCATCTAATGTAGGATGGGCCTCCGTTTACCATAGTCCAGACAGGGAGCCTTCTCTTTTAGGCTGGAACATGTCAGATAGTTTTCCCAGCTGCCCATGATACTGTTCAACAGCTGATCCCAAACTCTGCCTCTTTGCAATTCCCAAAGAATGGCTTAATCTATGGAACCAGAGGATCATTTTTAGCAGACCAACAGCACCCCTTGGTCCCTCATCTGCAAACAACACGGCTCCATCTAGGTCTCCCTCCCTTGCAAGGATCCCACTTTCACCATCATTTTATTAAAATGGACTCATAAGGGCATCTGGGTGGCTCAGTCGGTTAAATGTCTGTCTTCAGTTCTGGTCATGATCCCAATGTCCCGGGATCAAGCCCTACATCAGGCTCCCTGCTCAGCAGGGAGTCTGCTTCTCCCTCTGCCCCTCCTGCTGCTCATGTTCTCATATGTACTGTCTCTCAAATTAATAAAATCTTTAAAAATAAAATAAAATGGGCTCCTCAAAAACATCACCTGCATAGAATAAGATATCCCAAATATACAGCCTAAGAGAGGAAAGCATTAAGTATCTGACAAAAAGGAATCACCAGGAATGACAGATTCCAAGAGAATGGATGTGTTAAATCTTAACAATAATACAACAGAACTTCTGTCAAAGTTCTGGAGAGGGAAATAGCTCTCAGGGAAAGAGAAATAACTTATACAAAGGGACAGAAAAAGAACACAAGAAAATAAAGAGACACACACACACATCATGTGAAAATGAAGTTTTGCAGGTTAAAAAAACAATAAAATCTAACGAAAGGCAAATGTGAAAAATACCTGTAGCATACAATGTGTAAATAAGTGATAGGAGAAGCTCATACCAAGAAAAGATGGACAGTAAGAGGATCTCAGTAAAAGGGAAGGGTACAAACCGGGAACTCATTCAGAATGATGTAAAACCAGGGAACACATAAGCAGAAAAATGGTCTGCTTCAGCAATCAAAAATTACAAATCAAATAATTAGATATTACTGAAAAACAGAGACACCTGATTCTTGAGCGTACACAATGAAATGTAGCTCTTCTATCACTCTGGCAGTAGCGTCAAATGATATGGTGGTTTTGAAAGGTCACTTGGTGATAATATGTACTATGAGTCATAAAAATGTTCATACCCTTTATTATAGGAAGCACTGAAATCAATATCAAAGACAAACCTCCAAATACATGTTTTTAAAAATGATATGTGTCGCTTCTCTGGGGCTGGCGGTAGGAACAGGGTTCGACCAAAAGCAGGAACTCTTCTTGAGGTGATGGAAATGTCCTAAAACTGGAGAGCCACGATGGCTGCATTGCTTGGTAAATTTACTAAAAATTATCGCACCATGCATATAAAATGAGTAAATTTTAGGCCATGTAAATTATATCTTCATAAAGTTCTCAGAAGTATATGTACAAATATATTCCTTGCAGCCTTTTTACTAGGTGTGAAGAAAACCTCAATCAAATATCCCAAAGAAAAAACTGGTTACTAAGGTATGGTCCATGCACGCTCTGCGACCATAGCGACAAACAAAACGACAGAACTAGCTGCCCACTGTGTCCCCAACAGGCGGCTCCTGCTTGTGCACCACTGCATTCTCACCCATATCGTTCCTTTCTCGCAGACCCCCTTCCCCAGCTGGCCCTACCCGGCCACTCAGTCTTTACAATGTTGTTCCAGCATCGTATCTTCAAGTGACATTTCCCCCACCTGCTCAGGAAGAATGAGTCTCTTCCCTTCCATCGCACCACCATGCTTTATAGGGATTTTAGCCAAAATACTTGCCGCTCTTGCTCTAGGCAGCAGGATGTGTCCCTTATCCATCCTTGTCTTTTTTGGTATTTAATGGAATCCTTGTGTGGCCCACGTCACAATGGTTCTGAATACTCAGGCGTCTGGAGGGAGGTGCTGCTGCTGCTGCTGTGTGTGTGTGTGTGCAGGGATGGAGGCTGTTACATGATGTTTTTGGGAAGTGTCCCAAGGGAGTTTCATAAGTGAATTAAGTTGTCAACATTTTGTGGATTGCACTAGAAAAACACTGCTCTTCCACAACACAGATGATAAAGAGTAAGTTTTGAACACAAGTATCAGCAGAGACAGGGGCACGGCCTGGTTCCGAGAACAGCCTGGAATCTAGCAGAGGGTAGCAGGAGTATAAGGAAAGAGAAAAAAAGGTGACATGAGAATCCCACTGTCCACTACTCATCATTCTTATTTGTATAAATAATATGTAAACCGCATAAGGAATCATGTCTGGTTCTCTCTCTTTTTTTTGGACAAAGCAAATTTAATTTTATATTTTGATTAAAAAATGTGCATCTGGACAGCTAAATTATAAAGTGTCAGTCCAACTCAAGTGTAATAGAATACCAGCTGTCCCTTTAAAAATTTTTTTAAAAATTCCAATATAGTTAATGTACAGTGTTCGATTGCTTTCAGGTGTACAATACAGTGATTTAGCATTACTCAGTGCTCATCATGAAAAGTGTACTCTTAACTGCCTTTACCTATTTCACCCATCCCCCCACTCACCTCCCTGCTGGTGACCATCTGTTTGTTCTCTATAGTTAACAGTCTGTTTTTGGTTTGTCTCTTTTTTTTCTTTGTTCATTTGTTTTGTTTCTTAAATTCCACATATGAGTGAAATCATATGGTATCTGTCTTTCTCTGACTTATTTTGCTTGGCCTCATACTCTTTAGATCCATCCATGTTGTTGCAAATGGCAAGATTCCATTCTTTTTTATGGCTGAGTAATATTCCACCGTGTTATACACACCATATCTGAATCCATTCATCTGTCCATGGACATTTGGGTTGCTTCCATATCTTGGCTATTGTAAACAATGCTACAATAAACATAGGGGTATACGTATCTTTTCAAATTAGCGTTTTCTTATTCTTTGAGTAAATACTGGTAGTGTGATTATTAGATCACACAATAGCTCTACTTTTAATTTTTGGAGGAACCTCCATACTGTTTCCACAGTGGCTGTGCCAGTTTGCATTTCCAGCCTGGTTCTCATAATATTCAGCCAGAAGTCTTTCTTTTTTTTAAGATTTTATTTATTTATTCATGAGACACAGACACACAGACACACACACACAGAGGCAGAGACACAGACAGAGGGAGAAGCAGGCTCCCTGTAGGGAGCCCGATGTGAGGCTTGAACCAAGGACTCTGGGATCATGACCTGAGCAAGGCAGATGCTCAAACACTAAGCAGACACTGAGCCACCCAGGTGCCCCTAAGAGTTTGTTTTGATGAGGCTGATTTCTGTCTGAAAGCAGGCTCTTGTTTGCTGACTGACTGACCAGCTGAAGTATTCATTCTCCTCTCCCTTACTTTTCTGGATGATGACACCAGGAACCATGGTTAGTGTCTGGCCTGTGCATTACTGTGATTCTCCTACGTTTTGTCTGCTTCCTTTGTAGGATTCTCTTCCTCCTCTCTCTTCCTAATTGTAGCCATCCTGAATCTCAGTTTCATGAATTAGTTCCGCTTCGTTGACAGGCTTCTATCCTGCATTGTGGCTTTCAGGTGCCAAAAAACACCCTGATGAATGAAACACAACTGCTGCGACTGTATTTTGGTTTAGAAATTTAATGGCCCATCTCCTTGCCCTGCCCAGCTAACACCTTTTGTCTCCCCAATGTTTTCCTCCATGCATCACCATCCAGAGGCAATCCCAGATCCAAGTTTCCATGGGACATTTAAGCTTTGTCACTGAACCAGGAATCCAGGGGCAGGAGAGCTGCATGCCACAGCTTGAGCATCTGTGAATGATGAACTAGAATCCAGAACACTCATGATGTGGAGGAGGCAGGAGGTGGGCTGCTGTTTCATCCACCCCCTGTGGGGCGGTGGGCCAGAAGCAGGCGCCCTCCACCCCTTCCTCAAGGCTGGAAGTGGCAGGGCTTCTTCATCAGTGTTCCAGTAGCATTTTTGCTAACAGTCCAACAACAATTTCTAACCACAGTTTTGAGGAAATGCCAAAGAAAAGCAAAAAATAATTAGCTGCGCTGTTAAAGTCTCCTCCTCTGGCTTACTTCATTAGAAAAATCAGTCAAGGCATTAATGGCCATCTCTGTTTCTAATGAGCTTTATTCTAATTAGACTCACACGTTATTATTTCAGTTGGGAAAAAGGTCTCGTTTGTAAAGAGCAGTAGGAGCGTGGCAGCTTCTGCGGGTTTCTTTGACCATACACTGGAATGATCACCATGATAACAGTGGCAGTGACAAGAGTCCCAGTACACTGAGCTTTTCATTTCCGAGAGAGAGCAAGTATTAACTAAATGGTTTTTAAACCCCCATGAAGTGTTTATTATACCCAAATCCTCATTCTACAAACAAAAAGAAGGAAATTTTACAAGCTTCAAGGCATATTGTTCTCAAGCTTTATCTGATGTTGGCACTCAGATGACTTCACTGATGCCCCTTCCCCCAAAGGAGGTAAGTAGGAATGAGGATAAAGGTGGGAGGTTCATATCTCTAGGCCATATTGAACTGATGATGTCCTAGGACAGGAGCTGGCAACTGTCTCTCTCTGTGAAAGGCCAAGTAGTAAATATTTAAGGCTTTGCATTCCATATGGTCTCTGTTGCAACTTAGCTCTGCTGTTGTAAGCATGAAGGCAGCCACAGATAAAAGGAGAAGAGTGAGCATGGCTGTATTCCAATAAAACTTTATTTGTGGACACTAAAATTAGAATTTCATGTAATTTTTCACGTCAGAAAATACATTCTGCTTTTTGTTTTCCCCAACCATTGGTACATGTAAAAAACATTCTTGTTTGGTGAGCTAGACCTGGTTCATTGACTATAGTTTGCCCACCCCTGTTCCCTGTTCCAGAGAACAGAATCACCATCAGTGGGTTCAGAGGCTAATAACATTGTCAAGGGTTTGGCCCTCTTCCTAGAAGCTCAAGCAACAGAGATAATTTCCATCTTGAGAGACACTTCTCTCAAGATGGGGCCAGAATTCCTTTCTAAAATGTCATTTTATAAAATTGTTCTTATTTTACAAACAAGAAAACCATCAATCAAAACCAAAATAAAAAAATTTTCCTACAGTCTACCTAATAAATTGGAGAGTTTCCAAGTTTCACTTAAATCTGTCTATATATCTCTGTCCATATTATATGTCATTTTTACATATGACACATTTCTTTTTGTTTCTTCACTTAATATTACCTTTAAAATTTTTTCCCTGTTGTAACTGATTCCTTCTAATGATAAATAGATATAACATAAATTTTTGTGGAATTCTTTGTGGAAGATTTCCAGGCTATTTGGTGGACTTAATTCAAAAGGGATGTTTTAATCTATTCTCAGGTGTAAGAGTTAACATTACCACTCCCTTACTCCCGGGCCAGGACTACCTAGTAGGTGGCTAGTTGGGAGACTGAGCCTCATGGATTCCCTCTAGGGTTCGTTTCCTCTAGGACATGAAGCCTCATGGGTCTCTCTTAGGATTCACTTCCTCTAGACATGAAGCTTCATGGGTCTCCTCTAGGGTTCACTTCCTCTAGGACATGAAACCTCATAGCCATGAGTTCACTTCCTTCAGGACAATGGCTTTAACAAGTTCAAGATTTCAATCCATATGCCTCTTGACAAAGATGTGTCTTCCAGATAAACTCTTTAGAGCTCTTTGTTCCGAACTAGTTGCTTATACTCTAGAATGTACATTGAACATGGTTGGAGATTTGGGGAGGCTAAGTACCCACTTCTCTTCCATACAGTTTTTAACTGAGAACAGTCAGAAGGAGTCAGATGGGAATTAGCTCTCCTGCTGGGTTAGGGAACCCTCCTCATCACCAGCCCCATCCCCCCCTCAAGGCCTTATGCATGGTGACTGACCCAGCCAATCATATGTGGACAGAGTGGAGGATGTTGGGTTTGCCCCTCTTACTGCTCATGGCTAGCAGACTAGAGGGGACAGTGTGAAAAGTGGTTCCTTTTCTTCCTCCCCACAGAGAAAAGCAATCTTGTTTGCTGGATCAGTGCTCACCATCCCTTCCAAGAAAAACTTTGTTTTCAGAATAGAAAGCACATGCATCTGGCCAAGAAGAGGACCACAACTCCTGATGGGAAGTTCCTGTCTGTAAAAGGCAGAGCCGAGTGAATTAGCCAGGTATGAGGGGGAGAAGGCCCAGAGGGCAATGAGGAGTGGATGTCCTGGACCTGGAAATGCAAAGAACATGTCTGTGTGGCTTCCCTCCTCATCCAGGACATGGCTAAGGTGACCAAGTTGCACCCCAAAAAAGAAGGGAAAGTGCGGGTCCATGGGACTTCTTTGTGGATCTTGAGGATCCCACTGACCTGATGAACCTATTTCTTGGGAATGAGCACTTTGAAGGAGGACAACTGAGGGACGTCCAGAGGACACATGACAGGCTGGGGGCAAGCAGAACTGACTGGATTGGTGGGGACTATTCAGCTTAATGGGAAACTCTGATTAAAACGGGATTGTCGGGTAGCCTGGGTGGCTCATTGGTTTAGCGATGCCTTCAGCCCAGGGCATGATCCTGGACACCCAGAATCAAGTCCCACATCAGGCTCTCTGCATGGAGCCTGCTTCTCCTTCTGCCTGTGTCTGCCTCTCTCTCTCTCTCTCTCCTCCCTGTGTATTCTCATGAATGAATAAACATAAAAACTTAGAAACAAAAAAAAAAAAAAAAACAAAACAAAACTGGATTGTCACATACTTGGTCAACTGGCCAATGAGAATAATAATTAACAGAAGCCAACTGCATTTCTGTTCAGGACTATCAGAATCCTTGGGAACAGCGATTCAAATGAAATCTGAAACAGGACTGTTTCAGGTGACTTAGAGCATTTCTCAGATATTTGTGCTCGTTGGTCTTCTTCCACCAAATTGCACACACTGGAGTGCAGTTTGGAAGTGGAAGGTGTGAGTAAGACTCAAGACCACTACGTCATCTGCTTTTTCCCACTAGACATTTTGTCATAAACACAGTCCTGTTTTCACAGACTTCTGTCAATTTTGAGAAATTTAAAGGATACAGAAGAGCAGAAAGGATGTAACAAACACTGTATTTCTATCACTTGGACATAAGAAGCAGTAATATTTTGTAACATTTGCTTCTAGCTGCCTCCCTCCCTAATGAAACTGCCATCCCAGTCCCATTCCCCTCCCCACCCCCAGGCACAACAATGGCATTGGTTTTAGTATGTGGCCTTCCAGCTCATTTTTGATACTCTAACATCCATATCGTATTCTTACTATATCAAATAAACTATGCTTTATGTGTATGAATGTTTAAATATGTAAAAATATGGCATACACATATGTGTGTGTGCATGTGTGTGTCAGTAAATGGTATACAGCTGGTACTTCATAAATACTTGTTGAATGTCCATCTCTAAACAACATGGCATTTTGACATTCTTCAACTGGCACGGTATCATACAACTTTTACCACTCTGCATATTCCTCTATTCACTTAATAATATGGATTCAGATCTAAACAGTCCATTTACACATATATATGTATACCTGATTCATTTCTTTTAACTGCTGTATAATATTGCACTGTAGATCCCTACAGTTCAATCTACTCATTCCTCTAGAGGCAGACACTTAGGCTGCTTCCAATGCATTCGTGCTTTCTTTTTACTATTGAGCACAGAATTCTGCAGTGAAGTCTATTATACAGATGTAAAAGAATTTCAAGGATACAGACCCAGAAGTTTAATTGATGGCTTTTATTGGTTTGTATTAAGAGTCCTTCTTTATATGTCCTGGCTACAGATCCTTTCGATGTTTTAAGGGTTGCAAATATATTCCAAACTAGTCTACTAGAAGCTCTGCATTTGGGAATTATGAGGCTTCTTCAACAAGGGAGACACTGACCCATGACAGTCACCTGGCTCCTTGTGTCAATTTTCAGTGTAAGAACCCAGAAGGGAGGCAGGATATGGATAAATATCTACAAACCTCCAACAACCAGTTTTGGGAATAGGAGTTTAAAGAATTTTGGTACTCCTCTTTTGAGTCTATTTAGGAAAGTGGGATTAAGTGAGGGCAATCTAGAATTGTCTGCTCCAAGAATGCTTTTTCTAGGAATGAAATGGAATATGTCTCCACTCAACAGAACTTCAAAGAGAGGAATAAGTATTCATTAATAGCAAGATCATCTAAGGATAAAACCTTCAGGAAATGTATAGAACATAATATGCTTTGTAATTCCTTCCCAAATGATATAAATGGGCAGGTACCATTCTTTGCTATAGAGGGTCCACTTAGTGGGAATTTTAAAGAGTTGGGGGGAATCGGCTAAGATGTTCTCTTAAGGCCCTTTCATATTTTATGCTTCTAGATTAGAAATTCCCTAAAGGCAAGAACCCAACTTTTAAATTATGCACCACCTATGTATGGCCCCTAGCTGGTTTCTGGGTCCAGAGAATACATCTCAGTTATGCTCATTAAATGAATCAAAGGGAGTCAGTTTTATCATTTTAATGATTTCTGGGGAGATCCTCTTTCCTTTTTGTCTTGCTTTTTGTAAAAGCAGGTCTTAAAAAACTTCTAAGAGTTCAAAAAAAAAAAAAAAAATGAACCCTCCAAACAAAAAATATATATAGGAATCCAGCTGTACCCAGGCCACTGACTCACTGACTCATTCTGTAATCACTGCTCAAAAGCTAGTGCAAGGTTGTTTAATGGCTCTGAAAATGTTCACATGAATCTAATTCCTTAACATGTTATTGCCACACAGGAGGGAGGCGGGTCAGTGCACATTGGAAAAGAATCCTCTCTTAATACTCTATATATGAGACATCTGTACTGCAGGAAGGCCCTTTTGCTCAAACAAAATTCAGGCTGTTAAGTTCTGCATTTTCAGTTTCAGTTTTAGCTCCCTCAAAACCCACCTCCTCCCAACGTCTACAAGTGGCCTGATCATCTGGATACAAACAACTGCAAGCCTATCCAACATATTAACTTCTCCGCTAGAGAGTCTTTGGTGAATTCTCTTTAATTTCCCACACAAGTTGGCATTATGATGCAAAAATTTCAGTGAGGAACCAGAGGATCAGAAGGTTAAACAATTAGCCTGGGGTCTCAGCTATGATAGGAGCTGGGTCTCAGATCTGGCCCGGGTTGGAAGCACAGGCTCTTGTGTTGCTCTGTGCTGCCTCTTTCCTTGACTTCTCTCGATGGAGATCCTGGCACTGAACATGCCGTGCTGTTCTTTATTAAGAGCACCTCCTATCTTGCTGAGCCCTCTACTACAGGACCACATTTCTCTCCTTTGTATGTTTTCACTTCTGCTAGCCCCCCGCCTCCCTTGTTGGTACCATTCCCTTATTCAGCAGGTTTGCCAAGCATCTGTTCTGTCCCAGGCCCTGTGCCCAGTTCTGGGGAAAGAAAGGCAAATGAGGTCCAAAGACAAATCTTAGCTCAGAGGGCTAAGACAATGCCCTTGGCTACCAAACGCAAAGAGTAGAAAAGGCATGCAGAGGAAGGGAAAGAGCCCAGGAAGAGGACAGGAAGGAGGAACTGAATGAGAACAAGTCAAAGGAATGATACACATCGACATTACTGTCTCTCTGCTCTGGGTGGCACCTTGGGCTGCCCTCCCTTGCCTAATTACTGTACCCACAGCACAGTGACACTACTCACTGACCGTGTCCCACACTGCTACTGAGTTCAGGGCACCATCAGCCACACTTCACTAATAAAAAATGGCGTGGTTCTTATTTGCAGTCATGTACCACATGGTTCTGGAATCTGAACTCTTCTCTGCTGCTTCCTAAGGAGCCTGGCTGATAGCACCTGAAGAATTCTTTGAAAACCAAGCCCTCCAGGAAAAAAAAACAAAACAAAAAAACAAGTGAGCAGAGACGGAGTGTGTTGCATTTCTTTGAGGCTTGTTGCCTGCTTTACTGTCCTTGGCCTCACCATCTATTGCTATCAGCTACCTTCGGATCATAGCCCAGAGTGTGCAAACACTTTGCCAGTGGTTCCTGTACCAATGTTATTGTCATGACAGTTCAGTAGGGAGAAAAACAAAACAGGATTGAGTCATATTCTTACCCTTCTAATTACAGCTCTGATTTGGCTGGTGAATGAGGAAAGGAAGGTACACATAGGAGAGAGAGAGAAGGCAAGGCAGGGGGATGGAGGGAAAGAGGACACAAGGAAGGTCTGGTTATTAGCAAAGGCGAGGCCATACTATGCTTACCGTGGAACAAGAGGTTGTTTAATGATACTGGCAGCCCAGCCCACTTCCAAAATACACATGCCAGCAAGAGCCTCTCTTTCTGCCAGTGTTGAGGGCTGTTGAGGGCTTTGGCTGTTACTAAAAGTGAAATGCAAGAAGGGAGGTACACCCTATCATTTCCTCTGTACATGCTGGGCAGGTTGCGTAACATTCCTTAGGATTTGATACAACAGTTCCATGTTTCTCCTCACTAGTGGGCACGAAGAGGCCTTACACACACCGCCAGACAGTAAAACCTATCATCAGTTGCATCTGCCCAACACTGTATCTGATTCTATAGCAAGTCTGAAGTTACACAGTCCCCTACAGGGATAGTTTATATTTAGAACCAAATATCATGGTTGGTAAATTACATGCTACTCTCTTCACCAGGTGAAGAGCAAATGGCTTCTAATCTCCAACACATCAATTCAAGATATGGTTTGGACTGAACTATAGAATATATTAAAAGGAAAAGTCCTTGAAATAAATTTATAAATGCAGACATGCTGTTTCTCACCAGCTATGTTGGTTCTGGGGCCAAGGCAATCAGGCCACTTCAGGAATGCAAACATTTTCTAAGTGTAAATGATTTTTAAAAAAATAGATGTGCAGGTCTACAGATGAACAAACGTCCTTTAAAATCAGCAGATTTTGGGATCCCTGGGTGGCGCAGCGGTTTGGCGCCTGCCTTTGGCCCAGGGCGTGATCCTGGAGACCCGGGATCAAATCCCACGTCGGGCTCCCGGTGCATGGAGCCTGCTTCTCCCTCTGCCTATGTCTCTGCCTCTCTCTCTCTCTCTCTCTCTCTCTGTGTGACTATCATAAATAAATAAAAATTAAAAAAAAAATCAGCAGATTTTAAATCCAGAGCTGCTCTTTCTCAGACATTGCCCCCAAACATTACAATGAATAATTCCAGCCAACAATGGCAGAGTCTCAAGATCACACAGGCTTAAGCCAGATGATATAGTAGGTATGCTGGTCACTCATCCTCAGGGGGTGAAGTATTATCAGCTACTTTTGAGAAGAAGGAAGGTAAGAAAAGAAGGACAATGGATTTGTGTGGAGTTTTCTAGTCTTTAAAACCAGAGATCTGTATCGATCATTGCTAGTAAGGTTCATGGGTACAAATGGGCCTGGATCTGAGGGAAGCACATCAATGAGATGCATCATAAAGAAATCCACAGGTTCTTGGCGTGGGGCTCAGGGACAGGCTCCAGGGAATTATCAAACCCAGACATTTACTTAAAAAATGTTGTCTATATGATGCTCACAGCCTAACAAAGCTTACAAAGTCTTGCTTGAGAAAAACTAATCAGATGCAAATGGCACTGTACTGAGACAGTCTTGATTTAATATTAAGAACTATCTTTGAGAGGGTAAAAGACTCCTTGGTCATCAACTGTTCTTAAATCCTCGTAAAGCAAAGTATACATCCTTATTTTTGCCTGGAGAAGATACTATTATTGCAGATACTTAAGAAGTGTACTTACTTTTTTTTGCTTCTAACATGTAGACTCAAATGTACAGAAGAAAGCCTATCTTAAAATCTGATATGATCTGTATTATATTCAGATTCTCCTCCATGAGGCCGACTTTTAATAATCTAGATCTCGTCTTTCTCCTCTAACTACAGTGAAAAGCTAGAATTTAGAATCATTACTTTGTTCAGCAGTAAACTGACATTTTCTTAAAGTTGCAAAATTAGACAAATGTCACCACTTTGCTTAAAGTTCAGGAATCTGTGAATTGTCAGGCAAAACGACTAGATTCCGACGGAATATGGTTAGATACTGAAGTAAAAAATAATGAGTAAAAATAAATGAGATGCTCCTGTTGTTTTACAGGACTTCTCCTCTCCAAAAAAGAAATGCAGAAGAAATCAAACAGAGGCTATAAGCCTCTTTGGAATTCTCACTGCTCTCCTGACAAAAGTGCTCAGATGTAAGTCGGTGTCCCGGCCTTCTACACGCCAGTGCAGCTGAAATGGTACCAAGGGTTCAAGAAGCTGTCCTGTCTGGTTAGTGGACCTCAAGTTTCAACACCTGATCTGATAGACACCTGTGTTCTATACCAGAGGACCTGGCTCACAGGGATGACGGGAGGGCAGGGGGATGTGGGGAAAAAGAGTGATGGACGAAAGACTCCAGTCAGTAAAACAATTACATTATAAAAGAAACCCACTTTTAAAATTAAGCTACTCAAGGCAAGGGACTGTTACCTACATATTTTGTATCCCAAATTTACCATCTATTTTCTATCCCGAGTAACGATCTGGTACTCAGTAAGTGTTAAGTAAGTTCTTTCTTCTTTCTTTCTTTCTTTCTTTCTTTCTTTCTTTCTTTCTTTCTTTCTTTCTTTCTTCTTTCTTTCTTTCTTTCTTTCTTTCTTTCTTTCTTTCTTTCTTTCTTTCTTTCTTTCTTTCTTCTTTCTTTCTTTCCTTCTTTCTTTTTAAAGATTTTATTTGACAAAGAGAGAGAGAGAGGAGAGAGAGAGAGAGAGAGAGAGAGAGAGAGAGAGAGAACAAGCAGGGGGAGCAACAGGCAGAGGGAGAGGGAGAAGCAGATTCCCCAATGAGTAGGGAGCCCAGTGTGGGGCTTGATCCCAGGACCCTGGGATCACAACCTGAGCTGAAGGTAGACGCTTAGCTGAGTCACCCAAGTGCCCCCAGTAAGTAAGCTTTTCAAAGGCATTTTTGCTACTTGCTTTTCTTTGAGACCATAACCTTCTTAGAAAATGCTGGTCCGGCTATGGTGTAAAGGTACACTGCACTCGGGCACCATGATCATCTGTGAGCTAGAGCTCACCTCAGCTTTACTGTAAATAGTAGGCCATCTGATAGTCCTAGTTTCTTTACACTAACAGTACTTTTACATCTATCCTTAGAGAGACAGAATAGATTTCTTTTTGGTGTAGAGAGTTGAAGGGTAAATTGAAACCATGTCGTACAGACACATTCACTAACTATAAAGGAAGAGTCAAGGAAGGGCAGGTTTAAATCTCCACACATTCAGTCAATTTTGCTTCTTATCAACTGAAGGAAGAAAAAGGAAATCCTGGACATTTCTGAGAGATAGTAATCTCAAAACTCAAGCCCTCTTAGAATGACTCCAATTTTCAGCATGAAGGTCTGAGGTGTTTTGTTTTGTTTTATTTTGTTTTGTTTTGAATATTTATTTATTTATTTGAAAGAGACAGAGCGAGCGAGTACGCATGTACACATGGCAGGGAGGGGCAGAGGGAGAGTCTGAAGCTCAGGGTGGAGCCCAGCACAGGGCTCGATCTCACAACCCTGAGATCACAACCTGAGACGAAACCAAGAGTTGGACACTTAACCAACTGTGCGAGCCTGGTGCCCTTGTTTTTTGTTCTTTTTAAATCAACCCTATAAAACCTAAAGAATAGATCTGAGTTGCATTTATAGTTGTTCCTCATACTAGCTTGGACCAAAGAAATATTTAGGAATGGTGGAAAGCCAGGAAAATAATTTATAAGAACCCAACCTCCAATTTTGGTTATACAAAATAGGGTGAAGATCATATTTAGTCAAATGCATTATATTAAGAAGAAATGTTTTAATATTGGAGGCTCAATGGTTAAATAACCCATGAAACAGCATTTTCACAATGTTCAAAAAGATGAACTTTATAGATAAGAGGGAAGAAACAGGAAAGCCAGGTTCAGACGGGATAGAAAACTGCCTTGGAAATCTGTAACTGGGTGCATGTCGCAGGTTACATAACAGCTCTTCTTTTAATATAAATGTATTCCATAGTGAGAAGACTGTTTATGTTGAATCTACAAATGCTTCTTTGTCCAGGGAAGGTTCCATCCAACAAATGATCAAGTTATAAACCTTGCTTTTGTTGTGTTAGACACATCATACTCTATACCCTGGATGCAAAAGGAAAAAGGGAAGTTGTATTTCAGATGGGAAGGATGAATTCCAGTTTTGAGTAAAAGGAGGTAGAATTTCAGTTATGGAAACACACCAGAAAGGGATTAGATCATCTTAAATGCCTTGTCAGGGTTTGTAACTTTTGTTTAAAAAAGGTAACTTACTACTTAGGTTTCAATTTTTACAGACTAACTCTGACTACTAAGAAGATCTTTTTATTGCCACAGAGCTAGTGGAGGAAAAAAAAAAAAATCCAAACAAACTGAGAAAGAAAAGGTCTTCACCATTACAGTGGGAACAAAATATTTATTCTCATGCTTCTCTTTACTAAAACAAATGTTACTGGCAAATTGAACAGCTTTTGAACTGATACGTGAAACTTGGTAGTTATTCCTGGATGAAGTTTTTAATCTAAAAAATACTAGATAAGCCAGGGTTTCACTAAAAAAAGGGGGGGTGGGGAGCCTGGGTGGCTCAGTTGGTTAAGCGTCTGACTCTTGATTTTGGCTCAGGTCATGATCTCGGGATTGTGAGATCAAGCCCAGCATTGGGTTCCATGCTGGGTGAAGAGATTGTCTCTTCCCCTTGGCCCCCACTCTAAAAATAAAATAAAATAAGATAAATTACATGAAAAGGAGTATTTATGCATAGCCAAGTAATGCTATAGGTTAAAGTTCCATTCTAATTCATCATCCATCTCTACCTTTCACACTGGCAACATAAGCTGGTCTTTTAATAGTGCTTTAGAAGATTATACAACTATTCCTTAAGGAGGTCCACTTCAGAATGGGGTCTGCTGCTGAAACACTGATGATTTTAACCCTTCATTATTTCCCATTGAGTGATATATGTCCTAACTTAGGAATTCATGAAGGAAGGCTCAGATAAAAGGGCCGCAAAAAGTAAAAAATAAATAAAAATGAAAATGAAAAAAACTTCAAAGGCAAAACTGACTCATGATGCCTTAACCATAGTTATGCTACTTTCTGAATTTAGAATTTAACTCTTTTTCAGAACAAGGTTTTCAAATGGTAATACTCAGATTTATAACTTTACTATTTAAAGTTCACCCCCCTGCAGTGATGAATTTAAATTCTGCAAGTATGTAAGCCTTTAATTATTACCATACCCATACTTCATTCAGCTGATTAGCATATGGCACTCTGGGATCATAAGTATGGGTTCAATTAGCACACAGATCTTCCTGTCAATGTAAAATCCACACAACTTCTAGAGAAGCAACTTGGGAGACTCTGCTTTTGGGGTCAGGCTGATGAAGGCTACAAATCCAATCTGACTACTATCAGCCTTGCAAACCTTGGCCAGTTATTCACATATTCTGAGCCTTAGTTTCCTCGTCGGTAAAATGCAGATTATACCTATCTCAGAGCCATTTTCCCAAGGCAGGTACTGACTGCATGCGATGTTTGTAAAAAAACTCAGAGCAATGTCAGGGATACTGAACACGCCATAGGTTTTGGCGGGTACTAATGACCTTCTTGCTTCCAGTCTGAAGTGAGAGCAGGGCATGAGGTGCAGACAATGTGTAGTGAGCAATGTTCTGTCTCAGGCAAAGGCTCTTACTAGTCTCTATTTGGCCCTACACACATTAATTAATGATCAAGAAGCCTAGGATCTTGGATGCTCTAGTATACATCAAACATTCTCATAGTCACGTTTTTTTTTTTTTTTTCTTGGCATGGGGGAGATTTTTATTTTAAGTCTCTACCCATCCCCTTACAAGAACAACTTTGTAACACAGAAATCAGAATATTATTACCTTAACTCATGAGGCAGTTAGCATATTTCCCTTGAAACAAGTGGTTAACTTCTTTTACTTCTTACCTTTTCAATCTTTTCATCCAGCATTCTGAAGAATTCTTGTTGGCTTTCAGAGATGTGCATGCTAAAAAACAAAGAGTAGTTAAGTGCATATTTCAATGTTTTCTTAAACCTAGCTCCCTCAAGTGAAAAACGCTGAGACCTTAAGCTTTCAGGTAGACATTTATTTATTGCTGACTTTTTCACTGCAATAGTCTAAGTCATACTAAGGATAAATGCCATTACAGTAATCCTGTAAATGTGTTTCATTATAGTCTATCATTATAGTCTATATAGTCTATAGTTCCTATGATTTAAGGTATACAATTTCCTTTCAATGTACACATTATTTATAGAGATGTTACTGGAGGGGGTGTGCCAAATTTTTTCTTCAGAAACACATTTGTGATTTAGAAAAAAAAAAAGCATAGCCAAGCAATATAGGGCATATTTGAAGCCTGTGCGGGACTGTAAAAAGAAGATCTATCCAAGTTATTATGTTGAAATGTGTATTTTACAAAGACGGTCATCATTAGCATGGTATCTAGCTGGCAGCAAACAGGCAGAGAATTGACATTGCCCTTGAACACTTTGTGCAGTGGTGACATCCCATGCACCTTGGAAGTGAAATCCCACTGGAATGTACGAGTGAGTCAGAAAGCATACCTGAGTAGCACTTACCCTGTGTGTTTGCTTGTCTAATACTACTTCACGGCATACTTAGTGAGACCGACATGGTTGGTGGGGACAAAACATAAGAAGGTAAGGAGAGAAGAGAAGAACCACAGATGGGAAGGGCATGGGGAGGAAAGGGCCTTGTGGCAACACAGTCTTATTGACAATGGTTTCCACACAGCAAACAGGTGTGGGTGGTCCAAGGAGGTTCAGGACTCTGGGTTAAGAGACACATCCCATAGCATATCTTTCACTTACTATAAGTGCTCAGTTGTGGCCGTGGCTGGGGATGGAAGGAGGGGAGGCTCTGGAATCACTTCTCCCCTGTGAGTCTAGGTGTGGAGGCAGCCCAACTGACCTACCCCTAAGCATTATGCCTCATCCTTTAGGGCCCACGTGAACACAAACCCTTCAGCAGCTCGAAGGTTTTTCCTTGTGTGTAAAACCAAGATTTAAAATTGGGAGCACCATGACATCAGCTCTGATATAAAAGGAAAATAGAAACTATCTGACACCAGCAATCAACTCTCACATATAACATGTAATTTTTCCTGTGAGGTTAATGTCCTGTTTCAGAAACTGGTCTTCTCTTGGTGCAGGTTAGAAAGGCAGGCCAGAATCTGGGATGATGAGACTATATTAAAACAATCTCCTCTCTTTCTCTGGCTGGGCAGAAAAGCCACTTTTGAATGCCTGAGTTTTCCCAGATTCCTCACGGCTTTACTTCTTTAAGTGTCAAAATGTTTTTTATCTGAGCCACTTCGGATGCAAAACTTCAAACTTTAATAGAGGACCCAGCATAAACGTTATGTAGATTTCACTTACTAGCAGCCACTCCCATGATCCCAAATCACAATCCCCCTCTGTAATGTTGGGACACCCACTGGAGCCTCTGAGGTGGGCAGAGCTGGCTCTCCTTAAGCAAAGGGGCCTTAAACCGTGGGCTTCTGTTCTCTGTCTGCTTTGAACTTTTTCTCATGTGTCTTCTTGTTAAGGAAGGTATTGGTTCCTTTTCAGTTTTCTTCCAAGCTGCTGCTTCTACTTCACACTTAGCACATCCAAGTCTGTTAGAGTTGTGTCTAAGGTTAGACACAACTGTGTCTAGGTTAGAGCCCCAAACAGGCTCTGGGGGTGGTGGGGGGTGGGTGGCAGGGCAGGGGTGCAGGGGATGGGGGTTCCTGTGAGTAGGGAACAGGCATGTTCTGGTAGTTGCTGTGGCTACTCAGATACGTTCTGGGCATCCTCCCTGTTCCTGGCCAAGCTCTTAGCAAATAAGGTTGCTGGACAGCTCTGGGTCCCAAATATGAAAGGCATGAAGACATATAGATATAGATATATCTTAATATAGATAACCATGCACATGTTCATGTGTGCACACACATGTATCTTAATGTAGATAACCATATATACATTAGTTTCCCTAGAGAGTCCAAGATATCTCATAAAAATGGCATGTTTAGGATTTGATGTTTACCATGGAAACTTCTGGGTTAGAGTTTTTAACATAATTGCCTTGCATATAACCAAAGGGCAATAAATATTTAATCAACTGGGACCAAGCGGTCCCAATTTTAATTCACGTGATTCCTGACTCCTCACAGAGGCAGTTCAGTTTGTTAGGATGGGTGAGGTGCAGGCCTCAGATTCTTTATCTATAAAACCATCAGGCACCGGTCTCTGAGGTCCCTTTTGGCACTGATACTCTATGATTATTACCAACTTCCATTAACTCCTTAATCGAACTATCACAGCATGAAAACAGGGATGCTTGATTAGTACTCATGCATACTAGACTTAACAAGATTAGTCTTAAGTAAAAGCGATTCTGCAAATGTGTCTGCCATCCCTGGGATCAAGAAGAGAGCTCAGGGGTGCCTGGGCACGTGGCTGGCTCAGTCAGAGAAGCGTCCGATTCTTGATCCTAGGTCATGAGTTCAAACCCCATGTTGTACACAGACATTAAGTAATTAATACTTAAATGAATTAATTTCAAAAAAAGAATGCAGAGCTCCGTGGTCCATATCAGAAGACCAGTGCCAAAAGTAATGGTGAGGACCTCAAGATGCATATATAGTAAGCAAGCACAAAAACCCTAATGTTCCAGTTTTGTATAGTTTAACTACATACTTTCTAACTCTTAAAAAAAAAAATGCATTCCTTGATTAAAGCAAACTGAACAAAAGCCACTTAACCAAAAATTAATTAGGACAGGGTAACTCCATCTGAATCCAAACAGTAGCCTCACTCTGGGGCAGATGGTACAGTGGTTAGGGAAGTAAACTCTGCCATTTTCATTTTCATGTGTGCCCTTTGAGAAACAATTCTAACCAAACGTAGGCAACTGGCCTTCAACTGGTGCATCTCTACATCATACCCCACTGATAGAGAAATACTGCCTGCTTTCTCTCTGTGTAAGATCATCAGAACACCTCTGCCTCCCTCTGTCTCATTTCAAAACCTACCAAGAAGTATCTTCCATCAGACTGATTCACACAAACAGTATGTGGACTGTGTTAGCCAGAAAAGTCTAACGGAAGGGTGACTTATTTATTATCAAATCCTGATGCACCAAAAAGCTCTTTCAGATAAGCTCCATTGTCCCTGGAAGTGTGGCAGGTACTGCCAGATGGAGCAAATGCTTGCATGAGGCCTTTCTTGCCTAACATCTTCAGTATGTGTAACCCGAAAAAGAGGCTTATTCTGCTGTTCTGGGGATTCCTTTCATAGACAAGCCCTGAAGTCCTTTCAACAGGTACAGAGGCAGCATTGTTACTCAGGGCAAGTAAATAAACTACTCCGTTTCACGGACTCCTGCCTAGATAAACCTGAACATTCTCTTCTCATGTGGAAACTCTACAAACACAATGGCATTAATATTAGTTTTTACCTTCAAGAGTACAAACTGCACTGTGAGAAACAGTTCTTAGGTAACAAGTCCATTCTTTAAACCCTTTCTGATGCACAACCTAGTGACTGTGAGTGATGAGGGAGAAAAAAGCACACTGGCCTTTCTACCTTTTCTCAAGATATTAGAAATGGATAATTAAATTGTTTATGATTCAGCTTATAAAGTATGAATATCTGATGCTAAGATTAATTAGATCTAAAAATATTTTATAAAAGCCTGTATGCTGGTACTTGATTTAACTAATAAAACTTAACAATCTCAGTAACTCCTATTTCTCTCTAATGAACTCAGCTTCGGAAAACACAAGGCTCCCCTAGTGCACTTCCAGTGCCCCCAGTTGGCGCTAGCAGAGCTCTTGTGAGTTAATCCTGAGTCATCCACAGCTCTTCTGACTGTGACTTCTCAGCTTCATGAGATGAGGGATGACAACAGTATGGAGTCTTAATGACAAGTAATCAAAGGAATGAAAAAGGTGGGCAAAATGAGCTTAAGAGCTGCAAGGTATATGGCTTTCCTTTTTAGTGACTTAAAAAAAAATTTCCAGCTAATAAAAACCTAAGCTATCAAAGTACCAGAAGGCAAGGTCCTGACTCCTTAATACTTCAACTGCAAAAATGAAATGCAATCACTCAGGGAGTTCCTGGCAAATCTTGGCTTGAATACAGTTATTTCTTTCAATAATCATCATCACCATTGCTCAGTTGGACCTTGGGGAAGTGGCTTAATCCTAATCCTCACATAATGACACACCCTTGCTGGCAGTTCATGCATGGCTTACTTTTATTTAGCCAAATATATATATTTAAAATAGAATAATAAGCACCTGCAAAACAAAAACAAAAAACAAAAGCTAGGACCCTGACAACAACCTAGATCTAACTTACTTCCCACCCATCTGTGTGCTTCCCCCAACTCAAGGGAACCCACATGCCCAACCCCCCCCATAAAGCATTACCATATACATGCTTTATAATGCAGAGAATTTATTTAGTTGTTTTTAACATTACGAAGAGTGCATCATGCTCTATGTAATCTTTCAAGACCTACTCTTCTAGTTATATTGCTCAGGTCCAGGCAGCCTTGTATGTTGGTACAGTGTATTTGTTTTAACAGTGTGAAGGCAGTGTGGTTCATTTACCCAATTTCCTGTTAAAGAGCATTTGGGCTGTTTCTAACTGTTAAGGTGTTCTTATCAAGCATCCGACACTGGGATAGGTCCTGGGCATACATTATTTCATTTAATTCCCAGCCCTATGAAAGAGGATTTTTTTTCTCCTCTATTTTTCTCTGAGAAAACTGAAGCCCAATGACATTAGGACACTGGCCTCAGATTACAGTCAGTTAGAATGAATTTTGTATGTTTTATCAAAGGAAGGTGTGAAGACTATCAGCCTTTTATTACCTACCTATCTTTATTATTAATACATCTCTCCTGTTACCAGGTATGGGATTGTCCTTCCACTACTGGGGAAAAGAAACTCATTATCTTATTTTATACACTGCAGAATAAATAACAGTTTCCTTGCTCCTCTGTGTCAGAAAGGAGGAAAAGTACTCATGGCTTTCTAGGAAGATTTCGTAGTTGAATTCTGGTAACCCAGGGTTTTGACTCATAGTTTAATACACACACACACAACCAGAGGATTTTCTTCCTAATTTTAATGTGAACACAAGAGCCAATTTAATCAACTTCTCTGAAAGCTTCAGCACATGCCAGTCTGCAAAGTATTGCTGCTTCAGTGTCTCTAAGTTAAATAAGTATTCACACCAAAGGAAAAAAGAAATTCTCCTTAATATAGTCTCTCCTTAGAACTCAGAGATAAGGGAATCATTTAAAAATAGCATATATTGAATGGCCTGGATGAAAAGATGACTTGGTTTTATCATCAGGTATCTGTTATCCCTCAAGGGCAGACAAAATTAGTGTAGATAAAAGTGATTACCCGTGAAGTGGACAGGGGAGGTTGTGATTATGGCATAAAGTGTACCTAAGGGTGTAAAAATTGGTTTTAACATTCCACTGACAATGTAAATGAGAAGTGGATTTTAAATGTCCAGTTTTCGGGATGCTTGGGTGGCTTAGTGGTTGAGTATCTGCCTTTGGCTCAGGGTGTGATCCCAGAGTCCCAGGATCAAATCCCACATCGGGCTCCCTGCATGGAGCCTGCTTCTCCCTCTGCCTGTGTCTCTGCCTCTCTCTCTCTCTCTCTCTCATTCTCTCTCTGTGTCTCTCATGAATAAATAAATAAAATCTTTTAAAAAAATAAATAAAATGTCCAGTTTTCTTTGAAAGTAAAAAAATTTAAATCCCTGAGCTCTTTCACCAACCTGAAGAATCCTAACCACCTACAGCACTACCACAGACACTGAGCCAGGGTGAGGTGATTAGTTTGAACTAGGTAATTTTTGTCTCCGTTTCCCGGGAAGAACCAGACATAACACAACTTCTGCTTATGACTTGGATTTATGGAACTACTATTACATATACATAGTAGGTTTATTTTGGGGGTGGGCATGTCTATGTCAGAGGTACTAGTGGGATCAGCATCCTCAGGGAATTTGTTCTTATTTAGGTGGACCACCACAAAAGAGATTTGTAGCCTTGGGAAAATAGAACCTCTTTGAAGGAAAGGGGAGATAGCTTCAAAGTGACACTAAGTGCGTTTTACTGCCAATGTAGATTCCATTCTAGAACAATCTAGAAAAATACTCATTATTCTCTTTAACATTTTAATTGTGCGATGCATAACACATAGAAAACATACAATGTTATTTGTACAGTTTTAAATACTAACAACGAAAGGAACACCCATGTAATCACCACTCAGGTTAAGAAATAGAACCCATGGTCCCATTGTCTTCCATTCGGTGAGAAAGAACCATTCTAAGTTAAATGCGTTTTCCTTTCCTCGCTTGTCTTTATTGCTTTATCACATACATATGTAACACTGCATACATATGTAACATATCACATACATATGTAACATTATGTTCTGCCTGTTTTCAAACTTTATATAAATGAAACTATATGCAGACAGGGACTACCACTTACTTCCCTTACTGCACAACCTTAACATTCATGACAGTCCTCCATCTTGATATGTGGAGCTATAGGTCATTCATTTTCACTGATATTGTTGCTTGCTTTGGCAGCACATACACATTTTCACTGATATGTAGGATTCCTATCATAAGAATATGCCACATTTTTTGTCATCCATTATAATTTGGAAGGACATTCAGGTTTTGCTTCAGAGCTTTAGGAGCTCACATAGATAGTGCTGCTAAGGACATGTCAACTATGTCCACTGGCACATCTGCACAAGGGTTTTTCTAGGGTACACACCTGAGTGGGGAGTTGCTGCTGGGCAAGGTATGTCCAGGTATGATTTCAGTAGAAAATACAAATTGTTTTCCAAAGTGATTGTACTGGTTCACATTTCCACTGGGCTGAACACATCCGGGCCAACCATTTGTACTGTCAGACTACTCTATTTTTGCCAATCTTGTGGTGCGAAACGGTATTTTTCCTACACATTAGCTATTCAAGTTTTTTCTTTAATGAAGTAGTTGTTCACATCTTTAGCCTCTTTTTCTATGAGCAATCTGTTCTGTACTTTTTGATTTTATAGAATTGCTTTATCCATTCTGGAAACCCAACTACTGTCAATTATATGCACTGTAAATATATTCCACCCCTTCCTTTGACTCTCCTACAGTAAATTTTGATAAATGGAAGTTCTTAATTTTAATGCAGTCATACCAATCATTTTTCTTAAGATCTGCATCTTTTGTGACTTGTTCAAAATTCTTTCCTACCCCATAGTCATAAAGATATTCCCCTTTATTTTCTTCTAACTGATTTGAAATGTCAGTTCTGTCATTTATTATGGATCTGTTTTGGGACTCTCTATTCTGTTCCATTAGACCAAACCACACTGTCTCAATTCACTGAAGCTTTACATTAAGTCTTGGTTATCTAGCAAAACTGAGCTCACTCTGAAAACATTATTAGCTTTAAAAACAACATAAGGAAAATCGGAACCAGAACTTACTTTGCTCTGGGCTGATGAACTAATCCTGGAATCTCTTTATTAGTTTTAAGTCTTACATTTGAACTGGCACTTTTTTCCTGAAAAACATAAACACAGATGTAAAAGACAAGGTGAGAATCAGCAATTAAACAATGGCATGGACTGTCATCACAGAAATGCTAGATTTGAGACCCTTCACAGCAGGTCACTTCATGAGGACAAAAATCCTTGCAAAGATGTAACGCTATAAGGTAAACTGCCAAGCATTTTAGCAGGGAACACTGTCATGGAAAGAGGAGGTTGCTTTATGACAGCTATAACTATTTTTAGAAAATTATGTGCAACTAGTATCTGATGTTTAGGTGTTTTTAGGGAAGAATAGAAAAGAATAAAAGAATAGAAGATTCTGGTGCCAACGAGCAGCAGTAGTGTAACCACAGACATTGTTTACATTCTCAGGTAACAGACTTCAGTGCATTTTGTTTATAAAAGACAACTACAACTGCAGTTATTGAGATGTGAAGTTTGCACGAGGCCCTAGCATTGACAGAGACAACATGATTAACAGTAACTAAGTTATTCCATCCAGAACAAATGCTGAGATGGAATTCAATTGAATTAGTAAAATTCAATACTAACTTATATTCAAGAAGCAGTTCTTTGGCTTTAGTCTGATATGATTTCTTTTCTTTTAAAAAATTTTTATTTATTTATTCATGAGAGATACACAGGGAGAGGCAGAGATATAGGCAGAGGGAGAAGCAGGCTCTCTCTCTGCGGAGAGCCTGATGTGGTACTTGATCCCAGGACCCCAGGATCAGGAGCTGAGCCAAAGGCAGACACTCAACCACTGAGCCACCCAGGTGCCCTGTCCGATCTGATTTCTTATTCCCAGTACACTAGCCACATGAGAAAGAAACCCTCTCAGAGCTTAAGATGCAAGTGTATTGGATGCTTAGGTAGTTCAATTGATTTAGTATCTGTCTTCGGCTCAGGTCATGATCTCAGGGTCCTGGGATGGAGCCTTGCACATGGCTTCCCGGTCAGGAGGGAACCTGCTTTTCCCTTTGCCCTTCCCTGCTGTGTTTTTTTTTCTCTCTCAAATAAATAAATACAATCTTTTTAAAAATTGCAAGTATATCAGTAGGTATATCATCTCAATAATAGTACTGCTCTCTATATATATTTTTTTAGTACTGCTCTATATTTATACAATATTATCTTTAAAAAATATTCAGGATGCTTTATAATTTGCTCTGAAAACACAGCACTGAAATGAAAGGAAAGACTATTCTAAACCTATTTATAACAGGTGACTATATACACTCAAGGAACCTGACGTGTAGTGATAATTAAAGACCCAGGCGAGGGCAAGGAATAAAGACTCCTGTGGGTCAACCCACTGTTCTTATCACATGCAGAGTGATGTGGGGTGGCATATAAAACAGATGGTCCCCAAATGAACTCTTTCGAGAGTTCCTATTGCTCTCAGGGCAGCAGAAGCCATTTAAATCAGTGAAACTCCAATGATGTACACACTGTGGTTATTTGCTATTTACCATCCAATGTGAGCTTCTCTGTATAACATCAGTACTCCAAAATACAGGGTAATTTTTGTTTGTGATTGTCTAGGAAAAGAAACAATTGGTACTATTCTTTTTGCAGTCTATCTTACCTTCTTTACCTGACACTAAACTTTAGAGTATTTTCGTAAACTTTTAAAAGGTATAAAATATATACTTTTCCTCCTGCTGATACAGCCAGGGAACAATAGATGAACTATCTTAGTTTTCATTTTCAGAAAGCAGCCCCAGGAAGGCAGGCCCAGTCCCTTCTTTACTACTGGGGCCTCGGAGCCTGGGTGGGGCCTGGCACTTTGGGAGTTATGCATCATATGCCAGTAACACAAATGAACAAGGTCAACAAATGATGAACTTCTTTTTAACAGTGAGAGATAAAAATAGCTCTAACGTGGTCTCTCTGAAGGACTGCAGAGATAAGTCCCAAGTTAGTCATTTTCTTTCCCCCTTAGCTGCTTGCTTGAATTAAGCACTGAAAATGGACATATGACAGAGCCTTACACTTTTTTTTCTATTCATATAATTTCCCAAACTCTGAGCCTAGATAGTACATTGTAATTGACTGATTGATTGATAGACTGTAATTTTAAACATTGCTAGGGCAGGAATGAGGCCTCTAATTCTAAGATTATAAATGATACACAATTGTATACTGTTTATAGTCAATTTATTAAACTGTACCCGTCATAGTTACATTGCATCACCACATTTTCCTTAAAAACACATTGTGTGGTTGCTAGGAAAAGAAGGAAACTCCACACAACAGAGGCTTAGTGGATGGGTGGGGTACTCCGCCGAACAAGCCATGCCTCTGCACAAATGCAGAGGCAAGCGCTTCCAGGAACTGAGGCAGAGGCTCAGGGTGGGATTTCAGCTTCAGATTTCCCAGTTACAAATAAGAAAAAAGAAAGTATATGTTATTACATAGTGATTTCTCTTTGATTATTTATGTATAATATATTGGTTTTTTATAAATTACTACTCCCAAGGGCACCTGGGTGGCTTAGTGGTTGAGCATCTGCCTTTGTTCAGGTCATGATCCCGGGGTCCTAGGATCGAGTCCTGCATTGGGCTCCCCACAGGGAGCCTGCTTTCTCCCTCTGCCTGTGTCTCTGCCTCTCTCTGTGTCTCTCAAGAATAAATAAATAAAATATTAAAAAAACAACAAATTACCACTGTCCAAGGCCATAATAACAACTCAATGATCACTTACTATATATATAAGTCAGGCACTATTCTAAGTGACTTCCATATATTAACTTATTTTAATACTCACAAATATTTACATATATTAACATATCTTTATGTTCATAATATCTCACTGAGATAGGTACCGTTTTTATTCCCATTTTATTTTATTATTTTTAAAAAAGATTTTATTTTATTTATTTATTCATAAAAGACAGAGAAAGGCAGAGACCTAGGCAGAGGGAGAGGCAGGCTCCCTGGAGGGAGCCCAATGTGTGACTCGAAACTCCAGTATCACGCCCTGAGCTGAAGGTAGACACTCAACCACTGAGCCACCCAGGTGTCTCTCTTCTGATTTTTAGATCTTAGCATTTGTTGCCACTTCCATTTGTTTGGCACTTATTTATGACTTATCATTATTAGTTCCTATCTCCATTTGTCTTATTTGCTGTGTCTGAATTTTAAGCTCCCTGAGGACAAGAATCTTTTCAATTACTTGGTATTTTAACCTAATACCCACCACATAGTAGATAACTATTAATCAGTTGATTGTAATAATTAATAGAACTAACCAGAAAATATTTTTCATTGTTGACTCTTATTGCAAATATTTATAAAAACTATTATACTTTACCTTAGTGCAGTTAACGTAAATATTTTATTATTGAGGATTTCTCAATAATTGATGATCTGGAAACATGATTTATATTTGATGTTTTTGTTTGTTATGCTAGATCCTTAGAATATACTTGCTCTTTTGTTTTTTATATGGACTGCAGAAGACCATCCAAGTTTTTTTTTCTTTTAAGATTTTATTTACTTATTCATGAGAGACACACAGGAGAGAGACAGAGGGAGAGACACAGGCAGAGGGAGAAGCAGGCTCCCATGCAAGGAACCTGATATGGGACTCGATCCTGGGACTCCAGGATCATTCCCTGAGTGGAAGGCAGACACTCAACCGCTGAGCCACTGAGGCATCCCTTTATTCCCATTTTATAGATGAGAAAGCTGAGGCACTGAGAGGTGATGCATTTACCTGAGATCATACGAATAATAAGTGATAGCGTTGGGATTCTGATCCAAGCAGAATGGCCCCAGAGTCCATGCTATTATAAGCCACTAGGCCAGCAGTTCTCAAACCCCTTTGCCCATACTCTTCAAATTTTTATACATTTTGTTGAACCATATGAAAAAAACCCCACATTTGTTAAAATTACCATCAATTTCATTAGGAAAATTTTGACAGAAGCTGTCAAGCTCATGGTGGTATAAAATTTTCCAAAACTCTACTTTTGGTTTAATGTTTGAATTTTGTGACTGGCAACACATACTGCCAATTGTTTTCTTTGAAGTGACAGGTTCTCTTCATTCATTCTTGAGACAATGTTTGCCAAATACCCAAGTCTTAATATCCATAATTTGTCTGTCAGGCATTTTTTTTTCTAAAGTAGAGATGGTGTCCCATAAAAACAACCACTAGTTCAGATTGCAACTCAATCAACTGCTGAGGTACTTTTCCTTGAGATAACCACTTTGCCTGGGTGTGCAGAAGAAATGCTTTACGTATGCCTATTTCCCATCTCATCACATAGACTATTAAAAAGCTATGCATCCAAGGCACAATATTTAATAAAATTAAAAGTTACTGCTTCATTCTTAAATGAAAATGGAGGCTATTCTTTTACTGTAAGTGCATAGTGGTGGTGAATAAGATGACTACTTATATGGTTTGGCTACTGCCTTGATTTGTGCTAAGGCACTAGGCAGGTCTACCCATCATGATTTTGCACCGTCAATACAAATAACAACATGGCAAAAAAGGCAAACTGCTTTTTAGTATTGTTAGGGAAATGAACTTGAGGACATCCTGAGACTGTTTTAAGGACTGCAGGCCATACTTTGACAAGTGTCTCTCTAGTTCTTTTGCAGAGAAAAGAACTATTGATTATTTAATTTGCTATATGCTTTATTAAAAAAAAAAACTAACCACCTTATTGAGGTAAAATTTACATTTCATAAAATTCCATTATAAATGTATGATTAAGTGACTTTCGCAAATTTATAGAACTGTACAATTATCACCACAATCCAGTTTTAGAACAGTTTTATCATCCTAAAGTTTTCTCAAACCCATTTGCAGTTCTTTTCTGCTCTGCTCTGTAGCCCCCAGTAACCACAATTCTTTCGGTCTCGACAAATTTGTCTTTTATGGATTCATATAAATGGAATCTTTTAATATATAGCCTTTGGTGTCTGGCATTTTTCACTTAGCATAACGTTTCCGAGATTCATTTATATTGTAGCTTTTTTCAGTATCTCACTTATTTTAATTGCTAAGTAATATTCCAATGTATGGATATTCCATATTTTGTTTATACATTTACCACTTGATGGACATTTGGGTTGTTTCAAGTTTGAGGGATACTATGAATAATGCTGCTATGAACATTCACATATAAGTCTTTGTGTGAATATATATTGTCATTTCTCTTCGGCAGGTTCCTAAAAGTGGAATTGCTAGATTATATGGTAAGTGTATATTTAATTATTTAGGATATTACCAAGCTGTTTTCCAAAAGTGGCTGCACTATTTTACATTCTCACTTGGGGTGCATGATGGTTCTAGTTATTGCCATTCAAGTGGTGTCTCATTGTGGGCTTTATTTATTCTTAAAAACACGACTTATTTGGATATGTTCTTTGCATCTTGGAATACCCAGCACATTGCTACGTGGGAGCATTTATATGCTTATCAGCTAGCTACATTTGCATAAAGAAGTCAGTTTTATATTTGCTTATAAATATCCCTTCTCTTCTGGGTTTGTTTGTTGGGGAAGTGGAGGTTTAAAGAGATCTGCTTTTAAAAAAGGAGGCAAAGAAACAAACAAAACCAGGAAGGGCTGGCACCATGAAGCTGCTGGGAGCTCAGATGATGCAGACCCAAAAGAGAGCCAAAAGCCATGTCTGGGGTACTCCAGAAATATGAAGAGAGAATCTGGGAGATGATGGAAGTAGTAACTAAGATATCATTTTCTTTGGCAGAAAAACCTATTTTATTGGTATTTGACACTTACAAACTAAGTACCTAAAATAAACTGAAACCAAGTTGGACTAATTAAGATGAAGCCATTGAACAGGCTCCCAGCAAATAGTTTGTAGAGCAGCGTTTTTTTATGATCCATCCATTCCGGTATCAGAATCCTCTGTGATGCTTGATAAAATACAGATCCCCAGGCCCTATTCAAGATTTCCTGAGTGTGAGTCTCTGGGATTGAGGCCCAGGAATCTGCACTTTATTTCATTTTAAGTAGGCTCCATACCCAGTGTGGAGCCCAATGCAGGGCTTGAACTCATAACCCTGAGATCCAGACCTGAGCTGAGACCAGGAGTCAGATGCTTCATTGGCTGAGCCACCCGGGCACCCCAAGAAATCTGCATATTAAATAAGAGTCCTAGGTGACTCTTAAACTTAAAAAAGTTTAAGAAGTTCTATTTCAGAGAAAAAGTACCTGGGGTTTGCAGAGCTGCCCTAGAGGTCAACAGAGAGGCCCACCAGAGCAGCAACCCTTGGAACCTGTTGTATACTTAGGGGCTCTATCAGTGGAAAAAAAGCATCCATTTCTCAAAAATATTTGGAAACTAATGCCAGGTAGTGACAGGTTTATTTAAACAGCAAATCTCCCATCCAAGTACTAACCAGGACCGACCCTGCTTAACTTCTGAGATCAGACGAGATCGGGCGCGTTAAACAGCAAATCAAACAACTTTTTCCTTTGCTTGGAATAATTCTCTTTTGTGATGAAGAGAACACACTTGTCAGTGTCCAGAGTAAACTTACATTCTCTTAGCTCCTCTGAGGTTGGAGACAGTCAAACCAACTGTATTTATGCTGCTGCTGCCCAATCCCTGGGTGGCATCTCCCAAAGGGAAAGTCAGAACTCTCAGAGAAACTACAGCTTTTTAAAAAAGTTCCCCTGAACTTCCCCTTCCTTAATTCTTCTTTTTTTTTTTTTTTTTGAAGATTTTATTTTTATGTAATCTCTACACCCAGTGTGGGGCTCTGACACACAGCCCGGAGATCAAGAGCTGCATGCTCCACCAACTGAGCCAGCCAGGTGCCCCAGCCTTCCTTAATTCTGAAGGGCGTCACACAGTGCATTCAGGAAGATGACAGGGAGCATCCTCCTTGTTGGCAAGGAGTGGAAGTCCTTTTCTCCCATCACTTCTTTGCTTGTGTCATCCCACTGAGTCCGAGCAGATCTAGGGAGCTGTAGCCCTGGGAGGCTCCCTGAACTGGTTCTGGGTTGGAAATGTGGAGAGGAATCTTCATTTCTTTTTCTGAGCCCAACAATAGGAAGTTTGTTTGTTACAATTTTTATTTGTTTATTCACGAGAGATACAGAGAGAGAGAGGCAGAGACATAGATAGGCAGAGGGAGAAACAGGCTCCATGCAGGGAACTCCATGCAGGACTCGATCTCAGGACCCTGGGATCAAGACCTGAGCCAAAGGGAGATGCCCAACCACTGAGCCACCCAGGTGCCCTAGAAGTTTGGTCTTATAAAGAAATCCCAGGGGCCAGATGGAGGCCGGAAGCTGGAGACCTAGAGAAAAGTAGTGAGGGCTGCCGAACTAGTCTCTGGGACTGCCAGTGAAGGAGCTATGCAGAGACACAAAAGCACTAACTATGAATTCACAAAGGGACCCCCTTACACACAGACTGTGTATGTGTGTGTGTACATTTGAACCACTGCATTTCAGGAAGTACATGAAAACTAGAAAAGGTAAATAATTTAATTAGAATAGGAGACTGAGGGGAGGGTACACACATTTTTAAAACAGGAAGGCATCAGCTATAAAATACCTGAGTAATCATTCTAGCTTTGAAGGAATAACCTATAGGATGTACTCTCTAAGAAAACAACCTCATTTGGTGTTTTACATGGGATTTCTCTTATGGCATTAACATGGGAATAGGATTCAGCTTCCTTCAAATATAAAGGAATTTTAGCTTTTGTCTTCTGAATGATGGTGACTAGCTGAGCTACATTCACTCTACCACAATTTTTGGGTATTAACAAATAGCAAGGTCCAAGCTACCAGATACAACTGTTGACTTAGATCGACCTGTATTTTCATAATTTCATGAACTCAACACTTCCATTTATAATTACCTGTCCAAGGAGGTTATTAGAATTATTAGTATCTTGTTAGAATTTAGTAGTGATGAAGTTGGCATGGAAAGTATCAGCTTTATGGAAATTCTTTTTCTATAAATTAAAATATAGCCATGTACTTCATTTTATATCAAGCAAATGTTAAAGTGGGGCAAATCAGTTTTAAAGACCTAATACATTTTGTGCAGCTGTTTCTTGAGGTAGACTGTAAACAGTTGAAATAATCCTTAAAAAGTAAACAGAGTTGTAAGAAATTGCTTGGAAAAGATTTAGTTGTGTACCAACAAATCTAAAACAAAATCATTCAGTTACTATGCCAGTATGTCAGTAATTAAAAGTACCAAGTTACATAGAATGTTGTCAAATTACACTGAGAATTTGAAGTTGAGATGTATCTCTGAGTTTTTCAAAGTATTACATACCTATCCAGAAAATGAACTAATTTGGAAGAACTTTATTCAGTTTTTGCCCAAGACACTTTGTCACTTTGAATAGGAGAGATTATACTAGAGTAAAAAACAACCTCCAATATTGGTGGTTCAATAAAATACAAGCTTATGTCTTGCACATGCTGTATGTCCAGTATAGGCTAGCAGCAAGGCTCTGCTCATTCTAATGCCTCAAGGACTCAGGCTAATGGCAGCCCTATGTTGGTATGTGCTGTCATAATCATATAATCATAGCAGAGGAGGGAAGACTATAGCAGAGCAAAAACTGAGTGCTCATGTTTACTTGGCCAAAACAAATCAGAGAACTACATGTAGATTCGAGACAGTGGAGAAAGAGGGGCACCTGGGTGGCTCAGTGGTTGAACATCTGCCTTTGGCTCAGGGTGTGATTCCAGGGTCCTGGGATTGAGTCCCACACTGGGCTCCCCACAGGGAGCCTGCTTCTCCCTCTGCCTGTGTGCCTCTCATGAATAAATAAATAAAATCTTGAGAGAGAGAGAGAGAGAGAGAGAGAGAGAACACAGAGAAAGAATAAACCTACTACATGCTTGGAAAGACAGAACTAGAATATTTATGAATAGCCTGAATGATTACCGTAATACTCATTTTTTTAAAAAAGTGTTTTTTTGATCACAGAACTACCTAACGTTAATTACAGAAATCTTCTTTTCTGAATAATCTGAAGTATAACTGTGTCAAGTATCTTATTTGTGCTAAATTATGTGTAATTTACAGAAATATGGAAGAAACTTAATTACCGAAAGTTTATATTGGGCTAAAACTTGAGTTTAGACTTCAAAACAAATCTGAAACTACTTGGTTAGCTGACTGTAGTGGATGAGCCTTAGTAAGTCATGCTAAACGCCACCTGGATATAGTAAGAGGGCATGGAGGCAAAATCTGTGGTTTATACGCTGGAGAATCACACCTACATCCATCCACACTGACGCCCATACCCACACACTTCTTGAATTTTCCATTTCTCACATCTTCCAACCATCAAATAAAATGAAACACACAGAAATGCCAATCACATTCATTGTCATCCATAATAACAAGATCAAAGATTTTCGGAATTCAGCTCTCAACGGACTGTGGTCCCTAAAGACTGCATTTAAGAGCCGTCTAGCACAAAACAAACACGCTTTATAACAGCTTTTTCTGGCTAAAAAGATAGCCAGGAAAATCAAAGGATGTTTGATCAAAGTTAATAAAATATCACAGTGAAATGTATCACCCATCATGTCTTAAATATTTTAACAAATAAAAGTCACCATTTATGCAGAGTTGCTAAGGTTTTCCTGTGAAGAACAAAAATCTTGACAGGTTTTCCTCACTGAGTTAAGGAAACTGCAAATGTCAAAGCTAAAAACAAAAAGTTAAATGATCCAGTTTTTCTTATGGGCACGACTGTTTTTCTCACACTCATTGTACTGTAGAAGCCAGCTAAAAACTCCAACTCTGGCCTTCCTGAACTCTCTGGACATACCCACAATTCTTTTTAATTCCGAACTTGTCAGTGCCCAGAAAATCTGCTGCATTGGTTTCCTATTGCTGCTGTGGCACGTGAACGTGGGGGCTTAAAACCACACACATTTATTATCTTACGCTTCTGGAGGTCAGAAGCCTGAAAATAGGCTGCAGGGCTGCCTTCCATCTGGAGGCTCTAGGAGAGAATCTATTTCCTTGCTGGTCTCGGCTTCCACATGGCACCTGCACTCGCTGGTTCAGGGTTCCTCTCTCCACCTTGGAAGTAGCTGTAGCATCTTCTCTCCTCGCTGACCTCTGCTCTGGCCTTACATCTTCTTTTTCTAACTCTGATTCTCCTACCTCCATCCTGAAAGGATCCTTGTGATTATATGGGTCCTACTCAATTCAAGAAAATCTCTCCAGGTCAAGATCCTTGATTTAATCACATCTGTAAAGTCTCTTTTCCCATTTAAGGTACCTTATTTGCAGTTTCCATGGATTAGGATGTGGACATCTTTGGGGGCAGGTTTTATTTGGCCTATCGTAGTGTTCCCCCTGGAGTCATACTAACGATTCAGACTTCTCCCACAAACAAAACAGGTTGATCCCAAGGTATCCCAAAGTCTCAACCCATTACAGCATCAACACAAGTCTCAAGTATTAGCCAAATCTCAACAGCTCAAAAGTCCCTAAATCTCATTATTTAAATAACCTAAATTAGTTACGAATGAGGCTCTGGGTTTAAACCACTCTCGGGCAGAATTCCTCTCCGTGAACCTGTGGAACTAGAAATTAAGTTACCTGCTCACAAAATAAAATAGTGGTGCAGGTATAAGATGACAGTATAGGTATTCCCATTCCAACAGGGAGAATGGAAGAAAGAAAGGAGTCACTTGTTCCAAGGAATTTCAAAATCCAACTGGGCAAACTCAAGTTTGCTCAAGGTCTGGTAATAATCCTCTGTGGATTAAGACTCTGCTCCTAGACCTGCAGCTCTATCCTTTTTTTTTTGAAGGGTAGTAACATGTTTGCAGCTGAGCTCTTTTATCAGCTTGTTTCCTGCCTGCAGGATTTTGGGAGCGTGACACCCTTCTTTCATCTCACCCTCTCTGTGTCCCTTCTGGTTCAAACTGGCAGTGTTTCAACAGAAACATCCTCAAGAACTCCATGGGCCTCCTGTGTATGTCACAGGGATTCACTTCATTACAAAGAAGGCTCTTCCACAGAGATTTCCTAGATAATACCATCTCTATTTCTGGCTTCTGCTGAGATGGTTGAGGGAATACATGCCTAATTTATTCAGAGTCATCTGTGGGACTGAATACTCTGACCTCTTAATTTTTTCCAGGGATTAGCTGAACAGCCACACCCCTGGCCTTCTTTCCAGAGCATGTGTTCCTGATAGTGAATCTCCTAGTTTTAGTATCTTTTGCAATCCGGACAGGCTAAGAATTTCCCAAATCAACAAGTCCTGGCTCCTTTTTGATGAACAATTCTTCCTTCAATTTATTTCTTTGCTTTCACATTTTACTATAAGCAGCAAGAAGAAACTAGGTGGTGACTTCAACACTCTGCTTTGAAATATTCTCAGCTAAACAGTAAAGTTCATTGTTCACACGTTCTGCTTTCCACATCCTTGTAGAACATGATTTGTTAAGTGTTTGGCGGCCATATTATGAATGTTGCCTTTCTTCCAGTTTCTAACTGGAAACTTGCCAGTGGTAACTTTCATGTCCATATTTCTACCAACAGTGTGTTTGTGATGACTTATATTCTCTAAGATGATATAGGTTTTCTTCACCATGCTCTTCACATTTTTTCTGAGCCCTCACCAGCAGAGTCTTTAATATCCATATTTCTACTAACTGTTCAAGGCAATCTAGGCTTTTTCTACCATGCTCCCAGGCTCTGTCCACTTCCCAGTTCCAAAGCCACTCCACATTTATAGGTGTTTATTACAACATTATTATATTTCAAGGTACCAAGTCTATATTGGCTTTCTACTGCTGCCTAACAAATTACCACATACTTAGGTATCTTTAAAACACAAATTTGGAAGTCAGAAGTCTAAAACTAGTTTGTAGGGCGGTCTTCCTTCTAGAGGCTCTAGGAGAGAATCTGTTTCCTTGACTTTTCTAGCGTCTAGCGACTGACTGATTATCTTTGCTCAGGCTCCTCTTCCCATTTTCAAAGTCAGAGCTTAGCATCTCTCTTCTTTGACCTCTGCTTCCAACTTTATATCTTCTTTTACTAACTCTGATCCTCTTGCATTCCTCTTAGAAGGATCCTTGTGATTTTACTGGGCTCACCTGGATAATCCAGGATAATCTCTCTATGTCAAGACCCTTAATGTAAACACATCTGCAAAGTCCCTTCTCCCATGTAAGGTAACATATTGACAGGTTCCAGAACTCGGCACATCACGTCTGCAAAACTCAATCCTATCAGGAAAAACAAGGTCCATGGATCACAATGAAAAGTTATGCAGGGACAGAAACATGGACTGATGTGCACTTGTCTACCAGAGTAGGGAAACCTATGGTCTATTCTTCAGTAAATCACTGTTTAATGGTCCTTGTGTGTCAGACCATGCTAGAGAATTAGAGATATGATCCTCATCCACTGAAAGTCAAAGTGAACTAATATTTAGAAATGAGAGAAGTATGTGTGGTGGAAGCACTTGAGATGACAAACTCAGAGGAAGAGGTCAGGGAAGCTTCCTGGAGATGGAGCCAGTCAGAGTTGGGTCTTGAAGGTGGAAGAATGTATACCCTGACAGGGAAAGAAGAGAACATAACTTGTACCAGGAACCATACAGAGCCTGGGAGAACCAGGGAGTATGAGGTGCCAGGAGGGCATATGAGAGGGCATATGAGAGGGCATATGAGAGATGAGGTGGTGAGATGGGCAGGAGCGGAGGGCTCATGCTTGGACATTGGGTTTTCCTCTAAAGTAAGTTTATGAATCTTCTGGCAAAACGTTTCAGAGATGGAAGCAGAGAGTCAGTTGGGAAGCTGTGCCAGTAAATCAGCAGAGAGTCTATGGAAGCTCACTAAGACCAGAGGGGCACAGCACAGTAGATACCAAGAGTATAGGCTCTGGAGTCAGACAACCTCCCCGCTTTCTACTTGTGTGACCTCAAGCAGATTATGTAACCTGTGCACTTCAATTTCCTTAGTTGTGAAATGGGGACAGAAGTCATACCTACTTCACTGGGTTACCTGTTGTATGGGAAGTGCATCACAAACGAGAGCTTGTATTAATAAGATAGTTGCCCTGGCAATAAGGATGAGGAAATGGATTGGAGAGTTGTCATGAAAATTCCTGAGTGGCCACTGCATGCTGAGCGCCTTGCTTCTCTCTTCGAGGGAAACAAGAAAAAGACAAAGGAAATCTCTGCCCCCTTAATGTCAGAGAAGAAACCCCCCCAACACTAAATATAGCATTTATGTACATTTAAATATAAACATCTATAAATAAAATAAATACATATATAAATATAGCATTTATACATATATAAGTAAAAGCACTGATAAAATCTGAGGTCATTCATCTGAATGTACAAGGGAGGTAGAAGAGGACAAGGTTTAGTCAAGGATGACAGCCAGATTTTTGGTTTAGCTGACAACAGGAAATGGTGGTGGCTAAATGGGGAAATAAAGGAAGTTTAGGGTTACTGATTAAAAGGGGGAAATATGGGGACACCTGGGTGGCTCAGTGGTTGAGCACCTGCCTTTGGCTCAGGTCATGATCCTGGAGTCCAGAGACTGAGTCCTGCATCAGGCTCCCTACAGGGAGCCTGCTTCTCCCTCTGGCTATGTCTCTGCCTCTCTTTCTGTCTCTCTGATGAATAAATAAAATCTTAAAAAATATACATATAAAAGGGTGAAATCTGGATTTTAAAAATTGCTTTTTCCTCTTTGCTACGTATGTGTAATGGGTGGGTCCCCTCCACTTGCTACATATGTGTAATGGGTGGGTTGACTCCATGAGAAGGTATCTTTCTGGGCAAGCAAAGGAAAGGTGACATGGCTATTAATGCAGAAACGGGGCTAGGCAGAGTTGTGGTTTTCCTCAAAGGGAATTAGATGTAAGCTTCATTCAGGGCCCGAATGAAAGCCTAGAAGGGCTAGATGGCCTGAATGGTCAGAAATTAAGAGAAAATGGTGGTCTCTCTGAATGGATACATCAATAGAATGCAATTATTTTTGAGGTCATATCTTTTACTTATCACATGTAGAAGCAAGTCATGTAGGAACGAGTCATGTAGGAGTGAGGGCCAGGTCCCATATGTGTCAGAGGCAGAAAAGCTCTGTAGCTGGAGATCACCTCTCTCAGTCTGGGACTTACTGGTTTACTTTACAAGAGTGGATCTGAGCTCATGCCTGACTGGATCCAGGTGGTCAAGGCATGCTAGGCATGCTCCCCTCGCTCCTTTGCTTATTGCCTTGATTTCATTTTTTCCATGACCCTGTGGTGATGCCAGATTTCATCCTTACAACCCTGTGACACATCAGGCTACAAAGTCTTCCCTGTTGGTGCCACTTTCAAGAATCTCAGGGAAACCCTGATTAATCTGCCTTCTGTCCAGTGCTGACTTGGCAGGAGAAGAGGAGCAGTCGGGACCACATTTTTTTTTCGGCCTGTGAGCTCTCTGCATGAAAAAAGGTGTTTTTTTCCCCCTACTACTGTACATATTTACAAAACATCTCAATTCTCTGTTGCATGGACTTTTATTTATTTATATTAAAGTATTTATATTTTATTTAACTTCAATTTGTATTTCTCTTTTTAAAAAGTGTTTAAAAAATCTTTTTATGTTTTCACATACAGGAATTAGAAGTTTTGACTGGTGGAAAATAACCCATTTCTTTTTTCTTTTATTCTTTCTCCATCACTTCTACGGTTAGTCCTCGCTAATTCTAAATTTAGCTCCCTACCCGTACATTTTCTTCTCTACCCTTCTGCAACCTTCCCCCATCAGAAGTTGGTGTAAATGAAGGGAAGTCGATGTTTTAATAGTGCCCCCAGGCTTTCCAGCTAATACAAGCGTCAGGTCTGTCATGGCACGATTATTTTACAATGTGGAGTCAGTCACGAGATTTCTGTACACAGTCCTGACAGTGAATAATCAAATCTGGCGTTGTTCCATTATTGACGTAACTCTTAGCCTAAGGCTAGGAAAAGACTGGCTGGTTGTAACTAGAATTTGGGTAGAAAAACCTCTTTAAAATTGAAATATGGTTCTTAGACAATAAAAGGTAAGCACTATTCCTCCCCACCCACCTCCTTTTGCAGAAATGGGCTGCTAGAAATATCTTCATTCTAAACTTTGCAAACAGAATTGATCCTCAAAGCTTTAATGGGTTGTGTTTAACCAGGAGTGTCTTTATTTGCTTGCCTCCTCAGTCTTTTAGCAGCTTTCTAGAAAAGCTCCCATACTCCTCTTTTTCCACATTTGCCTTCACATCTGGTGTACGCTCCCGTAAGACTTCTGAGCCGAGCACTTACTGCCGATGTGGGACGATGATGGAGCCCGACATCAAGCTGGGGAAAGAAGCTAGGAACAAGTGATCTGCATTCTCTGCCGCTGTCATTTCTCACCTCTCTGAGGTTCTCTTTTGAGACTTTCCAATAAGGGGCTTATTAGTGGTATGACAGGCCTTGGTTTACTAAGTCCGCCTTGTGTAAAATGGTTTCTGAATGTATGATCCCATTTTCTCCATTCTTCTCACTCTAAATCCTGCCAGGCAATAAGTCTCAGCAGCCAGTTTGCTTGTTCCCTTGTCTCTCACCTTAAGCGAACGTCTTTTCCTACCTGAGTAAAAGAGTGGGGGTAGGGGGAGGTGGAGCTGGCATTGAAAGAAAACTATGTCACACTACATGTCTAAGAGCTCTGATGAACCACACAGGCCTAACTATGAGATGATCCCCTTTCCTCCAAAGACAAGATCCTCAGAAACATGCCTTGGCAAGCTGAAATACATAATCAATCCTTCAGGAACGTAGTCGAAATCTTCAGGTGATGACTTATAATAAATATTAATTCAGCTACACAGATATTTAAAACCACATATTGTATTAAAAAAATCGTTAAGATATTAGAAATACTACTTTTTCCACGCTCACATTTCATCAAACAATCTAAACATCCCAGGAGCATCTGGCATGAGTGTTTTCACAATCAGTCACCTGCTTTTTGAATTCCTACTGTTTCCAAGGTGTATTATCTTTACTTCTGACTTGCTGAAATACAATGCAGTTTGAATTTTTATGTGTTGCTGTCTTGACCTTTTAATTCTAAGCCATAAATACCCAGGTTAGTAGTGATCTCTACATTGTTCATCAGTTACTGCATCATTCTTTCAACATAACTGTTAAGAGGCTGTTATGATGATGTACGGAAACATTGCTAAATTAGAATGGTATTTTTTTTTTTGTCATTTAGAAACAAAAATTCTGTCAGCAGGCCCGTCTCAATAAGCACCTAAAGTGCTCACTGACTAAAGCCAGTGTTTTAGGTTAATGTTTGTTTCCCTTAAACTTTGTGTTCAAAATAACAAGAGTGTCCCATACCATGTGATTCATATATAAGGGGGCATCTAATTTTCTGAAGGACTTTAAAAAAAATCCTGCTTGTATTCTGGCAAATACTATAACATAGTGAAAACTTATCATGTGAACAAGATTGAAAGGGTATCTTTTACCACCGCCCAAGGTTTCTTGATAAAACTTAATAGAAATATTAGGGACTTTACCCCATCTCTCAAGTAGAACACTGGAATGAAATCTCACAAATGTTGAGTGCTACCATCTGTTGTCCAATAGCCATTTGGTAGAAAACATTCTGACGGTAGTGAAACAACACAAAACAACTTGTACGTATGCTGGTGTGCTTGTCTATGTGCATATTCTGCAGCATATTCTCTCTCAGAGCTATTGTTCCAGAAGATAAACTCAAGTACAGATATAACCGTGTTTAATTTGTTTCTTACATGAGGCCATTATGTATGTCCGTAACTGATGCTCCTGTGATAATCTGACAATAGAGAAACATAGCTTTGGATTCTTTACCACCACTGTCTCTTGTAATTGCAATAACAGGAAGAGCGGTAAACATAATAGCTATCACTGACGACACCCCTGGCAGGTGCCAGATGCCACACAAGGGCCTGCGGGCATTAATTATGTTAATACAGACAAAAGGCCAAGCACAGGCCCTGCGGTGTGGTAAGAGCCCAACAGATGTCAGCAATTACTATTATTGTTATTATTATAACTTTTTATTATTTGGTTCTCACAACAACTGTCTGAGGCAAGCGTTCAAAGAAAAGAACATTAAGGAAAACCATGAAGGACACAGAAGCTCTGGGACATTTTCTAAGTTGCCCAAGGTCAGAAAGTTATTAGCGAAAAGGGGAGAGGAACGATGCATGGGCATCTCTTTCAATAAATATTTTGCATTTAAAAAAAACCCACATCTATATAAATTAAAGAGGGTGAGAGCAAAAGCAGTCCACATTAATTTTCAACAGTTGCTTTGTATTTCAGTACCAGAAGATGAGATGAGAAGCCTGGAAGGGACCCAGTTTTAAAGACACAGGCAAGAACACCATGGCCATTGCTGAAAACCAGAACCTGTACCTCTCAGACCAAAGCAAAGCAAGGGCAAGCAAGTAATGTGAATAGTTGATGCATCTTGAGTAAGCAGCAGGGAGTAGAGGGACCAGGAATAACTGGTAGGGACAGCCATCAGTGTGTACCTCTCTACAGCCTTCAAATTAAATTTTTGGAAACTGAGGTATAATCAACATATAACATTAAATTAGTTTTCAGGGGTACAACATAATGACTCAACATTTGTATATATTGTAAAATAATCACCACAGTAAGTCTACTTAATTAATATCCATCACCCTACATAGCTACAAAATTTTTTCTTGTGATAACAACTTTTAAGATCTTCTCTCCTATCAAGTTTCAAATATGTCATATAGCATTATTAACTATAGTCACCATGCTGTGCTTTACATCCTCATAACTTATTTATTGTATAACTGAAAGTCTGTACCCTTTGGTTCCCTTCACCCACTGGTGTACCTTCCACCTTCCCACCTCCAGCAACCACTCAAAATTAAGCTTTTGAAAAAGGATACTTCTATTGGTCACATCAAACATAGAATATGGTACGCGGGAGTTGGCCTTTACTAGGAGTGCCAGTTAAATATTCAGGAATTTTGTTAGCCAACTGTTGGTAGTTTGAAATCAGCCTTTGTGCGAGTAATTACACTATGGAAATTGGCAAACAATATAAATCAAACCTTCCCCCCACCTCCACCAGAAAGCTAGTCTACAAGCATTGTCTCTATATAAAATCATGTATGATTTTTGTTTTAGATTTGTTTGCCGTCTCTGAGTCCTTATTCTAGGCTTGAGCAGGTGTTCATGACCAAAATAAGGTGGTCTTTTTTTTTTTTAAAGATTTTATTTATTCATTCATGACAGAGAGAGAGAGAGAGAGAGAGAGAGAGAGGTAGAGAGAGGCAGAGACACAGGCAGAGGGAGAAGCAGGCTCCACGCAGGGAGCCCGATGTGGGACTCGATCCTGGGACTCCAGATCACATCCCAGGCTGAAGGCGGCACTTAACCGCTGAGCCACCTGGGCTGCCCAGTAAGGTGGTCTTACATAATTAACCAACAGCTTTTCCCTTAAATAAATACCCTTTATATGTGGTCAAGAGGAAACTACAATCCAGTGGAATGCTTTCAATGGACCAGGATGAAGTGTCCTCATGGTACTTTTAAAAAAATTTGGGTGAAGAGAGCCTAAACTCTTGACTTCCCTAGGCTCAGGTCCTTGGACAAATTGCTATGTCATGTCCTCTCCACAGCATAGTGAGCTCTTCCTGAACTGATGACATGGGATCCTTTTTCCATCCCTAGCTCACTGATCTGTCGCCCTAGGTCACAGTCTCCAAAAAAACCACCACCTGGCCACGACTAGTTTCTATCATAATTATGTGTTGTAGGAAGTCCTATTATTTCTCCTCCAAATCAGACAGTTGTCTATTTAGGGATTTTCTCCGAAAGGACACTGTAATCTGGAAATGAATTAGAGTTTTTTTGTTTAACCTTCCACAGAAAAGTCCAGCTTCCAACAAAATGTGAGGCAAATGAGAGATGTTAGCTAAACCATAGGACTTTCAACCCCGCTTTGCAAAATCCTCACGCTTCCATTTAATGACTGCTGCGGATGGAAATGAGATAAGGGATAACAGGAAGTGCTGCTTTCTTGTCCAGATTCATGAACCACACCTGCTCCACTGCTTCTGTATCATGCAAACAGCTCCAAATCCATCCAGAGACTAGAACCTGAGGAGCTGCAGAAACAAGTCAAGGTAGGATCGTATACTTTATCAGCCTTGTGAAGCCAGGCAACTCCCCACCTTCCTCAGCCTCCTGTAGAACCAATTTCTCCCTCACTGTTCTCCCATTGGCTCATGTCATGGCGCCTCAGTTTATGTTTATCCACCTCTCTCTCTCATTTCTTACCGTAGGTTGTTTTTAAATGCTTCAATCTTAATAGGATGTAAGCCCCTTAAAGACAGTGATAGTGTCTCATCTACCTTTGTATGCGTTATGTGACAGCAGTAGGTACTCAATAAAAGTCTGAGGAAAGAATGAAGGAGTATTCGTCCTCCCTGAGCACTACATTCTTCAGCAACGTTAATTCCACTCAGAGTACGATGCTGAGCACTGACAGGGCAGGAGGTTTTTAGGAATGAACTTTGGAGCTGGAGCATGAGGGCGGGGGCAACCAAAGGAAAGGAAGGGAGCTTTTATTGTCATCTTCACTAAAACTGTGCTGGGGCCCCTGGGAGAAAAGAGCAGGGAGTCACATCTGTCGAAGCACATGGCACTATCCCTTTTAAAAAGCTGAATTATAAGAATCTCAGGATGTTTTTTAGAAAAATAGGTTTTCAACTTATTTCAAAGAAAGAAAAAGAGCTTAACATATGTTATTTCACTCTAAAAAACCTTTGAAATATATTCACCTTAAACCTTTGGGTAGTAACAGTAATACATGACAACGGTTACTCTCTTAATTATAGTACTGGTCATGTCAGATTAGATCTACAAAACCTATAGTGGCCAAATTCATGATGACAGAAAGATGGCCATTGCCAGTGGTTGGGCGTTGTGGGGTGCAGAATGGAGAGTTAGTGTTTAATGGGTACAGAGTTCCAATTTTGCAAGATGAGAAAAGATCTACAGATGGATGATGGTGATGTTTGCACAAAAATGTGTATGTATTTAATGCCACTGAACTGTCCATTTAAAAATGGTTAAAGTAGTAAATTTTATGTTATGTACATTTTACCCAGTTTTTAAAAATGCACAGAAGTTAGAAGGAGTTCTCACCTCCAGCCTCCCTAGGCTGCTTCTTTTTTTTTTTTTTTTTCAGGCTTTTAAAATATTTTCTTGATGCTTCATCAAATCTACTTTATGTTCTCTCCTTATTTTTATATACTCCAAAGTGGACATCATACAGAAAAAAGATTTATGTACACAGATCTGTTACAATATTTACTTATTAGTTTATATAGTCTGCAATCTCAAAGGACAATTGGTGTGTCACATGATCCACTGAACAAAAGTGATCTGCAGGCCTGGTGACACTGGCAAACACAACACATCCTATTAAAGTTTAGATACGCAGGAATTTTAACAGTGTAATTTCACACATGTAAAACCTTTTTAAATGAGGACTTTGAGAACTCAGAACAAACTATCTTTGTGAGAGGAATACAGGGCTTGGTTCATTTATGACTCCAATGCCAATCCACTTTACAGTGGGAAAATGTAACTTCCGAGTAGGAGGCAATGAAGCCAGACTAAAGCTGAAAGCAGCCAAAGGACCTCAAATGAGTACAATGCTCTTACTGGGGCAGTACCAAACAGAGTTCAAAAAAGAGATGCATGGTGAGATCCTAGAGGACTGGTTCTCTGGAGGTGGCCAGATCTTCAAAACCCAGGCTCTGCCACTTACTGTCTGTAAATTTTACACATTAACTTAAATCCTCAGTTATCTTCTCTGCAAAGTAGGGAGAAATGAATGTCTCTCATAAAGTACTAGTATCCCATTAAATGAAGTTAAAGAAGATAATGCAAGCATCTGGAGCATGGCAGATATTCAATAATTCTTAGATATTATTATTAATCTTCGTGATTATTATGTATTACTAACAATATATTTATTATTAGTAGGAGTATGTACATACACTTCTGAAAAGTAACCAGGTCTGCCTCAGAGACTTGTCTTGATGTCCTGCAGTGTCTGAGAAAAAGGCAGGCACCTTTAAAGACGGTGGTCTAGTCTAAAAACAAAACAGAAAAAGGTCTAATCTATCCATCCCCTTTCTTTTATATCAGTGGTAACTTCTGCCTAGAGAGATTTAGGACTTGACTGAAGGCCAAGTGTTCTTTAATCCAGGGCCTCTTCCTCTCCACTGCTGAACTTCTACAAGTGGTAGAGTTATGAAAGCAGCTGAATGCTCAAACCTCACCTCCTAAATGTGACTGCATGCCTGTAAGAAATAAGTGACTCGCTCCGTCCTGTGATGGCTGAATGAGTAATGATACCAGCTAACATTTATTGAGTGCTAGCTATGTGCTGAGCATACCTGAGAAGAAATCAGGGGCACACCTGGAACATGCCAGGAATGAATCCTACAACATAAACACACATACCGAGGAAGCCTGTATGGGATGATCAAATAAGCCTCCCTTTACATACCACACAATCATACACCCTCAGGAGACCTTGGTCTGCGGTCCCTGGCTGTCTGTCCAGTTAAGTACGGAACACTAGACAGCTGACTGGAAGCTCCATGCACAAAGGCTGGGCATGCCGACCTTGGGATTCAGGGATATGATGGGCTTTTTAGTTACATAATATCCAAGGGCAGTACACTTGGGTCTACTTACTTGGGCCAGAGAAGGTACATCTCATCTGGTCTTGGAGAGTCTAAACCTCCTTGCCAGGATCCTGGGAGCCAGAGGGGGGAAGACAATCAAGGATCTCCGCATTCAGAATGCAGCCTTTCGCTTAAAAACCCCGATTTCACTTTGGTGGGCCAGCCCTTAATAGTGCCTGGCTCCAAGGATGAAAAAGCAGAACTGAGTTTCAGTGAATTCTCTTGTTTTGAGCCCCACTTTCACTTCCATCTCCAGAGATACTTAGTGTGAGCCATTCACGAGCCCTTTGTGCATTCTACAGTTTAACTGGCTTTCTTGGGTTTGCTAGTCGGTTTCCATTCTCTGCTTTCCGCCTTATACAATGTTGATATTGTGGTCTTCTGTTAGTCATAGAGGATTACTGTCATTTTGCAGAGTACCTCACTGTTGTTTTATTGGCATCTCAGAAGGAAACGAAGAGTAACAGCTATATTCTATCTGTTCCACCTAGTCTAATTTTTTTTTTTTTAACGTAGGCTCCACGTCCAACATGAGGCTTGAACTCACAACCCTGAGATCAAGAGTAGCCTGCTCTACTGACCAAGCCAGCCAGGCACCCCTATCTAGTCTAATCTAGGCATTCTGCATACACTGTTGAATTCTACAATGGTATGCAATACTTATTATCATCCCCTTTAGTGGGTTTCAGCAAGTTTCAGCAACTTGCGCAAGATCTCCCAGGGGGTTTGAACTCAGGTTTTTCTGATATGAGATTCCAAGCTGTAGATCATGACAACACCCAAGCATCTATGGTGAAATAATAGCTGCTGGGATGCCTGGGTGGCTCAGTGGTTGAGTGTCTGCCTTTGGCTCAGGGCGTGATCCCGCCGTCTTAAGGATCAAGTTCCACATTAAGCTCCCTGCATGGAGCCTGCTTCTCCCTTTGCCTATCTCTGCGTCTCTCTCTCTCTCTGTCTCTCATGAATAAATAAATAAAATCTTAAAAAAAAAATAATAGCTGCTGATCATCACTGACCATTCATTATGTGCTAGGCTTCTCAAGTGCCTTGTGAGAATTTGCTGCAACTGCTCTGTGAGACAGGTACCTATTCCCATTCACCCATTTTATGGAGGAAGAAATGAAGTCACAGACTGGTTAAGGAGCCCAACCAAGAACACAAAGCTCAGAAAGTCTGGCTCCAGAGGCTGTGTTCGTCTTCTTCTTCTTTTTTTTTTAAGATTTTATTTATTTGAGAGGGAGAGAGGGAGGGTAGGGGAGAGAGAGAGAGAGAGAGAGAGAGAAAGAGAGAGAATGAGCAGAAGGGAGGGGCAGAGGGAGAGGAAGAAGCAGACTTGTTGTTGAGCATGGGGCCCAATGTGAGGCTCCATCCCAGGACCCCAGGATCATGACCTGGGTCAAAGGCAGACGCTTAACCCACTAAGCCACTCAGGCACCCCCAGGGGCTGTGTTCTTAACACTCACCAAAGAGCTAAATATACTACATCTACCTTGTGGATTTCCATGATCTACTTTAGGAACCTCCCCCTGCTCTGTCTTTTTCCTTTTCCTAGATGACTTACTCCAAAAAAACCACAAATAAACCCCAAATCTCCTTAAATCAGCCAACCAAAGCAGAGATAATGAATAGAAGACAATCAGATTTAAAGTAAAATCATTTTGAAAATCTTTGCATTAAGAAATTATTCTACTAGATCATGCTACCCTCTGCTTATGCTTATCTTCAGACATTCAATTCAGGAAAAATGTGAAGAATGTGCCAATATAACTAGACATATTTAAAAACCTATACTTTTTAGAGAAGAAACCATAAGTACAATTTGCTTCCTAGTCTGATAGCCTAAAATTATGTATGCTAGGGGGTGCTATTGAACAATTGTAGGGTTTTTTGTCCACTTGGTGTTCTTAGATTTGCATGTGATAGCGCTCTGGGCTAGGGTGAGCCTCTAATTTTTAATTAAGTCTCTTTAACCTCGGCCTGCTGTGAACTAGCACACTATTTTACTATAGAAGAAATTTTAAAGTCAGCCATATTCATTATATGTACACTTAGTCCTCATTCACGCAGAACCATTCATCACCCATTATTTTCTTTTCCACTTACATGTCCAAAAACTCAATTAAGAGATAATGAAATGTAGGTGTTAAACCCAAGGAAGGTGTCACTGTCTCCAGAGCCATATCAATGGTATAAAGACTTGTGTAACCTGTGAGCTTAAGGCAGCACAAATAGCGAAACCAAAACATTAGCCATCAGGAAATTTTAGTTCTAGATCTCCTGCTCCACAATTAAGCTGAATTACCTAAGTCGTTGTTAATAAATCACAATGCAGGAAATACACAGGGTTAGGAAGGCTAGAAAACACAGCAGGGCTTATGTTGAACTGATACAATTTTGGCTATGCCGATTCCATCTAAAACAAAAAACATGATGTAGTCAAACACAGAGAAGGCCAAATGCCACGCAGAACCCCCCTCCCAGGCCCTGCAATTAGGAATGAGGCACTTGTAGAAAATTCTATCCTTCTCTGAACTTCCAAGAGTGGTCTAAAAAAAATGATTTGTTCTAGAATTGTGCCTCATTCTACACAAAGTAATTTCAGTGGTGGATGCCTAAATTTGTTTTGAATGAATAAAGGTTATCCATTAACTCTGGCACTGACAAGTCTGCTGCACTTCCAAGGGAAATAAAGAACCTTCCACCTAGGCTGAAAGGCACTGTAGTGAATGCAATCTACCGAGAAGGCATTATTACCTTGATTATTCCCTCACTGCTACACACATCGCTTCCCCGGATGGAAAGAATGACCTGAAGGAGGTAATGCGTTATACCTACTGCTCTGATATTTTATGCAGCTCCTAGGGTAGCGCCAGGCAAAAGGAACTCAATGAACATGTGCTGATTGATAAACTGTACAGACAGAAGTATGAGCTAATTCCTGTAGGGTTTATCCACGTTCAGGGAAGCATGCCTATAGTTCAGGGAGAGCCATTCCTCCCTTAACTGCTGTGTAAAGGTGAAAGCACACCATTTTGCTAAAAGAACCATTTACCTTCTTGAACGTTACTATGTCAAACATAATTTTTTCCTGTCAGCTCTCGAGTCCAAGATAATTATTGCTTCTGATCAGAAGACTTAACAGCTTCTGGAGTACCGAGGTAAAGTGTTCCCCACCCCCACCCCCCCTACACACAGAATCATGTGAGTTACTCCACGCACTAGTTTCCTAAAACCATGTAGTTTGTGCTTGGAAATAGCTTTCGGCAGCATACACAACACATAGGTCCTTTTGCAGTTGGCAACTCTCAAACTACTATTCTGGGATACAGACTAAAAAAAGAAAACCATAAAAGCCTTTTTGGTTGAAAACTGGTTCTTAGATGATTTTTTTTTTTTTTTTTAAAGAAACCAAAGGGAAAAAAACCCCCAAAGTATCATATTTAAAGAAATTCTAATAATATATCTCAGTAGACAATGTCAAACTTTTGCAACCAACAGTTACTTTCCAGGGAGTAATTTCAAGGATTTGGGAGAGAAAACACTTTGAGTATGGGAACTGGGGGTAGGCAAGTGACCGGATGAGGCTAAGGGCCTACTGCCGGGCTCAAGGTGGTCTGCAAAGGTTTGGCAAGTATCCTGTCCACTCCTCACCCTTGCAGCCAGGGAAGCTGAGGGGCACAGTCATGTATCTTTGAAATGGGCAGAGGGTTGGGTGAGGACAAGCACCTCTGAAATACATGAAGGTGGCTTCTTGCTCTGGCACTGGTAGACTCATCTGGGGCTAGGCAAATCCACTGCCCTGGAATTTATTCTAAATATGGTAAATGCCCTTGCCCAGATGATCGCCACTAAAAATTGGACTCTTCCACACAGGCTGGAAATGATCTCTACTCAGAGAAAGGTTTCTCATAGAGAACACAAATAGCATGGAAACAAGAGCGCTTAGGCAACACTTAACAGAATTAAGAAAATCAACTGTTTTCCAAAGGCCCTTATGCATGCACATCAGAGAGCATAGTTTGCATATAGACAACTGAAGCACTAATTAAAAATAATTCTTATCTACTCATTAAAACAGGTAATTTAAGAGCTGCCATTAGTCACCATCTCCTTAATCTACAATCAAAGAATCATTCGAGGTAAAGCGAAGAATTAATTTCATAGGGGCATCTTTGCCGGGGGGCTAGCTACTTACAGAGGAGCATGGATCAGGGATTATGATGCTTAAGACATCTGATGATTCTGAAGAGCCTGCTCCTGGGGGCTCATGACTTGCTGGTTGGTCTACAGTGTCTGCAGTTGATGGTGGGTTGCCCTGGCTAGGTGTTCCTTTATCTGCAGAAAAGACACCTGACAATGACTCCTTCAGGTAATTATAGGTTCTCCAGGAAGGGCATGCGCGCGGGGGATGGGGGTGGAGGGGGAGGAGGGGATTCCTCTAATACTTGAAAGGAAAAAGTCTGAATTTCCTTAGAAATATTCTGATTTGTTTTTTTTGGGGGGGGGGCTCATATGAATCAGTACAGTTTTCTATCATTGAAGAGAAACATTCTCAGAAATCCTCAGTTTATACACATCAGAAAATCTTACACATTCAAGCCTTTTAATCTACAGGTTTGCAGGACACCTGGGTGGCTCAGCGGTTGGGCATCTGCCTTTGGCTCAGGGCATGATTCCAGGGTCCTGGAATCAAGTCCCACATCAGGCACCCTACGGGGAGCCTGCTTCTCCCCTATACCTATGTCTAGGCCTCTCTGCGACTCTCACGAATAAATAAAATCTAGGAAAAAAAATCTATAGGTTTGCAAAAATCTCTCGCGCCCTTTCTTTGGTCCTCAGAAGTGCCAAATGTGCATTACTCTTCAATTTTGTATTTTATTCTCCTCTGAGTAACATAATCCAGTATTTATTAAGCACTAATGTGACAGGAATAGGGCTGCACTGTCTCTTAACACAAAGCAAACATAACCTTCCTTTTTGGCTTCTTCAACTAAGTAGAAAATGTGACTAATCATGATTGCTTAATGCATGCCTACTCCATATAGGGCATCTTACACAAATTCTTGATAACCCTTTACATCTCTTGGCATTTTACTGACAGTGTGCTATCGCATATACATACTGTGGACTTCTTCCTCACAGGTGATAGATAAAGAAATTCAAAATCAGAAAATATCTAGCAACTTAATTGTCACGTTTGCAGGGCTACGTATTGGCAGAGTCTGAACTCCAAGCAGTCGGCCTGCCTTATACCTGCCCACAGAGACAGCATTACCAATGAGCAGTGACTGGACACTCAGCTCTGGCCAGGATTGTTCAAAGATTTTACATGTACTGACTGACTTAACATTCTTAATTCTAGGAGGAAGTACAGTTATTATTAACAGTCACCAATGCAGATGAAGAAACAGAGAGCTTAAACACCTGGCCCCGGCTCACACAGAGCATCAGACTGTGCGGGTGCCCAACAGCCAGAGCTGGGTGACCTACCTGGCAGCTCTGCTCACTCCCAGTGACTGTCAGCTGCCAAAGCTGGAGAAGAGTCCCTGCCCAGCGACACGACTGCACTTGACCTCTGACCTCCTTCCAGCTAAAGATTAGTCAATGCTTTTCTTCACAACCTAAAGGGGTTTATGTCTTTGACACCTTAGAATTTCTGGCATATCAACTGGGTGTTTAAAACAACAACAAAATCCTAGCAACTACCCTAGGAAATAAAAGAAAAAAAAAAACATCCAATATGTCACCTTGCCGAGATTAAATATTCTGAGACCCCGAGTGAAATGAGCGGTGATCACTCACACAAGCCAGGGCCGCAGAAATCATAAGGATAGTTTATTGATGGGCACTGAAGAGTGTGCATTCGGTGACACACATGCTGAAAGCCTGTTGGTGAGTTTGGGGGTGAGATGTGAAGAGGTAGCTGAAGAGGAAAAACAGAAAGCTGAGGTGAAAACAGTCCGCTCAGCTTCCGCCTCAAAGGCTGCTAATGAATGAGTGGGAAGTGGGAAGGAAGAAGCAGGAAACAGCCAGCCCCGCGCTCGGAGAGCTGGTCATGGCCAAGGCAGCCACTTGGCTGTTTGTTCCCATTATTTCGAATACCACGTAGGTAAAGCAGGACCTCTGCCTGAAATCCTTAGGAAGCGGATTTATCCCAACATCCTTTTAGGACCCCTGCATGCTGGTGAGTTCTTCCAGAATGCCCACACTTCACATCTGAATAGCTGTCTCAAATCACAGTCGGGTCACCTAGGACAAGAGGGCCCACCGGCTACATTCTGAGGTAGTGCTGCCAGGCCATAGGTGCTGGGTTTTTTTAAGTTAAAACCAAGTTACTGGGCAGCCCGGGTGGCTCAGTGGTTTAGTTCCGCCTTTAGCCCAGGGCCTGATCCTGGAGGCCTGGGATCCAGTCCCATGTCAGGCTCCCTGCATGGAGCCTGCGTCTCCCTCTGCCTGTGCCTCTGCCTCCCCCCGCCCACCTCTCTCTCTCTCTTTCTCTCTCTGTTTTTCATGAATAAATAACTAAAATCTTAAAAAAAAAAGTTACTTAAATAAACGAACAAACTAATAAAAATCAAAGAGCACCAAAAATCAATCTATATACTTCCTGAGTGGAAAATTAAAACTTCAAGGAAATGTTTTAAACTGAAATTCTCTCAGGGAGCCTGGCAGCTTGGTTCGGTAGGGCATGCAACTCCTGATCTTGGGGTCATGAGTTCGAGCCCCACGCTGGGTGTCGAGATGACTTAAATAAATAAAAACTTAAAATAAAAATAAATCGAGATTCTCGGATGAACTTAAAGCTGTAAGAACAACAATGGATTGATTCATGACCCCCCTCCACTGATATTCTCAATACTCAGGAGTCTGGGGCATACCTCTGGGCGTTCCAACCCAACAGTGCAAAGACGGGAGGGAGGACAGGGTAGCTCACATGGGTGCAAATGTACCAGCGATAATCCATCAGTTGATATGATGTTTGGCCAACAAGGAGAAACTCTTTACTGTATGAAGCAAGATAAAAACTGATAGAAAAAAAATCTAGCATTTTCGGGAATGGAGTGGGAGGGGAAATGACATAAAGGTTAGTGAGTCTTGTGATGCTGGGGCCACTTTTATCAAAGAGTGACTCAGCTGGGCAAAAAATAGAAATGGATCTTCTGAGCCCAGACAGTCTTCCATTCATCTTTGCCGTTCTAAAATTACAGCCATCCTCCTTAACAGTTAGGACCATGGTTTTATGAAGTATGCAGGGTGGTTTCCCCCAGGCTTGAGCCTACTGTGCCCTGTCACTATGCAGACATCACCTTTCTACCTCTAAGGCGGTCCGGTTGTGCTGTCCTTCGCTCTTCTTCAGTGTACTGAACTGTTCCAAAGTAAAACAAAATATCCTTTTCTGGTTAAAAGCATCATATGAGTTCACAAGCCTGAAAAAATAATGAGCAATGGTCACCAGGGGAATGATGGTGGAAGGTTCCTTTGTTCTTGTTTTGTTTTTAAATAAATAGGGGGTTGTGCCCCCATTCCCTTTCTTTAGGTTGCCCTGCATCCTTCTCCTCTGCCCAGATTCATGAGAGGAACCAGCCTTCTTAGAAAAAAAGACTCCTTGGGGCACCTGGGTGACTCAGTGGGTTAAGTGTCTGCTTTTAGATCGGGTCATGATCTCAGAGTCCTGAGATCAAGCCCCCCATTGGGCTTCCTGCTCATTGGGGAGCTTGCTTCTCCCTCTCCCTCTGCTCTTTCCCCTTCCCTCTCATGCTCTCTCTCAAATAAATAAATAAAATCTTTTTTAAAAAAGAAAAAGACAAAAGACTCCTTTACCAGCAGGGGCTCTGTGGCTGCTCTGGAAGCAAGGGCAGGTTTTTGGATATGCTTTGTTAACCTGCGAGGGGCACACACAGTAAAAGGCCGTGCATGGCCGCAGACGCCACGGGTCCCTCTTCTCTGGCTGGGAGACGCCAATCCTACCACTGCTGCTGACCTACCCTGCGGCTTTATCCACCCCTCCTCTGCCTCAGTGTATTTGTCCCCGAAGCTAAATAAAAATCTGACGATATATTCCGTGGTGAACACTGTATGCCTGTGTGTGTTTGAGGTGGGGGGGGGTGGGCAAGTACTAATTAGGATAACATTTCTTACCTATCTTTCTAGAATATAGTTCAAAACAAAGCAGAAAGGAAGCAGCTAAGCTTTATCTCCCTCTAGCAGCCACCCTAGCCTGGGGCTATCGTGAGTTCACTTCAGGGGTCCATTGTGTCCAGATGGCCTGAAGGGCCAGGAGGCTGTTCCAAACAGGGACGATTTGCATGAGGCACCGAGTTGCCTCCAGGGAAATGATTTTTCCTGCCAGGGACTTGTTAGCTAAATCAGAAGAATGCCTCTGCGTTGGAGGGGCCCTGTTGATGGCTTTTTCTTCAGAACTTCTGATTCAGTGATGCCGCCCACTCCACCTCACACACTCCCCGCACAACCTTGGTCCCAGTCCCTGTCCTAGGAGTCAAAAACAGACAGGGTTTCACCAAAAAAATTGAGAAGAATGTGGAAGCACAAGGTAGCTCTGGCCCACAAAGCTGGGGTAAGAAGGGGACAGGTGTCTTTTGCATGTGGGTGTGAGTGCTATGCGTGCATGTGTGTGTGTGTGTGTGTGTGTGTGTGCATGTGAGTGTGTATGTGTGCTCATTACCACATCAGCAGAATAGACTCACAGCATAGTTCCCCAGAACAGTAAATAGACTTTGGTTAGGATTTTCCCACAGTGGAAACAGCAGCATCTGGCCATGGACATAAGTGCCCTCAGCTTGGACTCTGAGGGACTGGGCCCTTGCAGATGTCAGGAATAGCTCACAGGGACCTCTGCCTGGCACCAACTGATAGGGTACAGGGTGTTAGGCAGCTGATCCCACAGGAAGCCTGAGCAGGGTGGGCGAAGGGTAGAGGGACTGGTGGTGGCTAACGCTGGGGCTGTGCTCAAAGTCAACTGTCCAATATCTCCTGGAAATCCCAAGAAGAACTCAGGAACCTCAAGATGAGGGGTATGTGTGCATTTGTGTGTGTGTGTGTGTGTGTGTGTGTGTGTGTCTAGGGGTGGAGCCTCTTCCCACACAG